>NC_072441.2:142610000-143222500 GCF_028878055.3 Symphalangus syndactylus
TCCCATGTATGTTCCTTTCTGCCAACCAGGCTGCAGAGGGCTGCCATGCCGGGTCTCTGTGGTTCCACCCTGTCAGTGATGCAGGGCTCCTGCCATAGGGAACAGGAGTTGGGAGCCAGGTCTTGAACAAAGGGAATGGTCTTAGGAGGTCAGAGCCACAGAGAGAGACTTAGAGACACTTGGAGAGAGGCACGTGGACTGTGAGAGGAGTAGAGAGAAGGGGAATGGCTGCGGAGAGCTCAGAGATGGAGAGCTCAGGCATGGCCCAGACTTCCTGAAGCCAGGTGTGGTGGGGGTGGGACAACATCCTTAGGCAGCTTCTAATGCCTGGCCCCAACCTCAGGGCCCTTCTTCTCCTGCTTCACTCCTGGTCCTCTACCCTGGTGGTGTGGATGCCTTAGCCAAGTATGGACTTAGGAATGATTTGTCCCCAGGGTTGTGATGTGAATTCAGGTATATGGGGAAACCTAGAGGAAGGGATCCCCATTTCTATAACACATTTTGTGGTCTGGCAGTAGGCGAGTAATTTCTCTGAGTGTCTCAACTTTTGTTCTTTTCTTTTCTTTTCTTTTGAGATGGAGTCTTGCTCCATCACTCAGGCTGGAGTGCAGTGGCGTGATCTCAGCTCACTGCAACCTCTGCCTCCTGGGTTCAAGCGGTTCCCCTGTCTCAGCCTCCTGAGTAGCTGGGATTACAGGCGCATGCCACCACACCCGGCTAATTTTTGTATTTTTAGTAGAGAAGGGGATTTCACCATGTTGGCCAGGCTGGTCTCAAACTCCTGACCTCAAGTGATCCGCCCACCTCGGCCTCCCAAAGTGCTGGGATTATAGGTGTGAGTCACTGCACCCGGCCTGGTTGTTTTCCTTTCTCCCAAGAGAGCATGGAGAATTGAGCTTGTGTTGCAAAATGAGCAACTGAGGTTAAACCTCAGGCAGGACCAATCAGCTGCTAGCATGAAGAGACTAAGGCATAGTATGCGGGGAAAGCTGGGAGGATAGCTGCTAAGAAAAGGAGGAAGTGGGAGTTGGGGGTCTGCCCCACCCCATGCCACTCCAGGGACTTCTGGTGGAGGGGAGTGGTCAAGGCCTAAGATCCTCTTTGACACTTCCTCCCCCGGACCTGCAAGCATGGGGCTGGGTTGCTTCATGACGGAGAGTCCAGTGATAGAGCCCCTTCCAGGCTCTAGGGGTGTAGGGGGCCTCTTGCCTCTCTCCTCTCTCATCTGGGCTGGGGGCCAGGGTGCTGCAGCCGTTCCCCTCCCACCTGGGCTGTGAGCATGGGGGTTGGGCCGAAACAGCCGCCAGAGCCGCCCACCTGCCCGCGGTGTCATGGCAACGACTCTGCCCACGTGGACGATGAGGAAAGGGAGGAGAAGAGAGGAGAGGAGGCATCACAGCAGACACGAGGATGGGAGGGGCTCTTCAGGGTCCTGCGGGCGGAAGCCCCCACCCCTCTAGCTTGGCCCCAGCCCTAGCTCCTTTCACCCCAGAACCCCTGGGGCAGGGTGGGGCTGGTGTTCCAGCTCTGGCCTCGGAGTGTGCGTGTCCTTGGATGTCCTGAGTAATGATGACCTTGGCTTCCTGCACTGTGGGGCCCTGGCCAGGGTCCTAGGGTATATGGGGCTTTGGCATGTTCGGGCATCTCCCTCTCTCCTTACCCCGCAAGTCGGGGATGGTGCCTGGGGCTGAGGGGATATGAGCCCGACCTACTTCTCCATTTTCTCACTATTTTTCAAAAGGAAAATGACCCACTTTTCAGCCAATCGGACTGGGGCCTGTTCCCCGGCTGATTTCCTGAGCCCCCCTGCCCGGGCCTCTGCCCCATCCTCAGCCTATTAGCCACGTGCTGGACCCACTTCCTAAGGATAGCAGGTGAACCTGTGTGGAGGGGTCCTCCCCTGCCATCTGCACCAGGCGGAGTCTGTTCTCAGTGGGGCAGGGGTGGGCCAAGGCCTGGCTGAGACCACATCAGCTCTGCACTGAGCAGACCCCTTGTCTGCCTCCACCCTGGGCACTCTGAGGGTCCTGCTTGCCATCCCCATAGACCCCAGGGCACACCTCGAGGTGAGGCAGGAAGGGCTCCGGAAGGGTGGAACGAGGATTCTGCCCCTCCTCTCTCCCTGTGTCAGTGGATGGCGGCAGGCCGTCTTCCCAAGCTGCTTCATTTGCACATGGAAAGGGAGCCTGTGGCACTGGAGAGCCATGCCTGTCTGTCTGTCTGTCTGTATGCCTGGCTGGCAGAGTTCCTCTGAGAGACCCCCCCAGAGGGTTCTGCCTGTGCCTCATTTCCCAAGCCCCTCCTTTTCTCTAGGATATTGGTCTGGGCCTCCGAGCCCCCTCCCTCCCTCAGCTTTATTGGCCTGGGCTGGCTTGGGGGGTGATTAGGGATTTAATTATTTAGTTTCACCAGCTCAGTAGATTAATTCCATCCATCACAGGCAGGCTGAGCCTTCTTCCCCTCTCTGGACTGCCTGGCCAACCCCAGAAAGAAGGAGCATCATGGCTCACCTGGGCCTAGTACTGGATCTGGGAATAGTGGATAAAGTTCTTGTTTGGGGAGGATTTAATGAATGACCTTGAGCAGATGTGGGTGCCTAAATGCTGTGAAATGAACATGTATTTCTGTCATATGGGGATAAACATGTGGACATGTATTTAGGGTTTTGTATCTGTGCAGCTTCTATGCACACAAGCATCAAAGTCTATTGGATGGATAGGCACGGTGGCTCAAGCCTATAATCCCAGCACTTTGGGAGGCCAAGGCGGGAGGATCACTTGAGCCCAGGAGTTCAAGACCAGCTAGGGCAACGTAGTGACACTGTCTCTACAAAAAAATAAAAAATTAGCCAGGCACAGTGGTACATCCCTGTAGTCCCAGCTACTTGGGAGGCTGAGGCAGGAGGATTGCTTGAGCCTGGGAGGTCAAGGCTGCAGTGAGCCGTGACAGTGCCACTGCACTCTGGCCTGGGTGACAGAGCAAAACCCTATCTCAAAAAAAAAAAAAAAAAAAAGGAAAAAGGATCTATCGGATGGAAATGCACATGAGGTGTATGAACCCTCACAGGAACAAGTTTGTGTGGGTCTGTGTATAGAGCGTGACAGTGACTATATAGATGAGGTCAGGTGCTGTGTTAAGTTGTGTGTGGATGACTTTGTGGCTGTGTAATTTGCCTCTGGCTGAACACCTGTTAATTTGTGAATGAGCAGTCTTGGGGTAATGTATAGCTGTGTATGAGGAAGAGATGACAGAGATGGAAGGTTTCCTGAGGCTGAGTGATGAGAAAGGACACACTGGGGTCCACCTATTGGCCTCCTCAGACCAGTTTGGTCAGGAAGACATGCTACTTTAAAGGTGCTCTGAGGCTGGGCGCGGTGGCTCACGCCTGTAATCCCAACACTTTGGGAAGCTGAGGCAGGCAGATCACGAGGTCAGGGAGACCAAGACCATCCTGGCCAACATGATGAAACCCCATCTCTACTAAAATACAAAAAAGAATTAGCCAGATGTGGTGGCACGGGCCTGTAGTCCCAGCTACTCGGGAAGCTGAGGCAGGGGAATCGCTTGAACCTGGGAGGCAGAGGTTGCAGTGAGCTGAGATCGTGCCACTGCACTCCAGCCTGGCAACAGAGTGAGACTCTGTCTCTAAATAAATAAATAAAATAAAGTAAATTAAAATAAAAAATAAAAGTGTTCTGTTCAGCCCGGGCCTTGGTCAGGCCTGGACCCAGACTCAGATTCAAATCCTTCTTCCACCATCTGTGTGTGACCTTGGGAAATTTTCTTTACATTTCTAAGCTTCAGTTTCCTCACCTGTAAAATGGGAGTAATAATAGTGCCTACTGCAAAGGATAGTTGTGAGGATTATACGAAGAAAAACATCTAAAGCACTTAATACTGGGTCTGGACAGTTGTAGGTATTCAGGAGCCTAACCTTAGACTTCAGAGCTGAAAGGCACCAGAGGTTGTCTGGTCTGAAATGTATTCAATGTATTCAGTGCTTGAATGCACTCTGTACCATTCTGCAAAGCAGTCCTCAACCTCTGCTTGCGTGCCTCCCCAGATGGGACACTCCCAGCTCTTTAGGAAAGCCACATCACGCTGGAGCAGTTCTGTCTGCTGAGGAGTTCTGGTCCAGCTGCAGGGAGTCATTGCCTTCCTTTTCCCCCCTGTTTCCCCCTGTTTCTCCCTGTTTCACTATGCCTCAGCTGTGGGGCACTCCTTAATGGCTCAGTTGCTAACCCTGAACTCACTGGGCACCTACTGTATGCCATGTCTGTCCATACAGAGATAGATCCCCTGAATCCTGGCCTTCAAGGAACTCACGGCTTATAAACAACTCTTTACCCTACTGTGGGGAATAGAGATATGAGACCCAAGAGGAGCTGGCAGTTGTGGTGTCCTGGGATTGATGGGAGGGCAGTTTTAGGGGAGGCCTCTTGGAAGGGAGTACCCCTGTGCAGCAGCAGAGGGTTTAAGGTTGGGAGGACAGGGGTTTTGCAGTCTGTGCTGCATTTTCTCTCTATGTGCTCTCATGCTATGTCCCTCAGCTCCTGGCTGTCTTCTCTGAAACCCAGAGAGAGCAGAGGTATAGACATCCTTGAAGGTCAGGCAGGATTTCAGGCAGAGCTGAGGGGTGGGAGGTGCCGCGACCTGAACCTGGCAGTCAGCCAACCAGCCAGCCTTCGTGGTTGGCTTCCTGTGCTGGAGTCTCCTGTGGCAAAGGCCCAGAAGCAGGGCTCAGGCCTTGTTGCTAGAAGCCCCTGTCCCAGCTCACACAGAAAGCTTACAGGACAGTGTGCTAATCCAGGAGGCAGTCCCAAGCTGTGGACACCAAGAGGGGACCAGATGCCTGGGCCAGAGAGTAGGAAAGGTCATTGGTATGGCCAGGCTGAGTAACTCCTGCCCAGTGGACCCCTGCCATGGGCTTGGGCTCCTACCTGCTATTCTTTGATGGCCCTGGCAGGCTCAGGTGTGGAGCATCCTGGGAGCTAGGGCAGCACCAGCCCAAATCACATACAAATGAAAGAAGGTGCTTTGGTGCTAAAGTCAAAAGAAGCCAACATATGGAGACATATATGCAGTTGCTTTGGATAGGTCAGCTTAGTTACTCATTGCCACAAGCTAAGGAGGTAGGTATTGTGATCCCATTTTACAGATGAGAAAACTGAGGCTCAGGCAGATAACACAAATTGCTCATGGGCATAAAGGTAGGTTGTGACATAATGGATGGAGGTGGATGATTGTCTTTCCAATACCCAGCTATGAGGTTGCTGGGCTTTCCCTTCCAGATCCCTGGAGTTGGAAGAGAGACCACACTAACCCTGGCTACAGGGGTTTGTGGGAGTCTGCAAATCAAGGTCTTCTAGTCCTCTCAGGTGCTACCATCTTTGGCTACCAGGTCTTTGCTCTGCTGTCTTTGGTGCGCTTAGGGTGTGGGAGGTCTTCAAAAGGAGTCCAGACAAACAGAAATTCCTGCATGCGTGAAACAGATGAGTTTTCAGACTACCCGTTTCTGATCCAAACCAAGACATGTATGGATAGTTACAGCCTTTGCCCAAAGCTGTCTAGAGATCCTCTCCCTGTCTCCGAGTCTCATGCATTTAAGTAGTTTCTCCCTAGTTAGCAATAGCTAACCCTTAGCACCGTCCTAGATACTTTACCTGCATTATCTTAGTCCTTGTGACATCACAGTGAGAAAGGGACTACTCTTGCTCCCATTTGAAAATGGGGAAACTCAACTTGAGAGAGGCAAACAGGCTTCCTTGAGGCCACACGTCTAGTAAGTGGTGTACCTGGGATATGAACTCAAAACAGTTTAGCTTAAGACCCAGAAGCCACAGTTTCTCACCAGCTGCCCCTAACAAGAGTCCTAGAGGAGTTGTGGTCCAAAAGTCCTCTCTCTCAGCAGTGTGCAGTCTTCCCCAAAGAAGGCCCCTGGAGACTTTCAGGAGAGGGGAAAAGCGGAAATGATAAGGCAGCACAGCCTAAGAATTGGTTCAGTTGACAGAAAAGGAAGAGATGGCTAAGTAAAGGCTGGAAGCAGTTGGCCATGCCTGCAATCAGGGGGCATGAAGGAGTGAGGCTGATCAGGCTGAATTGTGTCCCAAACTGCCTATGGCAGCCCTGGAGAAGGAGGAGGAACCTCCTCCGAGGCCTGTTGGGTACATGGCCCTAGCTGGGAAGGGAGCTGGGGCCCAGCAAGTCTGAGTGAAGAGACCTATGTGGCCCTGCTCCTGCAGCCCATCTCTGAAAGTTGTGCCTCATTCTTTCTCTCTGCAGCATAGGGAGGGCCACTTTTTCCTTCTTATTCTCCCTTCTCCCTCGACTACCTTCCCTGAGCTATGCAGAAGGACATATCTGGGGGAGACCTAGATGCAATTGGAAAAGAACCATCTTTACCTGCTAAGCAGAGCGTCTAGACAAACATCATGAACAAGGCTGGGTATAGAGGCTGGATTTCTAATACCAGATTCTCCAGGACTCTCCAAAGCCTTTGAAGAGAAAGGAGTGGAGGTCCTTTCTGTGGGCCGTTGTACACAGGAGCAGAGTGGGTGAGGGCAGCAAGGGAAAACATTCATTCACAGAATGGGTATTTTTTGAACAACGTTTAGTGGCAGGCATTGTTCTAGACACTCAAAATGCTGCAGCACACAAACAGACACAGTCCCTGCCCTTCTGGAGCTTATGTTCTACTGTGGGGAGACATACTATAAACACACAATAGACAAAGAAAATAATTTCAAAGGGCAATCAGTGCTCTGAGGGCAATGAAGCAGGTGATATAGAGCATACCCAGGGTTGCAGCTCAACTTTAGTTGGAGTGAGTGCTCAGGTAGGCCTCTCTGTCTCTTCTGAGACAGAGGAAACCATGGGAATATCTGGGGCAGAGTGTTCCAGCAGAGAGAACATCAAGTGCAAAGCCCCCTGAGGTGGGATTTTCAAAGAGATTATAGGTAGTGTGGGTTATTCACAGGCCGAGCACTGTCCAGTGGGTCAGGAGATGGATTTAGACTTGTATCTGCCTAAATGGCTCGAGTGTTTTGGAGCTGTAAACCCATTTTCTGTAAAATTTCTGCCCTAAGCCCCTAGGAAGAGTTGATTAAATAAAGTAATAAGGATGAATGAATAAAACGGCAAGCCTTCCTCCTTCCGTTCTGTTCCCCCTTCTTCCTTCTCCATTTTCTGGGGCAGTGAGGGGAAGAGGAGGTGATTTCCCTTGGGATCCTAGGGAGTGGGGTTGGATACAAGGCATGCCAAGTCTTCAGCAACAGGGCTGGCTAGTGGGGTTGAGGGAGGCCAGGGACTAGGACACCAGCCCAACTACAGAGATCCTGCCACAGGCATCTGAGCAAAGCCAGTGTCAAATCAGTCAGTGGGGCTCAGGCAGAAATGAATGCAGGAAGAGACATGGGGCTGGGCCGGAGGGGGCAGAGGGATGCCTATCCATGGGCACAGTTGAATAATCAGGGGTATGAGCTGCAGGTCAGAGGCTCTGTGTTAGGGCTCCCAGGGTGAAGGGCTGGACAGAGAAACCGAGGCACAATCCTGTCTATACTGGTTGGTTAACACAGGGAGAGGGGGTGGGTAGAAAAAGCCTAAAACTTTGGGATCCCAGGGACACACATGGCTTATCACAGGCGTGGAGGAGCCAGGCCAACAGCAGCTAAATGAATTCTAGGCCTCACTTGCTGGAAGTTCTGCTGTGTTGGAACTGGTGTGGGGATGACCTCATAGGCTCCAGGTGAGGGGATTGGATAGGGCTGACCTTCACAAGGGAACAATTCTAACATTTTGCTGCTGTTTGGATCGTCATGTCCAGCTTGTAGCTCTCCCAGACAGCTTCCTGGGGAAGGAGTGAACTGGCTAAAATTTGACTTTTGAAGTCTTCATCTTGGCCCAAGGCATCACTTTGTGCCAAACGCTGAGATACTGGCCTTTGTCAAACACACCTGGATCTCTGGGTACCCAGATGTGGACAATCTAGAGTAAGAATACCTTATCTTTTCCCCAGGTGAGTATCTTTGGTCTTAGATGGTCATCCAGAGAAATTAAGTGACCTACCCAATGTCACACTGTAAACCAATGGAGGAAACAATGATAAAGATAGCTACCGTTAGTGAGTCTTTATCATGTGCCAGGGACAGTGCTAAGGGATTTATATGCTTTACCTTGCTAAACCTTACATCATTCTTACCTTTATTATGGCTCTAATATTATCCCCATTTTACAGATGAGGAGACAGGTTAAGAGAGGTGAATCACCTACCCAAGTACACACAGCCAGTAAGTGAGTGGAAAGGGATTTGAGCCCACAGAGTCTGATGACAGAGTCCACACCAACAACTGCTTTAATCAAGGGAGTTTGTGAGTTGCCTAGGTCTCAAGAAAGGAAAACCAACTGATTTGGCTGGGCAGGGCCCTGGTGGAGAGGGAGAGAAAACACTCTGACTCCTTCTCCCATTTTCCTTCTTTTTCTGGAAGGTAATTGCTTGGGGCAGTGACAACCTCCTGGCGAATTACACAGCTGGTTTCCCAGTGAGATTTGTAACAACAACCCCGCCAGCCTGGCAGCCCCCAGCAAGTTCCGGTTTAAGAAACTAATTGCTGGATTGTGTAGTTGGTGCTAAATTGGGTAATTTCTTGGTGACGGCATCTGTGCCACTTCTTCCATTCCCAGATAGATTTGAGCTGCATCAGAGAAGAATTTGTCACACACGGCACCCTCCCAGACTCCTTCACTCACCATTTTCCAGCCAGCCATAGGCTACTGCAAAAGTGGCTGCTTCCCTCAGTTCACCATTTGGGCAGCTCTCTGTGTCCTGGGATAGCGGATGGATGACTTGGTGCAATAAAAATGGGAAAATAACACCAGCACCCAGAATTGTCATAGGACTTCAGGGAGCATCCTTTATTCTGTAGTAATCTAACCTTGGGCTTGGTATAAACTCAGTGCTCACCACACACGGGAAAAGGCTAAATCACACTCTGGTTAGCTCTGGGAGATATGTATGGATGAGGTCTTTTTATTTGTTTGTTTGCTTTAAAAAAACATATTCACTTCCATTACTGTGCCCACTTCAGAATGGCATTGAATAAGTTTGACTTCTCTGGGCTGGCAACACAGACAGGAGAAAAGCTAAGGCTTTGGAATCGGCCAACACTGGATTTGACTTCTGGCTTTGACAACAGCTCTCAGTGTGACCTTGGGGAGCTCAGTTAGCCTCTCCAAACCTCAGTTTCTTCTTCTATACACTGGAAGGTGGTGGGGGGCGGATAATATCTATCCTTTGGAATAGTTGTGGGAATCACATAAAATATCATAAATGAAAGGATCTTGTTCTTTGTAGACTCACATTCACTCAACAAATGCCTGCCATATGCTAAGCATTGTTCTAGGGACTGGGGAGAATTCAGTGGATAAGATGGATAGAATTCCTGCACTTATGTGGAGCTTACATTCTAGTGGGAGAGACGGACAATCTAGGAGTCACACAAATTTAAAATGGTAACAATATAAGAGACAGGTACACGGTGCCTTGAGAGCAAACAGCAGGGGGATCTGACCTAGTCAGGGAGGCCAGAGAAAGCTTCCCCGAGGAAGCAACAACTGGGCTGAGATCTGAAGGGTGTGTAGGAGTTAGCAAGGCAGAGGTGGGTAGGAAAAGCTTTCCCAACAGGGGGAATAGGCCCCGTGATGCGAGGGATCATGGGACTGACAAAAGACTGTCCTGGCTGCTGCAGAGAAAGTAAGGGGAGCATGTTGTGAGAGGATGTTGGAAAAGTAGGAAGGGCCAGACCCTGCAGGCCTTGTTGGACAAGTGAAGGCATTTTATCCTAAGAACATCAATAAACCAATGAAGAGTTTTAAGCAGAGAAGCGACATGATGAGATTTGCATTTTCAAATGACCATTTGGATTGGAGCGGGGTAAGAACGGAAGCAGGGAGACCAGTTAGGAGAAGACGTGCAGACATGCAGGCAGGAGATGGTGTTCTCAGGAACAGTTGGATTCATTAGCAGTGCTTTCTGCTGTAAATACTACAGGAAATCTGGCCAACAGTGGTTTAAATAAAGAGCGCATTCCTTATCACATGTAGACCTGGAGTAAAGCAACTGTTCATGTTGGTTCCATGGCCCGATGATGCCAGAACTGACATCTCTGCAGTTCTCTAAGACTTTTGTGGTGGCAAGATAGCAGCCCTAGCTCTGGCCATCATGGTTGTAGTCAAGACAAAAATAAGGGGAGAAAAGATGGCACTAGCAATTCCTACCCCTTTGATCACAAAGGCAAAGTCTTTCCCAGAAACCCTCATCATGCATCCATGTATATATCATTAGCCAAAATGGAATCATGTGGCCTGTAGTTACAAAGGAGGCCGAGATAAGGACAAGGAGGCTGGGAATGAGTTTTAGCGAGTCAGCCAACAGTGATTTGGTGGATATGGAATAAATGGCACATCTGTTTTTTTTTAGGAAGCAAAATCCATAGGGCATGGTGATGGATTGAATTATTAGTCCCTTCCTCACTTCTTTTTCCCTCTCATTGATTTTGTTTAGTAATGGAGTGAAGGCGGGTGATGTGGGGGGAGGAATGTGATCATAAAGCATAATATATAGGAGGAAGCCAGTTGTTAATTAAATATTTTCTTCAGAAAATCCATAAATTGGATATCTCCTGCTCCCAGTAATTTGGATTTGATTATATTGTTTACTATTTGGACACTGGGGATTTTGTAAATCCAAAAGAAAGGCTTCTCATGAGGGATTACACTGCATTAATGTTTTAGAGTTTGTAAGAGTGATTTTATTATTTGATACCCATTGAAATCCTGGGAGATAAGTGACCAGGTATCCTGAGGCTTAGAGAGGGCAGGCCGCCTCTGCTACATCAGGTGTCACATACATTCTGGTCTCAGGACCTGTGCTTTACCACTATACAGGGCTGCCCTGTAGGATCTGGGTAAAGGAGTTGAGGGGTGATCTGTCTGGAGAGCAGCAATTATAGGGCCCATCTTCTCCAAGACAAGAGCAAGGAGAACGTGGATTGATGCCAGAGGGGCTGAAGTTTCACAGGATCTTGATGAAAGCTGAGCAGCTTGCCAGCAGCACCTGTGTGAAGCAGGAGACAGAGGGGCACCTGGGAATGTCCACCCCTGGGAAGTTCTGTGAGGCTCTAGCTTGATGTCG
This sequence comes from Symphalangus syndactylus, assembly GCF_028878055.3. NCBI lineage: Eukaryota > Metazoa > Chordata > Mammalia > Primates > Hylobatidae > Symphalangus > Symphalangus syndactylus. The sequence goes on from NC_072441.2 coordinate 142,621,189, forward strand.
CCGCGCACAGAGCAAATGGGACGGTCTGGGCTTCTGTCAAAGTGGCCTTTTGTGCCGTGAGTCTCAGATATGGATCCTGCCTGGGGCAGGAAGAGGGAAGAGAATGACATGGATGAAGGACCAGGTTGTCTTTCTGTCTTCTTTCCAAGGCAGAGAGATGCTTCCAGGTGCTTCTTCAACAACGACTTGAAAGGCCATCTTGATCTGAAATTCCCTCTGTTTCCCCAAAGAAGGGCAATGGAAGAGAATTGTCATCTAGAGCCAGGCAGTTGGTATCCATGAGGTCACCCCAGTCTCTCTTTGGGCAGGGTAACCAACAGCTTCTACAGTCCAGGCTCCAGGGTGGGCCAGGGGCTGGGTGTGTCTCACCTTGTCCTCTATGGAAGATTCCTAGGAAACCACAATCTTCTTCATTGTCTCGCATCCTTCAGGGTCAGGAAGTCCTTCCTGATGTCTGACTGTGCCTCTTCCACTACTATTAATCATGCTTGCAAAGCTAGCTCTTCTTCCTGACGTCCCTAATCTAATAATGGCATCATTAGTCTTCCAGCCATGGCTGCTGCAAACTTCAGAGTTGTCTTCCTTTCTGATTTTCTCTCTTCTGTTCCCACTATTTGCCATTCCCTGTCTGCCAGAACTCTCCGAGCCTACTCCTTAGAATTCCCTATTTGCACACCTCTTCTTCCTGTGCTTGTTGTTTCCTCCACTGGGTACGTTCTCTTCCCCATCACCTATGTGTATGGGACACACAGACATCTTGTACTCCATCACAAAATCCTCTCCTCTGAGAAGTCTTCCTTGATTGCCCTCTATTGAATCTTGTCCCATCCTCATCTGAAGTAGCCTAACATTTTGGTACCTCTTTCCAGCACAGCCATTTATTCGCCTACTTAGTGAATGTTTATTAAGGACTGGCTCTGGGTAAAGCCCTGAGTTAGGTGCTGGACATCCAGAGATGAATAGGACTTGGTTCGTATCCTGAAGAAGACCACATTCTAGATGGGGAGATAGAAACCGAAACAGACATTTTCAGTGCAGTGTGATAGCTGCTTTCATGGGGACACCCAGGGTGTTATAAAAGCCCGATAAAGAGCATAACCTAGAATAAGAGCACAGAAAGTCTTTAAGGGAAGGTGGGGCTTAATATGAGTAAGTGTTAGCCAGGGGGAGGGCTTTGAGGTGGATGAAAGGAAATTCTAGGAGGAGGGAACAGTTAGTGCAAAAATAAAGTGTCCTGAAATAACTCTGTCACGTGAGAGGTTGTTCCCCTGTTAGACTATAAACCCCTCGAGGACAGGGACCACTCTTAAATCACCTCTATATACTTCTCACTCTCTTGCTTACGGTTGCTGTTCAATAAATGTTTGTGGAATGGAATCATATTTGAGGGCAATGAAAAAAAAAAAAAAAAATGCAGTGGCTCAGCACCATGGACAGATCCCACAGACACCTGCAGTTGGAGGTAGTCCAACCTGTAAGCTCATTTGCATGTATTTGCATAATGAAGCCAACTTCATTTCCCTGGGGATTCAAAGGCACTGCATCATGGGGGATCCAATCAGTCCTGGTTTGGGGGAGTTGGGAAGGGAAGCTGTCAGGGCCAGAGACTGGTCCTCTGAGGAATGTGGGAAAACATCTCTCCCCTTTTGCTTACCATCCTTTTCTTTTCCATCAGGATTCAGTGGTCCTGAGCCTTCTGAAGTTAGGATTCTGCCAGGTGGTGGGGATCCTGACATCAAGGATGGGACACCCTGGATGGTGAGTGATAGAAGAGTCTGGGAGACGGGGATTAGACTCAGGTTCTCGTACCAGAATAATGGGTTTGAATCTTGATTCAGAGTGACTCATCCACTTACTGGCTTTGTGACCTCACCATTTTGAGCTCAATTTTCTCATGGGTAAATGTGGATAATATCTGCATTACAAGATTTCAGTAAGATTAGAGAATATCAGGTATGCACAATACCTGGTATATAGCAAGTACTTGGGAAATAGTAGGAGATGAGGAGTGAGCAGGATCTGGAAGAAAGGTGGGTGTGGGGAGGTGGTGGTAGGGAGAAAGAGAATGAGTCTCAGAGGTGCTGCTGTCTGGAGCTTTTGAGTCTGTCATCCCTCCTAGTCAGCAGATGGCCCAGGAGCCTGGTCGAGGATGAGAGAGGGCACCGTCTGCCAGCTCCTCTGTCCCTGTCCCTCCTGCTGTCACTCCCTCCTGCTGTAGCTCCTATCCTGGCAGCTCCTGGAGTCCTGATTGGAGGCAGCTCTTGCTGAGCGCTGACCTCTCTGTCCTGTAGCCTTGGCAAGTCTGGGATGGGGGCCAGGGGCACTGGTTCCAGAGTTTTTTCTCCATCGCTTTCCTGCCTTGCCTTCCCTCTGTTCCTGGGAGAAGGAACTCCTGGGTTCCAATCCCAGTTTAGGATTCAGATGCTACTGTGTGTAGCTGCTGTTCTTTATGGATTTTCCTCCTTCATGGCTCCCCTCCAGTGGAATGGGAATGGAGGGTGGGGGTAAAAAGCAAAAGGGGTAATTTCATAGGGGAAATATTTGGAACCCAGAAGAGGAAGGAGGAAGAGTCATCTCAGATTCTCCTTATTTCAGTCCACAGGGGAGGGAGAATGAGCCTGCAGCCATATGGAATGCATGGGGTGCGGAAGGAAGGCGAGGGATTTTTCTGTGGGATGGTGCTGGATATGTAGATTTGGGTCCAGTGTTCTCTTTGTTCACAGCAGCTGGGAGCTGTGACCCTGAGGCCTGGCTCTTGCAACAGTGGGGTGTAGGGCAGGGTTGGGGTAGAGATGTGACTGTTGATCTATTTGCCTAATGCCAGCTTGTTAAAAGCTAGTTCACCTAAAGACTGGTTTCTTTGAATATTTTATGTCTCCCTAGGTATCCTTTTGTTTTTGGTAATCTAAGGATATATTCACACACACACACACACACACACACACCAAAGTATATCTATATATTTAACATAAATGTGTATATATGTATATATAAAAATATTTCTATGTATATATAAAATATATATGCATTTATAAATATTTATTCATATACATTTACAAATATAAAAACAAACAAATATATATACGTATAAATTTAGAGGCCAGGTCTCGCTCTGTTGCCTGGGCTGGAGTGCAGTGGTATGATACAATCATAGTTCACTGCAGCTTTGAGCTCTTGTGCTCAAGTGATCCTCTCTCCTCAGCTTCCCAAGTAGCTGGGACTACAGGCATGTGCCACCACACCTGGCTAATTTAAAAAATTGTTTTGTAGAGACAGGGTCTTGCTTGGTTGCCCAGGTTGATCTCGAACTCCTGGGCTCAAGTGATCCTCCTGTCTTGGCCTCCCAAAGTGCTAGAAGTACAGGTGTGAACCACTGTGCCCAGTCTCTAAGGACATTTAAAAACCCATTTGACTGGGGGAATATCCTCTTGTGAATAAGTATTTATCAGATTTGCAGCATTCATTGAATGATGGGATTATTTTGTGCCCTTGAGTGTCTATGTCTATTATGACCATTTAAAGGACTTTCTAGTCCATTTGTGGGAGGATAGTATGATTAGTCATGATAAATTGATATGTATTACCCAAAGGGATACAAGGATGCCTAATAAAAGATGGTTTTAGGTGAAGAGGGCTGTTCAATTCAAATACCTTTTCTCCCTATTTTTCCAGGAGGTTCCTGGGGCCTGGCCCCCAAGACTATGAAGAGCCTTTGCTGAGGCCATGAGGGGTTACCATGGCGACCGAGGCAGCCATCCCCGCCCAGCCCGCTTTGCTGACCAACAGCATATGGACGTGGGCCCAGCTGCCAGGGCCCCATACCTGCTGGGCTCCAGGGAGGCCTTCTCCACCGAGCCCCGCTTCTGTGCCCCGAGAGCTGGCCTGGGACACATTTCTCCTGAAGGGCCCCTGAGCCTGAGTGAGGGGCCGTCGGTAGGCCCTGAGGGAGGGCCAGGGGGGGCCGGGGTTGGGGGGGGTAGCAGCACCTTCCCCAGGATGTACCCTGGCCAGGGCCCCTTCGACACCTGTGAAGACTGTGTGGGCCACCCACAGGGCAAGGGTGCCCCCCGCCTGCCTCCTACACTCCTGGATCAGTTTGAAAAGCAGTTGCCAGTTCAACAAGATGGCTTCCACACACTACCATACCAGCGAGGGCCAGCAGGGGCAGGGCCCGGGCCAGCGCCAGGGACTGGCACTGCCCCAGAGCCCCGCAGTGAGAGCCCTAGCCGCATCCGGCACCTGGTTCATTCTGTGCAGAAGCTCTTTGCCAAGTCCCACTCTCTGGAGGCGCCGGGGAAGCGGGACTATAATGGGCCCAAGGCTGAGGGAAGAGGTGGCTCTGGAGGAGACAGCTACCCCGGCCCGGGCTCCGGAGGCCCCCACGCCTCCCATCACCACCATCACCACCACCATCACCACCACCATCAGTCCCGGCACGGCAAGAGGAGCAAGAGCAAGGACCGCAAGGGGGATGGGCGGCACCAGGCCAAGTCCACAGGCTGGTGGAGCTCCGATGACAACTTGGACAGTGATAGTGGCTTCCTGGCGGGTGGGAGGCCCCCTGGGGAGCCTGGTGGTCCCTTCTGCCTGGAGGGTCCAGATGGGTCCTACCGGGACTTGAGCTTCAAGGGACGCTCAGGCGGGTCGGAAGGCCGCTGCCTTGCCTGCACTGGCATGTCCATGTCACTGGATGGACAGTCGGTCAAGCGAAGTGCCTGGCATACCATGATGGTCAGCCAGGGCCGGGATGGATACCCGGGGGCCGGGCCAGGCAAGGGGCTCCTGGGTCCGGAGACCAAGGCCAAAGCCAGGACTTATCACTATCTGCAGGTGAGGCTTTTTTGGGGTTGAGGAACAGGGTCCTCAGCCTTCACCAGTCTTGTCAACCAGGGAGCAGTGGAAAGGGTTGGGTGGGAGCCAGCTGTCCCTGTGATGGAGGGCCTGGGTGCTGGGATGCTCTGCCCTGCCCCATTGGGTCACTCTGAGCTCCTTTGGGGCTCCACTTTCCCCATTTGTGCAATGAAGGGGCCCTTCTGTTCTAATGATGTGTCTGTCCCTGAAGACTTCCCCTTGACCTACTGTTTTGGACAGGCTGTGCTGATCTCTGTCTTAGGAGGTTGGAGGCATAATGAAGTTGAGGGCAGGCAGTGGACAGCATAGAGAGGTACACCTTAGCTGTAGCTGCTCTCACGATTGAAGGTCGGCAGTTGGAAAGCAGTTCTCCTGCCCCAAAGCCTTCTCCAGCCCTCTTTTCTGCTATAATCCGGGTGGCCCAGTTGTTTGAATATGAAGATCAGTTATTTCTAGAATGTGCCTCTGCTGAGTTTGTCATTCCGGGGTACCTGTGGTGGGACAGCCGAAGCTGTGGAGGGGTCCTGGGAGTTTCATGTGTCTCATGTGCTTTCCTAGGCTGGGGGACAAACTGGGTTTCAGCCCTGATACAATTCAGGCAGGGCCTCCTGGGAGTGGGTGGTGCAGGGGGTAGCTGGCACGCTGTTCTCATCTTGTCTTATCACCTCTATGGTCTCTGCAGGTGAGGCCAGGAGCTCTGATTCTTACTTTTTATGGAGCCTTCACCCCAGCCTCATCCAGCCCACATCGTTTTCTTAAGTCCTGCCATAATTTTAGGAGAAAAAGTCAATACAAGTTCTGGAGGTCCAGTGTATTTCCACATTCCACATAGTTGATACAGATCTATTTATTCAATGAACGTTTCCTGGGTGCTGTGGATACAAAGATGAAGATACAGTGCTGCTTGTGAGGAGCTCACAGTGTAGAGCGGGAATAGACAAGGAAGCAGATAGAATATAGCGTGATGAGGCTGTGATAGGAGAGAGCCCTGGGCATCTTGGGAACACAGAGGAGACACCTCACTGACCTGGGTGAGGAATGTCCCCTGAGCTGAATCTCAGTGGAGGAGTTGCAGTTGTTGAGTGCCAGCTAAAGGTGTATTGGGTAGAGACTATACAGCATGTTCAAAGGTGTGGAGAATAGAGGCTGCGCGTGTCTTTGTGGGACATTGGCCTTGCTGGGTAAGTTGTGCACAAGTTAGGGCTCTCCTGGAGAACTCATGAAGGCCCAAGGGAGCACATAGGGCCACAGTGCAAGCAAGAAGGGACTTCTGGATTGGCCTGGTTTGCCCACCCCCCACCCCCAGGTAGGGAGGTGCTCTAAGCTGGGAACTGAAGGGTCCAGGGAGGCAGCACCCATCCTTTCTCCCCCATAGCCGATTCCCTGCCATCCCTGAAGACTTGCTGCCATTTCGCTGCTCCCTGCTGCTTCTCCAGGGCTGCCCTGACCTCCCTGGGGGCTTCCTTTTTAACATGCACCTCACAGTGTCCTGCAGAAGTGAGGAGCTCTGCAGTGGCTAGAGTGGGAGCCCTGCAGTGTGGCCTTCCCATCTGCTGGCCTGCCTCTCTCTACCTGCCTGCTGCTGTCTGTGGAGAATGGGGAAGGGGAATGATCCCTCCGGTCTGGAGTTCCAGGGCCTCTGAGGACTGGGAAGTCTGAGCCCATGTGGGGAAGAACCAAAGGGCTATAGGGACCCTCCAGACAGCCTCGCGCTCCCCTGGTACAAAAGCAGGGGAGGCTGGCCCCATGCGGCCAGGTGTCTTTGTTGAACTCCCAATCTGATTGTTGAAGCCCTGTTTCTCCCACTGGATACCAGCTTTCTCTTAAGCCTTTTCCAGAATCCCTCTGTCCACTCTGAGCCCCTGTTTCTTTATGGAGCCTCATGTCTTTTTTCCCATCATCCAGTTGAGCCCCAGCCCCTTGAAGAGCCCTGCTCCTCCCCTTGGGTTCCTTCAAGGGACCCCATCTCATCCCCAGAGTCTCCACCTTTCCCCCGAACCCTATGCTTTCCCTGAGGCGTTACCCCTTTTGGAGCTCCCATCCCTACCCCATTTAACCTGTTCTTTACAACAAGTGTTTTAAATCCTCCCTACCTCCCCCAGTCCTCTCCCCCATGTCTTCACTTACACCTCATTTTCCAAAGTGTAGGCTGACATCACGGACTCCCTCAGCTTCCTGACAGCATCTCTCTAGACGCATCCAGATTCCTAGCCACCCTCGTCCGCTTCCTTGGCTCATAGGAAAACCTAGGACCACCCATCCCAGGCTGATCCTTCCTCCAGGGCTTGAGCCCATCTCCTCATGACCCCCTCCATCCCTGAACTATTCTCTCTTCTGAGGTTTAAAGACTATTTTTACTGGCTCTTTCCATCATTCTGAAAACATGTGCAAAGTCGCTTGCATCCTAAAAAATATTTCTGCAGCCCCATCCCACCTTCCATGTCCTTCATAATTGAGTTCTTAGAGCATAGACACCTACTCTTCACTTCCCTTCAATTCTCCCCTCACTGTGGTCTGATTTCCACACTCCCTGTCACTGACATGCCCCGGCAGTGGCCACAGATGATCTCTTGAGAGCTATCTTCAAAAGCTACTTTTCGGTGCCTATAATAATTGTTACCATTTATTGAGCACTTTCTATGTCCTGGAAACTCTCTATTGGCTCATTTCTCTTTGCCACCAACCCTCTGATGTAGGCATAAGTATCATGACCAACTCGCAGACAAGGAAACTGACACTTAGAGGTTAATCCGTTTTGCTTAAGTTCACCTATCCAGCAGGTGATGGGGCCAGAATTGCACATGGATCTTCTAACTCCCGGGCCTGAGTTACTAACCTCTGAACGCACTGTGGCATTTGACATAATCGACTCCTTTTATTCTTGAAATGTCTCCTGTTTCTATGACATGGCATTTTCCTGACTTCCCTCCTACCCCTCTGCCCACTCCTTCTCAGGTGACTTCACAGGCTCCTCTTCCTTTCTTCACAGTCCCTTTTTAAATGTCAGTGGATCTCTGCTCATCTCTCTTCTTCTCTCCCCTGGGCTGTCTCATTCACTGCTATGGATTCAGCTGCCGCCCCTGACTCCCACATGTCCGCCTCCAGCCCCGATCTCCCCACCGAATCCCAGAACCAAACATCCAACCACCTGCTCAACAGTTCTATGCCAAGCTCAAGGTGCTCAAGCCCGACCCTACCACCTTTCCCCAGACTTGTTTCTCTGGGGTTCTGTGGCTCAGTGAACGGCAGCACCCTCCCCCAGGTCCTCAGCCAGCAGCCTGGCAGTCATCCTCGACTCCTCCCGCCCCCTCATCCCCCACGTCTAATCAGGCTCACTGATGCTCCTCAACACCTCTCATTTCCATCTCCTCTTCCCCCTCATTGTCATTGTCTTAATTTAGGCCTCATCATCTCTTGCCTGGATAACAGCATCAGCCTCCTAATTGGTCATCCTCTTGCCACTTGAGCCTCTGCCCTGCTCCTGGCCCTCCACAATCCAGCCTCTGTTTGGACTGTGGGAGAGCTCTTTCTGCAACACAAATCTGATGTCACTCCCCTGCATGAAGCCCTCTGTGGCTCCCCACAGCGGGGAAGGAGAAAGGATTTGGAATGTAAGCAAGTTGAAAGGATGAAGGAGAAGGAGGGGTAGAAGGGTGACTGAGGTCAGGTGATGCCTGACTGCCGGGCATGGGATTGACACAGGTCACTTTGGTCTCTGATCATCAACCGCTTGACGCCTGCCATGTCACTCCCTCAGACTCTCTAAGTGGCCCTTAATTAAGTGCAGAAGGTCTGTGGAGGATGACGAGGTGCCTCTCGTAAGGGAGGGGGACAGCCTGAGACCCTACCTCCCCTTCTGCCTCTGCATGTACCTGAGTGTGCCTGTTCAAGCCAGGGCAGAGCACCTCTCACTGGCAGTGGGCAAAGAGTCCTGGCCTCGAGATTTACTAGGGTCATGTCTGAGAGACAGAGACCCCTGTTCCTGCAGGTGCCGCAAGATGACTGGGGGGGTTACCCCGCTGGTGGCAAGGACGGGGAGATCCCTTGCCGCAGGATGCGGAGCGGCAGCTACATCAAAGCCATGGGGGATGAGGAGAGCGGAGACTCAGACGGCAGCCCCAAGACATCTCCCAAAGCAGTCGCCCGACGCTTCACCACCCGTCGCTCCTCCAGCGTGGACCAGGCCAGGATCAAGTAAGGACAGGGAGGCCGGGGGGTGTGGGGTCGGGAGGCTGATGCTGGACTCCTGCGGGAGATGTGGGTGCCAGTCAGGTAGTCCTGCTTAGGTTTCAACTGGGGTGTCTCACTCCACTCCACGTAAAGGGAGGGTCTTGGTGGGAGTCCTTCTCTGGTGCCTCTTTGGGAGTCTCTTTACCCAGGGTCTCCTAAGGGATCTCTCTTCGGGGGTTCTGAAGAATAAGACTTGCTCAGAGACCCCAGTGCTATTATCTCCCCTCCCCCACCTCCTAGCAGTCCACTGTTCTGACTCCGGAATTTCGCCCTTTTCCAGCTGCTGTGTCCCACCCCGGATCCACCCCCGGAGCTCCATCCCTGGCTACAGCCGTTCCCTCACCACTGGACAGGTAGGGAGAGGCCCAGTATGCCTGGAGGAAAGAGTGAAAAGGGGATTCAGTCCCATGCTCAGCTTAGGTCTTAAAATCAGAGGGTCTGCCTGTGGAGAGAGCTCAGGCCTGTCTCTGGGGAAACTGGGAAACCTGCCTGAGGACTCCTGGAGCTGACTCAGGCTGGGAGTCTCAGAATCACAGCCTTAAAACCCACCAAGCGTCCTCAAAGTGATGAGCTTGTAAGGGCAACGCCAGTGCCCTGGGGCTCTTCACAGGCCCGATTGCTCCCTCCTTGCCCCCATGTAAAAGGTAGGATTGATCTCTACAGACAGGGCACAGGCCAAGCTGCAGTCTCAGACGTGACCTGGGCCTGAATTCTGCCACCTTACCCCTCTGTCCTGAGGAACCACCAGCAAGAAACCTTACTTTTCAACACCTCTGTTTCTCATCTTTAAAATGGCAATAGTAGGGACAGTTATTTTGCAGGGGTTTTGTGAGACTTCAGTGAGAAAATGTATGCAAACGCAAGGTACTTGGCCCGAAAATGGCATTTTATAAATGTGAGTTCCATATCTAAGTGTAGACTTTCCCCTTAATTAGACAGAATCAGCAGCGTTTAGTGATTAAACACATGAGATGGGGTTGAATTCCAGCTTGGCTACTTACCAGCTGAGTGACCTGGGGCAAGTTACTTGACTTTTTTTGAGCCCCACTTTCCCTTTTTAAAAATAGGCATCATAATAGTGTTCTTGGCACATAGCCAGCACTCAGTAAAGGTTAGCTATTTTTACTGTATGCTGGGGAAAAAATGCAATGCAAAAGACTGTCCACATTGGCTGTCATTGTTCACTGCTGCAGTCCCTCAGTATTCCTTTGTTCCATTGCCTGAACCAGGGAATCTGATTGGCACAGCTCTCTTTTTACATCAGACCAGCCTATGTTGTTAAACTCACGAGTTAATGCCTAGCCCTCATTTTACCTCACCCATCAGCCACATGTAACACAGTTGAAGACTCCCTCCTTCCCGAAAGACTTTACTTGGTTGGCTTGGAGGACACCACACCCTCTACATTCTCCTAGATTCCCTCCCTGGCTGCTTATCCTCAGTCTGTGTCTTGGGTGCCTCTGTAACTCCCCAGGATCTAAACACTGGAGTTTTCTAGGGCTCAGTCCCTGAACTTCTCTCTATACCTACTCCTTAGGTGGTCTTGTCCGGGCTCATGGCTGAGAGCCTGATGACTACCAAATGTATATCTCCAGCCCAAACACTCCTGTAAATGCGAGGCATATATGTCTAACTGTGTATTGAAATCTCATTTGGATGTTTAGTAGCCATCTCAAACTTAAGATGTCCAAAACTAAACTGCTGATACACACACCCTCCACAATCCCCTCCCGCCCCTCGCTGCCGCAGTTGCTGCTCTATCCTCTGAATTCTCCATTTCAGATAATGGCAACTTTATCCTTCTAGAAGCTCTGGTTTAAAAGCCTGAAGTCAGTCTTGACCACTTTCTCTCTCTCACAACTCACCTCCAATCCTTCAGCTGATCCTGCTGGTCCCACCTTTAAAATATATCCAGGATCCAACCACTCCTCACCACCTCCACTGCCACCGATTCTTCCAGGCACCATGTCCTTTTGTCTGGATGATGGCACTGCCTTCTAACTGGTCTCCTGTATTTGCTCTTGCTCCACCTCATCCTCTCTCATTACAGCCCACGTGATCTTTAAAAACTATAATCACACCAGCTCTTCTGTTCAAAACTCTCACCTTGCTCAGAGTGAACATCAAGAACCAACCATGGCTTTCAAGGCCTGCATGACCTGGTGACCTCGCTGGAGTGGAGCTGCCTCTGAGTTCCTCTCCTAACGCTGTTCCCCTCCCTCCCACTCCAGCCACACTAGACTCCCTAGGGCCCTTGCATTTGCCACTACCTTTGCCTGGATGTCACCTTCCCAGCCACTCTCAGGGATCACTTCCTAACTTCTTTCAGGTCTTTTCCCAAATGCCCTAAAATTTTAATTTAACACTCCCCTTCCAGCATTTCCTATTCCCCTTCCCTGTACTGTCATTGTCGAGGTCTTCTCTGCCTTCTTCCTCCTGCCCTTTCTCCTTCTTCTTAGCACTTTGCACTATCTAACATCACATATACTTGACATATTTAGCCTGGAGGTATGGCTTCTTATTCTTGCTTTATAGAAGATGAAGTAAGTTTAAAGCACTAGAGATGTCACCCTATTATGTCTCATACTTTTTTCCCCTTACGTCTATTTTTTTTTGTTTAGTATTTGCCTAGAACACCTTTTTCCATCTTTTACTTTAAAGCTTTTTGTCTATGTCTCAGGTATATTTTTTGAAAATAGTTATAGCTACATTTTACCTATATCCATTCTGATAATTGCTTGAGAGTTTAGTACATTTATATTTATTGTGATTACTGATAATCTGTGATTACCCCTTGGCCTAAACCTGGGGTAGTGTGATGACCCTAGCCCTAACCCTTGGGTTTATTTCTGTCATCTTATTTTGTGCCTTCTATTTATCTTGCCTTTGGGCTGATGCTTTCCTGCTCCTTTGCTGCCTCCTTTTGGTTTGAGTTTTCTTTATTCTACTCCCCACCAAATCCCACACTGGTTTAGTAGTTATATATTCTATTTTATTCTTTGTGGTTACCCTTATAATTTTCATATGCATATTTGACTTAATGTCTGAAGCTGACAGTTTTTTCTGTACTCCTCCTGAACAATACAGAGGCCCTAAGACAGTTTTATTTTTATTTATTAATTTTTTTTTTGTGACGGAGTCTGGCTCTGTTGACCAGGCCAGAGTGCAGTGGCTAGATCTCTGCTCACTGCAACCTCCGCCTCCTGGGTTCAAGTGATTCTCCTGCCTCAGCCTCCCGAATAACTGGGATTACAGATGTGCACCACCACACCTGGCTAACTGTTTTGTATTTGTAGTAGAGACGGGGTTTCACTATGTTGGCCAGGCTGGTTCCGAACTCCTGACCTCAGGTGATCCACTCGCCTTGGCCTTCCAAAGTGCTGGGATTACAGACATGAGCCACCACAGCTGGCCGACATTCTGATTTTGATGACCTCTTCCCTTCTTGTTCTTCTTTTTTTTGGCAACAAAAATTTATTTTCTCACAATTCTGGAGGCTAGAAATCTGATCAAGGTGTCAGCTGGAGTGGTTTCTACCATTCGGTAATTTGTATTTTTATATTTTTTATGTTGTTTGGAGAACAAAACATTTTAAATTTGATGATGCATAATTCATCAATTTTTCTCTTCTTGATTGTGCTTTGGCATAAAATTTAAGAAATCTTTGTCTAATGCAAGATCACAAAAATTTAATGTTTCTCCTAAGAATTTTGTAGTTTAACATTTATATTTAGATGTATGACCCACTGTGAGTAGTGTGTGTGTGTGTGTGTGTGTGTGTGTGTGTGTGTATGTGTGTGATTCAAGTTAGGGGTCCAGCTTTATGTTTTTGAATGCGGATATCCAATTTTCCTAGCATCATTTGTTGAAAAGGCTTTTCTTTCCTCATTGAAATTTCTTGGCCCCTTTTTCGAAATCAATTTACCATAAATGCATGTGTTTATTAATGAACCTTAAAATTTACTCCATTGGTCTGCATGAACCTATCTTTATGCTATTACCACATGCTTTGATTGCTGTAACTGTGTAGTAAGGATTGATTTTGGTAAGCTGAAATTATACAATTTCGTTACTCCTTTTAAAGATTGCTTTGTGTTTTGTGTTTCCTTTGCATATACACATGGATTTTGGGTAGGCTTGTTGATTTCTATAAAAAATATAGTTGGGAATTTGAAGGGATTGCCCTGAATGTGTAGATTAATTTATGGAGTATTGTATTCCTAACAATATTAAGTATTATTATCCTTGAATATTGGATGTATTTCCATTTATTCAGTTTTTCTTTGATTTCTTTCAGCATTTATTTTACTTATTATTATTATTATTATTATTTTAATTTTTTTTTTTCTTTGAGACAGTCTCGCTGTGTCGCCCAGGTTGGAGTGCAGTGGCATGATCTCGGCTCACTGCAAGCTCCGCCTCCTGGGTTCACGCCATTCTCCTGCCTCAGTCCTCAGAGTAGCTGGGTCTACAGGCGCCCGCCACCACGCCTGGCTAATTTTTTCGTATTTTTAGTAGAGAAAGGGTTTCACCGTGTTAGCCAGGATGGTCTCGATCTCCTGACCTCTTCATCCACCCGCCTTGGCCTCCCAAAGTGCTGGGATTACAAGCATGAGCCAACGCTCCCAGCCTATTTTACTTTTAATTTTTATTATAAATTGACAAATTGTGGGTGTATATATTTATGGGGTACAAAGTAATGTTATGATTTATGAATACAATGTGGATAATGAAATCAAGTGAATTGAAATACCCATCACCTCAAATACTTAAGTGATCTTAGGACACTTTAATTTCCTTGACTTCTTCCCTTCTTATGTGGACTTACGGCCCAGTATTTTAGTTCTACCCTTTAACCTGTCAAATTAGTCTCTATTATTATTGTTACTTTTTATATTATTAGCTCTTGATGATATATACTCACATCTCTACCTTTTTTACTCCTCACTTTACCTCCTTACATCTCATTGTTTCCTCCTAAAGTATATTCTTCAGTAATTTTTTCAGCAAATATCTGTTAGTAGCAAACTTGGACTTTAACAAAAATATATTTTACCCATACTGTTTGATACAGTTTAGCTTATTGTGGGAATTCTAGCTTAACATTTATTTTCTCTCAGTGTTTTGAAGATATTCTTTTGTCATCTGTCTGTTGTTGCCATTAAGGAGTCTGCTATCATCCTGATTGTCTTTGTAAGTAGTTTTAATTTCTCTCAGGTTGCTGTTGAGATCTTGCTTTGATTTCATTGTTCTGCAGTTTTGCTATGATATGTTCATGTGTGTGCTCCATAGATCTGTGGATTTCTGTTTTTCATCAATTCTGGAAAATTCTCTCATGTTATAGTTTGCATAGTATATCTTTTCCCCATCCTTTTACTTTCAACTGTTTGTGTTTCAGATTTAAGGTATGTCTCTTGTAGACAGCATCTAATGGGTTTTTTTTTGTTTTTGCTTTATCTTATCACTATGCCTTTTGAATGAGTGTTTTGTCCACTCATGTTTTATTTTATTTATTTAATTTGTTTTTGAGGTAGGGTCTTGTTCTGTCATTAAGCTACAATGTAGTGGTGTGAACATGGCTCACTGCAGCCTTGACCTCCCAGGCTCAATCTATCCTCCCACCCCAGTTCCCCAAGTAGCTGGGACTAGAGACACATACCACCATGCCTGGCTAATTTTTGTATTTCTTGCAGAGATGGGGCTTCACCATGTTGCCCAGGTTGGTCTCAGAACTTCTGAGCTCAAGTGATCCACACACCTTGGCCTCCCAAAGTTCTGAGATTACAGGCATGAGCCACCATGCCAGGCCTTCACATCTTAATGTGGTGATTGATGTGGTTGGATTGTCTTATACTATTTTTTGATCTTCTGTTCCTTCTTTACTGTCTTCTTTTGTATTAAATCAATAAATATTTTAGTGTATCATTTACATTTATTTGTTAATTTTTTTACTATACAATTTGAGTTACCTTCCTAGTGATTGCACTAGGAATTACAATGTATATCATAGCTTATCAAAATATAATCATGGTAAAATATAGAAGCATTGCTCTATTATAACTCATTTTCCCCCTTTGTGCTATTACTGTCATATATTACCTATATATGTTTTAAACCTAACACTTGTTATAAACCAACATTGGTATTATAATAAGTGCTTTGTGTAATCTTACGTCTTTTAAAGAGGGTAAGAGAGGAAGCGAGGAAAATATATTTATAGAGGCTCTTGTATTTACTCACATATTTACCATTTCTGGTGCTCTTTATTTCTTCTTCTGTATTTGAGTTACCATTGGGTGTTACTTTATTTTCTTTTTAGCCTGAAGGACTTCCATTAGTGCTTCTCATAATATAAGTCTCCTGGCAATAAATTATTCAGTCTACATTTATCTGGAAATGTTTTTATTTTTACTTTATCTTGGAGGAATAGTTTTGCTGGATATAGAATTCCTGGCTCACAGTTATTTTTCTTTCAGCACTTTGAATACACCATTCCACTGCCTTCTGGTGTTCATTATTTTTGATGAAAAGTGAGTTGTTTCCCTCTATGTGATGAATTGTTTTTCTTGTGCTGCTATTAAGATTTTCTCTGTTTTCAGCTTTCAACATTTTGACTGTAATTTGTGTGAATATAGATCTCTTAGTGTTTAACCTACTTTAGGTCCATGGAGCTTCTTTGATCTCTAATGTTTTTTGCTTTTTAATTAAATTTGGTAGCTAGGCACAGTAGTGGGCACCTGTACCCCTAGCCACTTGGGAAGTGGAGGCAGGAGGATTGCTTCAGCCCACAAGTTTGACCTGTAGTGCACTATGTTATGATTGTGCCTGTGAATACCCACTGCACTGAAGCCTGGGCAACATAGTGAGACCTCATCTCTAAAGAAAACAAAAACAAAAAACAAAAAACAAGAATAAAAACAAAAGGAAAGTTTTTGGCTATTGTCTCTCCAAATATTTTTTTCTGCCCTGTCTCTTCCTTTTCCTATTTTTTCTCCTCCTCCTTCTGGAACTCCCATCACATGTATGGTGGTATGCTTGATGTTGTCCCATAGGCCTCTGAGGCTGTGTTCATTTCTGTTTAATATTTTTTCTCTCCATTATTCATACTGGATAATTTATACAGATCCATCTTCATGTTTACTGATCATTTATTATGTTGAGCCCCTCTACTGAATTTTTAATTTCAGTTACTATACTCTTCAGCCCCAGAATTTCCATTTGTTCCTTTTTTTAATCTCTCTCTCTTTGTTGTGATTTGTATTCATGAAGTCATTGTTGTCATGCTTTCCTTTAAATCTTTAAGCATGGTTTCCTTTAATTCTTTGACATATTTATAATAGCTGCTTTGTAGTCTTTGTCTGATAAATCCAACATTTGGGGATATGCATACCTTCTTGTTTATTTGCATGTCTCATAATTTTTTTTTTTTTTTTTTTTGAGACGGAGTCTCGCTCTGTCACCCAGGCTGGAGTGCAGTGGCGCAATCTCGGCTCACTGCAAGCTCCACCTCCTGGGTTCACGCCATTCTCCTGCCTCAGCCTCTCTGAGTAGCTGGGACTACAGGTGCCCGCCACCACGCCCGGCTAATTTTTTTTGTATTTTTAAGTAGAGCCAGGGTTTCACCGTGGTCTCGATCTCCTGACCTCGTGATCCGCCCACCTTGGCCTCCCAAAGTGCTGGGATTACAAGTGTGAGCCACCGCGCCCGGCCGCATGTCTCATAATTTTTTGTTAAATATTGAACATTTTAGGTAATACATTGTAGTAATTCTAGATTCTTATGTTTTCCTCTTGAAGATTGTTATTGCTTTATTTGTTTGTTAATCCCTGAATGTAATCTGTGAAATCTGTCTTCCTGACAACATGCGGCCTCTAATGTTTCCATTCAGTTTTATTTCCTTCTTATTTTTATTTTTAAGCCTTTTTTTCTTAGGGATTTCCCCCATATCTGCATAGCCTAGTGTTCAGCCAGAGATTTTTCGGAGGTTGTGCTCAAGAACCTCAAGCTAGTTAGACTTTTTCTCTGCCTATAGTTCTACGTGTGAGCTGGGGAGGGCAAAGTTCAGGTTGTTTTCAAACCTACCCTGGCTTTTTCTCTTCACCAGACTCTTTTATTTCCCCTGCACACATATATAGGCTCCATTGGATGTGTGGGTGGCTCAGGCTTCTCTGGTCTCTGCTGTGCATTCACCCAGCTTCAAGTTAACCCAAGATATGTGGAGAGCTTATCAAACTCCCTTGGTCTGTCTCACTCCCTGGAATTTTCTGATAAATTCCTGGCTAGTTTGCCAGTCCATTGTTTGGCCCAAACATTGCTGAAACCCAGTCTAACAGTGCTTCTGGCCTTCCCTGTTCTTGATATTATAACTGACAATGCCCCAAATTAAGTGGAGCCCTCTGGCAGAGGCAGTGAAGCAGCTGATTTTTCACAGGCGGCACCACGTTTGTTGAAGTATTGCAACTGATAGTGTCGGGGGCCTGGTGAACGAGGGCAGCCTCAGGCAAGAATACGATAGAGTTGTGCTATTCTTACCCAAAGTTCAGTAATTTTTATGAATACATGTTTCTTTGTTGTATGTCTTTTATTGATTTGCAGAACGATAAAATGGTGGTTTTTGACAGTTTTGTCCTGCTTTAGAGTCGTATTTTCTTCTGTTTTCAGTTTCATCTTTTAAGCTTAGGACTTTTAAACATCACTTAAAAGTTATTTTGTTTTAGCTAGGGTAGTACTAGCTGCTATAACAGAGAAATCTTGAATTCTCAATGGCTTAACTCAATAAAAGTTTAGTTTTTGTTTATGTCACAATTTGTATTTTCTATTGCTATGTAAGCTATCCCCAAATGTAGTGTCTTTAAACAACAAATATTTATTATCTCACAGTTTCTGTGGGTCAGGAATCTGAGTGCAGCCTGGCTGGGTGCGACTGGGTCAAGTGTCTCACAAAGTTGCAATCAAGGTGTTGGCCAAGGCTGCAGCATCTCAAGGCTTGACTGGGTGAAGATCTGCTTCCATGCTCGCTCACATGGCTCTTGGCAGGCTACAGATCCTTGCTAGCTACTAACCAGGGACATCAATTTCTTCTATGTGGGACTCACTACAGGGCTACTCACAGCATAGCAGCTTGCCTCCCCCAGAGCAAAGGCTCTGAGAGAAAGAGAATAAGAAAAGCTGTCTAAGATGGAAGCCATGGTCTGTTTGTAACCTAATCTCAGAAGTGATATCCCATTGTATCTGCCATATTCTATTCATTAGAAGTGGGCCAATAAGTCCGGTCCACACTCATGAGAAAGGGATTACACAAGGGTGTGAGTTCCAGGGGATGGAGATCATTAGGAGGTATGTCAGAGGCTGTCTCCCACGTAGTACACTCATCTTCCATGGAAATTTATCTGTGAGAAGCATGAGCAGCTTGGGTTAGGAGTGAGTTCCCCAGGAAATATTTTGCAGTTGCTTCTGTTAGAATATCCCTGGTTTGGGACTATTTTATGTTAATTTTTAATTTTGGGGGTGTGGCCCATGAAGGTTCATGCAGATACAAGGTACCGTGGCTGTGTGAGGACAAGCTTGCAGGTACAGATTCTTAGGGGATTTGCCTCTTTTCCTTTCCCGCCATCCCTGTACTTCAGACCAGCTTCCTTGTCATCAGCCTGTGGTGATGACTAATTTTTTTATTTTAGTCTACATTTTCATCAAAGGTTTCACTTTTCCTAACTTTATGCAGGTTCTCCTTTCCAATTCCATGCTTCATGTGGGCCCGAAGCCTTCCTCCTATGCCCAAGTGGGTGTTAAAACTTAAGCTTTTACCAAAACGCTGAGACCAACAGCCCCTGCCCCCACCTCCCGCCTCCACTGGGCTGTTTGGAGCATTGGCTCACACAGTTAATATTCTGATTTTCCAGTCTCCTCTTTGCTTTTGTTCCCTGGGGACTTATCTCGCTTTCTTGTGAGCTCAGCTATGCATATAAAGCAACATTTGTCATATTTTATCCAATGTTTTGAAATGGGAGAGTTTTCTAAAGGTTACCTAAACTAAATAACGCAAGTAAAGCATACAGGATGTTGCCTGGCCCCCTGTCGGACCCACCAACTCTAGTCTGGACAATTTCCAATTAGACACGAAGCATTTTTACTTTAAATATTCCATGAGCTTGGAAATGGCTACTGATTCCAGTCTGGTTTGGAGAAAGGCTAAGGATCTCATCCCAAGAGGATTCTTTGACTTTGAGTCTCCTGTAAGTGGGTGTTGGGGGAAGCAGGGTGCAAGTCAGTGCAGGGATAATAGGAGCATTCACAGTACAATGTTACAGTTTTATAATTGTAAGATAGTAAAGATCAACTTGGGTGTAATATTTCTCTGAGAGTCTCTGAGTCCGTGTTCCCCTTGTGTCCTGGTCTCCTGTTGGAACCCCAGAAGCTCCTCTTGGCCAGCTGAGCTGGCAGGTGTATGACCCCAGGGAGTTGTTCGCCCTCTTTTGTCTGCCTTGGATAGAATTGGTTGTGAGTATTGCCTGTGGGTGGGATTTCAAGAGATGCAGAACCCCAGGGAAAGAGGCACTTCTCATTCTGAGTGGTATTGTCACCGTGATTTAAGAGCCTCTTGTTGCTAATAATAGTACCTAAAGTTTATTGAGCATCTACTGTGTGCCAGATATTATGCCTAGTGCTTTATACACAGAAGAGGGCTAGAGATACAGAAATATACTACAGAGTGAGATTCCTTTCATCCCTGGTGTCTGGACTTGAGACCAGCGTGCTTTCTGCTAGGGTTAGATTAGCTCCCCTGTGCTCCAAGAGGGACACTCTGGGCTGCATTTGTTCTAATTGGGGAGTGTCTTGAGCCTAGCCCAGAAATAGCAGGAGTTAGTTCAGTTCCTGTGTTTTAGGAAATACACTGGCAACTGTTGTCTTTGGTGCCTCAGAAATACAGAGACAGAAAGACTGAGAGGTAGATGATAGAGCATCATGGTGAAAGCCACAACTGTCACACAAGTGTGGCTTGTGTCAGTCAAATATGATAGAACTTAACTTCTACGGGGTCTCGGATTGATTTTCCATGGCCTGGGATTTCCATGCACTTGTAATGAAGCTCCTTTAGAAAAAGCTTAAAAAAGTTCAGACAATCCTTCTTTTTAATTAGCAGGCCCACATTGCAACCAATGAATCTAAATCTCCAGCAAATTTGGCTCTGAGCTTCTAAGCAGCCAAAGCAAGAGAGGTGTTTTGTTAACCCTGGGTTCAGATCCTTGGGGTGGGGCCTGAGTTAATGTAGGTTTAACAAGCTCCCCAAGAGAATCTGTTGCTCAATCAGCCTTACGTGGGAGCCAGGAAGCATGACATTTAATTTCAGTTTTGTCACTTACCAGCTGGGCATCCTTAGGCAATTCATCTGCCCTCTCTGGGTCTTGTTTGTCCATTAATAGATTGGAATAGAAATGGCTCTATTTGAAGTAGAATCCAGTGAAATCATGTTATGCTTTGGAGGCTGAATTGTGGAAACATTGAGCTGCAGTTTACACATGGATCAGGCCACTCCTTTGAGCCTCTGTTGACTGCACATAAAGATAATGCCGTGAATCTTTCCTGGGAGATGTCACAAGAGGCAGCCATGTGATACTTGCTGTTACGTTTGCCATGGGATGCTGTCGAGGACCTTGTCCATGACTTCATCCAATGGACTCTACATAATCATCCACAGGGGATGATTGTCTCTTAGTCTCAGGGACAGGAATTGTTGTGGTTCTCATGGGCATCTGGCCTGTGTTTACCAGGCAGGCCCTGAGACCTTCGCATGCCGCTAGCCGAGGGCTTACTGTGTGCCAGTGCCTGTACCAAACGCCTCACATGTTTTTCTTTGAGTCCCCTCAATAGCCCTATGAAGATGGTACCATTATCACTCTCATTTGACAGGAGAGCAAACTGAGGCCCCCAAACTTTAACTTTCCCAGGCCATTCTGCTAGGAAGTGGTAGAGCCAGCACTTGAATCTAGGAGAAGTCTCACTCATAGCCCATGCAGGCAACTCTGAGGCTATACTCCCTGATGCTTTGCCTGCTTGGAAGCTCAGGGTTAAATACGTGCCCATCTTGAGCAATGTTCAGGACCTTGTCACCTGTGTTCTGGGTGTAGCACTTACCTCTGGTAGCACCTTTTCCTGCCTTTTTCTTTGCACCAGTTTTCTCATGTAATGTGAATGAAGCTGCAACCTCTGTGGTATATTTAGTCTTCGTGTGGTGGCGTGCGGCACAGTTCCATGAACAAATTTTTGTTTTGCTTTTTTTCAAACTTTAACTTTTTTTTTTTAACGCCATGGATTCTGCACCACCAAAATACCAAAAACAAAACCAAGAACCTCATCCAGCAATGGCTAAGCTTTCCTCAGTGGGGGAGGGTAGAGAAGGAACCCACAGGTTAAGCCAGAACCCGAGTGAGTGGATAGAAGGTTGGGGAAGGCAAGGGCCGGGTGCGGTGGCTCACGCCTGTAATCCCAGCACTTTGGGAGGCTAAGACGGGCGGATTATGAGGTCAGGAGATCGAGACCATCCTGGCTAACACGGTGAAACCCCGTCTCTACTAGAAATACAAAAAAATTAGCCGGGTGTGGTGGCAGCTGCCTGTAGTCCCAGCTACTTGGGAGGCTGAGGCAGGAGAATAGGGTGAACCCGGGAGGCAGAGCTTGCAGTGAGCCGAGATCGCGCCACTGCACTCCAGCCTGGGCAACTGAGAGAGACTCTGTCTCAAAAAAAAAAAAAAAAAGAAGAAGGTGGGGGAAGGCTTGGGACACTGGTAGGTTAATAACTTTGCTCCATCACTTACGCATTAGTTTCCATCCTGCCACTTAGTATTTTTTATATATATATATATAGCATATATACATGTAGTGTATATATATAGTATATATATGTAGTATATCTATAGTATATGTATGCTACATATGTACTATATGTATAGTATATATATAGTACATATATGTAGTGTATATATATAGTGTGTGTATATATATATATATATATATAGCTTTCAATCAATTTTGTAATGTAATGGATTATAAATAATAAAATAAAAGGTGTCCTCCATGAAGTCCCCACCCCCATACTGGGCAAGAGGGTGCATGCCAGGTCCCTGGTCCTCTCTGTCGGGGTCAGGTGAGAGAAACCTCAGGGGATGGGACTAGGTGGAGAGGAAAACACGGTGGTGTGCAGCCCGGAGTGCAGCCAGCCAGACACCTGGAAGAGGCATAGGTGGGGTGGAGGTGGGGGTGGGGGTGGGATATTTAGAGGAAAGACTGGGCCCCAAGACAAGCCTGGGGAGCAGAATGGGGCAGAGATGCCCCCATCTTTCTTTGCAAATAGTTAGGGTTTCTTGTAGTTCAAATGCGGAAGAGTCGCCCACAGCCTCTGCAGATATAGAGAGGTCTTCCCCTAAGGCAGAGCACCCCAGGGACTTCCACCCCCTCCCGGCACCTCATAACTGTCCTCCTGACCCCCTGCCCCCAGCTCAGCGATGAGTTGAACCAGCAGCTGGAGGCCGTGTGCGGGTCGGTGTTTGGGGAGCTGGAGTCCCAGGCCGTGGACGCCCTGGACCTGCCCGGCTGTTTCCGCATGCGGAGCCACAGCTACCTCCGGGCCATCCAGGCCGGCTGCTCTCAAGACGACGACTGCCTGCCCCTCCTCGCTGCCCCTGCCGCTGTCTCAGGGAGGCCCGGCTCCTGTGAGTACACCTCCCTGCCCCTGGCCCGGCCCTAGGCTGGAGAGCGCCCTGGGTCCGGGTTCTGGCCTCCCCCTCGACTGTGCTGTGACCCGCGCAGATCGCTCGCTCACGGGGTCGGATGACGGGGAGAGCGTCCCTTGGCGTGTGTGCAGCAGCACGTGGAGTGCGCGCCGCTGCAGGGTCCCGTAGGGCCTCCTGCGGGTGGGAGTCGGGCGCGGGCCCAGGACCCAGGCAGGGCCGCGAGCCTCACGCACTGCGTCTCTGCGCTCGCCGGCCACAGCCTTCAACTTCAGAAAGGCCCCGCCCCCCATCCCGCCGGGAAGCCAGGCCCCGCCCCGCATCTCCATCACCGCCCAGAGCAGCACCGACTCCGCGCACGAGAGCTTCACGGCGGCCGAGGGCCCCGCCCGGCGCTGCAGCTCCGCCGACGGGCTGGACGGCCCCGCCATGGGTGCGCGCACCCTGGAGTTGGCGCCGGTGCCGCCCCGGGCCAGCCCCAAACCCCCCACACTCATCATCAAGACCATCCCTGGCAGGGAGGAGCTGCGGAGCCTGGCGCGGCAGCGGAAGTGGCGGCCGTCCATTGGGGTGCAGGTATGGAACGGGGAGGCGCCCACGAAAGGCGCTGACCCTGGCCGGTCGGGGCTGGGGTGAGGGGCTGGAAGCGGCCTTCTGGATATATCGACATTCTTTCTGGCTTGACTTGAGCTGCAAGTGAACCCCGTGCCTGGACATCGACGGGGCTGCTCCAGCCAGCCCCCGCCCACTCCCTCGTCCCTCGTCCCTCGTCCTGGCACCATCGTCCCTCCTGGCTAATGGAGGGCGCTGGAGGGCCGTGCCCAGTGGTTGCCACTTTGAGGCCTGTGACCGACCGCCTGGGTCTCTCATCTCGTTCAGGCAGATGGTCTTTGCAGGACCTGCCAGCTGGCTTGGGGCGCAGCCATTGCTAGCCGTTCTCCCCGGGAAGGGCTTTCACCTTGGCTCGCCACAGCCACTGACTCCTCCACCCTGCCACCAGGTGGAGACGATCTCAGATTCGGACACCGAGAACCGGAGCCGGAGGGAGTTCCACTCCATCGGCGTGCAGGTGGAAGAGGACAAGAGGTAGGTCACGGTGGGACTGCCCAGGCTTCGTTGGGAGACAGGAGGAGAGAGGGCTGCGTAGTGTCCCCACTAGCCCAGTCTTCCTGCACATCCTCTTTTCCTGGAGGTGAGAGCAGGCCTTTTTATAGAGGGTGGTCAGAGCAGCCACAGGGGCTGTTCCATAGAGGTGTCACCAGAGGAGTTATCAAACCTAGAGTTCTTGTGCCCATGCCCACCCCAGGTGCTCAGAGGCAGACGGGAGATACATAGCAGTTGCAGGGAAGGAGAGGATGGGAAAGGTTACATGTAGGTGCCGAGCAGGCCTCCAGCAATTGTCCTTTCCAGGGGATGATAGGATCTGCCAATCCCTCATTACATCCTGTGGTGTACAAGTATGTGAGCTCAAAAAGAAACAAACAGGAAGATTGCCTCTCAGGGGCCCCTGGCAGATATGACACTCCTCCTCATTTGGCTCACACAAGCA
Organism: Symphalangus syndactylus; assembly: GCF_028878055.3. Lineage (NCBI taxonomy): Eukaryota > Metazoa > Chordata > Mammalia > Primates > Hylobatidae > Symphalangus > Symphalangus syndactylus. Next base: position 142,645,543 of record NC_072441.2, read on the forward strand.
TTTAACCAGTTGGGGGTACCTATTACACGCCTGAGTCTGTGATGTACCTGAGATAGTACAATTACCAGCAGCCACTATTCTGGCATTAGGTGGCCTCAGAAACATTGACTCCTTAATTTTCACTGAAGAATTAGCATTTCCAGCTCTGGAGGGGATACCAGAAAGAGGCCTCTCTGTTGTTGGGTGCCTATGGGGAGAAAGGGTGTCTGGGAACTTGCCAGGGGGTGGCCATAACGGTTTCATGGTAATCTGAGCTTCCCAGACCATACGACTGGAGGAATAAAACTAATGTCCCAGGCCGGGCGCAGTGGCTCACGCCTGTAATCCCAGCACTTTGGGAGGCCAGGGTGGGTGGATCACTTGAGGCCAGGAGCTTGAGACCAGCCTGGCCAACATGGCAAAACCCCATCTCTACTAAAAATACAAAAATTAGCTGAGCATGGTGGCACACTCCTGTAGTCTCAGCTGCTCGAGAGGCTGAGGCACGAGAATTGATTGAACCCAGGAGCCTGAGGTTGCAGCGAGCTGAGATTGCACCACTGCACTCCAGCCTGGGTGACTGAGCGAGACTATCTCAAAAAAAAACAAAAAAACCCAAAACACAAAAAGCTAGTGGCCCACTAGCCGTGGTTCCTCGCAGCTCTGTTCCCAGTTGCCGTCCTTCGCCCAGATTTCCCCAGCTATTTCTGGGATGTCATCGGGATGTCTTGCGTTTGTGCCTGATGAAGTTTTTTTGGTGTTCCTATGGGATTCACCATTTTTCTCAACTTCTGATTTGGCTCCCTGAAGTTCTGTATGCTCCTGGGGCTGTAAATGCCTTCATCGAGGGTGGCATAATGCTGCCCTGGTTGCCTGCATGACTTCTAAAGCTGCTGCCCTCCAAACTTTTACTGTGCCACAAAGATTTCAGAAAAATAGCATTTTGTGGCAAACCCAATTTGCAAATCTGTGACTTGAATTATTGAGAGATGGGGTAGGAGTCATGGATGGATGCAACTGTATCTTCTGAATCCTACCCACCCCCAATTCTAGTGCTATCCCGTGAACCACCAAGCCCACTCACTCCCTTTAGAGGCTTTTTGGTTCCTTGTGTAGATAGGTCCAGGGGGGTGGGGGTTCCCCACATTCCTCCTAATAACCCTTGAATCCTGGGAAGAGTGCTGCAGGCCTTCTAGCTGAGACTCTTGCTAAATCAGCAAACTCTTGTCATTCATTGATTGATTCATTCATTCATCAGATACTTACTAAGCACGTGTTGTATGATAGCTCCTATGCACTGTGTTAAATGCTTCAGGAAACATCAAAGACATGACTCCTGCCCTCACAGAAGCTGTGGTCTAGAGGGAAATCAAGGCAATGAATAAGTAATCCTTGAATAAAAATATGACAACACATTATGATATAATAGGTAGTGGGATTTTCTTGCGTATTATGAGGGAATATGAAATAAAAAAGGAGGAGATAAGAGAGAAGGGACCTTATTTAGATTAAGCAGGTGACATTTAAGCTGAGACTTGAGGATTGACTAAGAAGTCTCAGGTGATGATTGGAGGAAAAGCATTCCGGGGAGAGGGAACAGCATATGTGGAGGTGTTGGGGCAGGAAAGAGTTTGGCACGCATCGGGAACTGAAAGAAGGTCCATGTGGCTGGTGTGGAGTGGGGCAGGGGAGTGGGAAGGGAGTTAATTGGAGAACAGCCAGGGGCAGGTTATGCAGAGCATGGACATGATAAGGAATTGGAATCTAATTATGAGTAATGAGTAGCCATGTAAAGGTTAAAGAAGGAGTGCAACATGATCTAACTTATGTTCATGAAAGATCACAAGCTGCTGAGTGGAGAATGAATTCGAAGAAAGTAATAGTGGAAACGAGAAGGCTAGTTAGGAGGATTTTTCATGATCCAGAAGAAAGGTGATTGTGTTTTGCAATATGGTGGCTGTTGTGATTGGGATGTTTTTCTTCTATTGCATTTTACAACTAGGCACTGCTAGTGTGTGGTAGCACTGTTAGGTTTATTTATTTTTATTTTTATTATTTTTGAGATGGCGTTTTGCTCTTGTCGTCCAGGCTGGAGTGCAGTGGCATGATCTCGGCTCACTGCAACCTCTGCCTCCCGGGTTCACGCCATTCTCCTGCTTCAGCCTCTCAAGTAGCTGGGATTACAGGCACCCGCCACCATGCACGGCTAACTTTTTGTGTTTTTAGTAGAGACGGGGTGTTGCCATGTTAGTCAGGCTGGTCTCAAACTCCTGACCTCAGGTGATCAGCCCGCCTCGGCCTCCCAAAGTGCTGGGATTACGGGCATGAGCTACCGCACCCGGCCTCTACTGTTAGGTTTTGTGTTTTGTATGTTGATTTTGTATTCAGTAACGTTGCTGCTGAATTAGGTCTTTCTTATTAGTCTTATAGGTTATCTGAAAATCATGATGGGCTTCCTATATAGTCAGTTATTTTTCTGTGTGTGAAGATATTTCTTTTAAATCTGTATTTTCATTTATTTTTCTTGTAATATTGCATTGAATAGGACTTTTGTTCAATGTTCAGTAGTATTGACTTTAGTGGCTATGTTTTTTCAAGATGATGTTTGCTACAAATTTTGATGGATACCATTTGTCAGGTTAAGGAAATCCCTTTCTATTCCTAGTTGGATAAGCATCTTATTTTTATTTTCTAAAATAGAAAATATGAGTGAAATTTTATTGAATCTTTCTCAGAATCTATTTAGATGATCATAGATTTTTCTCCTTCCATGTGTAACATGGTGAATTATATGAATGAATGGATTTTCCATTCTTTCATTCCTGGGATAAACCCTGCTTGATCCCATTGTCAGTTGGGATTAAATTTGGCTGTGAGTCACAGGGCCTCAGCAGTGTCTTAAACAAGTGTATTTTTCTCTCACTTAAAAAAAAAAAAAAGCCAGCTTAGATGTAGGGCATGCAGTGTTAGAACTCCAGGCTCCTTCTATTTTGTACATCATTTCATGTCTAGGGACGTCAAGTGCAAGCTCCCCCAGTCATGTCTGCATTCTGAGCAGTGAGAAGGAGGAAAGAGGAAGAGGGATGCAGTCCTTCCTTTTTAAAAAGACTTCCTGAAAGTTACACACAACCACTTTCATCACATTGGATAAAATCTCATCACATGGTGGCACCTAGCTGCAAGGGAGGCTGTGGGGTATATAGTCTTTTGGCTGGGAAGCAATGTGGAGGGTGTAAACTATTTAGCTAAGAATCAGGGTTCTCATGCCTAAAGGCAAAGAATAGCTATGTGGAGCTCTAGGGGTTTTTGTTACAGTTTTGCTATATTATTTTTATATACATTATTAGATTTTTGAACAGTTGCTACTTTAAAATTTTAAATCGTTTAGATTTATGAATATATCATAAGTGATATATCATAATAATTGTAAGCCTACAATTTTTTACTGCCATTCAATTCAGGTATTAGAGCTGAGATAGGCTCCTAAAATGAATTTAGTAGGTTTCTCTGTGTTCTTGTTCTTTGGAACAATTTGTGTAAGACAAGAATTATCTATTCTTTGGGTTTGGTAAAGGTTGCCTATAAAATTATCTAGGCCTGATGCCTTTTGGGGACAGGAGAGACTTTTAAAACTACAGCTTCAGTTTCTTTTGTGATTATTGACCTATTCTGGTTTTATTTTTTTTCTTGAATCATTTTGGTGATTTATATTTTATTTAAAAAAAGAAACATTTTATAAAAATTGACAGTTTTCGAAGTTTTTGGCACAAATATTCTTTCTCATAGTATTAAAATGTTATCAATATTTATCGCATCTCTATATTGATATTATTGATATCTCCCTTTGCATTTCTTCTTCTTCTTCTTCTTTTTTTTTTTTTTTGAGAGAGAGTCTCACTCCGGAGTGCAGTGGTGTGATCTTGGCTCACTGCAACCTCCACCTCCCGAGTAGCTGGGATTACAGGCATCTGCCACCATGCCCAGCTAATTTTTGTATTTTTAGTAGAGACGGGTTTTCACCATGTTGACCAGGCTGGTCTCGAACTTCTGACCTCAGGTGATCCGCCCGCCTCAGCCTCCCAAAGTCCTGGGATTACAGGCGTGAGCCACTGTGCTTGGCTGCCTTTTTATTTCTAATACCATGTATTTATGTCTTACCCGTCTTTCCTGAGTCAGCCTTGCCTGAGCTTTGTATATTTTATAATTTAAATATATTTTTAGGCTGGACACAGTAACCCAAACCTATAATCCCAGTACTTTGGGAGGCTGAGGCGGGAGGATTGCTTGAGATCAGGAGTTCAAGACGAGTCTGGGCAACATAGTGAGACCTGATCTCTACAAAAAATGCAAAAATTAGCTGGACATGGTGGCATGCATCTGTAGTTCCAGCTCCTGGGGAGGCTGAGGCGGGTGGATAACTTGAACCCATGGGTTTGAGGGTGCAGTGGTCTCTGATCACACCACTGTACTTCAGCCTGTCTTTGAGACAGTGAGACCTTGTGTCAAAGAAAGAAAAGGGGGGGAAAGAAAAAAATACGTATGTTGAAACTTATATTTTATTCGTCTTTGAAAAAAACTAGTTTTTCGTTTTGGTGAGCAATCTTTAATATTTCATTTCTTCTACTTTTGGTGATTTTCTTTTGTCTGCTGTGTTTGTCTTTCTTTATGCCTCTTGAATTCATCCCTAACTTTCAATATTTTTTATTTTTTAACGTGCTGTTAGGGCTATAATTTCCCTTGTAACTATATCCTTTTATGGCTATATCTCATAAGTTTTGAGAAGCGGTATTTTTATTGTACATTTCTGAATATGTAACTTTCATCTTTCATCACTTTTATCATAATTTCCTTTTTAACCTATGAATTTTTAGAATAATTTTTTTTTTTTAGTTTTCAAATGAATTTTTTTGACAGGGGACTGTGTTTTCATTATTGATTTCCAAATTTGCTACTTTGTGGTCATATCATGTATCTATTCTATTTATTGCTTAGAATTTGTTGAGACCTCCTTCATTATATGTATATATATCATATATCAGGGGTCCCCAAACCCTGGGCCGGGGACTGGTACTTATCCATGGCCTGTTGGGAACCAGGCGGCACAGCAGGAGGTGCACAGCAGGTGAGTGGGCATTACTGCCCGAGCTCCGCCTGCTGTCAGATCTGCGGTAGCATTCGATTCTCACTGGAGCCTGAACCCTATTGTGAACTGCGTGCGTATGTGAGGGATCTAGGTTGTGTGCTCCTTATGAGAATCTAATGTTTGATAATCTGTTTCCCGTTACCCTCAGATGGGACCATCTAGTTGCAGGAAAACAAGCTCAGGGCTCCCACTGATTCTACATTATGATGAGTTGAATAATTATTTTATTATATATTACAGTGTAATAATAATAGTAGAAATAAAATGCCCAATAAATGTAATGCGCTTGAATCATCCTGAAACCATCCCCTACTACGCCCCCCTGCAGCTTCTGGAAATTTTTTTTTTTTTTTGAGACGGAGTCTCGCTCTCGCCCAGGCTGGAGTGCAGTGGCGTGATCTCGGCTCACTGCCAGCTCCGCCTCCCAGGTTCACGCCATTCTCCTGCCTCAGCCTCCCAAGTAGCTGGGACTACAGGCGCCCGCTACCATGCCCAGCTAATTTTTTTATATTTTTAGTAGAGACGGGATTTCACCATGTTAGCCAGGATGGTTTCCATCTCCTGACCTCGTGATCCGCCCGCCTCGGCCTCCCAAAGCTCTGGGATTACAGGCGTGGGCCACTGCGCCTGGCCAGCTTCTGGAAAAATTGTCTTCCACAAAACTAGTCCCTGGTGCCAAAAAGGTTGGGGACCGCTGTCATATATGGTCAAATTTATAAATTATGTTTTTCAAATGTATTTTTTTTTTTTTTGTACATTTGATCTACCAGTTCTGAGAGGTGTGTTAAAAATGTCTCACCATGATTGTGGATATGTCATTTTCCCTGGTAACTTTGTTAATTTTTACTTCAGTTTGAGAGTGTGCTGTTTATAAGCATTCAAGCTTATGCTTGTTGTATCTTCTTGGTGGCTTGGCGGCTCTTTTATCATTAAATAGGCTGCTTTTCATCCTTACTAATGGCTTTTGCTTTGAAGTCTTTTTTGCCTGATTTTTATTGCTATGGCTGCTTGCTTTTGGTTAATTTTCCAATACATCTTTTTCCATCCTTTCATTTTCAACCTTCCTATATCCTTATGTTTTAGATGTGTTGCTTATTTTTTTTTTATTTTTTTTATTTTTTTGAGATGAATCTCGCTCTGTCACCCAGGCTGGAGTGCATTGGCATGATCTCAGCTCACTGCAACCTCGCTTCCTGGGTTCTAGCAATTCTCCTGCCTCAGCCACCTTGGTAGCTGGGTTTATAGGCGTGTGCCACCACACCTGGCTAATTTTTTTGTATTTTTAGGAGAGACGGGGTTTCACCATGTTGGCCAGGCTGGTCTCGAACTCCTGACCTTAGGTGATCCACCCGGCTCGGCCTCCCAAAGTGTTGGGATTACAGGAGTGAGCCACCATGCCTGGCCTATGTGTGTTGCTTGTAAGCGATTTATAGCTAGAGTTTAGACATATTTAATCCATGTATATATTTTTCATTACTGATCTGAGTTTATTTCTATCATCTCTTTAAAAATTTTCTAGTTGACATGCTTTTTCTTTGCTTTCTCTCTCTCATTTTTTATCTTATGTTGAACTGATCAACAGTAAATAGAGTTTACTTTATTTCTCTTCTTCTCTCCACTGGTTTGGAAGTTTACATTTTAGTAGTGATTTCCCTTAAAAATTTGACAGATATACTTAATTTCATATTTTCCTAATAAAGTCTAACATTAGTCAATACTTCTGTCCCTCTTAGGCACAAAACAAGAATCTTGGAACACTTTAATTTCCTTCTTAATTTTCTCCTCCCATCTTCCATGTTATGTTTATCTAGTAGTTTGATTATACCTCTTTAAAAGTCTCTGCGAAATCAGCTGCTGTTGTATCTTTTACGCTTTAACAGTTTAGATTTACAAAGGTGTTTCTGTAATTTGTGTGTTCACTATTGTTTGTTACTGCCTTCTTCTTCCTCCTGGTTCATTTTCCTTCATGCTGAAGCACTGCTTGAAGTTTTAAAATTAATGTCTCCCCTTGAGGCTCGAGGTTTCTTGTGTTTCACAGGTAATACTCATTTGAACCCCACACCTCCACACAAGGAAGCCTTCATGTTCCGATTTCCCAGCATCCTCCTTCCAGGCCACATTCCTGCGTCCTTGGCATGAGCATTTCGAGTCCAAGTTTGCAAATGAAACAGACCTTCTTGGCTGCCGGCTTTGCGCACAGGGTCTCTTTCCAGCTCCCCTTGCTGCACAGGTTTGGGGTCTCTCCTCTCATCCTCCCTCAGCGTTTTCATCCAGCCTCTAGCATATGTCTGGTGTGATCTCCCTGTGGTTCACTTGGCTTAGACCCCTTCTCACTATATGGGCTTTGAATTTCCTTCCTGTTTCTGATACCCGGAAATTTCTCGCTCCTATTTTCAAACCCACCATTGTAGCAAAAACACCTTTTTGATTTTTAAAAACACAGCATTTCTATGCGTTTAGGGTGTGAGTGGGAGCTTCCTAAGTTAATTCAGTCTACTCTATTGATCAGTGGTCTGGGTAAGGCTGATAGCAGTGGATACAGAGAGAAGTGGGCCAATTTCAGCAGCATTTTGGAATGAAAGTCAGGGAAGGGCAGGGACAGGCAGAGAACGTGGCCTTCCTTGCTCTCGTGTAAGTGCTTGGTGAGGTCTCGATGTGGCGGGCTGAGGAGAGGACATGGTGTTGAATAAGCATCTAAAGAACCAAATTGCCTCGGACAGGTGATCTCACACTGGGAATTCAGAGGGAGTGACAGGTGGGGAGAGGGGAAATCTGGCCCATCTCTTTGGCCAGGCTCCCTGGCCTGTCTGCTGCAGGCGTCCTTAGTCATACACCTGCACAGTCCTTTCTGTCCCTTATGTCCCTGGCACTTTAAGTCTCACTCCTCACACACCATGCCCCAACTGGTGCATAAAAGCGAGCCATGAATGCCAGCAGCCTCGCCTGGCCAGCATTCAGGCCTAGCCCGCCGCACACAGCCCAGCCCCGTTTTCTTTGACCCTCTTGTCCTTACTGCTGTCTCGCTCATCCCAGTATCTGTTTCTCTCTCTGTACTTTGGTTTTAAAAATTGCTGGGCAGGAAATATCTCTTCTCTTCTGCCTTTCAGGGTGTTCCCTGCTCACGTCTTGAGTGAGGATTTTGGACTTACTGTCCTTTCTGTCTGGGAATTGTCTGTGAGTCCTTCCAGTTGCCCAGCATCAGTGATGACTTGGCTTAGAATATAAGGAGAGGGGGCTGGCACCCCTTCAGTTCTGTCTCCACTGCACACCCCCCTCCCCCCCCGCCAAGATTCATCTGTCCACAGATATTTTTTGGATCTGTATTATTTGCCAAACACTGTGCTGGGCACTGAGGATGCAAAGGTCAGCAGAACCAGAGACAGCTCCTGCCCGTGCAAAGCTTACCACCAAGTTAATCTAAGAATCTCATTAATGATGTAGCCGCTGTGCCGGGTGCCACAAAGGAGAGGCATGCGAGCCATGACCCTGGAGACTATGGGGCTTTGAGTCTTGTCAGAGGGGTCAGGCATGGCTTCCCTGGGAAGTGACGTTTGGGTGGAGATCTGAAGGATGAACAAAAATTGATTGAGTGAAAAATGGGAGATAAGGTTCCAGGCAGAAGGAATAGCATATGCTAAGGCCTTGTGGTGAGACAGAACATACTTAATCAGTTACCAGCTGTGTCTCAACATGTCCTTACAGCACCTGTTTCCCTAGACCCAGCACACTCTGTCCAATGATAAATGGACGCATCAGATGTCTTGCTGAATATTAGCAAAGGGCCCTCTGAAGTCATAGAAAATGGGATTTTTGCCTCCAAGTCTCTCTAACCATAGGGATCTGCCTGTATCTTCCACCTCTAATTCCTCCCAGACAGACCTTATCTTAAATTGTAAATTTAGCAAAACAAAACCAACAATATCAACAGCAAAACCCACCAAAATAAACAAAAACCACCAGGATGCCCAGTTAAATTCGATGATCAGATAAACAATGAATACATTTTAGTATGTCACATGCAATATTTGGGACATACTCATAGTAAAAAAATCTGTTATTTATCTGAAATTCAAATTCAACTCGGAGTCCTATATTTTATCTGACAACTCTACTTATACCTGCTTGTGCCCACTAAGGGCCTCCTGGAGAACTCTGTGGAAGAAGACCTGCCTACCTTTCCTTAACATTATGGTCATCTCTAGCTTTGGGAGCTTGGGAAGGGTATGTGCTGAAAGAATGGCCCCTTGAGGGCTGGGAAGGAAGCTTCCATCCCCATTAAGTTATACTCCAAGAACAGTCCTGCAAAAGCAATAAGAAGCTGACTGCCCAAAGCCCTGGGCGCAGACGCCACCTCCATTCCTGAGCCTGCAACTTTAGGACGGTTCCTGACTGACCCTCATGACTCCTCCTGAATCTCCCACCCTAGCCCTACCTTGGTATCCGTGTCACAGCCTCCAGGCTGGAGTGGTGGGTTCAGTGACCCCTGCTTGATTATATGTTTAGGCTCTTAGATGCCTTCACACAGGAGCTTCTATAGAAGCTAGTTTGAAGGCTCTGCCTAGTTGAAACGACACCGTCCTTCCCCCTCCCTGCCTACTCCCCCTCCCACCCTTCCAGCCTGCTGCCAAATTCTCCTGGCAAAACCTCTCGACAACTTCTGGATATAGAGCTTTCCTTGGATACTGTGTCTCTTGGGATAATCCAGCTTCTACCCAGAGGCTTTTATGTTATCCCCCAGAGAATAACAGTAGAAACTCTCCCTGAAGTAGAATCGCAGTGGAAACTCTCCCTGAAGTAACCATGATAACAACTTGCAGAATCATCAGGAATGTAATCATTGTCACCTTGGAGCACTCAAAGGGAGGAGGCTTCTGCAGCCGCATTTAAAGGCTTGGGAGAAAATATTGTGAACGCATTGTTACGCATTAATGACAATTCACAGCTGAAGCCAGTTTTTATCCTGTGCTGACAGCTGTTGGTGGAGACCACAGCAAATACTGCCAAATCCAAAACTAAATAGCCACATAAGCCCTTAACTTCACTATTCTAAAAATTCATCTGTTATAGTTAGGAGTGGGTTTGACTGTGAGTTATAGAAAACCCCCCAAACAACAGTGATTTAAGTATGATAGAAGTTTATTTCTCTCTTAGAGGAAATCCAGGGAGAGTTAGTTGAGGTCTGGTAGGCGCCCCACAGTGTCAGGACCTGGAGCCTTCTATCTTATTCCTCATCCCCCACCCCACTTAGCACTTCTCTTTGGTCTCATGTTCCAAAATGGCTGCTTGAGGTCCAGCCATCATGTCTGCATTCTGGTGATCGAGAAGGAGGAAGAGACAAGGAAGGGCATACCCCCTCCTTTTAAGGACACTTTCTGGAAGTTGCACATGCCACTTCTACTTTTATCTCATGGGCTAGAACTTAGGCACATGGCTACATTTAGTTGGTAGGGAGATTGGGAAAGAATCTTAATTCAAAGTAGCCATGTGTCCAGCATAAAATGGTGGGGTTCTGTTACTAAGGGGAAAAATGGAGAGTGGATCTTGGAAGACAGTTAGTAGTCTCTACCATCCTTCCTTCCAACCAACCAACCAACCAACCAACCAGTGTGATGAACTGCCCTATTTAGTGAGGAGACACTTATGCAAATAACCAGCCATGATACAATGTGATATGGAGTATAAAAGAGTTTTGTTCAAAGCACTGTGGGAGAACAGATGGAAATGATCAACAGCAATCATAATAATTAATAACTACAATGCCCTAGCCGGGTTCTCAGTGCTACATTCCGATGATTGTGTTTGTCCAGCTCCCGTTCTTTTCAGTGAGAGCTGCAAACCATTTTACTTCTCTAGAATAGCTAACACAAAGCGCAGGCAGGGTGCTGTTCTGAGTTCTTTATGGATATTATCTCACAACAATCTTATGAACTGCTACTATTATCATTCTCATTTACAGATGGGGAAATGAGGCACAAGCCACCGAGCTGGGTTTTGGACCCGGGCAAGGCTCCAGAGCACACAGGCCTAACCGCTCTGTTCTGCTGCCCCCACCCAAAGCTGCTCATTTTCATTCCTTCCCCTACTCCCCAGACATCTCCAGCAGATAACCACCCCCCATCACCCACTTCATTGTGATGATTGGGGTCAACTGGTGGGACTCCTGTCCACTTTCAAGCCAAACCCCAGCTTACTTAGATCTCTTCCCTTGCCTCTTCCACCAGCCCTGCCTTCATCTTAGGAGTCAACCCCTCTAAGCCTTGGTTTTCTGATCTACAAGTAGGGCTGACACGAACACCCATAGAGTGGGACTGTTTGTGAGGATCGAGTGTGTTTATTCACGGAAAGTGCTCCTCCTGGCACATACTAAGTGTTTAGAAGATGTTATTCTTTTTTATCTTCCTTATATCTGGTTCCTTCTCTCTTCTCTTCATTCCATTTCTCTTTACAGGTTGTGTTAATGTCGTATTCCTGCTGAAACAAATTACCACAAATTCAGTGATGGAAAACAATACATATTTATTATCTGGGGTCAGAGTCTCAATGGGGTTTCAAACTGGGCTCTGGGAGGCTCTGGGAAGAATCCATTTGTCACCTTTCCCCAGTTTATAGAGGCTATCTGCATTCCTTCGCTTGCAGCTTGCTTCTGTCTTCAGAGCCAGCAGTGGTGGGTTGAGTCCCCAGGCTGCATTATTCCAACCTTGATTCTGTCATTCCATCTTCTTCTCTGACTCTTCTTCCTCCCTCTTTCATTTATAAAATGTGATTACACCAGGATAATCCAGGAGAGTCTCCTCTTCTTAGTATCCTTAACTTAATCACATCTGCAAATTCCTTTTTGCCGTGGAAGGTAACATATTCCTGGGTTCTGGGGATTAGGATGTGGCTTCCTTTGGTGGCTGTTATTCTGCCTACACCACAGGTTCTTTCCTCTTGGGATACAGCAAGCAAGAAGCACCCAAAACAAAATATCCCTCCTTAACAGTACATTCTCTTCTGTCTTCCTCCCTTCTCAGCCAGGCTTTTTGAGGGTTGCCTTGACTAGTTTTCTCCACCTCCTGACAACCTGCTGCAGTCTGCATCTGCCCCCACATTCCACCAAACCCACTCTTGCTTGGATCACCCGTGGCTTCCAGATTGCAAAATCCGTGGGCACCTTTCATTCTTAACCGGCTGCATTTTCCATGTTAGTTGCCCATTCCTTCATGAGATCTTTCTGTCCCCTCTCTGCTTTTATGTCACTTTCTGGTGGGTTTCTCCCCCTTCCTTTCTGGCTTAGACTCCTCTATGAGCTGCACCATCTCCACCCACCCCTGAAACGTCCGTGTTCCCCCGGGGTTTGGATCTTGGATCTGTTTTCCTTTTCTTGGGTGAGCTTGTCCCACACTGCTGGTTTTAAATGCCACTTGCACAGGGATAAGCGCCTCCTGCTTGTGCTGTACACATCTCTGGCTGCTGGCCAGGAGCGTTGGTGAGGACTGTGCTTCTGGTCATCCCATCAGCTCCTCAACTTCCTTGGTCTCCTTTGAGGCAGACATGTGAGAGAGCTCACTGAGGCAGTGGCTTGAGAAGCATGCAGCCTGGGGCACTTGGTCCTTCTGTTCCCGGCAGTATGGCTGTTTCCATCGCGATGGCATGGGATCCTCTCAAGACATCTCAGAGGACAGGCGGAAGGCAGCGAACATGGCAGTGCCGAAGGACAGAGCTGTGTTTAGCAGGGGTGACAGGAAAGCACGCAGGTGTGGCAGATCATCAGGCACGTATTCATTGGAGCAACTCCCTCCTTTACGTTTGTGGTTTGCAACAGCTGTAGCTGTGAAGGAGCCACAAGCTAACTAGAGCACAAAGGCACAAAAACATTCAAAGCAAGTCAAGGTGCATCCTAACAGTGCAGTTAGACACTCAAGACTCTCACCAGAAAGAGAAAATCTGCCCGAACGGCAGGGCTGCCTCTGAAGCCAGGAGGGCTGCTGAGGGAGGTGTGGTACTCAAGAGTGATCTTGTGGGCAGTGGAGGGGAAATAGGACTTAAGCAGGGAATGGACAAGGAGCCAGGAGGAGGAAGGGCCATTTCAGGCAGAGGAATAGCATGTGCAAAGGCTTGGAGTCAGGATCACTTAGAGTCGATTCGGGGAACAAGGAGAATGCGGGGGAGATGAGGTTGAAGAGGAGGCGTGTGTCCAGGACATCAGGGCCTCAGATAATGCTGGTACGGGAAGTCTGAACTTTGTCTTGTTGGTAGTAGGGGGCTGTGGAAGGGTTTTGAGCAGGGGAATGACTTGGCAGAGCTCAGCTCTAGGAAGACTATTCCAGTCTTGGGTGGACTGGGGAGGGCCCCAGATCTTAAAATATGCAAAATATAATTTTAGAGAGAGGAACTACCTTGGCAATTACTTATCTATTTCTATAATTGTATATATGTGTGTATTTTTAGATGTATATATGTGTGTATATTTATATCTAATGTGTATATTTTAAGTACATACACATATACACATTGGATGACCTAGATGGAGGGTGAGTGACAAAGGCACACGGTGACAAAGCCAGCATTAGAACTCAGAGCTAACTCCTGGCCCCGTGCTCTTCCTCTGCAGGGTACTGATGGAGGCAGAGGTATCTGAAAGGAGGCTAGTCTAATCGTCAGGGCAGATAGGATGCAAGCCTTGACCAGGGCAGGACAGGGCAGACACTGAGGGGAAGACCATGTGGGAGGCAATGAGGATATGTTCTCTCTCCCTCTCCCTCTCTGGGTGGGGGTTGGGACATAGGGCTGGTTGGAGACTGCACATGAGTGCATCTCTCCTTCCTGGGTCCTGCAGCATCCTTCTGGGCCTGGTTTCTATGGTAACAGGCTCCCAGCAGGCAGCCTGCCAGCTGGAGAGAAGTAGGCAGGCAGGCAGGGAGAGAAGGCCTGGGCAGCAAGAGAAAGGCTGAAGTTGCGGGGGTTGGGAGAGTCTCTTGGAGAGGTGGAGGGACCCTAGAGCTGACCCCATAATCCCTTCTGACCATGTAGGGGTGGAGGTAGCTCAGGACACACAGGCTTTTCTTTTGTGGTCCTTGAATTTCCAAACCTTGATCTTCTGTTTATTGCCCACCTCCCACATCTCCTGACTCCCACTTCTTAAAGTATTGCCTGGTCCCAACCTCATGCATCTTAAGGGGCCACTGACTTCTTTATAGAAAAGAACTCTGAATTCAGGGAAAAAATGAACAAGGCCAGTTGACTTTCTGGTTTGCATAAGATTTGCATATTATTAACTCAAAGACAAGACATTTCCAGGCCCTGTTTCATTCCTGCAAACAACTTAATTCAGCTCCACTGGCACTGACTTACTGTGTCTGGCCAGGCTCTGGGCTGAGCCATCGGGGTCCCTAGAGAGGTCCTCCCAGCTGCAGGCCCACTCCACCTCCAGCTGCCCCAAGGCATTACTTCCTGTGATGTTCTAGCAGCTGGTGCAGTGCGAAGCGCTTGGACTGTGGAGCTCAGCAGCACCGAGTCCAAATCCTGGCTCTGCTACTTTGAAGCTGGGTTTACTTAGTTTACTCATCTCTAGGAAGAGCTGAGGACACTGTGGTGCAGCTGGTGTAAACTAGCATAGACACAGAATCTGTTAAAATATTGAAATACTTCGGCCAGGCGCGGTGGCTCACGCCTGTAATCCCAGCACTTTGGGAGGCCAAGGCGGGTGGATAACCTGAGGTCGGGAGTTCGAGACCAGCCTGACCAACATGGAGAAACCCTGCCTCTTCCAAAAAAGAGACAAAAGGCGCATGCCTGTAATCCCGGTTACTTGGGAGGCTGAAGCAGGAGAATCGCTTGAACCCGGGAGGCGGAGGTTGTGGTGAGCTGAGATCGTACCACTGCACTCCAGCCTGGGTAACAAGAGCAAAACTCCATCTCCAAAAAAAAAAAAAAAAAAAAATTGAAATACCTTCTGCCTTCACTGGTAAAAAGCCACCACTCTGGCTCCTCCGTGACCCCTCTAGCCCACCCCACAATCTAGCCTCTCCAGGGCACTGCTGCAGCGTTTTGGTCTGTGCCTGCTCTGCCTGGTGTATGCCAGCATCTGCTCTGTCCATGGACTGAACTGGTTGCTAAATAGCTTGGATATCACCCCTATCTAGAGGCAGTGCAATAGGTAGGTATACTATGTACGTAGCTGTTGCAAGGACCAATATATTTAAAGTGCATAGGTTAACGTCCATCACTTTGTAGGTTCCCTTTCTCATTCCCTTCCTTTTTTTTGCTTGGGGTGGGGGTGAGAGCTGGCATGAGCCTGGGCAATGGGGGATGACAGCCACCCCTTTCCCCAGGCGAGCAAGGTTCAAGCGCTCCAACAGTGTGACGGCCGGTGTGCAGGCAGACCTGGAGCTGGAGGGCCTGGCAGGCCTGGCCACGGTGGCCACAGAAGACAAGGCCCTGCAGTTTGGACGCTCCTTCCAGAGGCACGCCTCTGAGCCCCAGCCTGGGCCCCGGGCCCCCACCTACTCAGTCTTCCGCACGGTCCACACGCAGGGCCAGTGGGCCTACCGCGAGGGCTACCCACTGCCGTATGAGCCGCCGGCCACCGATGGGTCGCCCGGCCCTGCCCCCGCCCCCACCCCTGGCCCCGGGGCCGGCCGCCGTGACTCCTGGATAGAGCGCGGTTCACGTAGCCTCCCCGACTCAGGCCGCGCGTCCCCCTGCCCACGGGACGGCGAGTGGTTCATCAAGATGCTGCGGGCAGAGGTGGAGAAGCTGGAGCACTGGTGCCAGCAGATGGAGCGTGAGGCGGAGGACTATGAGCTACCCGAGGAGAGTGAGTCACGGCATCGGAACAAGGGGACTCTGGGGACCATGGCCTCGTGCGTGCTCAGGAGACCCTGATGGGGGTGGCTGGGGCTGCAGTGTAACAGGAGGCCCCTTCAGTTGGTGCCTCACTGGTCTTCTGCACTGGAGCGTGGCGGGTCAACATTGGCAGCAAGACATGCTAGGAGCTTTTGAAAGGGAGCAGGGTGCACACAGTGCAGCTCTGGAGGCCAGGGCTGGGACTGCAGACGCTGCAGGCCAAAGGGCTGGGCCTTCTGTGGATGGCTGCTAGTCCAAATCACCAAGTTTATGGGGACTAAGGGAACTCCGTTCAGATCTGGACTGGTGTGGGGATCCAGGTGGTGGGACCAAGATTACAGAGAGGGAGGCGGTTCACAATGTCAGATCCCGTCTGAGGCATAGATGAGGGAGATTCAGCCAGGGAGACGTGGCCCTGGCCCGAGGGAGAGCGTGGCCCTTCCTGTAAGTCAGATCCACTGGGAGACACAGTCTTACCCCAGAATCTCTGAGTTGAGGGGACAGTGACTATGAAGATGTGTTATGTACATGAAATTACTTGGTCATTCTTAAAGAGCCAAGGAGTCTTGCATGCACTGGTGAGTGATGAACAAAGCTTAGCCAATGGGTGGTCACTGAGCTAACACCCTGGCCAAGGCTATAGGGCTAGGCTGGGGCTGGTTTCCGTCTGTTCTCTGATATGGGAGGGAGAAAGGATAAAGGAGGATGAGCACTCAAGAAATGTAGGCTGTATGAAGGAGGGAACATCAGTGTCTGAGGATACAGTCTTGGTGTAGTGGAGCGAGAACTTGTTAGGAACTTGAGGATGGGATGGGGCTGGGGCTGGAGGAGACTGATGGATACACAGTGCCAAGCAACCGAGGGGTCAGCGTCATTCAGGGCAGACTTCCAGGAGGCTGGGGAAGGAGACGCATCATTTCCCTCCCTGAATTTCCTCCTGCTTTCTAGTCCTGGAGAAGATCCGCAGTGCTGTGGGCAGCACACAACTTCTCCTGTCCCAGAAAGTTCAGCAGTTCTTCCGGCTGTGTCAGCAAAGCATGGTGAGTGCCCATGGTAGTAGATCCTGCCAGATACGTGTGACCCAGAGTGTGTGTGTGCTGGAGGTGAGACAGGCAGGTGACCCAGAGTGTGTGTGTGCTGGAGGTGAGACAGGCAGGTGACCCAGAGTGAGTGTGTGCTGGAGGTGAGACAGGTAGGTGACCCAGAGTGTGTGTGTGCTGGAGGTGAGACAGGCAGGTGACCCAGAGTGAGTGTGTGCTGGAGGTGAGACCAGGCCTGCATGCCTGCAGGGGTAGTTGTGAGTCTTGTGCCTGGAGGTAGGACCAGGTGTTTGTGCACAAGAAGGGGAGGCCTGGGCTCTTTCTTGTCCCCCTGTCTCCCAGTCCCCACCCACTCTCCCAGGCTGAGCTTCCTGGCAGTAAGGGTGGATAGGACTTTCTCTTGTCCTGGCTGGGGCTCAGACCTCCTTGACCAATCACTTTCCCTCCATCTTCCTCTGTTGCAGGATCCCACTGCGTTCCCTGTGCCCACCTTCCAGGACCTGGCGGGTTTCTGGGACCTCCTACAGCTCTCCATCGAGGATGTGACCCTCAAGTTCCTGGAGCTACAGCAACTCAAGGCCAACAGCTGGAAACTCCTGGAGCCTAAGGTGGGGCTGGGGTCCCTTCAGGCAAAGAGGCCAGACTCTGGGAAATTCCCCTCCCCAGAGAGGTGGAGGGTGGGACGAACAAGGGCGCAGGGGAAGGGATGCATGGACAGCACGGGCAGCCTTGGACAGGTGATAGGTGACCATCCCCTTCCAGAGTGACCACGCTCGTGGCCACTGCCGTCTGCTTGGCCCCAGTGCTCGTCACTGCTTGAGTTGCCAGAACCCCCAAGTCTTCCTCAGCGCGGGGGAGCACGGGGGGCGGGTGGCGGCTGCCGCTGGAGAGACCAAAAGTAGACCTTACGGAAGGACAGACTGTCCTCAGTTCGGGCCTAGGCATCGAGGGCAGAGCCTTGAGGGTCCCCTCAGCCACCAGGTCGCTGGACCTTGTCTGCGGTGAGGGCCCCAGGCCCGGTATGTGCACCCTCATTGCGGAGCCTGGGTCGGGAACTCCCTCCTCCGGGTCGGGACCCGGAGTGAAAACCCGGCTCTGATGGGAGCGGTTGAGAACGGCGCCACCAGGGGGCGCTCGAACGCGCCGCGCTTTGGTGAAAAATGCGGGGATTTGACCTTGTCGGACAGGCGCACCTGGGGCTTCAGGTCACGGGATCCGAGGCGGAGTCTGAGCGCCATCGCCTTCGGAGCCACGCGGTCATCGGCGCTCCGGGCGCGGGGGTGCGGGGGTGCGGGGGCGGGCACCGGGGTGTCGGGATGGTTCGGCGCCCCAGCTCAGCGCCGCTCTCTGCTCGCAGGAGGAGAAGAAGGTCCCTCCGCCGATACCAAAGAAGCCCCTGCGGGGCCGGGGCGTGCCGGTGAAGGAGCGCTCCCTGGACTCCGTGGACCGGCAGCGGCAGGAAGCGCGCAAGCGGCTCCTGGCGGCCAAGCGCGCCGCTTCCTTCCGCCACAGCTCGGCCACCGAGAGCGCCGACAGCATCGAGATCTACATCCCCGAGGCCCAGACCAGGCTGTGACTGGTCCGGCCCGCCCAGCCCGGCCCGGGCCCGCGGTTCTCCACCCGTACTGTACACCCAGCGTCGAGGTCACTGTGAACGCGGGCCGCCCCGTGCGCCCGCCCCACCGGCACCGCACGCCCCGGCCCCCGGGCCCGTCACACTCTCGTGGGTTTTTTACCTTACTGATCCCACGCGAAGGCGCCCGGGCTGGGCAGGGGGCCGTGCCTCTCCGCCCTGCGCCCCTCACCTGGATCCTCCGCCCACCTGGTCCGACGCTTTGTCCCCACCTCCTCCCCATGGGCACCATCTCTGCCATTCTTTCCCCCCACGGGCCAGGCCGGGCCGGGTCCCTCATCTGGGCTCTGCATCCCCTCCCCCCCACCCCGCGGGGCTGGGCTTCGTGGGGATCAAGCTTCGTGGCTTTTTATGAAGAATCCCGAACCCCGCCTAGGAGCCCGCCCCGTCTTCCCAGGGGCTCCATCCTCAGCCCTCTGCCCACCAGGCCCAGGGACCACAGTGGCTGGACCAACCCAGGACCAGGGCGCCTGGGCCTCTCCCCTTTCCCAGCGGCTGGGGAGGGGAGATGGGGGCTTCCCCTCACCACACCTGTGGCTGTTCCCACATCCCCTTGAATATCCCAGGAAAAATAAAACGGCAGAACTGCACTCGAGCCAGCTGCTCTCTCCAGAAGAGGCCACCTCCATCCCGTGTGTGGGAGGACGGGGGTGAAGGGAGAAGGGGCCAGGAGCCCACTCTCTTGGTTTGGAGACAGCAGGGGTTGCCTGAGCTCCTTCCAGGGATGGGCCAGCTGGTGGAAAGGAGATTCGGCCCCCTGATGCCCACAGTAAGGGCCTGGACCCTCCTGGAGGGGCCCAGGTGGGGTGAAGAGAGGGAGGGTGTCAAGCTCTCCGTTCTTCCTGTTTCGGTGTATCCCGTTCTGCCTCCCAGTCCGCAGGGTTCCCCCGGAGAGGGAAGTCCGGAGCTCGCCGGGCACGCAGCATGTGCTTAATAAACCGGGAGTGTGGTTATCGTTAGGTATTGACAAATAATTGGTTTCCCTTCCCCTAGGGGCACAATGTTCCTTCTGCTCCAGTCATTCCTGATCAGCAGCAGAAAAACTTCAGTCCCTGCCGCATTTTCTGATGCCTCCTATGGGTGGCCACCTTGGTGGAGGCTGGGGTGGGGGAAGAGGAAGTACAAAGAACAGAGCTCTCCTGGGAAGCTAAATGGCAACCGGAACCTAGTATCGATGGCTTTATTGAGTGGTCAGTGTGGGTCAGGCAGGGGGTGAGTGCTTTACATGAATGTGGCTGGTCCTTACAACAGAAGAGAAAGCCAAAGCTCAGGGCAGGTTACAGGACCTGTCTGAGGCGGACCCAGGTCTAATGCCAAATCATGAGCTTTTAGCTTTGCAGGCTTCTTAGACCAGAGAGGGCTGATGGCATTCTTCACCCAGCAAGCCCCTTTCCACTCCTTGAGCAGTCCTTTGGGTTGGTGTGTCACCTCCAGGCAGGAGGAAAAGCCTTCAGGATTGGCTGCTTTTCTGGGCCACACTGGGTCAGCTAATTCTTCTCATTCATTTGTCCAGCAGACATTTATCACTTTCGGGCGCCACAGGAATAGCCCTGAACGAGATTGTAGTTTCTACCCTTAATGGAGCTTATGGTCATATGGGAAAAACAGACAAATAAGCAAGCAGTTAAAATACAGGACTGAGTGCCAGGAAGATGATTAGAGATTAGCTGCTGAAGGAGGGCCAGGGCTGGGAAGAATGTTCCAAGATCAGGGAACAGCTGTGCAAAGGCCTGGAGGAGGAAGAGACATTGGGAGCACAGAGACTTGATTATATCAGTGTTTGGGTCTCATTGAGGCAGGTGGCCTGGGTCCTGTGGGCTGTAGGGAGCCGTAGACGGGTTTTGAACAGAGGAGTGGCATGAACGTTTTATAGACTGGTTTGGTAGACAACTTTGGAAAAGCAAGAGATGGTCCACATACACACAGGAGCCTGGAAGGTGAGGAGGGCTCGAATGTGATCTGAATTCCCAAAAGCAGTCAGTTTGGAGGTGATCCCATACAGACTCCTGGGCCTGGTGCAAGACTTAGTGAATAGACTCTGCCTTTGAATAAGGTTTTAACAAGTGCTTCACAAGATTCTGAGCAGCCAGCTTTGGGAAGACTTAAATTGGATGACTGTCCAAAGGTCTCCAGTAGAAGGGCTGGGTCCGTTTTACCTCTCTGAGATTGTCTTATCATCTCTAAAATTGGGGCATGGGTGAGGTTTGAACTCACAGCAATGCTGTAAAACAGATATTGTTTTCACCCCCATTTACAGATGAGGAAACGGGCTTGGAGAGGTTTAAACAGCTTACCTCAAACCATGAAGCCAGGAAGTGGCTGAGTCTGAGTTTAACCTTTACATTTATACAGCATTTCATGGGTCTATGACTTTATTCATAGAGTTTTCTGTGTCTGGTGTGGATGAGTCTCCTTTGCTTCTTGTGGCCTAGGTAGTTATGCTGAGCCTCATAGACAGTGAAAGATTAGGTCCAGTCCTTTTGCTTGAGTTGCTTACAGTCTGGCCATGGCCGGCGTATAAACAGAAAGTTACGGTGCAAAGGGAGACCTCTTCTCCCAGAGGGGCCAAGGGATTGAGAGGAGAGAGCCTCTAGCAACCAGGGTGTTTCAGTCCATTTTGTGCTGCTATAACAGACTACCACAGACTGGGTAACTTATAATGAACAGGTATTTATTGGCTCACAGTTCTGGGTGCTGGGGAATTCAGTGTCAAGGTGCTGGCAACTTGTGAGGGCCTTCTTGCTGTGTCATCCCATGGCAGGTGAGAGGGCAAGAGGGAGTTGAACTTGCCCTTTTAGAAGGGCGTCAATTCCACCCATGAGAGTGTAGCCCTCCTGGCCTAATAACCTCTTAAAGGTTCCACCTCTTAATACTTACAATGACAAATTTCAGCGTAAGTTTTGGAGGGTACAACCATAGCACAGGCAGTCTGGGAAAGCCTTCTGCCTTGTGAGTTGGATCTTGCAGGATGAATTAGCATTTTGTAGTCAAGGAAGAGAAGGGAGAAATTCATTTCCAGCCAAGGGACCAACCTGGGCAAAGCCATGGAAACACATGTGTGTTGGGAATGAAAGCATAGGCTGGAGAGGGTGACAGGTTATGGTGGCTGTGGAGGGCATGGAGGAGATATGGCCAGAAGGGACCCATAGATTTGGGGGTGGGGGGCTGAGATGGAAACCTCATAGTTTTATTTGAAAGATAAAACTACGGCCAAAAGAAAGGAAATGGACTGGAGGGGGCAACAAGACAGCAGGGAGACCATTCAGGGAGCTGCCAAAGTGGTCCAGGTAAGAGATACTGATGTTGACTTTGATAGACATTTAGGAGGCATACGTGCCATAAGCTGGATCTGGAGAATAACGCAAAGATGGGACGCCTTGAAGGTGTCACTCAGATTTCTGGCTTAATGAATGAGTAATGCCACGAATGGACATAGGACATTACGAAGGAGCAATACAGTTGGGAAATACTTAACATGTCAATAACCATTTACTGAGCACTGAGAAGGTGCAAACTACTATGCCAAGCACTTTATACACATTTAGGTGATTTAATACTCACAGCAACCCTAGGAGTGGGTACTATTATTGTCTTTTTTTTTAAAACGAAGAGTGTAAATAGCTTTTCTGAGATAAGCAGACAAGAGTCAGGATTTGAACCCATGGCTATCTGATTTCTAAGTCTATGCTCCTGAGCCCCTCAGCAATTCTGCTTGAGGGAACTGCTAGCCATGACTCAAGACTCAGCTCAAGGCCTGGTTCGTCTAGGGAGCCTTCCCTGAATCTTCCTGGCTGGGCTGAAGATCCTGCTCTGTGCTGCGTGTGTATACTTCTGTCATCACATTTCTTACATTCTATTGACATTTTGTAGACCCATCTGTTTCTTTAGTCAGAGAACTCTGGAGGCAGGTTGGTCCCAGTCATTTTTGCATCCCCAATGCCTAGCACATGATTGGCTGACCAAATGCCAGTTACTCTGGGCAGTTCTGTTCCCTTCTCCTCTCCACATATTCAATTAGTGAACCGGTTCTGCTAACAACAGTCTCCTAAATATTTCTTTGTACTGTTGGGGCTCAGAAAGCGATACCCCAAAGACTGGCGCTTTGACATGCTGAGAGGCCTTCGAAGCTGCCTCAGAATCAAGGTCCCTCTAACCTTCTCTCCCAAGTATAGGGAGGCACTCTCTCTAGAATTTCCTAATCTGATCAAGAAAACGTCTTTCCAAAAGAAACAAAATTGCCTTCCTCCCCTCTGGGAAATCTCATCTATCTCAGAAAAGAAGACGGAGGAAGCCAACTACGCCTGGATGGATTTTTCACAAGTTGGTGCCTGCTTCTCGGGCTCATTCAAATTCTAAAGAGAATCATTTACAAGTTAATTTCTGTCCATTTTTTCGCCCTAAGAATCACTTGCTGCCCTCAGAAGAATTGTCTATATTCTCCATCTCTCCCCTTCCCCTATGAAAAAGAGTGTATACGCTTCTGTACCCCATTGGGTTATTGGGTAATCATTCTCCTGTGACCCTTCCCTTCCCGCCCCCTCGCCCCCCCGCCCCGTGCTATGCACGTTAAAATAAAATTTTGTATGTCTTTTCTCCTATTAATCTGCCTTTTGTCAGTTGATTTTCAGTGAACCTTAGCCCCTACAATACTGCTCCATTTTCTCCATCTTCACTGCCAGAGCTTAGCTTTGAGCCGTTTGAGATAACAGAGGAAGGGTATCTAATGTGATAAGCAGTCTATGTATGAGGCGTCCTCTGGAGGTGACCCTTAAGCTTGAAAATTGTGCCAGAGCACAATCTGGCATAGTAAAGAAAGGTGGGAAGGGCACTACATGGCCAGGCACGGTGGCTTATGCCTGTAATCCCAGCACTTTGGGAGGCTGAAGCGGGCAGATTGCTTGAGCTCAGGAGTTCGAGACCAGCCTGAGCAACATGGTGAAACTCGGTCTCTACAA
Source organism: Symphalangus syndactylus (assembly GCF_028878055.3). NCBI lineage: Eukaryota > Metazoa > Chordata > Mammalia > Primates > Hylobatidae > Symphalangus > Symphalangus syndactylus. The sequence continues at coordinate 142,669,120 of NC_072441.2, forward strand.
AAAGTACAAAAATTAGCCAGGCCTGGTGGTGTGCATCTGTGGTCCCAGCTACTCGGAAGGCTGAAGTGGGAGGATCCCTTGAGCCCAGGAGGTTGAGGCTGCAGTGAGCTATGATTGTGCCACTGCACTCCAGCCTGGGTGACAGAGCGAGATCTTGTAAAAAAAAAAAAAAAAAAAAAAAAAAAGCAGCCAGGCGTAGTGGCTCACGCCTGTAATCCCAGCACTTTGGGAGGCCGAGGCGGGCGGATCACCTGAGGTCGGGAGTTCGAGACCAACCTGACCAACATGGAGAAACCCCTTCTCTATTAAAAATACAAAATTAGCCTGGCGTGGTGGTGCATGCCTGTGATCCCAGCTACTCGGGAGGCTGGGGCAGGAGAATCGCTTGAACCTGGGAGGTGGAGGTTGCGGTGAGCCGAGATCGTGCCATTGCACTCCAGCCCGGGCAACAAGAGTGAAACTGAAAAAAAAAAAAAGGTGGGAAGGTAGATGAAAAAGCATCAGTAAGGCACTGAGGTGTGAAACAGTGTGGTCTGCCGGGTTTAGTATGTGCAAGCAAAATAAATATGCAGGCTGAGATTAGTGGGATGAGGGTGGGAAGGGCCTTGTGGGAGCATTAAGAAGCTTGAGCTTTGGGACTTTTCTGTATATGATAAAATTGATGTCTGTATAGGGTACAGTGGGGACACAGAGGAGGAAGTGAATACTTGCACCCAAGGGGTCATGTAATACTTAGGTTTTACTATATTTGAATTATTTTTACACTAACAATAGCCACATTTATTTCCCTGCTGGCTTTGTGCCTGCCACAGTACTTTACAAATATTATCTCATCCAACTCTCACACCATCCTTGCGAAATGGGTGTTATTACCTCTACACAGAAGGGGAAGGGAGGCTCAGACAGGTTAATAATGTACCCAAGGTCACTAGAAAGCTAGCCCGGCTCCCAACAGGTCTTAAAGCACTAAATTATACTCTCCTAAGAAGAGCTTCTTGAGGTCAGGGATCATGTCTTTTGTTTTTGCGTGCCCAGACCTAGGTCTTAGAAGACACCTAATAAACATCAGTTGAAAAAGATGACTGGATGATCTCTCACTTTTTCCACGCAGAAAGCACGTGGCGACATCACTGAGAAACCTCCCGGCCACCAGGGGGCGCGACGTCCATTTCAGCGCAGTGGGGCGCAGTTGCGGACGCCTTGCTTCCTTCCGTCCTTTGGCTAAAGCTCAGCCAATCCCTGCGCTCCGAGAGAGCCGGCGGCAAGTGGGCAGGGTCACAGGGCAAGGTCCCGCGGGCCGCTGGGAGCTGCGACTTCCGTGCTCCCGGCGAGCGGGCGGAGAGCGGGGGCCGCACTGGGGAGTGTGGGCTGGGCCGCAGGTGAGCGCGCGGTCCCGGCGAGCAGGTCGGGTCAGCCCAGGCCAGTAACCTCTGAGTTACGGGAGGAGTGATCCCTAGGGTCCGCCCCGGTCCCGGCCAGATCTGCCAGCCCCCCTGTCTGGCGGGTGTTCTGGTGCCAAGTCTGGGAGCCCAGGTAGCCCTCCGCTGACAGGGCTTCTCGGCACCTCAATGAGGACAGACGTTGATGAGGCCATGAATTAGGTGGGCTAGGGACAGGGGACCGGGAGCCCCACAGAAAGGAGAAGGGTAGCCATTTGGATGGACCCTCACCTCACTTGCGCTCCCATTCCTGGAGTGCGCGCGAGTGACTCTCAGGGTTAATTCTTCCGCCTTCTCAGGCCTCCTCTGTCCTTGTTAGCAGTTCTTGAACTTGGGACTACGGCTTCTGGCCTCGTTGGGCCTCCGGGCCCCCGCACTGGGGCAGGTTTCCTAGCAGCCCAGTTGACCTTTACCGGATGCTTTTGGCAGACGTCCTCCATGCCGGGCTGGAAATATGCGTCACAGTGTTTTTCAGACACTTGTGCCTCTTCCATTGTTATACCCTGCCTGGGGGCGACTGTGGTGGAATCTTTAGGCTTTTGTAATCAGCAAAGGCATCCGTTATGCTCCTGCCACCTTTTGGGGGAGAGTGGGTGGAGGATGTTGTGATTTTACACTAGGGAGTTGTTTGGGCTGTCATTCATTCGTTCAGCAGACCTTTTTTGGGCACTCTGCCAGGCAGGGTGGGAGAGGTGCCTGGATGGATAGGGCACAATTGGGCCAGACAGACATGGTTCTTAGCCTTTTGGAGCTTAAAGTGTCTTTAGAAACGCAGACAGGGTAAGCCAGCATCGTGCCTGACACAGAGTAGGTGGTTATAAGTGTCGAATAAAGGAATGAATTGACTTATTTGGGAATGATTACAATGTGAGCAGGACGGTAGTCAGAGACTTTATGCTGCATGTGAGAGATAGTTGTGAACTCATGCTCGATATGTTTTAAGACACATCTGGAAATCCGAATGGACAATTGCTATTCAGGGAAGCATTTACTTATACAGAGGACTTGCTTTAAAGGTGGAAGTAAAATGGAGAAGTATTAGGTTTGGGATTCTTCAGAGGTGCCTCTTTTAACTATTACCATATCTCTGAATTTCACAAATCCCTGAGTACAATCTCAGAGTTTGGGAAAAGGGAAGCTCTTCTAGGTAATGAAATGCCAGGCTGATGGGAAAAAAACTGTAGGAAGCTCTCCCTAAGTCCAGGATTTGGACAGAAACCATATACCTCTGCAGTGTGTTCTTCCCACTAGAAAGAGTGTAGGCTTTGAAATTGGAGAGGCCTGGGTTCAAAATCAGTGGCTCTGTCACTTCTAGTGATCTTGGATAAGTTAACATAATGTCTGTGAGCCTTTGTGGCCTTAACAAGAGTCTGGGCTAATAATTCCTACATCATAGAGGTGTTATGAGGATCAGATGATGATTAGTGTGTAAATTGTCATCATAGTGCCTGGTGCTAAGACAATAAGGAAGGGGAGGAGTCTTGGAGATGCTGCAGTTTTTTTTTTAAATTTCATGATGCTGCCTTATTGCAGGGGTCCTCAACCCCCTGGGCCACAGACCAGTGGTGGTCTTCAGCCCATTAGAAACTGGGCTGCACAGCAGGAGGTGAGCGGTGGGCGAGCTGGCAAGCATTACCGCCTGAGCTCCACCTTCTGATAGATCAGCAGCGGCATTAGGTTCTCACAGGAGTGCAAACCCTATTGTGAACTGCGCATGCGAGGGATCTGGGTTGTGTGCTCCTTTTGAGAATCTAATGCCTGATGATCTGAGCTGGAACAGTTTCATCCCGAAACCATCCCTCTCCAACCCCCATCCGTGGAAAAATTGTCTTCCACGAAACTGGTCCCTGGTGCCAAATATAGATTGGGGACCGCTGCCTTATAGTGTTATGTCCAGAGAACACTGGGATTCCGTCAAAGAGAATTGGAACCAAAGAGAGAGGGGGAGAATCATCTTATCCTTGGTGAGATTTCGATTGTTCACTTTAGATCAGAGATAGTTGTGTTGGAGAAATACCTACGGGGGCATAAACAGAAAGATCTTTTAGTGGATACTTTTGGGCAAGTCTCTTAACTCCCTGATAGTGGGTTATGTATCTACCTCACGTGGTGGACACGAGGATTAAGAGAGTGAGTGTATATGAAGTACCTAGCCCAAGGCCTAGCATGTAATAAGTGCCCAATAAATGGTAGCTGTGTTATTATAACTGTTGAATGATCTTTGATAACTGATAATAATGGTAATAATCATTTGAGACAGAATGGCCATTAGAGTGATCCAATTTGTGTGTTTTTACATTACTTTGGTATTGCCCTACTTCATTTCAGGAAGCCCTGAGGCCATTCCACTCCACTCCTCGCCCCACCCCCGCCCCCCAGGCTTGTACGGTGGTTTTTCACAGAAAATTTCAAGTTCTGTGGTAACCAGAGTATGTATAATGATTTGTGATATTTTCAGGAGCTTTTTATGTAAATATGAGAGTATGGGTTTGGTTGAAGATAGGATTTTTTTTTTTCTTGAGACGGAGTTTCATTCTGCTGCCCAGGCTGGAGTGCAGTGGCGTGATCTTAGCTCACTGCAACCTCCGCCTGCCAGGTTCAAGTGATTCTCCTGCCTCAGCCTCCTGAGTAATGGGGATTACAAGCCTCCCAAAGTTCTGGGATTACAGGTGTGAGCCACCGTCTTTAACCAAGATAGGATATTTTGGAAGTGGTTTAGTCAGCAGATTTGTAAAGCATAGGTTTGTCCCATTGTTAGAAAAGCCAGGTTCAGAATAGGATAAAACCATTATCTATTTACCTAAAATCCAGAATAATTAGATAATGCATTATGTATTTGACTGTTTAAATATGCTCCTTATGCTTTACATGAGGAAAAGGAACGACTTTTCATATCCTGGAGGCAGGAGATTCATCATAGAATTGTGTGTTATGGGGAAAAGGTGGCTGGCTATGCTCATGGAGAAATTTAATAGAGCAGAGAAAGGCGTCTTTTTCCCTTCTTGAAATGTTGGCAGACTAGGTCCTGGGGTCAACAATAGGCTTGAAGCTCTATTAGGTAAGGCTCAGAGGTCCCCTCGTGGGGAACATTGTCATATATTGGTGCACACTTGTCAAAGGGTACAGTCCGTAAAATGGAGATCCTTCCTTCTTCCCTAACAATGGAATCTTTTGAAATTTCCTAGATTATTTCAGGGACCCACCTCTCGCATTGCTCTGCACGGGGGTGGGTGCTCAGTAAATTGTGCCAGGCTGGCCAGATGTGGTGGCTCACGCCTGTAATCCCAGCACTTTGGGAGGCCGAGGTGGGCGAATCATGAGGTCAGGAGTTCAAGATCAGCCTGACCAACATGGTGAAACCCTGTCTCTACTAAAAAAATACAAAAATTAGCTGTAATCCCAGCTACTTGGGATTACTTATCGGCTGAGGCAGATAATTGCTTGAACCTGGGAGGTGGAGGGTGCGGTGAGCTGAGATCGTGCCACTGCACTTCAGCTTGGGCGACAGAGCAAGACTCCATCTCAAAAAAAAAAGAAAGAAAAAAAAATTGTGCCAGGCTGCCTGGTAAGTGGAGAGCCCTAGTGGGTTGCTCTTATTTGGTGGGAGATGATGCTGGGTTCTCTAATGCTGCCTTGTGCTCTTCTGCAGATGTCATGTGGCCTGTGTTTTGGACCGTGGTTCGTACCTATGCTCCTTATGTCACATTCCCTGTCGCCTTCGTGGTCGGGGCTGTGGGCTACCACCTGGAATGGTTCATCAGGGGAAAGGACCCCCAGCCCGTGGAGGAGGAAAAGAGCATCTCAGAGCGCCGGGAGGATCGCAAGCTGGACGAGCTTCTAGGCAAGGACCACACGCAGGTGGTGAGCCTTAAGGACAAGCTAGAATTTGCCCCGAAAGCTGTGCTGAACAGAAACCGCCCAGAGAAGAATTAATGGAGGACACAGAGCCCTATGGTCCTACCGTGGGTGGTGACTTGTCCTGCTACCATGTTGACAGAGCCCCAGAACCCACATCTGATTGGCTTTGTTGCTTATTCCGGCCCCTCCCACACCACACAAATACTGGCTGGTCCTTGATGGCCAGGCAGACCCAGCAGCAGCCGAGGGGCCAGTGAAGAGGAAGGCCGCATCTGTTGTGTGGTGGCCACAAGCACTCAGGCATCTGAGTTTACTGGTGCACTGCTGGGAGGAGGGTTATGAGATGAACGTTGGCTGTCAATCTCTGTGGGCAGGCGGTTTGGCCTCTAGTGGGAATGGCTGGGATTTGGGCGTTGCCTTTAGGAGGGACACCTGCATGTCTAGTTCCAGTCTGCACTGGAAAGAATTCAAATATGCACCTGGCTCCCTTCACTATTTTGCCCTGTCCTTTGTGCTCATTCTTACTGAAATCTGTCTTGTCAGCTCAGGAATGGGATTCCCCTGGGAAAGAAAGCATTTTTCTGTTCTGGGAAGCCCAGACTGTTCACTTTGGGGCAGGGACGAACATGTGCCTCGTGAATTTGCTTGAAAACAGTCACCATCTTCTACCCCCATCACTGTATAGTGAAAAACCTGATTAAAGTGGTATCTGAGAACCATAATGATCGAATCTTATCATCCAGATGGTATCTGGGGGTCTTAGGAGTTAGGCAAGTCCAGGCATTTTACAGCAGGATAACATTGGTATTAAAGGGTGCCAAGGAGCCCTGGAAACTGCTTTACTAGTGCGGTTGCACTGAACCCTGGAGGCACAGATTCCCAGGAACCTTTTTACAATTATTACAATTGGCTGTAGCACCTTCAAGTCTAAATGGAAGTAGACCACACATACACACACATAGGTGCCTTTCCCTGTAAAAGTATATACGCACATTCAAGAAAATTTGGTGGGGATTTTAAAAAGGTCACCCATGTTCCCAGCTCGTTAATAACAACCGTTAACATTTTGTTGTCTTTTACTAATTCTCTGCACAGGTTTTAAAGATAGTTATCATTACTGTACACTTAATTTTACATACTTTTCTCACTATTATCATTTTTCCACTTTATATGGTCATCATAATTGGTTTTTTGGAGACAGGGTCTCACTGTCACACAGGCTGGAGTGTAGTACAATCATGGCTCAGTGCAACCTTGACCTCCTGGGCTCAAGTGATCCTCCCACTTCAGCTCCTCAAGTAGATGGGACTACAGGAGTATGCCACCGTGCCCAGCTAATTTTTAAATTTTTTTGTAGAACCAGGTCTCACTATGTTGCCCAGGCTGGTCTCAAACTCCTGGGCTCAAGTGATCCTCCGGCCTTGGCCTGTAGTTTCTTTTTTTTTTGGAGATGGAATTTCATTCTGTCACCCAGGCTGGAGTGCAGTGGCATGATCTTGGCTCACTGCAACCTCTGCCTCCTGGGTTCAAGCGATTCTTCTACCTCAGCTCCCTAAGTAACTGGGATTACAGGCGCGCACCATCATGCCTGGCTAGTTTTTGTGTTTTTAGTAAAGACGGGGGTTTCACCATCTTGGCCAGGCTGGTCTCGAACTCCTGACCTCAAGCGATCCTGTCTGCCTTGGCCTCCCAAAGTGCTGGGATTACAGGTGTGAGGCACCATGCCTGGCGGTCTGTAGTTTTTTGTTGTTGTTGTTGTTTTTTTAAATATGGAGTCTCGCTGTATTGCCCAGGCTGGAGTGTAGTGGCGTGATCTTGGCTCACTGCAACCTCCACCTCTTGGATTCAAGCGATTCTCCTGCCTCAGCCTCCTGAGTAGCTGGGATTACAGGTGCACACCACCACGCCCGGCTAATTTTTGTATTTTTAGTAGAGACGGTGTCACCATGTTGGTCAGGCTGGTCTCAGAACTTCTGACCTTGTGATCTGCCCGCCTTGGCCTCCTGAAGTGCTGGGATTACAGTCATGAGCCACCGTGCCCGGCTGTAGCTGTTTTTAATAGCAACATAATTGTCTATCAAGTGGGAATATGGCATAAGTTTATCCTGGACAATTTCCATATTGCTGGACGTTTGAATTGTTTCTGGTTGTTCACTCGTTTAGATACTGCAATGAATATCTTATATGAAGCTTTTCCTGCGTTTTGGAATAAACAGTAAAAATAGTAAATGTCATTTTGGATGAAATGGGATAAATGAGCAGTTTTGAGGATCTCATGCATAACACCAAATGTCTTTCCAAAAGGGCTCTAGGAGTTTCTTCTAAATGTTACCACTTAAGACGTTGCTGGTAAGACTGTGAGGGGGGTAAAAGCAGAGGGCAGGAAGAAGCATAAGAAGCTGTTGCCTCTTGAAGCCGACTGATGTTTAACTAAAGTCAGCAAAGGGCAGTAGTGAGCATTTGATGAATTAATCTGCCTCTAAAAGGAAGTGGGTATTGGCCCTGCTTCTTAGGTTCTCTCTCCTGAGGCCTGATGGTGTTCACAGGTGGGTGAGGGTGGAGTTCCTGAACAGTTAGAGGTGCCAGCTGTGAAGAGGTACCAGCTGGAGGTGCCTTCCAGGACCTGGTGGTGGCCTGAGAGGAGGGAGCAGGTCGAGTCGTTGGCTTCTTCTAGGTCCCTGAGGCCTAGTGGGAATGCGGAAATGAGCTGCTGTTGCTTCCCAGGGAACAAATCCGATGGAGCCTGGGGAGAGACTCAGCTACCAAGTAAGGAGATTTCTGGTTCTGGCTGCAGGTTCTGGCTGATGAGCAGGCCTCATGGGCACACAAGTGCTGCCACCCTATGGCAGTCCTGGGCATTACCAAGCCTGCAATCACTTCCCTGGGCTAAACCAAACAACTGGTGCTGACTGAGGTCAGGTGACAAATGAGCCACCACGCTGTCAGAAAGCACAGACCTGCCGTAAGGGGGCAGTGGCGACTCACCTTCCAATCTGCTGCTCATCCAGTGGTACTAGATTTTTGAATTTTTCTAAAAGATGTTCTAAGAGCTCCAGAGGGGGTAAAAAAAAAAAAAGAAGAAAAGATGCTAGAAATTTAGGGTTTTTTTGGTGTGTGTAACCTTCTGATTTTTAAGTGTTGATAATTCATTATACAAAATTCTAAGCATGCTATCATACCCGTGGGGTTAATTTGACCTAGTGGCTGCCAATTTGTGACCTCTCAAACTGCCCCCTCCTTCTGATGACACCTAAGAAATATGTTTTTTTTTTTTTTTTTTTTTTTTTTGCGATCTAACAACTTGTTACAAATATTAGATTCCAGAATTGGTTTCCCTGAAAACACTTTTGGGCATCCTGTACAAAGGCAGCTTAATAACCCAAGAAAAACGTGAGGATGGAAAGCCTGCAGAAATAATAGCAAACACATTTCCCATGGACATTTTTGGATTTTCAGATCTTTTAAAATATCCCTGTCACCGCCCGTTGGCCTCCACTCGGTGTCTGGTCGAGAGACCCCTATCTTTGGGAATCCAGGTGGCTCCCTTCTTTCAGTCTCACTTTGATTGTGTCCCTTTTTAAATTCTTTCCTTTCCAAGGGCACGTCGTCACTGAATTTTTTCCTCTAGCAATTAGTATTCTTCCTCTATTAGTATTCTCAGCTAGATCTTTCTTTCCCACAGGCTGGCTGAAATCAGCCATTGCGGTGGCTGTAAGATAGTATATGTGCTTTTGTCTCTGCTCAGGTGACATTAGATAGCAAGGTTTATGTGGATGTGGGTATAGACAGGTCAGGGTTGCTGGGATGGACCAAGGTGCAGACCGGTTTTCTTCCATGCTTGCGGATTCACCTTGGAGGCATGTGACCCTCTTTTTAACTGGCCTTCCAGTCACAGTTCACCGAAACACATGAGTGAGTGGACGTGCTTGGGGCTTTTTGCTCCCCCTCCTTCCTCCCGTCTCTTCCCAGCCCCGTGATGGTGGTGGCTTTAGTATAGGGTCCTGTCTGAGCACGGCAGGAATCACTTCTCTCCCTGCAGCGGTTCAGTGTCTGGTGCTTTTCCACTCTTTCTAGACCCTTTCCTGTGCCTGTTGCTGTGTTAGCACAAGTCGGCTGGGCAGCTGCCAGAACAAGCCTGCCAGGGAGCCTTTTGACTCTGGTCAGCTCCCCAGGGCTTCAGGCTGGCGGGACTGCTGCTGAGTGAAACATCATGGAATTAGCCTTGCCAGAGTCTGGGTGGGGAGCCAGGCAGTGAAAATGTAAAAGCCCCTCCGTCTTGCCTCACTTTTCCTTTTCTACTTTGCTTTAGATCTCTAAGTTCTTGTAGGGTAGGGAGCTAGGGCAGTGTAGCAGAGGAAAAATAAAGTGGATTCTAGAGTCTGACAGACTTGAGTTATGAATACTGCCTCAAGAATTAACTGATGACCTTGGGCAAGTCACTTAGCCCTTCTGAACCTCAATATCCTCACCTGTAAAATAGGGGTAAGAATTTTTGTTGGGTTGTGAGGATGAGCTAATTATATAAGGTTCTTAGCATAGTGACTATGCTAAGAACTTTACATACATTGTCACAGACTATGCTAAAACTTTACATACATTACCTCATCCTCACAACAACCAGTAGGTACTCAGTAAATGTTAGCAGTTTTAATTGTATTGCAGGAAGAACCTACGTTTCCTGCAATAGTTGTGTGTATCCTTGTGACCCTGGTGAGGTAGGGATCTAGGGGAGAGAGCAGCCTTGGCTGAGGGACAACAGGGACCCTCATAGACCTGGTGGTTGAGAGCTGCTTAGAAATATTTCACAGAAAGAACTGGCTTGCATAAGAACCAAGAAGCACAAGCTGGTCAGGAGACTGCAGGCTTCACACCTGCCTTAGTGGTAGTTCCATCAGTGCAGTCTGCAAAGTCAGAGAGAAGCAGATTGGCCTGAATGCCCAGGAGGTCACAGATCAGGCGAATTGGGAGAGGAAAGGGCCTTGGACTCGGAGGCAAGAGATGTGAGTGGTGACCTGGGGTATGCCGCTTCACCTCTACTGGCCTTGGTTTCCCTGCAAAATGGGGAACGTGTTCCCTGCTGATCGTGTGAAAAGAGTGAGAAAACCAGTTTAGAGTGCTCTGAAAACATGCAAGTGCTAGATATTACAGCCCAGTAAAACCTCCTTTATCTAGTTGGGATGGCAGCCAGTCTGAATAATAAAATACAAATACATGTGCTATTATTTCTTTCCTGTACACAGCCTATTTTATAGTATTTGCTAAATAGAAGTCTTTAGGGGAATCAGTCTGAAGAGTGAAGAGTAATTAGTAACTGGTGTATCAGTTTTCATCTTGTTCCAGCAGTGCCTCTGGTACTTAAAAAACAGTTTATTCTTTTTGAATTAAACTTGTTAACATCAATTTTCTGTTAATCAGATCCTTTTCACATAATACAAAAGTAAACCCTGGCTTTGTTTTTTGTTAAAAAATGCCAAATGGGCCCTTCTAATTATTCAGATTTAAAAAATCTTCACTAGCGCCCCAGCAAGGGCAGCTTTTCCATCTAGAAGAATCCAAAGTCCTTAGGGCCCTTATTCCCTCTCTCACTGCCCAGTTTCTTCACTTCCAACCCCTGCTGCAATTTCATTTCTCCTTCTCTGAGCCTAAGCTGCTAAGTGCAGCTGGAGTAATTTGCATAACCATCTCGCCCCGGCCGTCTTCCTTCATGGGTTGTGGATGCAACAGAGCAACAGAGTCTGCAACACTTCGAGGTAATCTTTTTTTTTTTTTTTTTTTGAGACAGAGTCTCACTTTGTCACCCAGGCTGGAGTGCAGTGACATGATCTCAGCTCACTGCAAGCTCCACCTCCTGGGTTCACGCCATTCTCCTGCCTCAGCCTCCCAAGTAGCCGGGACTACAGGCATCCGCCACCATCCCTGGCTAACTTTTTGTATTTTTTTAGTAGAGATGGGGTTTCACCGTGTTAGCCAGGATGGTCTCGATCTCCTGACCTTGTGATCCGCCTGCCTCGGCCTCCCAAAGTGCTGGGATTACAGGTGTGAGCCACCGTGCCCGGCCAAGGTAATCTTTTTTTAATCCAAGCTCCTCGAGGCTCCCAACCCCATCCCTGTGCCCTTTGTTGCTCTTTACTGCTTGCTCTCTGCCTCCACCAATATGGTGGTGAGGGCATTTTGGTTCAAAGCCTTTGTAATTGCACATCTTATATACTGGTCATATTCTCGCTTTTTGCAGTACACAACATTCTCTTCATGGGATTCTCCCTTGACATCACCACATGTCAGTTTCCTTTTCCAGCTCTCCTGCCCCTGCTCCCTCCTGTTCTAATGTGAGTGTTTTTCCAGCTTCATTGTTGCCTCTGTTTTCTTGCTGGACAGTCTTAGCCTCATCTGTGGCTTCACCCACCCTGGTGGTGATGACTCTCAAATGTATATCTCTAGTTCTGAATTTACCCCTAAACTCTAGATCATTACCCAAAACAGCATACCGCCCATCTCTGTCTAGATTTACCATATCATATAATGATTGAAATGTTGACCTGGGTTTGAAGCCTAACTCTGTAATCTAGCTGTGTGACTAGAGAAGTTACTTAAATTTTCTGAACATCATCTGTAAAATGGGGCTAATTCTGCCTACTTCACAGAGTGGTGACATTGACATTATAAGACACCTAGTGCAGTGTCTGGCAGAGTCTCTTCCCTCTGTCCTGTTGTTCAGGCTGTTTTTGATCTTGCCCCCCCTCCCTTCCATGGATTCTGTCACCCACCCGTGGTGGCCACTTCTACATCTGAAATCCATCCTTTGTTTTCCGCCCTACTCCCCTGCTTTTGGTCCTCTTCATTCCTTGCCTAAGCTTTTGGTCTCTTCCTGAAAATTCTCCCCATTTCTGCCAGCATTTTCTTTCTAAAGACCTTCCTGGCTCCTCGCCTACAGGAAACAAATGAAAGGCCCTTGCATGTCATACAAGCTCTTTCACCATCGTGCCCCCGCCCACCTCCTTAGCTTCATCTCCCATTGTTCCCCATGATAGAACCTAGTTTTTGCCACGTCTTGAATATGTTATGCCTATTTAAACTTTTGAGACCTCCATGTGCCCTACACATCGTGCCTCCCTGGTACTTCCCTCGCTGGCTGCCTGGTAACTAGTGAACTCCTAGTTACACTATAGGATTTAGCATGTGGGGCCACATGCAGTTTTCCTAAGCACAGATTGTCATTCCTGCTCTGCTTCTCTAGCCCTGTGTTCGCTCTTCTACTGTGAGAATGTTGTTACAAGGCACTGGGATTGGTGTGTGTCTGTATCCCCCCTAGACTGTGAGTTCCTTGAGGGCAGGTACCAATTCTTACATCTCTGCCCCTTGCAGAGTGCCTCACAAATGATCATTGTCAATAAATCTTGAATGAATTAAGAAGTCCTGGAGTGTGATTCTGGGATGGAGCAGGTACTGGGGCTGGGTGTGGGGACAGGTCTCTTAGAAGGATAGGGAGCTGGGCTGCCAGGTGTGTGCTTTGAGGTGCCTGGCAGCTTAGAGCTAATGGCAGCTGTGTTTTGCTACAGCGTTACCTTCCCCAACGCTGGTAATGGGATGAACCAAAAGAAACTACTGGCTTAATTTTCTAGGGGACTGGGGCTTGGGCAGAAGGCTGCATTTTCCTCCTGGGTAGGACCTGGATCAGGATAGCTCATGATGAATTTGACCCTGATGACTCTATAGTGGGGAACAATGTCCTCAGGAAAGCATTCAGGAAACCCTTCGTGTAGTAGTGATCAAAGCTCTGGAGCAGCTCAGCAGGGTGGATGGGAAAACTCCAAGGAATCCAGCAAGGCCCTGGGTCTGAGCCCAGGGATCCTCTTAATGCACTTACCAGGTGGAGCTCTCCAACAGCCTCTCGGCAGACCCTTGGACCAACCCTTTGGTTTGAGGAATCCTGGGAAGGGCTGAGAATGGCTTCGTGGAGATCCTGTGGGAGCCACTGCTTCTGGAGTGTCTGTTTTATTCCATTTTCGCCTTCATGCCTTCTCTCTAGCCACGTGCCTAAGAGGGTGGGGTGGGCTGGTAGGTAAAGCCTGTAAGCATTGAAAATAGAGATGGGGAAGGCTCTGGTTTCCCCACCTCCTCAAGAAGCAGACTATAAACCTTCTTGTATTTATATGAAACCCTCTTTCCACTTGTCTGTCATTCCCAAGGAGTTCAAATAAAAGAGAGAAAATCACCGATTCTTCTTCTGCCCCTGGAGTGGGAAATGGCTCCCCCAAGATAATGGGATTCTTAGCAGAGCTGGCCCTGTAACCACCCCATGCCCCCTCCCTTTCCCAGCTTGCACCTTGTCATCATGCCAAACCAAGGTCAGCTTCTGGCCTGCAGTTTGCTTGAGTTGACGATGAGGGGAAACCCTCTTGGGTGCCTGCCGGCCGTAGGGCATAGCCACAGCCCCTCTCGCTGGTGGCTCATGTGACTTACCTCTGATGAAGGCTGCAGACTGCTTTTCCTGCCCCCTCCCAGTTTTGTTTGCCCAGCACACAGACCGAAGATCAACTCTTGGGGGTACCTCTGCCCCTTTGATCCTCTCCAAGCTGTTTTCCCCACGTGCGGGAGGGTAGGAGGTCACAGTCTTTCCCACAGATGCGAGTCCTGTGTGTTTATAATCTGGTTGATTGATGACAAGGTGGATTGTTCAGCTGCTGTTGTCCCTAAAGCCCTGTCCTTGGCTGGCTCTCACCTCGCTGATGCATGCTGGGGTCTTGATGGGCTCAGACCCTACCCCACCCCACCTCCCGCTCTGCAATCCGCTCTCCTCAAGAAGCTGAGCTCTGGAGCTAGACTGCTCCCATTCAAAGCCCAGCACTGCCTCTTACAGCTGCAGTCCTTTGGCAAGCTTCTTCTCAGTGTCTCCTGTGTCAAATGGGACTAATGTATGACTTATAGGGTTATTGCGAGGATTCGAGGAAAACACACCTAAGCATCTGGAGCAGTGACTCACATATAGTTAGCACTAGGAAAAGTTGGTTATTGTTATTAGGAGTATTTTTTCCATTCCATGCGTTTTAGCCGCACTTTAGGACCCTGATTTCTCTCTGGGGTCTAAGAGGGGGTGCCTGAGTGTAGTGGGGAAACTGAGGCCTACAGTAGTCCTGTGGCTGACAGCTGGGGAACTGTGATCCTCAGCCCTGAGGCCTGTTGGCTGTGGTGTTTGTTGCTTCTCTGCCCCTGTTTCACTGCCCCCGCTCCGAGTCCCCAGGCCCTTCCTGGACTGCCTTGGTGTCTTGCAGCAATCCCAACCTGCACACAGCCTTGGTTGGCTCACTGATTGGCCTTCAGGCAGATAGAGATTTCTGGAGGAGGCTGGAGAAGCTGAGGGTTGACTGAGGGTGGCGCTGAGCTGAGGGGACCCTGCCCGGGCTACTGTGGCTGTTGGGAGTGTGTGTGGAGGGGGTCCCCCAGACTCTTGCTCATGACCCCCAGACAGGGGAAGTGTCTTAGTTTGTCAGGGCTGCCGTAATGAAACACCACAGAGTGGCTCACCAACCTCAGAAACTTATTTTCTCATGGTTCTGGAGGCTGGAAGTCCAAGATCAAGGTGCCAACCTGATTGGGTTTTTCTGAGGCCTCTCTCTCTGGCTGGCAGGTGGGCACCCTTTTGCTGCCTGTTTACATGGGCATCTCTTTGTGCCTGTGCACTCCTGGTGTATCCAAATTTCCTCTTAAAAAGACACCATCAGGTTAGATTAGGGCCCACCCTAATGGCCACATTTTAACTTAATCTTATCTTTAAAAGCCTATCTCCAAATACAGTCATATTGTGAAGAAATATGAAGTTTAGGACTTCAACATATGAATCTTGTGGGGACACATTTCAGCAGTAACAGAAAGACAGGCGGCAGCAGCATGAAGCGGGCTGCTGCCTCTGGGGAAACCTCTGCACAGGAGAGCGGCTGCAGCCAGAGCCTTTAATGGGGAGGCGCTCAGCCTACCCTGGGGAGAGGCTGGTGTTGGGTCCTCCTCCCTCTCTCCCACAAGAGGCCTTAGAGTGAGAACTAAACGCCTGAGGCCGGAAGGCTCTGTGAGCTGATTATCCCTGTGGTCTCTGGGGTGAAGGAACAGTCAGCAGGCCCCAGGCACTGTCCCATCCTTCCCCTGCCTTATCAGAGCCTCGACTGCCTTCCGCCTCTAGGCTGTGACCCAGGCTCTCCCCATGAGCAGTGACTTTGAAGGGGGTAACACTGCCACCTTTGTTTTAGCTGAGCTCTGCAGCTCTCCACGTACCCCACCTGGCAGGGAGTGGTTTAGAAATAGCACTGAGTTCAAACATCACTTCTATTATTTTTTCCAGGAGATTTACTTGTCTGACTGAGTTGGTTTAGGCTGATATTCTGGTAAAGACTTTCCTCTCTGAGTGCATGTGTTTTCTGATAAAAGCTGAGGGCGGGTGGGGAAGTGGCTCAGAAACTTTCTGGGAGTCAGAATTGGCCACAGATGACAAGTCAGTGTTTTGCCTGGCCCTGGAGCCCACCTCCCCATCAGTCTTTCATGCAGCCCCATTAGGTGGGCTAGAGATCATCTCAGGGTCCTCTGATGGTGCACTGCCCTCCCCCAGCATCCTACATCTCCCTCTGGGGTCAGTAGTTCTGGATCTCTCACGGCCTCTTGTCCCCCCAGGCCCAGAAGCCAGCATTGGAGGGGCAGG
This sequence comes from Symphalangus syndactylus, assembly GCF_028878055.3. Lineage (NCBI taxonomy): Eukaryota > Metazoa > Chordata > Mammalia > Primates > Hylobatidae > Symphalangus > Symphalangus syndactylus. The sequence goes on from NC_072441.2 coordinate 142,685,101, forward strand.
TAGGATGGATGCTTTAGGTCCAGCCGCCCGCTGCCTTCTGCCCAGCCAGGTCCACAGAGTCCTAGGATTGCAGAGGTTCCCTGGCTTCTTGGAAAAGGGCTAGAAGGCAGCCACCCTGCTTTTCCTGTGGACTTCATTAGTCTTGGGAACCCAAGGCAGACAAATCCCAGAAGAGAAGGAAAATTGTGCTCCCTGAGCTCCTTTAGGCTAAGTGTTGGGCCGGAGGCTTCTGATGTCTCATTGAATGCTCTCAAGAGCCCTGCAAAGCAGGGGTTGTTTCCTCCGTTTTGTAGATGGGGAAACTGAGACTCGGGGCTAAGTCACTGAATCGAACGTTGAGTGAGTGGTTGTGCTGGGAGCGAAGCCTAGGTCTGCAGGCTTTGGAGCTCTGGTCTACCTCCAGTGAAGCTGGCTGTTCCTCCCAGCTTCACGGTGCCCTTGGCCTTTCTTCTTCCCCTTGGACAGTGGAGGGTGGAGGGTGGGAAAGTCAGTGGGGGCTTCCTCCCCTCCTCTTTCCTTTCATCTCCGGAGACCTCTTTGTTTTCCCTGATTCCTGGACATGCTGGGCTCAGGGCTCCTGACTGACGGGGCTGCAGCTCTCAGATCTCCAATGACTAGGAGGGAATGAATGGGTTGTCACCTCTTGACCTGTATCCCCAACCCCCACTACGTCTTCTACCCCAGCGACCACAATGGCCTGAGGCTAATTCAGTGCCGTCATTGTTGACCGTGGAGAACAATGCTCAGAGACAGGCTGCTGGCGGGACTGGGTGCAGCCACCTGCCCCTCTCCAGCACTGTTTCTCCCGTGCTAGGAAGTTGGGAGATGACCTTCCGTGTGTGAGATATGAGGGTCCTGAGAGCAGGTGTGAGAGGAGGGAGCAAACGGTAACCTCCCCATTCCCCCATATCCAAACCATTTCCCAGTGCCAAGCAAGGCTGTGGGTACTATGGGCTTCCTCTTACTAGGCTGTGGGTCACGTGGCTCCCCCTCTCACTACTGTGAGACCCTGGGCAAAGTCACTTAGCTTCTCTGTGTCCTAGTCTTTAATATAGGGATTTACTACCTCCTTCACCAAGTAATTGAGGGGAAAGCTCTTAGCATAGTGCCTCATTCCATAGAAGACATCAGTTCTCCCCCTTGCCCCTGCTTTCCTGGTAATTGGCAGGTGCGCTTGATCGTTTGGGCCAGCTTCTGCTGGGAGGCAAGGTGCTGTGGGGAGGCAGAACCTGGGAGAGCCTTTCCTGAGTCCAGCTGGAGCCAGAGATAAAGGAGGCCTCCCTGCTTCCCCAGCTCTCTTGCTTCGCTTTGCTTTTTGTAACACGGAGGAAGCTGAAGGCATTGTGATTATCGGCTCTGGGAAGATAAACTTGAAGGGTGACTTAATGAGCATTTGTAAACCTATCGAAGGTTATCATTCAGGGCAGAGTGACCAGCGGACACGCGGAAATGGGTTTAGTGTGCAGCAAAGGTATGTGAGTAGACATGAGAAAGCCTTTCCCAGCAGGAGAAGGCCTGGGAACTTGGAAGGGGGGGTCGGGGGTGAGACTGAGGAAGCCTGTAAAATCTTTAAAAATAGGTCATTTTGTTCTGACTGAGCTTGGGTGGGGTTTGGTTAAGAGGTGAAGGGACTGGTCAGAGACCAGCCAGGAATTCACCCTTGAAGCAGAAGTCAGGTGAGACTGGCTGGTGGCATCCTTAGGCAAACAGAGTTGCATTTTATAGGGGAGCCTGGGCTAGGGGGTAGACAGGGCAACCCTGCCTCTGCACCCACCCCCAGCTTTGCCTTGCTGTATTTTCAGAGACAGCACAGGAAGTGGGCCTTCACAATGTCAGGATACAGGAAGCTATCGGACTATTGAAGGCCACTTCCTGTGAGCTGGTCATTCACATACGTTTGTCACCGGCTATCAGGCCTTTTGGGTTCTGCCATTGTCTGGAGGGGCTGCAAAAGACTAGGGGCTGCCAGCAGAGGCTTTTGGACACAGAATACACTATTGTGCTGAACTGGCAGCACCCCATGGTGTGGGGAGGAAAGTGGTGGGTAGGAAAGGGGACGCCTGGCTCTCATTGTCATTGGTTGCACAATGGGGTTGGGGGTTGGGTCCTCTCCTGCTCATGGGAGCCTGAACTTCTGGGAGATGAGATGGCTACACAGAAGCCTGGCTTTAGGCATGACACCAGAGTGAGGTGGAGAGGAGGTCCATCACTTTATTAGCAGTGATGGGCTTTCTAGATCTCTGCCATTGGCCAGTGTGACATAGCATGGGCTTGGAGTCAGGCAGATCTAGATTTCGAAGTCATACCTCACTGCTGTCAATGGTGCAACTTTGCGCGTATACCACCCTACCCCTCTGAGCTTTAGTCTTGCTCCTGTAAAATGAGGATAGTAAGAGCTGACTCATAGGGATGATCATTGCTTGAAATAATCTGTTGAAGTCTTTAGCTTGGTACCTGGCACTTATTAGATGTCTAAGAAATATGAGTTCCTTCTCCATCCTCATCTCCTTCCCTTCTAGCTCACTTCTGACCCTACTGCCTGGTCTGCCAGTGAGCAAGTGAATTAGTGAGTGCAGGGGTATGAAGAGATATTTTAATATCAGCCCAAACAAAGCATTACTTCTGCCTTTTTTTTTAATGTCAAGAATATCAAATAGACCGTTAATTATCTGCACTAATGGATGGCACAGTCACAGATAATTTTTTCTGGCCATGTGCCTTTGGCCTTATGTGTGAATCTGGGTGTGTCTGATTTCTGGAAGTTCACATCAATGCAGTTGTAACAGGGCAGACCTGCTCTGGAGGAGACGAGTTAGAGAACTGTCTAGCAGCCCATGAATTTGACCTGCTCAACTCTGAGACCCGCCGGTGCCAAGAAGAGGCCACTCTCTTTCTCAGCTGTCTGATAGGTGGAAAACCGTGGACTTTGGAGGCAGACACTTGGGTTCAGATCTTGACTCTGGCCCCAACTAATGGTGTGACAAGGAAAGTTATTTGACTTCTTTGAGTCTCTGTCTCTTTACTTATAATCTGAGCTTAATCATATTTACTTTGCAGGTCTCTGTGAAGATAAAATAAGGTAATGCACATGCCCCTCACCTCGTCATGTTTTCCTTCCATTTCTTTCCCTTCTCCTCTTGTCTCTGTCACTCAGCCCTGCCCTGAGTGGAGATCCCTTTCTAATGATTGCTGGTGTACAGATATAGTTAAGTGTTTGAACTTGAGGATCCTACTGCCCTACAGCGTAGGAGAACCAGGCCTCTGTTCATTGTGGTAGCCATTAGCCACATGTGACTATTTAAAGTAAAATGAACAAAAATGAAAAATTAGCTCCTCACTAGCCACACGTGGCTAGTGGCTGTTGTATTAGACAGTGGGGACAGACATTTCTATCATTACAGAATGTCCTATTGGCTAGTGCTGAGTGAGAGGGTGTGATATAACCATGGAACCTGATAAGCAGAAGGAAATAAATTAATGAGGAAAAAGGATTTGGGTGGCTGAGAACTGAGTGAAATAGTATCCCTCTACTATTTGGAGCGTCTATGGGGTTTGGACTCTTGATGTTGGTTCTCTTCTTCCATTGATGGAGTTAATCCAGTGCACACTTGGTCTAACACTCAAATGCCAGGAACCTCTGGGGCTGGACTGAGAAAGCTGCCCAAGCAGGCCCTGTGCTCCACGGATGGGTCATGGCCAGGCCTTACTGACTAACAGAGTTTGCCTTGTGTTCTATGGCCCCTATACAGGTGTGAATTGTGACGGCTTAGGCACAGGGAAGCCACAACTGCCCTAGGACTTTTTATCCCAATACCTGCCACTCTAGACTCTTCCCTTTGTCTCCCATCCTTGGCACAGAAACCATAGACAATCATATGGCCTTGCCCTGATGTCAATGACAGACTCATCCCCAAAGCATAGATTGTAGTTCTGGTGCGTGGCTCGTAGTCTCTCCCTCCTCTGCCGCAGGCACCGGTCCTGCTGCTCTCAGCCAGGCTGCTCCCTGCGCCTTCGTGGGCTGCTGGGTTCTGGAATTATTAGCTTTGTTGCCAACAGCCTGGTGTGCATGAGTCCTGGGCACCCCCGGACCAAAGCCATCCAACCTCAGCTGCACATGCCCAGTTCATACAGTTTATCAGCCCTGCTTTGCTTCCTGACACTCTGACCAGCCTTGTCAGCATCCCCCTCTGCTCCCCTTGGAGGAATGGGGCTGGGTGTCTGTACTTCTAAGCTCTGGACTGGGCTCCTGCTCTGAACACGTCTGTTTCCTGAAACCCCAATTCTGAAATCTGTCTGCTCTGCACATCAAACTGGCCTCAAGATACCAGCGTCGGGCTGGATCTTGTATTTGGAGTAACTCACCCTCCCTGCCCATGTCCCAGCTTCCTGTCCTTTCCCATCAGCTGTACCAACAGTGGAGGCTCAGCAAGCCTGGCACCTGAGGCCATGGGTGTTGGACAGGTCTAGGAAGGCCCTGTGGGCTGGCCTACCATGGGTGGATTCCCAGACGTCACAGCAGTTAGAGTTCATAGGAGCTTGGCAGGTGCCAAGGTTAGGAGCCTATCTGGGATCACGTGTGAGGCCAAGTTTTCCCCAAACTTGGGAGGGATCAGGGTCTCTAGCCCAGAGTATGTTCTGCTCCCATTGCTCATTTCATAGGTGTAGGTCTTGAGGCAAAGAAAAGAGAAATGTCCACGCGAGGCCACACTGGGGTGTCTGAGTAGTGATCAAGCATCCAGGTTGCTTCTGAAGTCTCCTAGCCCTTTTCATTCAAGCCTGGGGTCACTCTCTTGCTCTCTAGCACAGAATAAGCTGTTCTCTTGTCCCCTATCTGATCTCTTCCTCTTTCCCTCCCTGCCCATGTGAAGTTGTGTGAGAAAGGTGGTCCACAGGCACCAGGTTTCCAAAGACACTGGCAACTGCCCCACCACCAATTCTTACCTCCGCCTCAGCCGATTGCCAGCCAAGGGGTGTTGGTATCCGGGGAGGGATCTCAATCCCAGAAACAAACAATGTCACTGCCGATGCCATTGTTGGAGGAAACCCAAGGGACAGTCTAACGGGTGCCTCCCTCTACCTCCCTGCCCTCCAGGGCTTTTCTTTTCCCTGGCGCTGCTGCCCCTTGTCCTTCCTATCTTGGGAAGGATGGCAAAGGGCATGTGGGGGCTGGACAGGCTTTAGGCAAGTGACCAAAATCCAACTTGTTCAGGCAAAAAGACCTTACTAGTTCCCAGGGCAGCTTCGGCGACAGACACGAGATTCCCCAGTACTATCTCCCTGCCCCTCACCTCCGCATCTCTCTCTGGGGTGGCCCCAGCCTCTCATGGCAGACCTATTTCTTCCATGTGGAGGAAAACAGGGCCACTGATAGCCCCCAGGTCTTCTGTGTTCCAGGTTCTGTCAGTCACAGGGGAGGGCTGACTATCAAATTTGATTTCTAAATCCAAAAATCCTAAAGAAGGGACACACAGGCACTTGTGTCACTTGACTACTAAATAGTGTCTGGGAAGAAGACGTGTTAGGTAAGATGAGGCAGCTTCTGCAATGGCCTGTGGGTAGGGTCACAGTTCCCAGAGAAGGCACATGGTTCCTCAGATGACGTTTCAAGAAGGAACAGGTGTGACAATTCCTCTTGAGCAGAGCAGGGGTTTGCAGGGATGGTCCCGGCCTTCTCTGCTTTGGTGATTTCTTTCTTTTCTTTTTTGAGATGGAGTCTTGCTCTGTTGCCCAGGCTGGAGTGCAAGTGGCATGATCTCGGCTCACTGCAACCTCCGCCTCCTGGGTTCAAGCGATTCTCCTGCCTTAGCCTCCTCAGTAGCTGAGATTACAGGCGCATGCCACCACACCCGGCTAATTTTTGTATTTTTAGTAGAGACGGGGTTTCACCATGTTGGTCAGGCTGGTCTCAAACTCCTGACCTCGTGATCCACCCGCCTTGGCCTCCCAAAGTGCTGGGATTACAGGTGTGAGCCACCGCGCCCGGCCGGTGATTTCTTAGAAGTGCACTAGCCTTAAAAATGGAACTGAGGTGAGGATAGCTAAGAGGATTCCTAGGATTGTGGTCTGGAAATGGGTGTTAAGAGTGGCCCAGGCAGCCCGGTGTATTGGAAAGTACGTGGCTGTAGAGCCAGAGAGACCAAGGCTTGGCATTAGCTCCGCCCCCACAAGTGACTTGGCCTTTCTGATCCCATCTCTAAAAGTGCACGAGATGTGAGTTTTCCTGACCTCATCAATCTGTGGATTCCAATGAAATCACACTGGCTTTAATGTTCTACTTTTTCTGCCTCATATTCCCCCCCATTTCTAGGACCCCAGACTTCTACCTACTCAGAAAGACCCCGGGCTATCTCTCATGTGCTCACAGCCTGCTGGTTCATGACTGGCCCTGGCTTGCAAGCCACAGAAGGGCTGCAGGGCCCCTGGAGGAGTCCTTACTCCATCTGTGTCCAGTGCTGTCCTGGTCCCCTCCAACTTGCAGACAGCCCAGGTTCCAGGTGGCACCATATTTCCACTGGTCCTTATTCAACTGGAGCCATTTGAAGCTCCGTGAAGAAGGTAGGAGAAGGTTCCTTTCACCACATCCAGATCATATCTTGTCACTGGCCCCCAAAGCAGTGCAGCTTGTGAGGCTTCTCTCACAAAATCCCCCAGGAAAGAAAGTTCTTTGGCCTCTGGCAGAAGATCCCCTCTCTCTTCCTGAGGTTCTGCCCTGGTCCTAGGAGCTGGGCCAGGGAGGGGTCATCTTGCCCTGGCCTCATCCAGAGGCCTGCCCCCTGCCCACTCCTTCCATATCAGACCCTCCCCTTATAAACATATGCTGGGAGGAGTGGATGCTGGCCTTTCCACATATCAGATATACCTGGCTTTGAATCCTGACTTGCCATATCTAGAAAGCCCTTCTTCACTAGAATTACAGTGTCCTTTTAGAAGGATTGTTGTGTGGATTAAGGGAGATACAGGATATATGCTCAACAAATGTTAGTTCCATTTCCTCAGTTCACAAACTCATTGCTCTCTTATCGGGAAGGCCGGGATGCTAGCACCCCTTATTTGTGCAGCTGCTGGGAAGCCAGGGGAGCAGGGGAGCAGGGCCTGCTTCAGGGCCTGAGCAGGGGAGCAGGGCCTGAAGGCCAGGAAGACCTGGCATGGCTTGGCCGATGAAGCTGGCATTCATCCAGCTTCTATGGGCTTTTCAGGGGAGCTCCATGGGTCCAAATGTGGTGGAATCAAAGATCCTAACTGGTGGTTAGTTGGGCCAGGGTATGAGACCAAAGGTCATGGAGAGGTAATCCTGGCTGAGATGTGGGCAGGAGACCTCCAACATAGGAGGGGAGCAAGAGAATGTATTTTTTTTTTTTTTTTTTTTGAGATGAAGTCTTGCTCTGTCGCCCAGGCTATAGTGGAGTGGTGCGATCTCAGCTCACTGCAACCTCCACCTCCAGGGTTCAAGCGATTCTCCTGCCTCAGCCTCCCAAGTAGCTGGGATTACAGTGCCCGCCACCATGCCCGGCTAATTTTTGTATTTTTAGAAGAGATGGGGTTTCACCATGTTGGCCAGGCTGGTCTCGAACTCCTGACTTCAAGTGATCCACCCACCTTGGCCTCCCAAAGTGCTGGGATTACAGGCGTGAGCCACCGTGCCCAACCCAAGAATGTATATTTTGGGCATCCCGAAAACCTGTGTTTCATCTGGACTACCCCTGCAGCAGGTGTGTCTACCCTGCTGCAGATGAAAGCCCAGCTTCCCTCCTAAGCAGGAGTCCTTCTGCGGCAGCCCCGTTGGTGGTCACTCAGATGCTGCCAGGATGCTTCTGAAAGCAGGTCCATTGAATAGGAACGACCTGTGCTCTAGATTCAAAGCCATCTCCGTATGTTGGAATGAGAAAAATCTAACAGGAGTAGAGGGTAAAATAACAAACTGCATAAAGACAGGATGGGGAGAGCTGGTTTAAAGATAGTTAATCTAAAAAGCAACCTTGGGGTCCGGCACTTTGTAAGCCCTGTAATCTCAGCACTTTGGGAGGCCGGGATGGGTGGATCACTTGAGGTCAGGAGTTCAAGACCAGCCTGGCCAACAGGGTGAAACCCCATTTCTACTAAAAGTACAAAAATTAGTTGGGGATGGTGGTGCGTGCCTGTAATCCCAGCTACTCAGGAGGCTGAGGCAGGAGAAATGCTTGAACCCGGGAGGCGGAGGTTGCAGTGAGCCGAGATTGCACCACTGGATTCCAGCCTGGGTGACAGAGGGAGACTCTGTCTCAAAAAACAAAAGAAAACAAAACAAAACCAAAAAAACAACATTGGTGGAGGCTCGGGGGTGGGGACAGGGACTCCACAAGGGAGCAGGGGAAAAGGACTAGGCTGAAGTCATTGAGAAGTCACTTGGGAAGTGTGAGAGCTTCCTGAAAGGAGGTGTCCTCCCCAGTGAGATGTTCTGGGTTCTGGGAGCCAGGCCTAACTGTCCCCCAACCCCTCCCCCTGTTCCCTAGGAAAGGCCCCCAGAGAAAGTTCTTTCTGGATCATTCAGTCCCCAGTAAAAGTTGGGACCAGGTCATTGACCCATAAAGGGATACACGGAGGTAGTGTCTTTGGGGACCAGGCAGGATAAGGAGTCAAGTGGAAGCTGCTCCAGGAATACTGAAGCTGGCAGCTTCCCAGAGGAGGTGGCTTGTAACCTCAAGAAGGCTCATAGCTGCCCTTTGCCTGAGTACCCAAGATAGGAAGGTGGCCACTGTGCCCTGCTATGCCCGTCCAGCCCTCAATGCCCATGGAGAGACACATGGAAACCCAGGATTAGCCACATGGATGAGTCGAGGTGCAGTTGCCCACATGGGCACGGACAAGGGCACACGCACACCCGTGTGCAGACACGGACCCTAACATACGCACACCAGCGCCTTCCCATCTTCAGCCACTCTCGTTCTGGAGAATTCATCCAGGCCCGGGACTGCTTGACCCCTCCTCCTCTGCCCTCACACCCAGACTTCAGCCAGCCCCACCCCTGAGAAAGTACAGCTCAGGGGTCCCCAGAGCTGCACAGGAAATGCTTTGCACACTATGGGTCAGCCAGGCTATTTTCTGTCCCAGGACTGGAGGGAGGTTGGGCTGGGAGCAGCCAGTCACGACATAATCAGCTATTTTCTGCCTCTTTCTCTGTAGCTTTTTCTCTGCCTCTACCATTTGTAGTTAGTGTTTCTCTGTCTCTCTGTGCCCCTGTCCTGTCCCTGTATTTCTCCTTTAGGCCTCAGGGTCTTTTGACCCAATGCCTTTGCTGCATTTCACTCAGTGATCACCTATGTACCCTATAAAACTCAGCTCAGTGACACCTCTTCCAGAAAGCTTTCTCTGACCCCTCACTCCAGTCCAATTTAGATGCCTTTCCCCTTTGCTCCCAGAGCTCTGCGCAGGAAAACTCTCCGAGCTCTGCGTAGCTGTGGATGCAGTTCGCCCCTGCTTCCCCAGGTGGACTGTGAGAAACTTGAGGGTAGGTGCCCTGTCTTTTTTTGTTGTTGTTGTTTTTTGAGACAGGGTCTCGCTCTGTTGTCCGTGCTGGAGTGCAGTGGTGTGATCATGGCTCACTGCATTCTTGATCTCCTGGGTTCAAGCCATTCTCCCACCTCAGCTTCCCAAGTAGCTGGGACCACAGGCACATGCCACCATGGCCAGTTAATTTTTAAATTTTTTTTAGAGATGGGGTCTTGCTATGTTGCCCAGGCTGGTCTAAAACTCCTGAGCTTAAGCACATCCTCCTGCCTCAGTCTCCCAGAGTGCTGGGATTATAATAAGCACAGGTGACCTGTCTTAATGACTGTTTCTCAGCATCTGCACACACCTGCATCCAGGTTTCTGTCATTTATTCCTTTACTTGTACACTGGAAGACTATACTGTGATGATTAAAAGCCCAGACTCTGGAGTCAGATTGCCTGAATTATAATCTCAGCTGTGTGACCTTGGGCAAGTTGTTTGAACTCCTTGTGTCTCAGTTTCCTCTACTATAAAGTGGGGATGATACCAGTGCCTGCTGCACTGAGTTGTTGGGAGGATGAAACAAGTTAATACATGTAAAGCACTAAGAATAGTTCCTGGCCCACTGCAGGTACTCCCACACATTAGTTGTGTTCTTATTTCACAAGTGATAAGATGGAGAAAATTGCATTTACCAGTACTTCCCTCAGGGAGCACACTATCTGCTTGGGAAGGATGCTTTGACTAGTTGCTAGGGGGTAAGCCCTCTTGTCAAGGTATGTATCCTTGAGTAACAACAAATGGTTGCTGAACTCTTTATTTAAAGAGGGTAGGCTGGGCGCGGTGGTTCATGCCTGTAATCCCAGCACTTTGGGGGGCCGAGGCAGGTGGATCACTTGAGGTCAGGAGTTCAAGACCAGCCTGGTCAGCATGATGAAACCTCCTTCTACTAAAAATACAAAAATTAGCGGAGCATGGTGACACATGCCTGTAATCCCAGCTACTCGGGAGGCTGAGGCGGGGAGTCACTCGAACCTGGGAGGCAGAGTTTGCAGTGAGCCGAGATCGCACCACTGCACTCTAGCCTGGGCGACAGAGCGAGACTCCATCTCAAAAAAAAAAGAAAAGATAAATAAATAAAATAAATAAAGAGGGTAAGCCAGGTGCCGTGTCGCATGTCTATAATCTCAGCACTTTGAGAGGCTGAGGTGGGAGGATCCCTTGAGCCCAGGAGTTCGAGGCTGCAGTGAGCTATGATTGTGCCGCTGCACTGCAGCCTGGGCAAAAAAAGTGAGACTCTGTGTCAAAAAAAAAAAAAAAAAAAAAGGAGGATAGATTGGGCAACTGCAGGGCTTTTGTTTAACTGAGTGAGATGTGCTGCAGGTTTTGGGCTGGAACTGAATTGTCTGAGACAGGAGAGTCTGGGCATGGTATGGGGCAAGGGCAAGAAGGAGGATGTATTAGTTTCCTATTGTTGCTGAACAAATTACCACAAATGTGGTGGCCTAAGGCAACACAAGTTTATTATCTGACAGTTCTGGAGGCCAGAAGTCTGAAGTGGATCTTACCGAGCTAAAATGCAGGTGTCAGCAGGCTGCATCCTTTCTTCAGGCTTTAGGAGAGAAACTGTTTTCTTACCCATTCTAGCTTCTAGAGGCCACGCACATTCCTTGGCACATGGCTACTTTCCACCTTCTTTAAGCCAGCTCAAGTGACATCACATTACTCTGACCTCCACTTCTGCCTTCCTCTTGCACTTCTATTTTTTTCTTGAGACACTCACTCTGCTGACCAGGCTGGAGTGCAGTGGTGCCATCTCAGCTCACTGCAACCTCCACCTGCTGGGCTCAAGGGGTCCTCCCACCTCAGCCTCCTAAGTAGCCTGGACTACAGGTATGTGCCACCACGCCTGGCTAATTTTTGTATTTTTTATAGAGATGGGGTTTCATCATGTTGCCCAGGCTGGTCTCAAACTCCTAGGTTCAAGTGATCTGCCCACCTCAGCCTCCCAAAGTGCTGGGATTACAGATGTGAGCCACCATGCCTGGCCTCCTCTTGTGCTTTTACTGACTCCCTTGATAATCCAGGATAAACTCCCTGTCTTAATGTCAGCTGATTAACAACCTTAATTCCATCTGCAGCCTTAATTCCATTTTGCCATGTAACCTAACAAATTCACAGGTTCTGGGTTTAAGACATGGACATCTTGGGGGTGGGGGCCTCATTCTGCCTTCCACCAAGGACTACTGCTGATAGGAAGGAGACTGGGGAATACACGTGTCTGCTGAGTATTGGGGGGCTTTGCTGTGGGGTGTGCATCACCTCTGACTTCCTTACAAAACCTTCAGTGCTCAGGTGCTTTGGGATATGCATTTTCTTGGGGGGACATATGAAGACATGTGGAATCTTGGCTCAAGGATTGGCAGGAGGCAAAATCTGAGGCTTCCCTCAACAGGGAGAGCTGAAAGCTGGGTCACATATTCATTCAATCAACCTGTATGAGCCAGGCTGGGCTCAAGGGTCATCGCCTTCAAGTCATTCACAATTTATTAGAGGGGACAGGTGTTCAAACAGGTAAGAGTCACTCTGGGATAGGAGGGTCAGTGATGGCAGTCTACATGGTTGCAGCACAAAGGAGGCACCCAACTTAGCCTGGAGGGAGGAGAGGCTGGGCAGACTTCCCTGAGAAAGTGATGCCTCAGCTGAATTGAGAAGGATGAATAGAAATTCACCAGGTGAAGAGAGGGCAGCACATTCTAGGCAGCCTGGACCATCAGAGAAAAGGTGTGGAGATGAAGGTGCAAGCTGATATGGTGTGTGCATGTGTATATTGTGTGTGTGTGAGACTATAAGCAAAGTTCTGGCACAATAGCAGCACTCAGTGAATATTTCTAGAATAAACACTTCAGTGTTATGCTGTTTTATTTCTGTTTCTTGGCAGATCACAGCCCTGCCAAACTAAACCAAATAAGAGACACCTCCTTTTAGGGAAGCCCCCAGGGTTACTGTGACCCATCTGAGAAATCTTTTTTCAGGATCTCTCATTAGGAGAAAGAGGAAAGTTTGTTTCATATCTGATGTCCAATGTAACAATAACTCTTCACATGTGCAGAATCCTTTACACTGTGCTGGTTACTGTGACCCATCTGAGAAATCTTTTTTCAGGATCTCTCATTAGGAAAAAGAGGAAAGTTTGTTTCATATCTGATGTCCAATGTAACAATAACTCTTCACGTTTGCAGAATCCTTTACACTGTGCTGGATACTTTCATTTGAAATGTCTCAGCTGGTCAGTGTTTTCTTTTTCAGCTGAAGAAACTGAGGCTCAGAGAATTAACTATTGTTTCTCAAGGTCACAGAGCCATGTGGCAGATCCTGGCCTGGACTCCAGCATCCCTGCTTCACAACCAGGCCCTGGCACTTGCTGATTACGGAGTGTCCTGCCCCGCCCTCTGGCTGTGGAGACAGCTGGGAGCAGGGCTGAGTTGCCTGGTGCAGCCCATGATGTTTCCCCCTCTTTCCCGGAAGGGGTTTCCTGAAGGTGGAAGTGAGACCTGAAGGTGTAGAGAGTGTGCATTGTTCAGTTGCACCTGGCGGTGAGCTCATGTCAGCAGACAGAACAGGGAAGACAGCACCAGACCAGGAATTGGAAACTGCCTGAGCAGTTTCCTTGGCCCAGGTCCCTACCTCCATCTTTGCTTCCTCTTTCTGGGAACTGGTCCCTTCCTTGAGTCCTGAGCTGACTCTCACGAGGCCAGGGACCTGGTGAGGCCAGGAAAGTCCCTCAGTTTCTCTGTCTGAAAATGAGGGGGTTAGGTTAGATCAGTTTGCCTAAGTGTGATCTGCTGAACATGAGTCCTACAAAATACTCCACAAGAATCGAGTTGGATGGCCAAATAAACCAGGGAAAAGCTGGCAATTTCTTCTAGATGTTCACAGTGCACTTTGGCATAGTAAAGACTGAGATGTCCAGAAATGAAGAAACCCAAGCTTACCAGTGTTTCTCAAGCAACTTATTAGACTACAGAACCTTTCTCATGCTCCTCACAGTGTTCTGTTGATAATGTTCATCACACCATGGATGGGTTCGGTCTGTTGGTGTGTATCAACCCAGTGACCACAACCAAGAAAGATTTAGCAAGGGGATTTGATTACATGTAACAAATAAGGAGAACGCCAGGGGTAGTTTCCAAAGCAGTGTCTCCCTGAGCTGGGGCTGAGTCAGGTTTTATAAGCCTAGGATAATGAGGCATGATCTGTTTGGATCTTGCAATGAGGTGATGTCAGGAGGCATGATCTGACTGGACCCTGCCATGTAGCATCAGCTCCTTTTTTTTTGAGATGGAGTCTTACTCTGTTGTCCAGGATGGAGTGCAGTGGCGCGATCTCGGGTCACTGCAAGCTCTGCCTCCCGGGTTCACGCCATTCTCCTGCCTCAGCCTCCCAAGTAGCTGGGCTTACAGGCGCCCACCACCACGCCCAACTAATTTTTTGTATTTTTAGTAGAGACGGGGTTTCACCGCGTTAGCCAGGCTGGTCTCAATCTCCTGACCTCGTGATCCGCTCTCCTCAGCCTCCCAAAGTGCTGAGATTACAGGCGTGAGCCATCGCGCCCTGCCAGCATCAGCTTCTGAATTCAGTCCCCCCTCCTCGGACTGAGCCCTTAGGATCCCCCTGTGGTTGCACGCTTGGTTCATCTGGGCATGCTCTGGTTATGTGACCTGAGGGTCCCTGGCAAACTCAAAACCAACTCATAACTTTCTTATATGCAAGTTGAACCAGGCCTGGCATGGTGGCTCACACCTGTAATCCCAGCACTTTGGGAGGCTAAGGTGGGCAGATCACTTGAGATCTGGAGTTCGAGACCAGCCTGGCCAACAGTCTCTACTAAAAGTACAAAAATTAGCCAGGTGTGGTGGTGGGCGCCTGTAATCCCAGCTACTCTGGAGGCTGAGGCAGGAGAATCGCTTGAACCCAGGAGGCAGAGGTTGCAATGAGCTGAGATTGTGCCACTGCACTCCAGCCTGGGGGACAGAGCAAAACTCTGTCTCAAAAAAAAAAAAAAAAAAAATGTTGAACAGGAATTGTCCGGCGTGGTTATAATAACATTTTGGAAAATGTCGAATAGATGATCTCTAAGGTCCCTCCTCACCTCTGCTCCAAAATGTAAGGTCTTTGAGGCTAGGGATTATTGTTGACACTTGTCCCCTAATTTTGCCTGCCCAGCACCCTAAGCCTCCTCCTTGATTTGAGGGAATCTCATATGATTCCTGGAGGGAAGCAGAGCTCCATCTCTCACTGTGGAGGTCACAAGGAGCAAGATATTTCCTCCTCCCTGTTTCTGGCTGCTGGGTGTGGGTATGTGATCTTGGCTCCAGACTTAGAATCCAGAGATGATGGCCTAGAGATAAAGGGACAGTGGAGGATTCAGAGAGGCCATCCCCACAGGCAGGAATGGGCACCTACAGTAGCATTCTGCATGGATTCTAAATGAACACACAGATGGGCCTAGGAGAGAGACTAGGCTTCTTTTGTGTGGATCTAGGAGTTTGTTTCAAGGCTTCAAGTACAAATAGAGAGATTTTAGGTCAAAATATAGACAGAGTTTTGGAGCAGGCTGCCTCTGAAGGTAATCTGATTCCCGTTGGTGGAGGTTGCATGAGCAGAAGCTGGTCAGCTGTTGGTAGAGAGGCTAGATCACAGTGGGGTTCCAATACCTGGCTGGATGGTGTATCAGTCAGCCTTTTCTGTGTGAGAACCATAAAACCTCAGTGCTGTACAACAGTAAGGGCTTATGGCTCACAGGCCAGGCAGCCTTGCTGATGTTGGATGGGCTCCTTCACCTGTCTGGGGGTTGGTTGGTGTTGGCTGGTCTACACTGCCTCGGCTGGGATGACCAGGATGGCTTTGCTTGGCTCCACATGTCTCTCCTTCTCTTTCAGGCTCACCCAGGCTTGTTCTCTTGGCTATGGTGGAGGCACAAGAGAGCAGATACAAATATGCAAGGCCTCTGCGGGCCCAGACTCAGGACTGGTATCCAGTCACTCCTACTGCATTTTGTTGGTCAGAGTAGGCCACAAGCCAGGCCACATTCAAAGATGAGGAAATAAACCCTACCTCTTCAGTGAGATAAACTGCAAAGCGTTAGGACAAAGCCTGTGGGTAGAGGGAGGGATGAAGAATTAGGGACGTTAATGCAATGCAAAATAGGTGGCAGTTAGACCAGTGTTTTTCAACTTGTGTTCTATGCAAGCCTAAGTTTTGCACATTTTTCTCAGGGATCCCTATAAGCCTTGGGGGAGGCTGAGTGGGTTGGAAGTTTTCCTCTGGACTATTGCAAAAGCCTTTTAACTTAGTATGAATAATGGTACACATTACTGAATACTCACTACACATCTGGTATATTTTAGCTCCCTCTTTAATTCCTTAAGAACTCTTGAAATGGGTATTATTACCTTTGTCATTTTGTTGATGAAGATACACTGAACCGTAAAAAGGTTAAGTAACCAGCCGAGAGTCACGTGGTTTGGCCTGTCTGATCTGAGCGTCCTAGCCCTCAAATACTCTGCTCTTCCACCTCCTGTCTTTCCATTTGTTGGGGCTGCCAATTGGTTTGACAGGTACTGGGGAGAGACCCAGACTGCAGGGAACCAGAGGACAGGTGAGGGCACAGGGGGAAGGCAGGAGAGCACAGTAGTGGCTGATGGGCAGAGGATGGGGCGGCAGAAGGGCTTGAGGTTTTACGTGGGGTGAAGGGCAGGTGTGCCTGTTACAGGGGTTACATCCTGAGGCAGAGCCATCCTGAGTGTGGGGGCTACCCCACGTGGATCTGGGTTGAAAGCTCATTTACTTCCTCATTCAACCGAGGGCTATCGAGTGCCTACCAGGTTCCAGGCACTGTTGTAGGTACTGGGGAATAAGACACACCAGGTTACTGCCCTTTTGAAATTTACTTCCCACTGGAGGGAGACAGACACTAAACCTATAGGTAAATCCATAATGTAACTTCAGATAGTCATAAGAACTGAAGGCCTGGTCTCCCTGAAGGGGATTCCCTGGTGGGTTCAAGGTTGCATTGATGGCAGAATACACAGGTGAGGAGTCACCTTCCAGTGCTCCCTGTGGGGCTGTGCTGTCTGGCCACAGGGAGAGCGCAGCGCAGAGGTAGACCGGCAGGGGGCCAAGCCTTTTTGGATTGAATTCTCAGGCCAGGGCCTTCGGTGCCCTGGGGCAGGAAGCAGGTGTGGAGTTGGATAAGGACAGAGCAAAAATAGAGCTGAGGGTAGTAAGGGAAGATGAGGGAGGACTGTGAGATCAGAGAGGTGGGGATGGGGAGTTGTTAAGTTTGGCAGGATGGGGTCTAGTTAGAGAACAGCCTGTGGAACAGAGCCTGGGTGAAGACCCTTAGGTCCCAGGGATCAGTTCCAACGCCAGCTCAGAATGCAGTGGCTTAAAGTAATGCATGGAAGATGGATTTTGAGGCAGCCTCCCACTTCAGTGGGAAAGAGAGACTTTATTGGTAATGTATGTGCCATGGTCATGGAAGGGAGGGGAGGAGCACAGTACAGCAGTGCACTGGGGGATTGGTGGGAGCAGCCTACCTTTGGGGGTTATTTTATCACTAATATCCTCTAGAATTGCCAGTGCATGGTGAAAATAAAAAGCTGGCTGAGTTTTAGGCAGCTGTATTGTTCTTTTTAAATTTACCACAGACAGTGCACCCCCTTATTGCCCACACCTCGGGTTGACCACTCCCGTCCCCCACTTTGGCACATCCCTGTACGTGTGCAGATGGTAGAGCAAAAGCAAAGCACCCCTTTCCAGCTTCTGTTATAAGCCTCCAGGGGCAGGACGCACCCTGCCTTTTTTCCAAAGACTTGGACTCGAAGGATAGCTTGCTGTGTTGCGTTGGTCAAATCACTTGGCTTTTAGAGCTTTTCTTCATCTGTGCAGTGAAACACCTGGTGTGGCCTCATTCTAGCACTCTGGTATACATAGAGCACTCTGGCCCTAAGCTGGTGGACACCAGAGGTCTTGTTTGTACAAGAGTCCCTGGGCTTAGTTGGAGAAATGATTGAAAGGTATTTGAGAGTTGATTATTTGCTTCCTGGACAGTACTATTAAGACCTTCTCCCAAACAGATGGAAAATAAATACTGCCCCAGCCTTTTGAAGTGGAAGGTCATGGATAGGAATGGAAGACAGAGGTGAAGTGGAGTCAAAGGACATGGACTTTCTCTGGGCAGGGTCAGAATTGGCAAGGACGGCAAGATGTAATCTCTTGGTGGTGTTCAGAGCTGTGAGGTTGGCTGCAGGGGCTGTGACCCTTGGAGAGAGGTCATTCTTTTCCTTAGAGCTAAAGAGGGACCAATGGGGCCAGAGTCTCTGTGTGTACAGGGTATGGAGATGGTGCGGCCTGGGGGAGCAAGAGTTAACATCTACAAAATGGGGGTGATGCTCCCTGCTTTACCAATAGTAGCAGGGGCTGTCAGTGTCCTGCCCATACCCCCTCGGTACTGACCATCCTTGCACAGCTGTCAACTTGCATTTCTCTGCCTGAGGACATTCTCTGGATACAGGAGATACTCAGCTCAATCACGGAGCAGTCTGGAAGCTTGCAGAGTTTAGATGCCAGGGGCAGCTCTCAACCAATGATGTGTAGGAGTGGTGGATAAATATTCCAGCTTCCTGCATGGCAAGCTGGGGAGGAAGCCCCCAGTCCATGGGCCACAGTTGAACCCCCTGTCACAACAAGGGAACAATGGTTTGGACGGCATCTCTGGGGGACAATTTTGTTCTGTGCTGTCTCCAAGATGTCCCTGGTGGGACTGAGCCCCAGTTGCCCACAGCAGTCCCTGTTCACCCTGTATTGCTTTCCTCCTTTCCTTATCTCTTTTCTCTTATGGTGGCTTTCTGGGATCAACCCCCAAATAAACCATCTTGCACTCAAATCCTTACCTCCTGCTTTGGACGGAGGAGGGGGGATCCCAAACTAAGACATTAACCTAACTGGTCTATTGTGAGCTTTCTGATAATAGATACAGCCCTGGCAGGTTGATGATGGTTTCCGCAGCAGCTCTCTAGGAAACTAATACAGTAACCTGGTAAGCGCTTTGTAAACTAAAGACTCCTACAAATATAGAGGGCTCTGGGACTGGTCAGAGCATGGTGAAAAGCACATGAACTTTGTGGTCAGACAGATAAAAATATCCCACTTGGGTACCAATTGCTGTGTGACTTTGAACAAGTCACTCAGCCTCTCTAAACCTCAGTTTCCTTATCTGAAGAAGGCCATGGACAGCAGTCCCTACTTCTCATGGTCTCTACAAGCACTGAAAAGGATATTAATAGCTGGCAAAGGGACTGGCATAGAGACTGGCTGAGGAGCAGGCACCCGATAGAGCATTCCAGCTCTTGAAGGCTAGCCTGCTGTGCTTCTGAGGTCAGTGATTCTATCTGCGGCCTGGCAGTCTCTTCTCTTTCTCTGAAAGGCTTGTGGTTGGGTGCTTTATCCCTGGAGTGGCAGGCGCTTTCTGTCCCCCAACCTGACTCCGAACCTGGCAGGCTGGTCAGACTGACCTCCAGGGCCAGCCTGGTCCTGGCCCTGCCTCTGCAGCCCCACCTGGCAGCCAGGCCTGTCCATGCTTATCAGTGCCTGTGTTTGCTCAGCATGGGTACAGTCCTCCTCCTCCCCTTCGGAAAACAAGAAAACATGTTTTGCCAGTGACGGGGTGGAGTGGGGTGGCCTCTCTGGCTCCAGGCTGGGCCCCCAGCAAGGCCGCCAGTGGGCGGGCAGCCTGTTGTTGTTGGAGTTGAGAGCTGGCCCGCCAGCCGCCTGTTTCCTCCAGCTGTCCAAGCATGGCGAGCTGGGGAGGAAGCCCCCAGTCCGTGGACCCCAGTTGAACCCCCTGTCACAACAAGGGAACAATGGCTTGGACGGGCTGGTGGGTGGGTGGAAAGGCAGCCCCCTCTGATCCCTGCTTCCACCAGTGACAGAGACAGGTTGATGGGGTGGAGAGATTTGCTCTCCTCTTACTTCCCTCACCCTCTGCCTTGTTTTCCACCTTGCTGGGCACACCGTCTCTCACCTCAGGGCCAAGGAAAACAGCGGCCTCAGGAAGTGTCTCTGGGCTGTTGCTGGGGTTCCACAGCTTTTGGAGGCAGCAGAGCTGGGGGAAGGGGCCAGAGTGGGACTGGCATGGCACAGGCTGCATTCTGCATGGGACTGTCGCTAATGAGTCATGATCTGTTTCCCCTGGGGCACCTTGAGGATTTTATGTCTCTGCATCTTTGTGTCTTCAGGCCCTGTGTGTGACCTGGCACAGGGCATGTGGCAGAAACAATTTCTTGGCCCAATCAATGCA
The DNA here is from genome assembly GCF_028878055.3 of Symphalangus syndactylus. Classification (NCBI taxonomy): domain Eukaryota; kingdom Metazoa; phylum Chordata; class Mammalia; order Primates; family Hylobatidae; genus Symphalangus; species Symphalangus syndactylus. Next base: position 142,704,930 of record NC_072441.2, read on the forward strand.
AGGTTGAACATATGAATACGTTTAATTTCTAGCTGTGCTACCTGGTGGCTGTGTGACTTTCAGCAGGTTACATAATCTCTCGGGGCCCTATTTTCCTCATCTGTAGAATATGTACCTTATAGAATTATTGTGAAAATTGAATGTGCTTCTAGCATCTCAACTTTCTCATGGGGAGTGTACAACACAATAAACCCAATAGATTTTAGCTATCATTAGACTGTTGCTGTTGGTGGTGGTATTGTCAGTGTGTGATTTAGAGGAGGTTGTTACAGTATTTCCAGTAAGAGGTCTGTACTTACTTTTGTTTCCATGGGTACAGGAAAGAGAGCTGAGCAGATGCCACTTCTACTGGGGCTGAAGGTGCATCCCTTTACTCATCCACAGGCCTCTGTATGGTATGCTGGCCCCTGGGAGCCTGGTCAGCTCTAGTATTCTTTGGGAATTGGGAAAGTAGTTCTGGGTCTACCAAGAGACTCATGTGTGTCAGACGCTATGCTGGGTCCTTACACATCCATTACCTAGTTTAATCTTCACAACAACTCTGTGAAGAAGGCATTATTATCCCCATCTTATAGACAGTGACACTGAGGCTCAGAGAGATGGTATCACATGGCCAAGGCCATGTGACTGCTAATTTGTAGAGCAGAGATTTCAGTCTAGGTCTTTGAAACACCAAGACATGTTCATTTGGTTGTGCCTCCCTCCCTAGCGATAAAGATGTGCTACTTAACATCCTGGACTGTTGGTGGAGATTTGGCTCATCAATGATTGTAGACTCAGGATTGTAACAGGAAGTAAAGATGTAGGTTCAAGTATAGGGCCAGGAATGGAAACTGAAGAGTGAGAGGCTGAGCTCGGTATGAACTAGGACTTTTGAGGAGTTGTGTTCAAAGTAGGAAAGATAAGGATAGAGCAGTATTGTATATGGTTATACATATATCTGGGTATATTGGATTAGTTAGACTAATACTGTAACAATAACAAAAATAAAAACTCAGCTCTCTATGGCTTAACACGATAAAGATTTGGTTTTTGCTTATTTCAGAGTCCAGTGCAATGGGGACAGCTCTGCTCCAGGCAGTCATTCAGGGACTCAGGCCCCTGTCATGCTGTGGTTCCATTTTCTTCTAGGGTCTGAGTCCTCCATTGCATCCTCTTTATCCTCCAGCAAACAGAGAGCATGGAGAAGGCACCGCAGCCTCAGCTACCTTGTCAGGAGGTAACACGCATCATTTTTACCCTCATTCTATTGGTGAGAACTAGTTGTGTAGTTCCCCTAGATTCAAGGAGTCTAGAAAGAGGTCCAGCAGCATTGTCAGGAAGAAGAGGGCAACATGATATGAGTGAATCCAAGCAGGCTCTACCACAATAATAATCATTTAAAAATACAGCTAACAATTATTGAAGTCTTATGTGTATGATACTTTGCTCTGTAGAGGTTATTTCATTTAATTCTCATTTAATACTTGCAACAACCTTGTGAAGAAGGTAAGTACTTACGGAGATGATTCCTCCACTTTATAGATCAGGAAACTGGTAACTATTCATCTGCTTTCTCTCACTAAAGTTTTGTCTTTTGTAGAATTTCATATAAATGTAATCATATAGTATGGTATCTTTTGTGTTTGGGTTTTTTCACTTAGCATGCTCTTGAGATTCACCTGTGTTATTGGTGTGATCAGTTTTTTAGCTTGTCTACAGGGTTTTGTAGTGGCATTTTATTGTGGTTTTAACTTGTATTTCCTTAATGACTAGTATTGCTGAGCATCATGTCATGTCTTTTAGTTAATACTTTTTATGGAGTTCCATTTATCATTTTTTTTCTTTTATGGTTTGTACTTTTTGTGTTGTTAAGAACTCAATGTCACAAATCTTTACCTAAATCAAGAATTTTTCTGGAAGTTTTATATTATTAGCTCTTACGTTCAGGTTTTTAAATCTATTTTAAGTTAATTTTTATGTATGGTGTGAAGTATAGGCTGACATTAATTTTTTTCTCCATATCCAATTTTTCCAGCACCATTTAATGAAAAAAAAAATCCTGACCTCACTGATTTACTTTGGGATCTTTGTCAAAAATCAACTGACTATATATGTGTATGTCTATTTCTGGATTCTATTCTGTTTTATTACTCTATATGTTTATCCTTATGTTGATACCACACCCTTTTGATCATAGTAGTTTTATAGTAAATCTTGAAAATAGGTAAAGTATATGCTCCAATCTTGTTCTTTTTCTAGGTCAGTTTTTATCCAAAAGCCTGCTAAGATTTTCATTGAGGTTGTATTTAATTTATAAATCAATTTCAGGGGAACCAGCATCTTAAAAACATGAAGTCTTATTATCCATGAACATGGTATCTATCTTACTTATTTAGATCTTTAATTTTCTTCACCATGTGTCATAGTTTTCTGAGTAGAGGTCTTGTACATGTTGTTAAATTGATGCCTAGATTAAAAAAAAATGATTTCAATGCTATTGCAAGTAGTATTTTTAAAAATTTGAATTCCAATGATCCTTTGTGGTATATAAAAATATAGTTGATTTTTGTAAATTGGCCTTGTAAATTGAGATCCTGCCAAATTCAGTTATTATTTCTCATATCTTCTTGTAGATTCCTTAGGATTTTCTAAATAATGATGTCATCTGAGAATAAAAATAATTTGACTTTTTCCTTTACAAGATATATGCCTTTATTACCTTTTCCTTGTCTCCTTGCACTGGACAGTAAAATATTCAACAGAAGTGGTGTGGTCAGACATCCTTGCCTAATTTACGGTTAAGTATGATGTTAGTTGTAGGGTTTTTATAGACACTCTTTATCAGATTGAGGAAGTTCTATTCTTAGAAAACTGAGTTTATAATCATCAGGTGTTGAATTTTGTCAAACGCTTTTCTTGCATCCTTTGAGATGATCATGTGTTTCCCATATTCTAATGTTACACCAATCCTGCATTCCAAGAATCAGCCAACTTAGTCATAATGTATTATCTTTTCTATATATCACTAAACTTTTATTAAGGATTTTATGTGTCTATGTTCACAAAGGGTATTAGTCTGTAATTTCTGTTTTTGGGGGGACGGAGTCTCGCTCTGTCACCCAGGCTGGAGTGCAGTGGCATGATCTTGGCTCACTGGAAGCTCTGCCTCCTGGGTTTAAGCAGTTCTCTGCTGCAGCCTCCCGAGTAGCTGGGATTGCAGGCGTGTGCCACCGTGCCTGGCTACAGTCTGTAATTTCTTTCTTTTTTTTGTGAATATCTGTTATTTTACTCAGGCAGATGCTTGTTCACAAATTAAGTTGGGATATGTTCCCTCTTTTTCTGTTTTCTGGAAGAGTTTGTGTAGAAGTGTTAATGCTTTTTCTTTACATATTTGATAGCATTTATCAGTGATGTCATGTAGGCCTGGAGTTCTCTTTGTGGGAAGGTTTTAAACTATGAACTTTAGTTAATAGATCTAAGACTGTCCAGGTTATCTATGTCTTCTTGAGCGAGCTTTGATTGTTCGTATTTTCAAAGAATGTGCCCATTTTATCTATATTGTTGAATTTGTTGGCATGAAGTTATTCATGATATATCCTTATTATTCTTTTAATACCTGTAGGAGCTGTACTCTTTTATACTTGATATTGGTAATTTCTGACTTTTTCTATTTGTCTTGATCAATCTGGCTGGTGGATTATCCACTTTATTTATCTTTATATTTATTTTTAAAAAGTCAGCTTGGTTTGATTTTCTCTATTGTTCATGTAGTTCATGGACTTCTGTTCTTTTTTTTTTTTTTTTTTTTTTTAGACAGGGTCTTTCTTTGTCATCCAGGCTGGAGTGCAATAGTATGATCACGGCTTAATGTAGCCTCAGCTTTCCTGACTCCAGAGATCCTCGTACCTCAGCCTCTTGATTAGCTGGGACTACAGGCACACACCATCATGCCTGGCTAATTTTTAAATTTTTCATAGGTACAGAGTCTCACTATGTTTCCTAGGCTGGTCTCAAACTCCCAGACTCAAGCAATCCAATTGCCTTGATCTCCCAAAGTGTGGGGGTTACAGGCATAAGCCATCTGTTCTTATCTTTATTATTTTTTTCTCTTATTTTAGGATCAGTTTGTTTTTTTTTCTTGCTTCTAAAAGTAAAAACTTAGATTACTGATTTTGGCATTTTCTTCTTTTCTATTATAAGCATTTAAAGCTGCCGGGCGCGGTGACTCACGCTTGTAATCCCAGAACTTTCGGAGGCCGAGGCGGGTGGATCACGAGGTCAGAAGATCGAGACCACGGTGAAACCCTGTCTCTACTAAAAATACAAAAAAAATTAGCTGGGCGTGGTGGCGGGTGCCTGTAGTCCCAGCTACTCGGAGAGGCTGAGGCAGGAGAATGGCGTGAACCCGGGAGGTGGAGCTTGCAGTGAGCCAAGATCGCGCCACTGCATCCAGCCTGGGCGACAGAGCGAGACTCCGTCTCAAAAAAAAAAAAAAAAAAAAAAAAACTATACATTTTCCTCTGAACACTGCTTGAGCTGCATTCTACAAATTTTGTGTGTGTTGTCATTTTCATTTAGTTTCAAATATTTCCTAATTTTTCTTGTAACTTCTTTGACCCTTGATTTATTTCTCTGTTATTTCCCAAATATTTTGTTTTTCCCAGGTACCTTTCTTAGTTTTAAATTCAATTTAATTGTGGTCAAAGAACATAATTTGCATGATCCAAATCTTTATAATTTGTTGAGACTGGTTTTATGCTCTAATATTTGGTCTATCTTGGTGATGTTCCATTTGAATAAAAAAATGTATACTCTGTCCATAATAAGTGGAGAATTGTAGAAATGTCAATTGGGTTGAGTTGCTTCATAGTATTCTTAGAGGCTTTTAAATCCTCACTAATTTTTTTTTTTTGGTCTACTTGTATCAATTACTGAAAAGGGAGGGCTAAAATCTCCAGCTATAATTGTAGATCTGTTTCTCCTTTCAGTTCTATCAGTTTTTGCTTCATATATTTTTGAGACTCTGTAACTAGGTGCATACTGATTTAGGATTGCTACATCTTCTTGAATTTATCCCTTTATATTATGAGATGCCCCTCTTATCCCTAGTCATATTCCTTGTTCTAAAGTCTAGCTGGTCTGGTATTAATATATCCACTAATATAGTTATCTATTAGTATTTGCATGGTATATTTTTCTCCATTATTTTTACTTTTAATTTATTTATGTCTTTATGTTTGAAGTGAGAATCTTGTAGGCAGCATATAGTGGGCTCTTGCTTTCCTATCCAATTTTGTAATTTCTTTCTTTTAATTGGGATGCTTAGTTCATTTGCATTTAATGTAAGCACTGATATAGTTGGATTTAAATCTATCATCTTGTTATTTTTTTCTCTTTGTCCTATATGTCTTTTATTTTTTCCTTTTTTCTGGCCTTCTTTTGAATTAATTATTTTGTATGATTACATTTTTAAATTAAGCTCTTATTTTGAGATAATTGTGGATTCACATACAATTGTAAGAAATAATATAGAGAGATTTCATGAATCCTTATCTAATTTCTCCCAGTGGTAACATCTTGCAAAACTATGGCATAATATTGCAACCAAGTTACTGACTTTGATATAGTCAAGATATAGAATATTTCTACCACCACAAGGACCCCTCATGTTGCCCTTTTATAGCCATACCTGCCTACCTTCTACTTATTCCTTCTCCGTAACCCCTGGCAACTACTACTTTTTTCTCCATTTCTATAATTTTCTTATTTTGAAGATGTTATATGAATGAAATTATATAGTATTTAATCTTTTGGGAGTGGCTTACTTCACTCAGCATAATTCTTTGGAGATTTATCCAGGTTGTTTTATGTATCAATGGTTTGTTCCTTTTCTGTTACTGAGTAGTGTTCCACAGTATGGATGTACTATTGTTTGTTTAACCATTCCCTCATTAAAGTTGTTTCCAGTTGTTGGCTATTATGAGTAAAGCTGTTACAAACTTTTGTCTACAGATGTTGTTTTGGTAAACAAAAGTTTTCATTTCTCTGGGATAAATGTCAGGAGTGTAACTGCTGGGTCATGTAATAGTTGTGTGCTTACTTTTTAAAGAAACTGACAAACTATTTTCTAGAAAGGTTGTACCATTTTACATTCCAACCAGCAGTGTGTGAGGGATCTAGTTTCTCTGCATCATTACCAGCATTTGGTGTTGACACTATTTTTTATTTTAGTGACTCTTATAGGTGTATAGTGATATTTCATTGTGATTTTATTTATTTATTTATTTATTTATTTAGAGATGGAGTCTTGCTAGGTCGCCCAGGCTGGAGGACACTGGCACAATCTCAGCTCACTGCAACCTCCGCCTCCTGGGTTCAAGTGATTCTCTTGCCTCAGTTTCCCGAGTAACTGGGATTATAGGCACACGCCACCATGCCTGGCTAATTTATTTTTGTATTTTTAGTAGAGATGGGGTTTCACTGTATTGGCCAGGCTGGTCTTGAGCTCCTGACCTCAGGTGATCCACCCGCCTCAGCCTCCCAAAGTGCTGGGATTACAGGCGTGATCCACCGTGCCCAGCCTCATTCTGATTTTAGATTGTGTTTTCCTAATGGCTTATAATGTTGGGTTCTTATTTGCCATCTGTATATCTTCTTCAGTAAAATGTCTCTTCACATCTTTTGCCCATGTTTTAATTAGATTGTTTGTTTTTTTTTATTGTTGAGTTTTTTTCTTTTTCAAGACAGGATCTCACTGTGTTGCCTAGGCTGGAGTGCAGTGGGGTGATCATGGCTCACTGCAGCCTCAAAGTCCTGGGCTCAAGTGATCCTCCCACCTCAGTCCCCCAAGTGCAGTGATTACAGGCATGAGCCACTGCACCTGGTCTACTGTTGAGTTTTGAGGGTTCTTTATATATTCTAGATACTAGTCCTTTGTTGGATATATGGTTTGCAAATATTTTGTTCTCTCCGCAGCTTGTGTTTTTTTCCTCTTAACAGGGTCTTTCACAAAGCACACATTTTGATGAAGTTTGATTCATCAGTTTTTCCTTTTGCAGATCATGCTTTTAGTGTGAAGCCTAAGAACGTTTTTTGCCTAGCCCTGGATTTCATTTATAAAATTTTATGATTTCACATTTAAGTCCATGATCCACTGTGTATAAGGTGTGAGACTTAGGTTGAAGTGCATTATTATTATTATTTGCCTATGAATGCTCAATTGCCACAGCACTACTTGTTGAAAAGACTTATCTTTCCTCGTTGAATTGCTTTACTCAAAAATTAGTTGGGAATATTTGTGTGTGTCTATTTCTGAAGTCTCTATTCTGCTCCACTGATGTGTCTGTCACTGCATGGTACCATGTGGCTCTGATTATGTAGCTATGTAATAAGTCTCGTAATTGGGTTGACTGATTTATCCCACTGTATTCTTTTTTCCCTAATGTTTTTATTAGCTATTCTAGTTCCTTTGCCTTTCCATATAATTTTAGGATGACCTTATCTCTATGTATAAAAAGACTTGCTGGGGTTTTGAAAGGAATTGCATTAATTCTGTAATTTGGGGGAAATTATCATCTTTACTATGTTGAATCTTCCAATCCATGAGTATAGCATGTCTCTCTACTTGTTTAGCTCTTTTTAAAATTGTTTTCATGAGCATTGTGTATTTATTTTGTTTTGTTCTGTTTTTTTTGGAGATGGAGTCTCGCTCTGTCACCCAGGCTGGAGTGCAGTGGCGTGATCTTGGCTCACTGCAACCTCCGCCTCCCGGGTTCAAGCGATTCTCCTGTCTCAGCTTCACAAGTAGCTGGGATTACAGGCGTGCGCCATGACACCCGGCTAATTTTTGTATTTTTAGTAGAGACGGGGTTTTGCCATTTTGGCCGGGCTGGTCTCGAACTCCTGACCTCAGGTCACCTGCCTGTATTGGCCTCCCAAAGTGCTGGGATTACAGGCGTGAGCCACTGCACCTGGCAGCATTGTGTAGTTTTAAGGAAACAAGTCCTGCACTTGTTTTATTAGATTTACAACTCAATTTTTTTGGGTGATTGTAAGTGGTATTGTATTTTTAACTTTAAGTTCAGTGCTATTATATAGAAGTACAGATGGTTGTCTACATATAAAATTATGCCATCTGCAAATAGGGACATTTTATTTCTTCCTTTCAAATATGTGTATCTTTTATTTCCTGGCTCCCTACTTGGCTTTCTCTGCATCACACTGACAGGGGTGTTGGGAGCACCTTGTTATAGCCTAATGAAGGGGAACGTCTAGGCTCCTCACTCAGTCTTTGCTCGTGTAGGTGGGAGTGTGACTACACTGTACAACATTGTGTACAAATGTACACATATACAACATTGTGAGTTATGCAGTTTTTTCTTGGTGTTTTCCTGGAGTAGAGTGTTACCGTCTAAAGGTTTTCTTTCTTTCTATCCTGCCGTTTTCTTGTCCTTTGGCTAAAGAGAGCAGGTTTTTGTTGGAGCTTTATTTTTGGTCTGTGCCTGTTGGCATTTAAAGGTTGCCAGCTTCTTCACCTCCAAATTTGGGATTTTTGAGGCCAAAAGAAAATCCAGTGAACTTTGTCATCTCATGTCATTCCTCTGGTCCTAAGATCCCTAGCTCATCTTTATGGAAGTGGAAGCTACATGATTATGTTTTAGCTCCACTATTGGCTTATGAGTTATACCTCTTTTAAAAAATGTTTTTATAGAGGTTTCCGTAGGGTTTACAATATTAATCTTTAACTTATTATCACATTCTACCTTCAAGCAATATTATACTGCTTCACATACAAGAACCATATAACCGTATATTTCTATTTTTTTCTTCTCCTGGCCTATGAGCTATTACTGTCGTGTTTTATTCCTACATATGCTATAAACATCACAATATAATGTTATTTTTTGCTTCAAACCGTCAATTGTCTTTTCTATTTATTTATTTATTTATTTATTTATTTTTTGAGACAGGGTCTCACTCTGTCACCCAGACTGGAGTGCAGTGGTGCATATATGGCTTTCTGCAGCCACAAACTCCTGGGCTTGAGCGATCTTACTGCCTCAGCCTTCTGAGTAGCTGGGGCTACAGGTATATGCTACCACGCTCGACTAATTTATTTATTTTATTTTATTTTTTTAAGAGATGGAGTCTTCCTATGTTGCCAAGGCTAGTCTCGAACTCAGGAATCATCTTGCCTTGTCCTCCCAAAGTGCTGGGATTACAGGCATGAGCCACAGTGCCCAGCCACAATTATCTTTTAATGAGATTTTAAAGAGTGTCTTTTATGTTTACCTACATATTTACAGTATTTTCTCCTTCATTCATTTATGTAGATCCAAATTTCCATCTGTATCATTTTACTTCTTTCTGAAGAACTTCATTTAACATATCTGCTGGCATGAATTCCCTGTTTTTGCTTGTTTGAAAATGTCTTTGTTTAGCTTTCATTTAAAAAAATAACAGCTTTGATGAGATATAATTCACATAACATACAATTCACTAATTTAAAGTATGCAATTCAGTGGTCCGTAGTATATTCACAGAGCCGTGTAACCAATCACCATGACCAATTTTAAAACTTTTTTTTTATACTAGAAAGAAACCTTATACCCATTAGCAGTCACTTCCCATTGCCCCCCAAGCTCCCAGCACTAGGCAATCACTAACCTACTTTCTGTCTCTATAGATTTGTCTATTCTGGACATTTAATATGCATAAAATTACACAATCTGTTATCTTTGTGACTGGCTTCCTTCATATAGCATAATGTTTTTATACACGTTGTAGCATGTATCAGTCACCTTTATTTTTGGAATATATTTTCCCTGGGTTTAGAGTTCTAGCCTGATAGTTGTTTGTTTTTCTTTTTCTTTTTGGCTTTAAAAATGTTCCACTTGATTTTGGCTTGCTTAGTTTCTGATGAGAAGTTTTCTTTCATTCTTTGTTCCTCTGTATGTAATATTTTTTTCTCTGGATGCTTTTAAGACTTCTGATTTTCAATTTTTGATTATGATGTGCCTTGGTGTGGTTTTCTTTATATTTATCTTGTCTGGGCTCCATTGAGCTTCTTAGTTGAGTTTCTGTGAGTTTATTATTTTCATCAAATTTGAATTTTGTCATTTTTTTTCTTTAAACGCTGTTCCTATTTCCTGTTCCCTCTTTTCTCTTTTTACTTCTCAGATTTTCTCTTCGTTAGACTACTTGATACTGTCTCATAGGTCACTGATGATCTGCTCAATCTTTTTGAATGAATTTCTTTTTTCTTTTTTTTTTTGAGATGGAGTCTCGCTCTGTCGCCCAGGCTGGAGTGCAGTGGTGAGATCTCGGCTCTCTGCAAGCTCCGCCTGGGTTCACGCCATTCTCCTGCCTCAGCCTCCCGAGTAGCTGGGACTACAGGCGTCCGCCACCACACCCAGCTAATTTTTTGTATTTTTAGTAGAGACGGGGTTTCACTGTGTTAGCCAGGATAGTCTCGATCTCCTGACCCTGTGATCTGCCTGCCTCAGCCTCCCAAAGTGCTGGGATTACAGGCGTGAGCCACCGCGCCCGGCCTGAATGACTTTCTTGCTGCACTTCATTTCCAGTAGTTTCTGTTGGTATGTCGTCATCTTTACTGTAGTGTCTATTCTGATGTAAATCTCATCCGATTGTACTTTTTTCTTCTGATATTGCATTTTATTCTCTCTACAAATCCCATTTTGGTTTTTAAAATGTACTTTTCTTTTTTTCTTCAACATATTCCTGTTTTCCTTTATATCATTGAGAATATATTTTTATATTTATAAAGTAACTCTTTTAATTCATTTTCTGCTAATTCCATTATTTCTGTTATTTAGGGGCCTGTTTCTATTTATTAAATTGTTTCTTGGTTTGGGGTCACTTTTTCCTGCTTCTTTGCATGCCTGGTGATTTTTTATTGAGTGTTGGATATTGTAAATTGTAATTTTTGGATGCTGGGTTTTGTTGTATTCCTTTATAAAATATTGAAATTGCTCTGCTATGCAGTTGAGCCACTTGGGATATTAGATCTTCTTGAGGCTTGCTTTTAAGTTTTGTTAGGGTGAGTCAAGAGGATCATTTAGTGTTGGGCTAATTTAGCCTGCTCCTATGTGATGCTAATGTCAGGACTTTATCCAATGCCCCGTGTATTCTGTGTTTTTTCCACTCTGGAAGATGCAAACATGAACTATTCTTAGCCTTGTGGAGCTCCAGGATTTGTTCAGCTTATGGTTTTCTGTTGATTATTGCCTTAGGAGTTTCACCTTATACATGTAGTGATTGTTACTTAGGTAAACACTCGAGGGTACCCTTCTGAAGATCTCTGGAACTCTCTTTCTCTGTGCAGCTCCATCTTCTGTGGTATTCTGCCCCAGAAAGTCTAGACATTGTTGCCTCCCTGAATTCTGAGTTCTTTCTCTTCAATTCAGCAAGACTGTGGATCTCTGTTTGGGTTTCTCTCCCTGCTCTGCAGCCTGGAAACTCTTTTCACAAGTACCTGGGGCAATGGTAGGGCTCACTTTATTTCCCATTTCTCAGGTTCTTCACTGCCTATTGTTCAATGTCCAAAAGGAGATGTTTCATATATTTTGCCTGGTTTTCTAGTTGTTTATGGTTGGAAGAAAATTTGCATAAAAGTGTCATTTGTGAGTAGAAGCAGAATTCTCCACTAGCTTTTAAATTCAATAACTTCTAAAATATTTCTATGTTTGATTTAGAATTCTTTCTTCATGGACTTAAAAGAACACCTTTTTTTTCCTCACTTTTGATACCTTTTTGTTTTTTTCTCAATAATATAAAGCATACTTATTCATATCACATGGATATTTTCATGATAATATTATATAACACATCACCCAAAAACTCACTGGCCTAAAACAAAAATCACATATTTTTATGAATCTGTTGACTGGCTGGAACTAGGCTGGGCTCTGCTAGGGGCCTCTGCCTAAAACTGGGGCAGCTGATGTGGCTCCACTTTTCACTGTAGATCTGTGGTCAGTTGGGGCAGCTCTGCTTCTAGTGTTCATTCAGGGCCCTGGCTGAAAGGCAGCAGCCACCCCAAGGAAGTACTTCTTGTGATGATCGCAGAGGCACAAAAGAACAAACAGAAACATTCAGGCTTCTTAAAGCTGAGTCTGGGAATCATCCATGGCCACTTCCTCCTCAAGTCATTTGCCAAAACAAGGCACCTAGCCAAGTGCTAGGTTGAAAGGCGTAAAAGTATACTCTGCCTACAGTGGGACCAGGGCAAGGGTGTGGATGCAGGGAAGAATAAAGTATTGAAGCCAGTAATTCAAACTATTACATAAATTTTCTTTTTATTTATTTATTTAGAGACAGAGTCTCTCTCTGTCTACGAGGCTGGAGTACAATGGCATGATCTTGGCTCACTGCAACCTCTGCCTCCCAGGTTCAAGCGATTCTCGTGTTTCAGCCTCCCAAGTAGCTGGGATTACAGGCGTGCACCACCATGCCTGGCTAATTTTTGTATTTTTAGTAAAGACGGGGTTTCACCATATTGGCCAGGCTGGTCTCAAACTCCTAACCTTAAGTGATCTGACTGCCTCAGCCTCCCAAAGTGCTGGGATTACAGGTGTGAGCCACCGCGCCTGGATTATTACATGAATTTAAAATCCTGACCAATGGTTCAATGATTTGAAGTGTTTGGAAGTGAAATTCTTCTGTATATTGTTTTTGCATACTTCCATTCATGGTGCATTATTTTCTGGTGTATTTTATCATTTTGGATTGGTGTTCAGATATGGTAGGGCTTTTAGAAATGGAACTTCCATGTGGCCTGGCTTGAGGAAACATCCCTCAAGAATAATTTTCTGTCAGTCTCTTCCAGGTACCCTAAGGTTCGCATTAGCCAAGGACTCCTTATTATGTTAATTTCTCAGGTTGGAGGTATGTGGACATTGCAAGGAGTAGAAAATTGAACCCTAGGCTGGGAGGAGTGGCTCACACCTGTAATCCCAGCACTTTGGGAGGCCGAGGCGGGTGGATCACCTGAGGTCAGGAGTTTAACACCAGCCTGGACAACATAGTGAAATCCCATCTCTACAAAAATACAAAAATTAGCTGAGCATGATGGTGGGTGCCTGCAATCCCAGCTATTTGGGAGACTAAGGTGGGAGAATAGCTTGAACCCAGGAGGAAGTGGTTGCAGTGAGCCGAGATCACGCCATTGCACTCCAGCCTGGGTGACACAGCAAGACTCCATCTCAAAAAAAAAAAAAAAAAAGACAGAAAAGAAAAAAAGAAAATTGAACTCTATACCATGTAGAGCAGTGGTTACCAAATCTCAGGTGAGGCATTTTTCCTCCTGCTAGAACCAGGGCTGAGAGAGACGGATAGCGCACTGGCTTTATGCAGGAGTCTCAGTTTAACCTCCTCAGGTGGGCCCAAAGCCTGTGCCTTATTCCTACATCATCATTAAAAGCCGACCCCTTGTTACCAAAAGCAGGACGACAAAAAACATTGGTAGGCCAGGCACAGTGGTTCACGCCTGTAATCCCAGCACTCCAGGAGGCTGAGGCGGGTAGATCACTTGAGGCCAGGAATTTGAGACCAGCCTGGCCAACGTGGTGAAACCCCGTCTCTACTAAAAATACAAAAAATTAGCCGAGTGTGGTGGTGCACACCTGTAATCCTAGCTACTCGGGAGGCTGAGGCACGAGAATTGCTTGAACTCGGGAGGTGGAGGTTGCAGTGAGCCAAGATTGCACCACTGCACACCAGCCTGGGTGACAGAGTGAGACTCTGTCTCAAACAAAAACAAACACAATGACAAAAAAGCGTTGGTACCCACACATTCATTTTAGTTTTAATTTCCTCTTTAGTTTCGTTGTCTTTATTTTTAGCTCAGTGCTACACTTGAAAAGTTGCTTGTAAAAATTTACCCAGCATTTCTTTATTTTTTTGTCTTCAACTTTTATTTTAAGTTCAGTGGTACATGCACAGGATGTGGTTTGTTACATAGGTGAACACGTGCCATGGTGATTTGCTGCACAGATCATCCCATCACCTAGATACTAAGCCCAGCATTCATTGGCTATTCTTCCTGATGCTTTCCCTCCCCAGCACCCCTCACAGGCCGCAGTGTGTGTCGGTCCCTCCTCTGGTTTCCATGTGTTCTCATCATTCACCTCCCACTTATAAGTGGGAACATGCGGTGTTTGGTTTTCTGTTCCTGTGTTAGTTTGCTGAAGATAATGGCTTCCAACTCCATCCATGTCCCTGCAAAGGACATGATCTTATTCCTTTTTATGGCTGCACAGTATTCCATGATGTATATGTACCACATTTTCTTTATTCAGTCTGTCATTGAGTGGTGTTTAGGCTGATTCCATGTCTTTGTTATTATGAATAGTGCTGTAATGAACATACACATGCATGTATCTTTATAATAGAACAATGTGTATTCCTTTGGGTATATACCCAGTAACAGGATTGCTGTTTACCCAGTATCTCTATCTGCTTTGTATAGTGAGTTTTCTCAGGTTCTCTCATTAGCTGTTTTGTGATTTTGTATATGCTCTTCTCTTTTCCTGGATTACTCCCAATATCCACTTATACTTTAGGCTCCATTTCTTCTGAATCCTCTGGTAAATTAGATATTCTTCTTCTTCTTTCTCATGGGGAAATTATTTTCCTTCATAGCATTTTTATATTTTGTGATCTTACATGCTTATTTAACTTCTGCTTTCCCATTAGACTCTCAGCTCCTCATAGACAGAGACCAGATCTGTTTTGTTTTCTACTAATTCCCAGAGCTTAGTACAATGCTTAGAACATAACAGGCCCTCTGTAAGTTTTTTTTTTTTTTTTTTTTTTTTTTGAGATGGAGTCTTGCTCTGTCGCCCAGGCTGGAGTGCAGTGGCACAATCTCGGCTCACTGCAAGCTCCACCTCCCAGGTTCACGCCATTCTCATGCCTCAGCCTCCCGAGTAGCTGGGACTACAGACGCCCGCCACCACACCCGGCTAATTTTTTGTATTTTTAGTAGAGACGGGGTTTCACCGTGTTAGCCAGGATGGTCGTGATCTCCTGACCTCGTGATCCACCCACCTCGGCCTCTCAAAGTGCTAGGATTACAGGCGTGAGCCACTGCGCCCAGCCTCTGTAAGTATTTGTTGAATGAATAGTCATGATATTTAGGAATACCACATGTCATTACAGTCGTGTATGTGATATTATGTTAGTCAAAGTACTTTTAAGTATGGTTTCCAAAAGCTTGCTACTTGCCTGTGTTAAGACTGTGCTAGTCTCTGTTCTGGTCAATCTTTTAATGAATGATTGGATAGTGACATTTATGGACTGTGTCAGAGAATTATACAAGCTTTTTCCCAGTCAAGACTCTTGGTTGAAAGCAATAGAAATGGACTCTGATTAATTGAAACAGAAAAGGAATTTAATTGAAAAGGTATTATATAACTTGTACAACTGATGGGAAGATGGAATTAGGTTTGAACAGGATCCAAGAAAGGAAAAGCCCAGTTGCTATAGTTTGAATGTTTGTGTCCCCTCTAAAGTTTGTGTGGAAACTTAATCATCAATGTGATAATATTAAGAGGTGGTAATTAAGGTAATTAAGTCATGAAAGCAGAGCCCTCATGAATGAGATTAGCAACCTTATAAAGGGCTGGAGGGAAATATCGCCCCCCCCTACTTTTGCCCTTCTATCCCTTCTGCCATGTGAAGACACAGTGTTTGTCCTCTCTGAAGGGTGCAGCAGCAAGGTACCATCTTGAAAGCAGAGACAGGGCCTTGCCAGATACCAAATCTGCCAGGTTAGACTTCTCATTCTCTAGAACTACGAGCAATAAATTTCTATTCCTTGTAAATTACCTACTCTCAAGTATTTTGTTATGGCAACACAAATGGACTGTGACAGAAGTTGGTATGAGAAGTGGGGCATTATGATAACAAATACCTTAAAGTGTGGAAGCAGCTTTGGAACTGAGAAATGGGTAGAGGCTGGAAGGAAGAGATTGGAGGTGTATGCCAGAAAAAGCCTAGACGATCCTGAACAGAGCATTAATCACCATGAATGGTAATTTTGGTGAGGGCTCAGAAGAAGGGAGCTGTAGAGAAAGCCTAAATCTTCTTAGAGACTGAGTGGTTGTGAACAGAATGTTGGTAAAAATATGGGTAGTATGCTGGGTGCTGTGGCTCACGCCTGTAATCTCAGCACTTTGGGAGGCCAAGGCAGGAGGCTCACTTGAGCTCAGGAGTTTGTGACCAGCCTAAGCAACATAGGGAGACCCTATCTCTACAAAAATAAAAAATTTTCCAGGCTTGACGGCGCATGCCTGTGGTCCTAGCTACTTGGGAGGCAGAGGTGGGAGCATCACTTGGGCCCGGGAGGTCGAGGCTGCAGTGAGCCAGGATTGCACCACTGCAGTCCAGCCTGGGTAACAGAGCAGGACTCTGTATATAAAAAATAAAGTAAAATATGAGTGGTAAAGGCAATCCTGATGAGGTCTCAGATGGAAATGAGGAAATGTGTCATTGGAAACTGGAGGAAAGACCATTCTTGTTACAAAGTGGCAAAGAATTTAGCTGAATTGTATTCCTGCCCTACTGCTTTGTAGAAGGCAGAACTTAGGAGCCATGAACTAGGTTATTTGGCAGAAGAAATCTAAGTGTTCAGGGTGCTGGATGATTTATCTTGAATGCTTATAGTAAAATGTAAGAAGAGAGAAATGAATTAAAGATGGAATTTATAATCAAAAGGGAAGCAGAATTTAAGCCTTTGGAAAATTTTCAGCCTTGCTATGTACAGAATAAAAAAGCATGTTCAGGAGAGAATACCAACGGGGTAGCCAAGCGAATGTTTGATAAGGAGATTAGCGCAGATGAAAGGGAGCCAGATGCTATCCATCAGGATAAAGAAAGAATGACCCCAAAGGCATTTTGGAGATTTTTGAGGCTGCCACTCCCATTATAGTTCCAGAGCGCCAGGGCCTTGAGAACTGAATGGTTTCAAGGGAAGGGCCCAGGGCACCCACGGTACCTCAGGACTCACTGCCCAGTTATGCCTTCAGTTTCTGCTCCCCAAATTCTGGTACAGTGCTCCTTAACCACCTGAGCTGTGGCTCAAGTGGGCCCAGGTATAGCTTGAACTACCGCTCTGGAGGGCACAAATGGCAAAACTTGGCAATGTTCGTGTAGTGCTAACTCTGCAGGTGCACAGAGTGCACAAGCTATGGAGGCATGGCTACTTCCACCTAGATTTCAAAGGATGCTTCAAAGAGCCTTGCCAATACCTAGTGACCATGGGAGTGGGGCCACCCCAGAGTCCCCACTAGGGTAATACCCAGCAGAGCTGTGAGGTCAGAGATACTGCAGACAGCCCCCACTTGGGCAATGCTTCATAGAGCTTTGGAGGCAGGGCTGCCGCCGAAGATCCCAGACCTGTAGAGCCACCAGCCACCAGCATGCAACGTCAGCCAGGGAGAGCCACAGGCACCTAACTCCAACCCTTGAGAGCTGCTGTCTGGGCTGTGCTCAGAGAAGCCATGGGGGTGGGGCTGCCTGGAGCCTTGGGGGTCCAACCCTCATCTTACTGTGTCCAGAAGGTGGGACAGACATGGAGTCAAAGAAGATTATTCTTTTTCTTTTTTCTTTTGAGATGGAGTCTTGCTCTGTCGCCCAGGCTGGAGTGCAGTGGTGCAATCTTGGCTCACTGCAATCTTCACCTCCCGGGTTCAAGCGATTCTCCTGCCTCAGCCTCCTGAGGAAGATAATTCTCTTATTGAACTGGATCCCCATTTGCCCCATTTTATTATAACACCTAACACCTCCCCCGCAGCTGCCAGCCTGTCCCCACTCCTGGTCCAGTGATGTACCCTACTTTCCTTTCCTTTTGGGTTCCTTTTTGGATTACAGATGCGTGCCGCCATGCCTGGCTAATTTTTGCATTTTTAATAGAGACGGGATTTCATCATGTTGGTCAGGCTGGTCTCAAACTCCTGATCTCATGATCCACCTGCCTCGGCCTCCCAAAGTGCTGGGATTACAGGCATGAGCCACCGTGCTTGGCCAAGAAGGTTATTCTTAAGCCCCAAGATTTAATGCTGTTTGCCTTGCTGGGTTTTGGACTTAACCTGAGACCTGTTACCCTTTTCTTCTTTTCTGTTGCCCCCTTTTGGAATGGGAATGTCTGTCCTGTGCTCGTTATACCTTTGTATTTTGGAAGCACATAACTTGTTTGATTTCACAGGCTCACAGCTAGAGGAGAATTTGCCTCAGGATGAATCATTTCTTTGAGTCTCACCTGTATCTGATTTGGACTTTAGACTTTTGAGTTGATGCTGAAATGAGTTAAGACTTTTGGGGCTACTGGAATGGAAGGAAGATATTAGGTTGGTGCAAAAGTAATTGCGGTTTTTGCTATCACTTTTAATGGCAAATATTTTACATGTGAGAAGGACATGAATTTTGGGAGTCAGGGGCAGAATGCTGTGGTTTGAATGTTTGTGTCCCCTCTAAAATTCATGTTGAAACTTAATTGCCAATATTGTATTAAGATGTGGGGTAGGGCTTTTAGGAGGTAATTTAAGTCATGAGAGCAGAGCCCTCATATATGGGATTAGTGACCTTATAAAGGGCTGGATGGGACTAGCTAGGCCCTCCTTTTTTGCCATTCCATCCCTTCCACCATGAGAGGATACAGCATTCATCCTCTCTGGAGGATACTGCAGCAAGGAATCATCTTGGAAGCAGAGACCAGGCCCTCACCAGCCATTGAACCTGTTGGTGCCTTGATCTTGCCTTCCCAGCCTCCCAAACTGTGAGAAATAAATATTTGTTTTTTTTTTTTTTTAAATAAATTACCCACTTGCAGGTATTTTATTATAGCAGCACAAACTGGCTAAGACACCAGCCAAGATTCATACCATCATGGACATAGTTTGCTTAGAATTCCTATCTGATGATGCTGTCACTGGACACGTCCTGCTCTGTTCTTGGATTCTATAGTCCCTGCTCACTCACTATCATAATACTGGGCTTATCTTTACCTTCCTTGTGTCTTTGCAGCACTTTCTGGAGGGTCCTGGGTGGAAGCATCTGGTTGGCTGAACTTAAGTCATGGGCTTGCCCTGCTTGCTAGGTTTTGGTACAAAGGTACTGTCTCTTCACTTTGGCTGCCATGATGGAAGACAGAATCTGCCTTCAATTGATCTTCGGACGCTCTCCTCAATAGGAAGGGGTTCATATGTCTGTTCAGAGACAGCTGCTAACCCCAGGGAAGATAATTCTCTTATTGAGCTGGATCCCTATTTGCCGCATTTTATTATAACACCCAACACCTCGCCTGCTGCTGCCAGCCTGTCCCCACTCCAGGTCCAGGGATGTAGCCTACGTTCCTTTCCTTTTTGTGTTCCTTGCCTGTGTCTCATGCAGTCTGTTAGAATTCATTTCTAATGTGGCTGTGGATAGGGTAGATCTCCTATGTTCTTCTTCATATTCTTTGAAAAACAAAAACAAAAGCAAAAATCTCATAGACTTTACTGTCTTGAAAGAGTTTCCTGCTGAGTCCTGTCAGAATCTCTGAATTCACTTTAATTAAATTCTACAAACTTTAATGAACCCATTTCCCTGATTCAGAAAATAGTTGCTCTTTATAGGAATTCCCTGATTCTGAGCACTGGGGATGCATAGTTCAGACCCTAAAAGACCTAGAAACCCATCATATAAAATTCCTTGGTCCATTTTTTTTTTTTTACTCTTTTTAAAGCCTTTCAGATGTTGAGAAGCTTGGGGCATTTTCACTTTTTGGCATAGTAAATATTATTATTATTATATATTTTTAAGACAGAGTCTCTCTCTGTTGCCTAGGCTGGAGTGCAGTGGTATGATCTCAGTTCACTGCAGCCTCTGCCTCCTGGATTCAAGTGATTCTCCTGCCTCAGCCTCTTGAGTCGCTGTGATTACAGGCATGAGCCGCCATGCCCAACTAATTTTTGTATTTTTAGTAGAGGCGGGGTTTCACCATGTTGGCCAGGCTGGTCTTGAACTCCTAACCTCAAGGGATGCACTCGCCTCGGCCTCCCAAAATGCTGGCATTACAAGTGTGAACCACCGTGCCTGGCCACCATAGTAAATATTAAAGAATTGTATAGACAGAGTTAAAAACATCGTGGAATGTTTCAAATATGTGAATGTTAAGTGGTTTTTAAACAGACATGCTAAAACACAATTGTATGTATAATCTTATTTGTAAATAATGTCAAAAATCCCATTGATGTTGCTGTTGGGTTGGTAGAGTTCCTGGTCTTGGCCTGTCCCTTGTTATCTCTATTCTAGGTATGTCTGGCTCTGACACACCCTGCTGTCATCTGCTCAGTCCTTCTGGAGGCCTTTCTAGAGATGGCAAACCATCTGGGCTCCCTATCCTTGGTTCTGTCCTTGGCAGGACTGACCACCATAGGATAAGGCTGGTCCTTCCCATTGCTAAAGCTTGGCTTTCCCACCTGTTACCCTAACCTAATGCCTGGACGTCACCTCTTGGAAAGCATTATGGACCCTGTGCTGAACTTGACTTCCTTTGTCTGCCTTTCATGGGAATTCACCCTCCCTTTACACAAGAGTTCCTATTTTTGGTTTTAGAGATTCCTCTGGGTCATCACTGAGCTGAACTGATGGAGGTTCCTTGAAATCAGCAAATGGCCTAGATAATCAGGCCTCCTAACCTCAGCCTTCTGTGATGCTTTGCTTTTCTATTTCCCTCTGCGGGGTTGGGTGGAGCAAGGGATATAGTCTTTTAGAAATAGTATTTTTCACTTAACAAAGACCTCAAACCAAGGAATAAGCATAATCTCTACCAGGGAATGCCACTTAATTGCATTAAGCTTCTTAGATTTATCAGATGAAGGATAAACCTGATTTATCAAAACCAGAGTGGCTGATATTCTGGTTGACAAAATCCAGATTTAAGAGGATAGTTCTTGTTAGTTGGATCAATGAGCTGAAGTGGATGTGATGGCATTTAATTGGTACAGATGTCATATTTGTCACTTTCATTGCCCAAATTCCCAATTACATAAACTCATATTTAGTAATAGCTTAGTGGCATCCCACTTATAAAAGTCTCAGGGGTTTTAGTTGGAAATATATCCAATTTACTATAAAACTGGCATAACCTTAGTTATAAAACATCTTCACATGGCATACACAGATGTCAAGGAACAATTTTACTTAGGGCTTTTGTAAGTGTGATGAGATAAGGATGCCTGAATACCTAATTCAAATAAGCATTTTTTTTTGGTGAAGAAGTCTAAATTACTAAGAGAGATTTACGACAAAGAGAATTTGAATAGACAGCTAGTTGCTGAAGACAGTGAAAAAATTTTTGAAGAATGACATATAAGAAAGACACTGAATCCAGTTGGCTTTACAGGCAAGTAACGTATCCAAACTTTCAAGGAATTATGCTATTAAAATGATTGCAGGCCTGAGTATAGGATTCCATGTTGAAAATTGTGTTCCTCAGGATTTTGAAGGCATTGTTCCACTGTCTTGTAGCTTCCAGTGTTGTTACTGCAAAGTCTGATGTCACTCTGATTCTTGAGCCTATGTGTGAAACTATGTTCTTCTCTGGAAACTTGTAGGCTCATCTCTTTGTCTCTGGCATTCTGAAAATTTTCAGTAGAGTGGACCTATACTCATCCGTCGGGCTGGGCACTCAGTGGCTCTCTCAATCTAGAGATTATTGAATTTTCTTTGATTATTTACATTCCTATTTTTTCTGCTCCTCTTTTCTGAAGCTTTTGTTAGACCTTCTGGACTTGTCCTCAAATCATTTTTTATATTTTCTACTGTTTGTATCTTTGTCTTTTATTCTAGTTTCTGGGGAATTGCTTCACTATCTTCCAGCTTTTCTATTGAAGTTTTCAATTCTGCTATCATACTTTTACTTTCCAATACCTTGGTTTTGTCATTGTTGTTCTCTATGTAGCTGTTTCTTAGAGTATTATCTTATTTCATGGCTGCAATACCCTCTTTATCATATCAGAAAGATATGATAAAATCTTTCTGAATAAAGTAATAATAGTTTTAAAAATATTCTATTCTCCATGCATAATCTCTCTTTTCTCTGGAAAGCTTTATTCTGATTATTTTAGACTCTTTCATATAAGACAATTTTCTCAAATGCCTGGGATCCTCACCCACGTGCTCATATTTAAAAGAGGGTCACTAAAACGCTGTCTGACCAAAAGAGAACCCTACTGTAAACTATGGACTTTGGGTGATAATGATGTATCAGTGTAGGTTCATCAAGTGTAACAAACGTACCTCTCTGGTGGGGGATGTTGACAGTGAGGAGGCTGTGCATGTGGGAAGTGGGCAGAGGATATAAGGAAAATCTCTTTATCTTCTGCTCAGTTTTGCTGTGAACCTAAAAATATTCTAGAAGAGTATTTTTGAATATTTAGAAGATAAAGTCTGTTTAACAAATACAAACAAAACATTTGTTTTGGACACTCTAACCATTGCAGTAAGCAAATAAAAACCCAACTTAATGGGAAAAAAAAAAAAGCTGTTTGAATGATCTGTATGCATGGTTAGGACTTCCTGACTGTAATTTTCATTGTGTGGCCATCTAGCTGTCTATTTCCTTGGAGAGGCCCTGGTGCCCATATCTTTAGGTTTTTTCTTTTGGATCTGTCAGATCCACTGGCAAGACTCTTCCAAACACTTGCATAGAAAATACATACCTGGCTTCCAGGATTCTCAAGAAAAGTAAAAGTAACAAAAGGAAAATGGATTCTACCAGATAGTAAAGCTGTATTACATGCAGGGTGTGGTGGCTCACGCCTGTAATCCCAGCACTTTGGGAGGCCGAGATGGGTGATTGCTTGAGCTCAGGTGTTTGAGACCAGCCTGGGCAGCATAGTGAGACCCCCGTCTCCACACAAAAATACAAAAATTAGCCACGCTTAGTGGTGTGCGCCTGTAGTTCCAGCTACTGGAGAGGTTGAGGTGGGAGGCTGGCTTGAGTACAGGAGGTGGAGAAAGCAGTGAGCCAAGATCGCACCACTGCACTCCAGCCTGGGCAACAGAGCTAGATCCTATCTCAAAATCAAACAACCAAACCACACCACACCACACCACACCACACCACACCACACCACACCACACCAAACCAAACCAAGGGAGGCTGGCTTGAGTACAGGAGGTGGAGAAAGCAGTGAGCCAAGATCACACCACTGCACTCCAGCCTGGGCAACAGAGCTAGATCCTATCTCAAAACCAAAGCAAACCAAAGCAAACCAAACCAAAGCAAAGCAAACCAAACCAAACCCCGAAAAGATTGTGTTAGAAAGCTACATTAATGAAAAGAGTGGTAGTATCACATAAATTGACAGATTAACGGAACAGAATTATAGGTAGTCTATAAAACGTAGTCTGTTACACGTAGTATAGTGAAGCTGTTATCACAAATTAGTATAGGAAGGATTATCCAATAAGTGCTGCCAAAACCATTGATTATTTGGGGGGAAAAGTTAGCACTTCACCTTATATGCTAAAATTAGGTTGTTTGTTCATGCTTTGTCTTTTGTTCAATAATTATTTGTCTCCTATTATGTTCAAGCCAGGTTAAAGTATAAAATTAAAAATAATATTGAAAAGGGGATAACAGTGTAAGCCTAAAGTTACTGGAAAGGAAAAAAATCCATAAATTTGACTACATAGAAATTAAAAATATCTGCAGACAAAGGAACAAAATAATACAGAAAAATTTTTATAACATATGCCGGATAAAGGGTTGATATCCTGTATCTATAAAGAGTTTATATAAGTTGATCAGAAAATAGTAAAACCTGATAGAAAAATGGGCAAAAAACATTCATAGAACAAACATAAGTGCTGAAGAAGTATACGTTAAAAAATCTACCCTCACAAGCCAGGCATGGTGGCTTATGCCTGTAATCCCAGCACTTTGGGAGGCCAAGGCAGGTGGATTGCTTGAGTCCAGGAGTTTGAGACCAGCCTAGGCTACATGGTGAAACCCCATCTCTACAAGAAAATGCAAAAATTAGCCCGGCATGGTGGCATGCACCTATAATCCCAGCTACTAGGGATGCTGAGGCACAAGAATTGCTTAAGCCTGGGAGATGGAGGTTGTAGTGAGTCGAGATTGTACCACTGCACCCCAGCCTGGGAAACAGAGTAAGACCTGCCACACACACACATAGAAGTCTACACTCACTAGTAATCAGGCCTCACTCATTGAAACGTGATACCATTTTTTCCCTGTTTAATAATTAATAATAGGCAAAGGAATTTAAAAATTACAATAATGCTTATATGTATACCTTGAAATGAGCACTTTCATGCAATGCTATTGAACGAATGAGTAATTTTTTTCTGGGAAGCAGCTTGGCAGTCTATATCAAAAACAACCCTGAACAACAAGTATATCAAGCCCCTTCCTCCTTCTTCAGAGCCTTGAAAGTGCTATTCCGTCTACCTGGAATGCTCTTCCCCATCTCTTCCTAGATCATTCCTTCTCACCTTTCAGGCTTTCTGAAGCCCACCTCCTGCAGGCAGGCTTCCAGTGACCTCAGGGTAGATCAGATTCTGTGTCTTTTTTTTTTTTTTTTTTTTGCCTGATCCATCAGCCAGTGTTTTGGGAGCCAATTTTGGGGAGAAGGCAGAAGGACCCACTGTTCATATGTAAACTTCCATTGAATTCCTCTGTTTTATTTATGGTGCTACTACCCTCAATTATGCCTGGCATTTCTCGATTTTTTTTTTTTTTTGAGACAAGGTCTCGCTCTGTTACCCAGGCTGGAGTGCGAGTAGCTGGGAATACAGGTGTGCACCACCACGCCCGGCTAGTTTTTCTATTTTTAGTAGAGATGGGGTTTCACCATGTTGGCCAGGCTGGTCTTGAATTCCTGACCTCAGGAGATCCTCCCGCCTCCACCTCCGTCCTGGGGTTACAGGTGTGAGCCACACCGCACCCGACCACATTTCTCTGTTTTATCCTCTCCAGAGAATAAACCTCCACCTCTTCACAGAGTTGGGAAGGTGTGGTCACCTAGCTGTTCAGTGCGGGGATGGAATCCCTGAGCCGGGTGTTTTCAGCTCCACCC
This sequence comes from Symphalangus syndactylus, assembly GCF_028878055.3. Classification (NCBI taxonomy): domain Eukaryota; kingdom Metazoa; phylum Chordata; class Mammalia; order Primates; family Hylobatidae; genus Symphalangus; species Symphalangus syndactylus. Next base: position 142,730,021 of record NC_072441.2, read on the forward strand.
CCATTCCCACTCAGAGGGAGTTTGTGCTTTCATTTCTTGTAATTTGTGCTTTTCTGTGTTTCTGAGTCACTCACAATGAATCACTTTCACAATCAGATAAAAGCCCCTAAATTTTCTTTATTTAAAATTTCCTACTTTGTGACCCAGTAATTTTACTTCTTGGAATATCTTTTTCTTTTAAGGAAATAGAAATTTGGAAAACATTTAGGTACAGACATCTGCATCACAGTACAATTTATAATAGAGGATGATTAGTTGCAAACATCCTAAAAATCCAGTATCAGGGTCATGGTTGAAGTAGGCACTGATAAAGCCTTTAAGTGGTATTTCCAAAATTATGTTCTTAACGACATGGGAAAAAACTTATGATTTATCATAAAATGAAAAAAGCATAATATAAAATTGTAGGTATATCTTTACTAAGATTTTATTTTAAAATATGCATGGAAGAAGGCTGGAGGGAATTACTTCTGAATATTAACAGTTGTTACCTCTGGATGGTGAGATCTCATTCACTGTTTACAGTGATCATGCATTATCTTTATAATTCAAAAGAATTTATATATATGTAAAGGAGGAGAAAATAAAAAAAATTATATTCTTAGGTTGCATTAAGAGAGGTAGAAGTTTTAGGGCAAGAGAGGCAATAATCTGGATTCGGACCAACTGGAGTGTCATGTCCAGCATACAGGGAGGGTGGCACGTGTTAAGAGGAAACTAGGCCAGGTGCAGTGGCTCATGCCTATAATCCCAGCACTTTGGGAGGCCAAGGCAGATGGATCACTTGAGGTCAGGAGTTCGAGACCAGCCTAGCCAACATGGTGAAACCCCATCTCTACTAAAAATACAAAAATTAGCCAGGCTTGGTGGTGCACACATGTAATCCTAGCTACTGGGGCAGCTGAGGCACAAGAATTGCTTGAACCCAGGAGGCAGAGATTACAGTGCCCTGAGATCATGCCACTGCTACTGCACCCCAGCCTGGGCAACAGAGGGAGACTTTGTCTCAAAAAATAAATAAATAAATAAATAAATAAAAGAAGAAAGAGGAAAGTAAACAAATTGCAGGTTGGCCAGAGACTTCTGGAAATTAGGATTATCTGGAGGAATGGGTGGAGAGCAGGCTCAGGCTGGATCTGGTGACTGTCTGTATGTGGCTGCACTACTGTTTGGGAAGGACAGAACTGAGTGTCCTGTGGCTCTGGGATCAGAGCCAAGGCTGGAGAGAGATTCTTAAAGGTGGAGAGAGATGTTCTGACATCTCTCTGACATCTGATGGATACCTCTTCCTGCAAACGTCAATAGTCATGCTGAGGTTGGTGTGAAAACGAAGAATCCCTAGTTAAGGAACTGGAGGTGGTAGAACCATGAGGCTGGCAAGCCAGTGGCCAGTGAGCCAGCATGTTAGATTGGGAAGAAGTTTTGACATCACCCAGCTTGACAGCCTTGTTTATGTGCAGCCCGTGATGTTCTCATGCTCCCATCGGTCATAGATAAGATGACCTTGGGTTATGCAAAATTCCCAGTGCACTCCACATAACCCCATCCCCGTCTTTCCTACTCAGGAAGGCAATGTGAATTTAAGTGACTGGAATTAATCTTATTGTAGAAACAACCTTGAGTTTTTTCTGATTCATGCGAAATAGCACATCACTCATGAGTTTCAGATCAATGATCAGTGACAGGTTACCACACACAATGCTCCTCATACCTATTGTCACATACGTGTTTCTCATCCAACTCTTTCATTTCACAATGGGGAAATTGAGGCCTAGAGAAGGGAAAGAGCCATAGTCAAGCACGTATGAGAGGTGTGAGGTAGGAGCCAAGTCTCCTAACTCCAAACGATGGCTCTTTCTCTAACTGAGAGCCACCAGCTGTCAACTTAGATTTTGGTTGGTGGCAGCAAGGGATAGGCTGGTGAGAGGAAGAAGGAAACAAAGGAAAAGAAAGGTGTGAACCTGCTGTGTTTCATCCTAGTGACATCGCCAAGGAGATGCCTGCGTCCAACAAACCTAGAATTCTCCAGAGCCCCCTGCCTGACCAGTGCTTGGAGGTGAGGTGGGGATATGAGGGTGGTCGTATGGGTTGAATGGTGCCTCCTGCCAGATATATTGAAGTTTTAACCCCTAATACCTCAGAATGTAACCTTATGTGAAAATAAGGTCTTTTCAGAGGTAATCAAGTTAAATCGAAGTCATTCGGGTGGGTCCTAATCCAATATGAGTGATGTCCTTATAAAGAGGGGAAAATTTAGACACAGAGACACAGGTAAAGGGAGAACACCAGGCAAAGATGAAGGCAGAGATGGGAGTGATGCGTCTAAAACCCAAGGAGCACCAAAGATTGCCAGCAAAACACCAGAGCTGGGAGAGAGGCCTGGAACAGTCTCCCTCACAGCCCTCGGAAGGAACCAGCCCTTCGGATATCTTGATCTCAGATTTCTGGCCTCCAGAACTGAGAATCAGTTTCTGTTGCTTAAGCCGTACAGCCTGGGGTACTTTGGTACAGTAGCCTTGGCAAGGGAATACAGGTGGGATGGGGCTTACAGCCGCTCTTCTCTGCATAAAGTCTTCACCATATCCCCAACCCAAATGGTGTGATCCCAGCCCCATGACACTGTCCTCACTCTTAAATCCCCAGCCCCTATGTGCTTGTGTTTGTGTGGCCGCCAGTCTAGGACCCAACTTGTCTTGCCAAAGGTCCAAGTTCCTGAGCCCCAGCCTGACCCCGGCTCTGACACCAAGCTCAGAGTGGGTGAGCTTTGAGGGAGGGGAAGGATGCCATCTGTGCTCACTGAAACCTTTCTTCTCCTACCTTTCCAAAGTAGGAAAGGTTGGGGATAACAGAAACACCAAACCAGGGCTCTCAAGCCCCTCAGGTGATGCTGGCTCTAACGCTGGCTTCTAACCTGCAGCTTCTGGCCTCTCACCCTGGCTGGAGGAGAATCTCTTAGACAAGGACCTCAACTTCCAGTGGTCATGGACTTCCAGTATGTGAACAGCCTCCTTTTTGAGGCTTTCAGGATTGAGCCCAGCCTCACTCAGTCAAGCAGTGGTTCAGATCCCTGAGAGGCAGAGGTCATTGCTGGAGACTAGCTGGAGAAGTCAGAGAGCGCTTCCTGGAGGAGGAACCTATGTTAGTCTGGCTGAAAGGTGTGAGCTTGATTTTACTGCATGACTACTGAGCCAGGCACAGTCACATACTTTCACTTATTTGGTTTCCTGTCAGTTGTGAGGCAGGTAATGTTATTTCCATTTTAGAGATTAGAAAACTGAGACTCAGAGAAGCGAAATGATTGACTCTAGACCACAGCATTTAAATTCAGGGCCCTCTGGTGACAAGCTCATCTCACTCTTCTGCACTAAGGCCTTTTCCAGGGTCCAGTAGTATTTAAAGGATTTGTGGAGTTTCGAAGTGTGGGGGGCAGGGACACTGCATGCTGACACAGGGGCAGGGTGGGAACATACTGGGTGAAGCTGGGAGCCATGAGGAAGCTGGCCTGATCTACTTCAGCGATTCAGAGGGAACAATGGGAACCACAGCTGGAAGAGGAAGAGGGTCGTAATTTATTAGGCTGAGCATTCAGACTCGCTGGGTAAGCAGCGAGTGAGCGAGTGAGCTCTGGATGAGGAGTACGGAGCTGGTGTTTTCAACACCCATCCTGATGGGAGAGGGGCCAACTTGCCAACCTGCTGTAAAGGCATCGTGGCTCTCAAGGAGAAGCATGTGGCCAACATCAGATAGACCCCCTTTCCTTCTTCAACCCTAGCCCCAGATGCTCCTGGGAAGGGAGGACAACCAGCTTGCCTCTGAGGGTCACTACCTCGTGCTCTCTCCTACCTGGGTCGCCTCCACATAGGTCAATTCTGCCAGCAGTGGGCCCATCTTCAGCCACACCTCCTGTATCTAGATGGCTCATCAGGACCTAAGTGCCCCCTCAGCCTGTCAATCCCTCCTCTGACTTTGCACAAGCAGTTTTCTCCACTTGAATGCTCAGTGTTCTCTTTCCCTCCCCAGTGAACTCCTAGTCAAGACCCAGTTCAATTGTTCATTTTGTTTCTGCAGCCTTTGTGGCTCATTGGCAAGATCCAGTCTCTTCCGCTTCTGTACATTGCCATTGTCCTCACTGAGGTCTGGGTGCATGGAGAGCAGATAGGAAGCAGATCCTTCAGTTGCTTCTCCTGGTGGGCAGACTAGAAAGGGCCAAGGTAGGAAGGACTAGTGACCTAAACCTCCCTTCCCAAATACCAAGGATGAGGATGAGGTGGGATGAGTGCAGGACCCGTCTGAACTGGACTGTGAAGGGCTTGGCTGGCAGGCACGCTTGGAGAGCAAACTATCCAGTAAGGAAGCACTTTGCAGGGGGCAGTGTGGCCAGGGCGACGATGGGCATAGGGGAGGCAGGGCAAGGACATTTATGCTTTGACCACTGATTAATGCGCTGGAGCAGTGGGGATGAAAAGAAGATAGTGTCTGAGGCATTTCAAAAGGCACAGCATTTAGGAATCAGGGCTGTTGGTGGCAGAAGGTATGAGTTTGAGGGTGCAAGTTGTTGGCTGGAGTTGGGGGTTATAGAGACCAAAGAGATTATACAGGACCAAGAAGTAAAGGAAGCCTGGGCAAAAGAACTCTATCCCCCCACCCCCCAGCACATCGTGATAGCATCAATACACACCTACTTGTGATCAAGTCCTGTTTATTTCAGAAGTATGAACAGTAGAACTAGGAAGGAGTGATGAAAACAAGGCACCAGTCCACTTGACAGGGCCAAATCCTGCACAAGCTCTGTCTGTGCAATCAAGGCTGACCCAGCAGCCTCAATCCGCCTTTTCCTGTGAGGAGAGGGTTTGAGGACAACCTGTGCACAGGTAACTGTTCCATAGGGTGAGGTTGGGGTAAGTTGGCTCTGGGTCCCTCTGGATCAGCTGCAAAAGGTCAGAGGGCCCCCAATACCCTTGGCCAAGAGCATCCCATGCTGACTCTGTCTGTGCTCAGGCAAAGCCACATTCTGGAGAGGAAGCCATAGTGCCTGGTGGGCACCAGGAAGGCCTCAGGTGTTCAAGAACAACTTGCAATGAGGCTCCATGGCCAACAAGCATCTGCTTCCCCAGCCCAGTTATCTCTGCAGAGCCTTCCAGCAGGGGGCAGGGGGCATCCCAGGCAGCCAGACTTCTCAGGACCCCTCTGTTGGGTGTCATAAGCCCCAGGCCTCTATACATACTGCTTCTTAGAAGCAGAGCTGCTGGGACGACTGGGGGATTTTTGGCCATTCTGAGGGGGTGGGTCCAGGAAGAGAGGGGGCCTGGAAGAAGCCAGCCTCTCCTCTGTGGTCAGGTTGGCCCAGTTCTGCTCGCTGGATGAGAGCCCATTGTAGGTGGGGCATGGTGGGGATGAGGGCCCCTGGCCCACGGGGAGGTAGAAGAAGACCTGGTCCGTGTAAGGGTCTGAGGAGGTGCCCTGAGTTGGGGGTGCGTCTTGGCCCTGCCGTGCCCTCATCCCCCGGCTGAGGCAGCGACACAGCAGGTGCACCAACTCCAGCAGGTTAAGCACCAGGGAGATGAGTCCAACCACCAACATGAAGATGATGAAGATGGTCTTCTCCGTGGGGCGAGAGACAAAGCAGTCCACGAGGTAGGGGCAGGGTGCTCGCTGGCACACAAACACGGGCTCCATGGTCCAGCCGTACAGGCGCCACTGGCCATAGAGGAAGCCTGCCTCTAGCACACTCTTGCAGAGCACGCTGGCCACATAGGTGCCCATCAGCGCTCCACGGATGCGCAGGCGACCATCTTCCGCCACCGAGATCTTGGCCATCTGACGCTCTACGGCCGCCAGTGCCCGCTCCACCTGTGGGTCCTTGGCCGGCAGTGCCCGCAGCTCCCCCTCCTTCTGCCGCAGCCGCTCTTCTCGCCGAGACAGGTAAATGACATGGCCCAGGTAGACCAGGGTGGGCGTGCTGACGAAGAGGAACTGCAGCACCCAGTAGCGGATGTGGGAGATGGGGAAGGCCTGGTCATAGCAGACGTTGGTGCAGCCTGGCTGGGCCGTGTTACACTCGAAATCTGACTGCTCATCACCCCACACTGACTCGCCGGCCAGGCCCAGGATGAGGATACGGAAGATGAAGAGCACTGTCAGCCAGATCTTGCCCACCACGGTCGAGTGCTCCTGGACCTGGTCCAGCAGCTTCTCCAGGAAGCCCCAGTCACCCATGGCTCCCGGGCCTCCGTCTGCAAGGAGACAGAGCACGTCAGCGTGTCAGCATGGCATCCTTCTCGTTCGCCTAGCAACAAGCCTGCGGGGAGGTCTGCCACGCCCGTTCTACCTACAAAGAAACGTAGGCTCAGGAAGGAGAAGGACTGGCCTGGAGGCTCCCACTCAGCAGTGCAGGCAGGACCCAAAGCAGATCTTTGGATGATGGCTGCCAACCTCTTTGTATGGTCTCATTCTGCTTTGGCTAAGGTCCCTGCCTAATCAGACATCTATGTCCCTCTTGTCCCCGAGCCACTGCCCCAGGATGGACACAGGCCAAGGAAATCTGGGTGGAGTTGAAGCTCCTTTGCCTATGGGAACAGAATTTGAGGAACTTATCCAAAGTTGTGCAGCTGGGCTAAGCCCTTCCTCCCTTTTGCCCAAGGCTGGCTACCCCCAGACAGTGGGAGCTGGTTCTGATGGTAGAGGGGTTATCTTCTGCTTCTTAGGGGGCTCAAAGCCTCACGTCCCTGTTCCCCGCTTCATATCTTACCCAGCTGGCTTCACTCTAATCTTTGAGCCTGCAAGGGCTGGGAGGCGGGAGGGGTTTTAGGAGCTGAAGGCAGCATCATCCTTTAGCTCCACCGGGCAGCAATAATGACCACCTGCCACTTGAGGAGGGACACTTGGTCCTGTCTTCTTCCTCCACCTCCACTCCCACCCTCTTCCACCTCCAAAGCTGATGCTGGCAAATTCTAGACTCTTGAAAGGAATTGTCATTGCAGGGTGAGGTACGGGCCACAAAGTTCCCAAGGGGGAGCTGCCTCTTCCCAAGTGCAAAGCTGTTTAGAGCCAGGCTCTGGAAGCGGCCCTGGGTTCAAATCTTGCCTTTCAGTAACTGCGGCCCCTTGGATAAGGAACAACCTCTGGGCGCCTCAGTCTCCTCCACGGTAGAGTGGAAACAATAGTATTCCTACCGCCTCGGGTTGTTACAAGGATTCCATGGAAAGAGGGTGGGAGCCTGGCCAAGGCCACCTGGGTGAGCGCGGCTCTGTCGCGGCGGGCGTTCCGCAGCAACCCCCGTCCCGGCCTGGGAGGACCCAAGACTCCGCCCGGCCTCCCGCGAGCAGGTGGCGCTCCCGGTCCCCTCCTAGCCCCCGACTCACCGCCTGCCTGCCGGGCGGCCCAGGTGGAGGTGGGGACGATGGCCGGAGCGACGCCCGCGGGAGCCCTGCTGGACCGCACGCGCGGGCGGGGCGCCTTAAATAGCGCAGAGGGGCGGGGTGGGGGCAGGAAATGCGACGGGGAGGGCGGCGGGCGCTGGAGAGAGGGCGGGGGCGGGGACTGGGAGGTGCAGACTCCCTAAACCCACTCCGGGGAGGTGGGCCTGTGATTTGCGGTGGGGAGGGGCAGGAGGGGCTGACCTACCCTTCCTTTCCTCTGTTCTCTCTCCACCGGGTATTCCAGACGGTAAACTCTCCTGTCGTTTCTTTGGCCGGGGAAGGGGAATTCTCCCAGGCCAGGATCTCTCAGGGTGGCTGGATTTGAAAGGGTTGCAGTAAGGGCTGTTGATCTGGGCAACTGGCCTGGGGGGCTGTGAGGGGTGGGCGGATGGGGATGGGGTGTGGGGACCACTCATTTGCTAGGTGGCTGGCCCTAGTGTGCCAGGATGAGGCAATCAAGGCTAATTACGGCGTGTGAAGCTCCAGTGGGGGACAGGGGTTGTAATCCACCTTCCAGCCTACGTGGTGGAGCTGGGGTCTCTACCCACACCCAGCCCACGTTCTTCCAGAATTCTCAAACATCCCCATGCCTGGGCAGGCTACACAATCAGAGGCCATTAAGCAATTCCCATGGACTCCTTGAGACTGGGGGTGGGGGAACCACCTGACCTTTAGCTTGGACCCCATTCTTATGCCTCTAAATGGTGGCTGGGTGGTGCGGGGGACATCCATAGGAATGAAAGGGCTGTGCGGAGCCTGCTGTCACGCATTCAGGCATCACAGGTGGATGAACATCAGTGAGTGTCTGCTGGGCTGCAGACGCTGCTTGGGGACCCAGGGATACCCTGAGGAACCAGCCAACCCTGCTCTCTGGCCTCCTCCCTCACTGGCTGGTGCAGGGATGGAGCATATCAGCCCTTGGATAACGGTAAGATAATAAATGTGGAAAGTTCTCCTGAGAGGTACAGGGTGATTCCCAGGGGACTTGATTAGGAACATTTCCTGGAGGAGAGGAAATGCTTTTCCCCCTCCATTAGCCAAGTGGAAGGGAAGAGCATTCTAGGTAGAGGGGCGGCATGGGTGTGGCTCCAGGGCCTGGAGCTGTGGGGTTCTGAGACTGTGGCCACTGCCCTCGGAGTGCTGAGACTTTGTTGGTGGCTGAGCCCAGGAGTTGAGACTTTGCTGTTGACTCCTGCACCCTTAGGCAAGTTACTCAAATCCCTGTGCCTCAATTTCTTCCTCTACAGAATGAGGATAGTGATAGTATCTGCTTTGTGGGGTTGATGGCATACAGTGTGATCAAAGCACATAGTGTAACAGTGGCACATAAAGTTTTTCCAGTGAGTGGTGGCTAAAAACATTGTGATACTGTAACAAAAAGGGTCTGTGGGTTGTTCTTAGAGGGTGGTAGGGGCTGGCGCAGCTGAGGACAGGGAAGGTGGCAGGGGCTGTTGAGGCCTGGGGCTGGTGGCACAGAAGTCCCTGTTTCTCCACAACAAAATTTAGTCCTTGGATTCCCTGGGCCCCAGGGCTGGGTCCCTGAGGGTTCTGTCTTCGGGACCAGCACGAGGACATCTCTGGGGACATGCAGACCTGAGAACTTCAGGGCTAGCTGCCCTGGGGGATCCGGCTGGGCTGGCTTCCCCTCTAGGCCTCTCCCTCAGGGCCAGGCTGAACTGAGTCTCCTGGATTTCTGAAGCTAACAACTGCCCCACTTAGCTCTGACCCTTGGGGGCATGAGAACCGAGGCCCCTGGAGGATGGTTCTCACCACGCCCCCACTGCAGCCTCTGCTCACTACCGAGTTTTCCTCTCTTGGGGCTGGGCCCAGCTCTCCCAAAGCCTTTCTGATTCAGTATACTGGGAAGGAGGGAAGAGCCAGTGGAGGGCTGGGGAGTGACGTCAAGGCGGCCCTCACCCTGCTCTGACCCCTTCCTCAAGGGCTTTGGAGGTTTGAATAACTCGGCCTCTTCCCCAGAGGATGAAGAAGCTGCGATCAACCAAGACAACGGTTACCACAACCTGGCCATTCCACCTGGAAATGTCCCTGGAACCACATGCTTCCCTGCATTCCCATTGCCCTGGTCCTGTTCAGGCTGCCGCCACCTCAGTGGCCTCCCAGCTGGTCTCTTGGCCTCTAGCCCCACCCTTCCAACTCAGCCTCCACACTTCCCTCGAGATCTGACCAACATCGCCCTGCTGAAAAGCCATCTATGGCTCCCCATCACCTTTTGGGTAAGCCCTATAGGCTCCCCAACCTCCAGTCCCTGGCCACCTCTCCAGCCTTACCCCTCACCCTTCTCGCTGTGACCCAGCCAGGTCTCACTGATGGGGTTCTCTGTGCGCTCTTGCCTTTGTCCATACTGTTCCCTCTGCATGGAGCACCCTCACATGCTGAACGCTGTGAATCAGGGCTTTTCTCAGTTGTTACCTTCTCCCATAAGTCCCCTTGCTGGCCCCCTCTGTGCTAGGTGTACCTTTGTGCTCTCAGCAGCTCAGCCACTACCTATGGTGCTTTGTTTTTGTTGTTATTTAAAAATTTTTAATTGTGTTAAAAGGCAGCTACCATAAAATGTATCATCTTAAGGATTTTAAGTGTACAGTTCAGTAGTGTTGAGTATATTCTCATTGTTGTGTGACAGATCTCCAGAACTTTGTCATCTTGCGAAACTGAAACTCTGTCTCTAGTAAACCACTCCCCTTTCCCCCCTTTCCCCATTCCCTGGTACATGGTCTACTTATCTTTATTCTCCTCTCCTCCATTAGACTGTGGGCCCCTTGAGGGCAGGCAGCTGGGTCTTTATATCTCCACCACCTAGCAGGGCACCAGATCTGTATATAAATTTGTTAATTCAACAAGTATTTAGTTTGTTGCAAAAGTAATTGTGGTTTTTGCTATTAAAAGCAATAGTTACTAAGCACCTCCTATGTGCTGTGGGGCTATCCTAGACAGTGGAGATAACCAGGGAACAACAACAAAAAAATCCCTGTCCTCAGAGGTTTTACATTCTAGCAAAATGTAGAACACGTTAGATGGTGATGAATGCTCTGCGGGAAATGAAGTAAGGAGGAGTGAGAGTGCAGGGGTGGCAAGTTTCAATTTCTTTTTTTTTTTTGAGATGGAGTCTTTGCAGTGGTGCGATCTTAGCTCACTGCAACCTCTGCCTCCCAGGTTCAAGCGATCCTCCTGCCTCAGCCTCTCAAGTAGCTGGGACTACAGGCGCACGCCAGTACGCCCAGCTAATTTTTGTATTTTTAGTAGAGACGGGGTTCCACTATGTTGGCCAGGATGGTCTCAATCTCTTGACCTCGTGATCCACCCGCCTCGGCCTCCCAACGTGCTGGGATTATAGGCATGAATCACTGTGGCCGGCCTCAATTTCTAGTAGGAGAGGAGAGAACACCTCACTAAGCAGCTGACATTTGATGCAAGCCCTGAAGGCAGGGAGGGAGCCCTGTGGCTATCTGGGGGCACAGCATTTCAGATAGAGGGAACCTAGGATGCAAAGGCCCTGGGGAAGGAGTGTGCCTGGTGTTTCCTGGCTTGGGGGACAGCAGGAGGTCAGTGTGATTGCAGCAAGTGAGCAAAGAGAGGTGAGTTTAGAAAGGCAACAGGCGAGATGTGGTTGGGGCAGATCTTGCGGGCCCTTGAAGGCCTGTGTAAGATGTCTTTGGAGGTTTGGGACAGAGGAGTGACATGGCCTGACTTAGGTTTTGACACAATCACCCCAGCTGCTGTGCTGGGAATAGACTACAGGGGCGGGTGACAGACAGACCTCCCCCTTCAACGTAGGACTTGCTGTCTAGCGGTGTGGAGCCTGGCCAGCTGACTGCCTCCACCTATCAGCACTTCCAGGTGTGCTTCTGCTGTCTAGGTGGCCATGTTCTTTTTGGGGTGGCCTCAGGCCATGACTGAACCAGGGGGTGGTCAAGGCCTCGCCATTGCTGTCCGGTGCAGAACTGCCCGCACGGGACACGTCTTGTTGCTCAATCCTGCTTCCTCCCCTTTACACTTACAGGAGTCACTCCCCGGTGCACCCCCTTAGCCCTTCCTCAGAGTCCACTTCCCAGAGCCAGGGGCAGGAAGCGAGAGATGGAAGCAGTCATCCCGGGGAGAGATGATGTGCTGTCAGTTTGGGCGGCTGTAAGACTGAGTAGTTTAAACAACAAACATTCATTTCTCACAGTTGGGGAGCACAGGAGTCCGAGATCCAGGTGCCAGTATGGTGAAGTTCTTGGCGAGGGCCCTTTTCTCTTTGTATCCTCACATGGAGGAGAGAGAGAGATCATCTCTTTCCTGTCTCTTCTTATAAGGGCACTAACCCCATTCAAGAAGGCTCCATCCCATGACTTAATGACCCCTGAAGGCCCCTCCTCCTAATACCATCACACTGAGGGGTAGAGCTTCAGCCTATGAATTTTGGGAAGACACAAACATTCAGTCCATATGGGGACTTGGACCAGGGTGAATGAATACAAAGGAACGTCCTGTTTATCTTGGGCTGCAGGGTGGCTGTGACCTTACATAGCAGATGTAGATTTGAAGACTGTATGAAATCCTAATCTCTCATATGCATGATTGGAGGGAGTTTGCAGTGAATCCTCATGGGTGGGGAAGGAGGAGGTAGAGGCACGAACCCTGAGAAGGTCAAGGGGACGTGAGGGCCACCTTGTGGTGACATGATGTGCCCTGGGACTTGGTGGTGAATAGTAGTCACCCAACACATACTGGATGAGATCAGTGAACTGCACTGCTCAGAACAGCTCCAGGCCAAAGGCAGGCTGTGCGGGGCTGGAATGTCCCCTTCTCCATGGTCCTGGCCCACAGCCGGGAGAAATGGGGCCAGGACTAGAAGCTCATTCCTTGCCGAGCATTAATTCTCTGCAGGAATAGCCAGTGATGTTCTCTGGTTACTCTGACCTCCAAGCCACCGTTGGCCAGGCAGCCAGAACCACCCAGGAAGATGGTGGAATGCATGCTGGCAAGTAGGTGGAGATCACCCCTCCCTGAGACCTTTGTAACCCTCCAGCCCAAGCAGAGGCTGACCTCTAGTGCACCAGGCGGAGACTTTCCTGAGCACAGTCATACCTGGGAATTTATCAGATACATTAGTGCTGTGCTAATGTTTTACCTACAAGTGTCTCCTTCTACCTCTACAAAAATCCTCTGTGTAGGAACAACTGGGTGTCATGCTGACCGTATTCCCTGTGTCCCTGCCCTGTGCACTGGGAGGCTGACTTACCCTCTGACTTCCAGTTGGGTTAGGTCAGTGGGAGCTACCAGCAGGCAAGCGGATGGGAGAGTGAAGTTGGGGGATTTACTTGGTTGCCCGGATTGGATGCATCGTGTCCGTTGTTACCCTGGTACTAGCCCCAGGGTGCTGCAGTAGCCATACCTTTGAAAACAGTCTCTCTAGGAAGCTCCCTTTAAAGTTACTTGGTTTGAATGTGCCATCTGTTTTCTGCTAGGACCCTGGTTGATCCAATTCCCATTGTACTGATGGCAAGACTGAGGTTCTGAAGGCCTGCCCAAGATGCAGTGCGGTGAAGCTGTGCTCAGGAATGGTCAAGCTATGAATCAGTCATGGGAGTGTAGGGACAGTGTCAGCCGGCCCTGGGCCCTTTAAACTTGGCTGGCTTATCCACCTTCTACTGGCTACTTGTGAGAGCACAGGTGAACCACTGGCTGTTCTGTCTCCGTGATGACCCCACCTGTCTTTGCTGGCTGTGGCGCTTGGCTCACTGGCTCCTGAATTTCTGACTCCTGGCCTTGGCTCTGATAGTCACTAAGTGTTCCTCTGGGTTAATATAGCCTTGCATCCTCTTTTGCTTTCCATTCTGGTCTGGCCTTGGGTGTTGGTGTCCCCTAAATTTCAGGTCATGACACCGCACTGGGAGCAGGGCTGTGAGCCCTCCCAGGGGTTGGTTAGTGCGGGAGATGAGCCTGTGTTCCTGTCTCTTAGCTCTGTGGGCATAGGTCCTACCTTCTTGCACAGTCCCAGCATCCTGCCAGGGCCCTAGTTCAGCGAAAATGTTCAGGGAATATGGGATGAGCCGAATAAAATGCAGGGTGAGGCTGGGATGGCATGCTTGAGTGCAGACTACATGCCCTGTTGAGAGTGCACATAAGGAGTGAGAGTATGAATAACAGAGATTATGTGTACACAGGGTGGGGATGTGTGTTGAGATGGCAGTGACTGGGTGACAGGAGGGAGTGTGGTTTGTCTGTAGTGAGAGTGGCAGTGATTGTGTGTGTACTCAGGGCGAAGTCTAATTACGAAGGCTGGAAGCGCCGTTGCAGAGGGAGCATAGCGCGCTCTTGTGGCCACAACTAGAATCCCAACATATGTATCAGTAGGTTCCACCCCAGCCTCCTCCTCTGGTACAAACCCAGCTCCCCGCTGTCAACCTCAGCCCCAGCCTAACCCAGCTCCAGCTCCAGCCCCAGCTGCAGCCACAGCCACAGCCACAGCCCCCACCCTAGCTCCACCCTGAGCCATGGAACTCTTTCCCTTTCTAAGGGCTCACCTTCCCTACCTTCAGGGTCCTGTCAGTGGGTGGGAGTGTGGGAGAACCAGAGACAGTGCCAACCTGTAAAAAACACAGCCTTTATTGATTTCAAGGCAACTGTCTTGAGGATGTTCTATCAGCGCATCCACCCAAGTCCCTGGGAGCAGGGTCTGAAAGGCTGGCACCAGGCTGAGCACAGCTGTGGGGAGGAAGGTGGGAGCACCGCTGCCTGAGGCTGAGGGAGTAGGATCTGGGGAAAGAGGGCTTCCACTGAGCCAAGTGATGGGGGACCTCTGGGTATCTCCAGAACATCTAGTCAGGCTCCCTCTCAGGCCTCCAGACCTGCCGCTGCTGGGAGACCCCCCCTCCACTGCGAGCGTCTCTTTCTGTGTGGCCTCCAGACCTCGGTGCTGCTGTCGTGTCTGCTTGGGAGCACTTCTCGCCTCTCTTACACATTATGTCCTCAGGGAAGCCTCTCCTGATCACCCCTTCCTGGGTTAGCTGGAAGCCCTGCTAGCAGTGCCCTAAGTGGCCCCTTGCAGGCAGCATAGATAGTTAATTCGCTTATTTCAGTCTATGTCCTTTGAGGGCTGGCCCTGGGCCTGTGGGTTACCTATACCTGGCTAGACAGCCCAGTGCCCAGTGTCAAAAAGCATCTGCCAAAACGAAAGTTGCATAGCTTAGTGAACTCAAAGTGGGGTCACTCAGCCCCGTAGGACCTCTCCAACCTGCCACACCGCCCTGCGTGTCCCATTGGCAGCCCCCATGTTGCGCCACCCCTGCCCTGTGGTCAGATGGGGGTCAGGTTGGGTGCTGAAGCCTGCAGCTTGTTACTGCCTGAGTCTGGATCCAGCTCCCCAGCCTCCACCAGCTTGTGGTGGCAGCGGCAGGTGGAAGCTCGGCTGGTGGAGGACGAGGGGCTGCGGCCCCCTCGAGGCTTGTCCTTGTGCAGGCCTCGCAGGACCCTGTGGCAGATGAGGTAGCAGAGCTCGCAGATGGTGAGTACGATGCAGACGGCGGAGGCGCCCACCATGAAGTAGGTGAAGATTTTCTTCTCGGTGGGTCGGGCGATGTAGCAGTCTACGATGTTGGGGCAGGGGGCCACGTTGGCGCACTGCACCAGACGTGGCATGTTGAAGCCATGCCAGAGAGTGTGCAGCAGATAGAGGAAGAGGAGCTCAATGATGAGCTTGAAGATGAGGCTGAACAGGTAGGTCCACCACAGGCCTCCGTGCTTCTTGCCTGCGTTGTCATATAGCTTGGCGCACTGGTCCCCGTGCTTCTGGCGGTGCCGGCGCTCCCGCTCCTCGCGGTAGGCCACATGCAGGATGACCAGCAGCGAGGGGCATGTGACGAAGATGAGCTGCAGGGCCCAGAGGCGGATGTTGGAGATGGGGAAGTAGTTGTCGTAGCAGACGTTGGTGCAGCCGGGCTGCTTGGTGTTGCAGTCAAAGTCCTTCTGCTCATCCCCCCACACGCGCTCTGCAGCCACCACGTACACCAGCACCCGGAAGACGAACACCACTGACAGCCAAATGCGCCCGAACGCTGTGGAGTACTTGTTCACACCACTCAGTAGGGCCTGGAGTGTCTTCCAGTCCATGGCGCCTGGCGGGGGCCGTGCCTACCTGAGAGAATTAGAGGAAAAACCATCGTGTGAATGAATAGGTGACTTTATTGAGCATTTACTATGTACCGGGCAGTGTTCTGAGTTCTGACTTGTTCAGTCCTCACAACGACCCTCTGAGTTCAGAACTATTATTCCTCCCAAGCTGCAGATAGGAAACTGAGGCACGGCAAGGTTACATAACTTAACCAAAGGCAACAGAGCTAGTATGCTGGGAGGAAGCAAATGTGCTTTGGCTGATAGTAACAATCACCATTTATTGAGTGTTTACTCTGAGTCAGGCGTGAAGCTAAACACTTTATGAGCAGAATCTCATTTAATCTCTTAGAATGACCCCATAAGGTAGTTATTACAGTGCTCCTCACTTACAGATGAAACTGATAATTGAATGATTGCAAAGCAAGTAGTATGTAGTAAGTGCCCCATAAATGCTGGCTAATCATTACTGTGAAATTTAGAGAGGTCAAGTCACTCATTTAAAACAAGAGGTGGATTCAAGGCCAGGCTGTTGGGTGCCAGAGCCTGTGCTCTCCACCACCTCCTCTTCCCTTCTCTGCTGGACTCCTGCCCCAGACCAGATTCTTGAAACGTTTACTTTGTGGATGCCTCACTACTATACTGTGAAGTTGCGGTTATAAGTCCCATTCTACAGAGGGGAAACTGAGGCTCAGAGAGGAGAAATAACCAGCCCAAGGTCTCACAGCTGCTGGGTGGTGAAGCGGGGAGACCAGTTCAGGTGGGGGGTGCCTGAAGGCTTATGATCTGACTCCTGGGAGGACACTAGATCCAGGGAATATCTAGAGACAACCCCCCGCTCCCTGTGCAGGGCCTGGGGAAGCCCAGCCACCCCTAGCCCCACTAGTTGCCAGGGACTTTGTGGTGGAAAGATGCGCTTTGTTCAGGCCTTAACTCACACATCTTCCTCCCAGTCCTGGAGTGACTCAGAGGGTGTGGACGGGTGGGTCTGCCTGAGTGTGCCTTGTTTCTGTGCTGCTGTGGGTGTGAGAGCACCCGCCTGCCTGTCCACGTGTGTGTGTGTGGGCCTATGTGCGTGTGAGTCCCCCTGGAGCTGACTCGCACCTCTGAGCATGCGTGACGCCTGCGAGGCCACCACCCTGCCCCAAAGCACTATTATTCCGGCCTGTATTATGGCCTCTTTACTGGCTTTTCACCTTCCCCCTGTGCCCCTAGAGTCCATTAAATCAGTTGATGCCACTCCCTTGTTTAAGACTCTACTAGCTTCTTGCTAGGCTTAGCGAAACCCCAGATTCGACATTTTCACCCTGCCACACTGGAATAAGGGCCCTGGGGGCTTTTTACTGATTCCTTCTGCCTGGAATGCTCTTCCTCCAGAACCTCACATGGGTGGACCCTTCTCATCACAGAGGCCTCTGCTCAAACCTCATCTCTTTCGAGGCTTCTCCGGATTACCCTGGGTCTGAAACAGCCCCTGCTTCTGTCACTCTGTTCCTGTCCCCTTTCTTTTTTTTTGAGACAAGGTCTTGCTGTGTTGCCCAGGCTGGAGTGCAGTGGTGCAACCTTGGCTCACTGCAACCTCTGCTTCCCAGGCTCAAGGGATCCTCCTACCTCAGCCTCCCGAGTAGCTGGGACCACAGGTGCACACCACCATGCCCGCCTAATTTTTCCAGCCCCCTCTGTTTTCTTTATAGCACTTAGTCACTATCTGAAGTTAAAGAATTTGTCCTTTTTTTTTGGTCTTATTATCTGGCTCCCCCTCTAGAATGTCAACTTGGTCTTGCTCATTGCTTTATGTTTAGTGCCCAGTGCTTGGCACATAGTAGGCACTCAATGCTGAATGGGTAAACAAATGAATGCTGAGTTCTCAGTGTGGCAGCTTGGAGGGAGGGGACAGGAGGGTGGGCAGGATCCTGGTCAGGGGGCAGCCTGGTCAGGGGGATTGGGGGAAAGACTTCCCTACACTGGAGAGAGGGAGAGAGCACAGTTCCTTCTCAGCACCTGGCTCTCCTGGCTGCGTTTCCTCTGGGAATCACAGTCTGGGCAGGATGGGGCGATTGGGAAGACCTCATTCTTGGAAACCCTCCTCTTCTCCCCTACTCTGCTCCTTTTTTTTTTTTTTGGGACGGAGTCTTGCTCTTTCTCCCAGGCCAGAGTGCAGTGGCGCGATCTCGGCTCACTGCAAGCTCCGCCTCCCGGGTTCACGCCATTCTCCTGCCTCAGCCTCCCGAGTAGCTGGGACTACAGGCGCCCGCCACCGCGCCCAGCTAATTTGTTGTATTTTTAGTAGAGACGGGGTTTCACCGTGTTAGCCAGGATGGTCTCGATCTCCTGACCTCGTGATCTGCCCGCCTCGGCCTCCCAAAGTGCTGGGATTACAGGCGTGAGCCACCGCGCCCGGCCCTACTCTGCTTCTAAGCCCTAGTGGTGGGGGAAGGGAGTGGGATAGCATGGAACACGGAGTTCCACCTGGATTCAAACCTCAACTTGGCCACTTAGTAGCTGGGCGACTTCCAAGAATCCCCTAATCTCATTGACCCTATTTACTTATCTCTAAAGGGAAATAATTCCTACTTTCTGGTAGAATCCTGAGACTCTTCCCTCCCAGGCTGCCGCTCACCTGGTGGGAGT
Source organism: Symphalangus syndactylus (assembly GCF_028878055.3). NCBI lineage: Eukaryota > Metazoa > Chordata > Mammalia > Primates > Hylobatidae > Symphalangus > Symphalangus syndactylus. The sequence goes on from NC_072441.2 coordinate 142,748,182, forward strand.
TCACAAGAACTGAAGTGGAGGTTGGAGCCCCGTCTGTCGGGACAGAGAGCAGAGAGGGACCCTGACGGCTGCTTCCACCTGACACCCTCCCTTGGCTGCCCACCGGGGTGCGGCTCCCTCCTGGGCTCCCACCTTCAACCTTGGGTGCTGTCTGCCCAGTCCCTCCTAACACACCGCAGGGAGGAGCCTCACTGGCAAAGAATTTCCTTCCCAAGTCTAGGCTGGGGACTGGTGGAGCCGGTTCTGGTTCCCCCAGCTGCCCTCCAAAGCCAGCTCCCAGCGCAACCGTTTTTTCCCAGACCCCCAGACTGTACTGTGCCCAGCCTTGCCTCCCGCCCCACAATGTCCCCGAAGGATAAAGCTCCCTTTCCTTCCCAGTTTCCCTCCATCCTAGGCAGCTTGGGAGTTTGCGGACTTGGGGAGGGGGTGTCTCGGAACCTTCCCGCAGCCGGGACCCCTAATGGGCCCAGAATTGAGAGGCGAGAGGGAGGCTTGGGAGGCACGGGGTGGGGGGTCCCCGCACCCCCGCTTCGCGCCCCATCCCAGCGCACTGGCAGGCTCAAGCCCCAGCCCTGCCGCAGGGGGTCGCCAGGAGCGCTCGGCGCCCCTGAGGGTCCCGCCCAGCCTCTCCCCGCGCCGTCCAGCACTTACCTGCGGCGGCTTGGCCAACGCGGAGGCCTGACCCCACGTCCCCGGGGCGCACAGCAGAGGCGAGGGCGCCGGAGCTGGGCTCAGCAGTGGTGCACACAGACGGCGGGCACACCCCGGGCGGCGCGGAGGAGGGAGCAGGAGGGAGCCGGCTCCTAGACCCGATGCTGTCAGGCGCTCCCAGGCCAGCCTCCGGAGGGGCTGGTGGCCCGTCTGAGCCTCCGCTTCCTCAGGCGTGAAATGGGGGCATCGATGGCCATGGGCTGGGCCGTCCAAAGGCTCCAATGAGATCAGGGGCGGGAAGCACTCTGCAAACTGTTAAGTGCCGCGGCGGCAGGTCCGACTGCAATCAGGACTCGCCTACGCTAGTTTGCCGCGGGTACCGTGCCCGCTTCCGGCCCAGCCCAGTCCTCGCCTGGCGCGGGACCTTGACCGCGCGTGGGGCACCCCTGGGAGCCCGCCCTCCCGGTGCGACGGGCCCTCGACCTCGGCCTCCAGGGAGGCCGGTGCGCTTTGGAGAGCTGGAGTAGGGGGCAGACCTTGCAGCCCACAGCGGGAAGGGGCACAGTGAGTCCTGTGCCAGGAAAGACGTGCAGGAATGAGGGCGGGGTGGGGGAGGTCACCGCCTGGAGTGACTCAGAGGGGCAGACTGCAACCGGAGCTGCCTACCTGAACACCAGGGTCCCTAGTTTCTTGTTTTCATTCCCAAATCGCCTGTTCATATTCAACTATATAGTCTTAACCTGTGAAAGTATGCTGTCTACACTCTTCTGCACTTTGCTTTTTTCACTTAGCAAAATATAACATTTCTCCCGTCAGTCGATATAGAGCTGCCTTGCTCTGTCATTTTAAACACAGCTGAATAGTATATGTACTGTAATATATTTAATCAGTCCTACTCTGGTAAAAATTAAGGCTGTTTCTGGTTTTTTATTTCGTTCTATTACAAATACCATTGCAGTAAATAGCCTCTGCCAAAGCAGGTGGGTCTGCGGCTGGGATGGGGCTGGGCTGTGCTCTGGGGATAAGGACACATTGTCTTATTTACTAGTGTGTCCTGACTGGGAACTAGTAAGAGCCTGCAGCGCCCCAGCCTCTTTTGGAAAACCCCAGGGTTTCCAGCCTCCCTGGGAGTCCCTGGATCTTACGGTAGGGCGCGAGTCCTGTCTCCACAGAGATCATATTGCTGGCACTATGGTGGCTCCCCATGGTCTTTGCCCAGGACTGTACTGGTTTATGTTTGCAGTGCTGGCATCATTAACAATGCCCCCTTTTACTTTCAAAAATGCCCCAAAGTTAGGAGCATCAATTATGGTCACCCTCCTCCTACTCATTTTGGTAGAGAATGAGCACTGAGTTGGGAGCCCAGCAGCATCTTTGCACCTGACACTGTCCTACATGCTTTATTTCATCCTTGCAGCTTCCAGATGAGGAAGGTCCAATCCTTCCTGCTTTTATGAATGAGAAAGCTGAGGCACACAGGGGTGAGGTGACTTGTTCAGGGTCACACGGATAATAAACAACAGACCCAGCTCCGGAGGCCCCAGCAGTGTTGTCTCCAGATACAGAAAAGCCGCAGGGCAGAGGCTCCCTTGTACTCACTGGTGTCGTGGCCCTTGAAGATCTTTGCTGAGATTGAGGAGTGCCAGGTGGCTCAGGTGCATGTGCCGTGCTCTGTGCATGGGCGGCGGGGAAGTGAGCATGAGGGTGTGGGGCCCCTTACTCTGCAGCCTGGTGCTCTGCTCCCTGTCAGAGCAAGACTTGCTCCCCTCTACCTCCCCTCCTAGTCATTTTTTGACTCATTTGAACAATGTTCCTGTCCCTACCATGTCACTAAAAATGGCCTGTCAAGGTCTCCGTGGATGTCCATAATGCTAAATCCAGCAATGACACCTCTGTCTCCATGCCCCTTGACCTTCAGAAGCACCTGGGACAGTGGGACACTCCTTCCTTCTAGAAACACTTTCTTCCCTGCGCTTCCTTGACACCACAGGCCTCACATCCTGGCCTCTAAGGTGGGCTCATCCCGGGGCCCAGTCTCTTCCTTCCCAGGTGAGCTCACCCAGTCCTGGGGCTCTAGATGCCATCCACTCACTGATGATTCACACATTTCCAACACCGGACGTGACTTCTCCCTGAACACCAGACTGTAACCAGAGCTGCCTACCTGAACACCGGGGTGCCTAGTTTCTTGTTCTCACTCCCAAATCGCTTGTTCATGTTCAACTATATATTCTTTTTACATTTAACCTATGGAAGTATACTATGCTATCTGCACTCTTTTGCACTTTGCTTTCTTCATTTAACAAAATATGAGACATTCCCCTCATCAGTGGATATAGGGCTGCCTTGCTCTCTCATTTTAAAAACAGCTGAATAGTATATGTACTGTATTTAATCAGTCCTATTCTGATGAAAATTAAGGCTGTTTCTACTCTTTTATTCCATTCTGTTACAAATACTATTGCGTGAATATCCTTGGATAATCATTTTTTAACACATTTGAAAATTGTATCTACAGGATATATTCCTACATGTGAAATTTTTGCTTTAAAGTTGTATGTGTTTTTAAAATTTTGATACCTATTGCCTAATCGTCTTCACAGATGTTTTCAGTTTGCACTCCTAGAGACAAGGGAGTGCCTGTATCCCCATATACGTACTAATAGAGAGTGTTATCAAACTTTATGATCTTTGTCAATGATATCTCATTATACTTTATTTTGCATTTCTCTTGGTATGAGTGAGATTGAGCATCTTTTCATATATTTAAGAGCCGCTTTTGTTTGTTATCCTGTGAACAGTCCTTTGCCTTTGCCATTTTTCTATTGGATGGTTGACTTTTATTATTTATTTCTCAGGAGCTCTTTACATACTAAAGAAATAAGCCCTCCTCTGTCTGTGATACAAATAGAAAGGATTCCCTCTGCCTCTACTGCTTGACACCTGTAATTTGACTTTATAGATGGGGGTTTTGCCATACAGAATTAAACATGTTTTGTGTAGTCCAGTGTATTAATATTATCTTTTATAGCCTTTGGGTTTTATTGTCGTTAGAAATGCCTTCGCCACTCTGAAGATTGCAATAACATTTTTTCCCATGGTTGCTTCTAGCTGAAGTAGTGTTTTAATGATCTATTAGATTGGTGTAAAAGTAATTGCAGTTTTTGCCATTGAAAGTAATGGTAAAAACCGCAGTTACTTTTGCACCAACCTAATAGATCATGCCACTTCCCTCTTAAAACCTTACAGTGACTTATCATTAACTTTAGACTGCTATCCACTCTCTTGACGTTGAGCCCCAAGGCACCAGGCGACCTAGTCCTGCCTCTCCCCCATCTCTCATCCCCTTGGGCGCTGTAGTGGCCTTCTTTCTGATTCTTGAACAAGCCACGTTCAGGGCAGCCTTCTGGTTTTTGCCTTTGCTGTTCCCTCTGCCTGGACTGCCTTCTCCTGGCTCTTTACCTGGAAGCTTCCTCCTCCTTATTCAGGTCTTACCTTCTTACAGAGGTGTTCCCTGGTTCCCCCACCCCCACCCCAAAGGTTCCTTGCCCCACTTCCTCAGCAGACACTCTTCACAGCTGTCTCTGAAATTATCTCCAGGAGAACAGGGAGCTCGCTGGTCACGTTCCTGCCACATTACCAGGGCCTGGAATGTACAGACTCTCAGTCACTATTCGTAAACACTGGGTGCACATAAGGTTATGTGCAAGAACTGTTTCTGTGTGTGGAAGCCTGGAGAGCTGTGTGTTAAGGGTGGTATGTGGGCCACGTGTGTGTAGGCTTTGATGTGTGTTGTTGTGAATGTGTGTGATGGCGGAGATGGCTGGGGTGGTGTGGGAGGCTGTGTGCGTGTGTGGTTGTGAATGTGTGTGATGGCGGAGATGGCCGGGGTGGTGTGGGAGGCTCTGTGCATATGTGGTTGTGTGTCAGGCGGTGGTGTGTAGTGGTGCCTATGTGTGCGGTTGGGTTATTCTGCTCTGGTAACCAGGTGATTTTATCACCTAGGTCCTGTCATTCTGACTCTGCCAGATGCCGGCTTTTCACTCTTGATATGAGATAGTGCCCCCGACAACTGGCCTTTGCTTTTTCTGGAGTGAGCTGGAAGAGTTCCCCATTCCAGAGAGAATGGCTCTGAGGACCTTAATGCCTTGTGATCCTACCCTAAATTTCTGTTCCCTGAGTAGGGGAATGTGTAGGAGGCCATCTAGGCCATCCCCCCGCCTCAGGACAAAGCTGTGTTGCACCAGGGATTGGCAGCTGCCCTCAGGGCTTACACCTGCTCTCTGGGGGTGGCAGGGCCACAGCCTGTACCTCTCCTGGCCCTGGCCCTGGCCCAGGTGGTGTTGCTCCCAGGCCGCCCTCTCCACCTAGAGCTCTGCCCAGGCCTCGGGCAGGTGCTTCCTGGGATGGGAAGACCACCCCCCCCGCCCTGCCTCCTCTCAGACTGGAGTTTTCCTTATCTTTGTGTGTCTGCAGCAGAGGCATGAGGCCCTTTTCTTCCTTGAGCGGAGAGGTGGGGCAGGCAGAAGCCATGGGAAGCAGATCAGGCAGAGGGATGGGGGCTTTTGAGCCCTGCTCAGGCATGTCTGGGGCTGCAGGCAGGGACGAGGCGATTTTCCAGGCAGGCCCTGGGCTGGAGTGTTGCTTATTTTCCAAGACACCTAGAGTTGCTCGAAACTTCTGCCCACACACCTTGCTCCTCGAACAGAGGTAATACGTGACTTTGCTGAGCCGCTGTCAGGAGCCAACCATTCTAATATGCACGCACCCCTTCTTACCCACCAGGCACCTCCCTCCACCTCCTCTCTTTCTCCTCCATCATTGACAATGGGACACTCCTTTCTTCTAGAAACACTTTCTTACTGGATCTTTCCTGTTACAATAACTATGTGGGTATTTCTCCATCTTAACAACAAAACAACAAAACACCTTAACAACCCCACTTCTCCTTCCAGCGTCTGCCTCATTTCTTTCCACTCCTTTACAGCAAAATCTATCAAAAGACTTGTCCTGATTCATTATCTCCATTTTTTCTCTGTCATCTTCTCTTGAACTTACTCTAATCAGGCTTTTGCTTCCTATATGACACCAAAACGACTCTTGTCAAAGTCCCTATAGCTAAACCCCATGGCCAAGTTTCAATCCTCATCTTTCCCTGAACCCTCAGCAGCGTTGAATGAAGTTGATTCCTCTCGCCTTGACACTCTTCCTTTGGCTTCAGAGACGTCACACTCTCCTGACTTTTCTCCTTCCTTTCTGCACTTTCTTTCTCAGTCTCCTTTGCTGGTTCCTCCAGATCTTCCTGACTTTTAAGAACTGGGCTGCCTTGGGGCTCAGTCCTTGCACTCTTTCTCTTCTCTGCCCTCCCTTGCTCACTTGGGTAACATCATCCAGTCTCAGGGTTTAAAATACGAACATTTAGCTGACAACTGCTAAATATGTATCCCCAGCCCAGACCATTCCTCTAAACTCTGTACTCATGTGTCCAGCTGTTAGTAAACTTTCTCCTAGGATGTTTAACATAGGTATCACAAACCTATGTTAAGCTTCTTACTTACTAGGGTTGCCAGATTTAGGAACAAAGCAAAAGCACAACCAGGATGCCCAGTTAATTCTGAATTTCAGCTAATACATGGGACACACATTAAAAAATTGTTGGCTGGGCGCGGTGGCTCACGCCTGTAATCCCAGCACTTTGGGAGGCCGAGGCGGGTGGATAACGAGGTCAAGAGATCGAGACCATCCTGGCCAACATGGTGAAATCCCATCTCTACTAAAAATACAAAAATTAGCTGGGTGTGGTGGTGTGCGCCTGTAGTCCCAGCTACTCGGGAAGCTGAGGCAGGAGAATCACTTGAACCCTGGGAGGTGGAGGTTGCAGTGAGCTGAGACTGTGCCACTGCACTCCAGCCTGGTGACAGAGTGAGGCTCTATCTCCAAAAAAAAAAAAAAAGTTTGTCTGAAATTTGCTCATCTGGCAACCTACTCCTTTTCTTCCCCTCTGCCCTGCTCTCTCACTTGTTCAGTAAATGGCAGTTTTACTCATCGACTTGCTCAGGCCGCAAACCTTTGAGTCTTCATTGACCCTCTTTTCCCATATCTGTGAATCATTTTGGTGCTACTTTCAAATTATTTACAGGATCTGGCCACTTCTTGCTGACTCCGTTAATATTATTGGGGTAACATGAAATCAGGAACCATTTCTTTCCTAGATGATTGCAGTAGCCTTGTAACTGGCCCTCCTGCTTTAGCCGTTGCCCCTATCCATTTGCTGCTAACAGAGCCGCCAGACGGCTCGTGCCCCTGTTTGCTTAAAAATGCTGCACTGGCTTCCGACTCACTCAGACTGACAGCCGACGGCATCAGGATGGCCTGTAAGACCCTACACGATCGAGTCCTTCTCAGGCCTCACCCACAGGCTCTGGCCTCATTTCCACATCTCTCGGCTCACTGGCTGCCCTGCCTCATTGGCTTCCTGTGTCCTGGGTATGTGCCAAGACTTTCCGGGTCTCAGTGTCCCTGCACTTGCTCTTTCTTCTCTCTGAAATAGACTTACTGACCTTCCCTGGCCTCCCCATCTAAAATCGTAGTTCCTTTCTCAGCCTCCCCTACTTCCCTTCCTGATTGATTTTTCTCCATAGCAGTATACCCATCTGACACATCCTGTATTTCGTTTGTGTTTTATGTTTGTTGTCTCTCATGTCACTAGAAATCTGTGGGGACAGCCATTTTCTTTCTGTTGTATTTGCTGCTATATTCCCAGTGCCTAAAACAGTGCCTGGCACTTAGTAGACAAAAAATACTTGTCACACGAGTGAATAAAACCCCCAAAGCATGGTAAGCTCCTGTCCCAGGCCAGTGCATGGCGGCCATGTCATCCGTTCACTTCTAGCTCAGCATCGCCACCTCCTACCCACCAGAAGTTCCTTCCCGACCAGCTGCCCTCCTCCAGGAAGCCTTTTTTGGCTGAGCCTCATTTTTTCTCTCTCCTTCCTGCCACCAGGTCAGAATCCCCAGTGCTCAGGGGTCAAGTGGGTTGCATGGCTGGCTGTAGTCCATCTGTCCTCATCCAGCTTCTTCCCTCCTTCTGGATGGGAGGAGACTGTTTGCTTGGCTGTGGTTCGAGCTGCAAGAGTGTAGGGCATGAGGATGTCTGGGGAAGCCAGCTTAGGGTGAGGTGTGTGCAATAGGCCCTGAAATCAGTCTGCCACCTGCCATGTGGGAGCTTTTGGTGCCTTGATCCTGGGCTGAAGAGGTGATGGCAATGGATTTCAGGGCGTAGAGCTTAGATTGTATCTCAGCTGTAGGGCCATATTGTTCCCGGCCTCGCTGTCTCTACAAATTAGATAAGCACCTGATAAGACAGTTTGCCATTACCTGAGCTGTTAAGGATGAGGAAAGGAGCATATTGGGAGGGGCAGAAGAAAACAACAGGGTCATCCTGCCTGGAGTTTGCTAAATGATCTGTATGTTTGTAAATGTGTTCTGGTGCGACCATTCTTTTCCTTTTTTAAAATTTTATTTCAATAGTTTTTTGGGAACAGGTGGTTTTTGGTTACATGGATAAGTTATTTAGTGGTGATTTCTGAGATTTTGGTGTACCTGTCAGCCGAGCAGTGTACACTGTAGCCAATAGGTAGTCTTTTATCTGTCACCCCTCCTACTGTCCCAATTCCCCAAACTCCATTCTGTCACTCTCATGCCTTTACTTCTTCATAGCTTAGCTCCTACTCATGAGTGAGAACATACAGTATTCTGTTTTCCATTCCCGAGTTATTTCACTTAGAATAATGGCCTCCACTCCATCCAAGTTGCTGGTGCAGCTATTTATTTATTTATTTATTTATTTATTTTTAAATTTATTTAATTTTACTTTAAGTTCTGGGATACATGTGCAGAACGTGCAGGTTTGTTAAGTAGGTATACATGTGCCATGGTGGTTTGCTGCACCTATCAACCCTTCATCTAGGTTTTAAGCCCTGCATGCATTAGGTATTTCTCCTAATGCTCTACCTCCCCTTGCCCCCAACCCAGCAACAGGCCCCAGTGCGTGATGTTCTTCTCCCTGTATCCATGTGTTCTCACTGTTCAGCTCCCACTTATGAGTGAGAACATGTGGTGTTTGGTTTTCTGTTGCTGTTAGTTTGCTGAGAATGATGGTTTCCAGCTTCATCCATGTCCTTGCAAAAGACATGAACTCATTCTTTTTTATGGCTACATAGTGTTCCATGGTGTATATGTGCCACATTTTCTTTATCCAGTCTATCATTGATGGGTATTTGGGTTGGTTCCAAGTCTTTGCTACTGTAAATAGTGGGTGCAACCATTTTTGACAAGGCCATTGGAACATTTTGACATGGCCTTTAAAAACCATTTCTTATTATGATAAAAGTGCACAACAGAAGCTTCACCCCATCCCACATGCATTCCCAAGCTTCACCCAATCCCCAGCACTTAGCCCATCCCAAAGCCTCAGGACTGGTTGTTTTCACACAGCCAAAATGTCGTTTGCCTCCAGATGCCCTGCTATGGTTGGGTCTGAGTTTCCCGAGAGACATGTGTGTTTGGATGTCCAGAGGCAGCTGGATGCGTGGGACTGGGCCTCAGGAAAGAGAAGAGGAATTGGAACCCTTGTGTGAGTTGGTGCAAATGTAAAATAGTGCAGCCTTTTTGGGAAACAGTGTGGCAGTTCCTCAAGCACTTAAACACAGAATTACCGTAGGACCCAGCAAGTCACTCCTAGATATTCACGCAAAAGGACTGGCAACAGGAACTTAAACAAATATGTGTACATGAATGTTCTTAGCAGCGCTGTTCTCAATAGTCAAAAGGTGGAGACAACCCAAATGTCCATCAGTGGATGAATGGATAAACAAAATATGGTCTATTCACACAGTGAACTGTTATCCAATCATAAAAGTGAATGAAGTTCTGATACGTGCTGCAATATGGATGAGTCTTGAAAACATTATAAGTGAAATAAGTCACACACCCAAGGACAAATATGGTATGATTCCACTTTTTTGAAATATTGAGAATAGGCAAATTCATAGAGACAGGAAGTAGGTTAGAGGTTACCAGGGGTACCAGAGGTTGCTGGGTGAGTGGAGGTTATTGTTGAATGGGTACAGATAGAGCTCTTGCTGCGGGTGATAAAAAGCCTCTGGAAGGCCGGGCATGGTGGCTCACTCCTGTAATCCCAGCACTTTAGGAGGCTGAGGCAGGCGGATCCCCTGAGGTCGGGAGTTCGAGACCAGCCTGACCAACACGGAGAAACCTCGTCTCTACTAAAAATACAAAAACATTAGCTGGGTGTGGTGGCGCATGCCTGTAGTCCAGCTCTCGGAGGGGGCGGAGGTTGTAGTGAGCCTAGATCATGCCACTGCACTCCAGCCCGGTGATGGAGCGAGATCCATCTCAAAAAAAAAAAAAAAAAGGCTGTGGAAATAAGTAGTGGTGATGGTTGTACAACATTGTGAATGTATTTAATGTGACTGAATTGTACACTTCAAACAGTTAAAATGGTAATTTTTATGTTAAGTATATTCTATTACCATATGAAAATTAAAAAAAAAGAAGGGTGGAAATACAGATTTTGGAGTCAACAGTGTTGAGATGGTGGTCAAGGCCATGGGAGAGGATGTAATCATCCAGGGAGGGCATGGAGACTGAGGAGAGAAGGTGGCCTGGGACAGAGCCCCAGGGACCTTCCTAATTAAGAGGTGGCCTGAAGGAGATTGAAAGGGAGCGGCTGGAGCATGGGAGGAAAACCAGATACGTGGTGTCCCAGAAGCCTGGGTGTATTAGTCAGCGCTCTTAATTGCACATGACAGAAATGCAGCTTGAATTAGCTCCAGGCACCATAAACTCATTGGTTTATAGAAATACGGGAAGGGCAGGGGGGCCTTGGGGCCCCAGGGGTACCTGGAATTAGGTCTGGGGTGCACCTGGAGCCGCTCTCCTGGCCTGCTTCACTTCTGCTCTTCTCTAACTGTTGGCGTTCTTCTCTCCTGGCACTAATGGGCTTTTGCACAAGGTTACTCTTAGCTTGAGTTCCTCCCTTCCAAGTTTTGCCATGACACTCTTCTCTTAGAAAAGATTGAAATGATCTGCGGAAGAACGCTGATTGGCCTCACCTAGAGGACACCCTGAGGACAAGGGACCTGGGCATCAGCCTGGCAGGTGCCTTTAGAACCCCGGTTTAGAGGAAGAGGAGAAGTGCTGAGTGGGCAGAACAAGTAAGGACTCAATGCTCTGGGGGAGAGGCTGAAGAAGGAAGACCATCTACCCTGCTAAATGCCTCATCACACAGACAAGGGCTGGAAAGCATCCACTGGGCTTAGTGACAAAGGAATCGTAGGTGAACTTGGCAGAGTCAAAGCAGTTTGAGTGGCATGTGAGGACAGAGACAGATCATAGCTGGTGGGTGAGTGAGTGGGAGGTGAGGAAGTAGAGACAGTAAGTGCAGACATCAGTTTCAGGAGGCACAGTTGTGAAAGCCAGGAGAGAGGTAAGGAGGTAGCTGCAGGGAACATGGGGTCAAGGAAGGGTTTTGCTTTTGTTTTTGGATGGGAAAGATCTGAGCATGCTTAAATGCTGAGAGATGCAGGAGAGAAGTAGGTGTTAAAGATGCAGAAGAAAGCAAGGAGGTGGGGGAGAAAGAGGATCCTATGCACAGGTCGGGAGTTTAGAGAATTAACAGTGGGCCCACCCATTTGTGCTGCAGGAAAAGAGAGAGGGAGGTTGTGGATGAACATTGGTTTGTAGATTTGCTGGCAGTCGAGAGGAGAGCATTCTTCTCAGATAGCTTCTACTTTAAGAAATAGGATGTAAATAAGATGGAATGTGCTAGAAAGTTTGAGGAGAATGGAGAAATTGAGGAAGCTGCCACCATGTACAACAGCAGAAAGACCAAAGCAGAATTCGTCAGGTGGCACCGAGCGCCCAGGTTAGGCGGGAGAGCAAGAATTTGCAGTGGCCTCACTCTGTTTGGTTGCGTGGTTTACTCTAGCAGAGTCCAACACAAGGTGGAGAGATAGAAAAGCCTGGTTGCATTGACTGGGGCCTGGAGTTCTGCTAAGGAAGGAGGGGCAGAGGGTAGTGGGGATGCTGTGCGGCAGCAGTTCATTCTAGTCACCGTCTCAGGAAATGTTCATTACCCTTTTACTGTGTACTGGCCATGGCGTGAGGTCTGAGGATACATTGCCAAACCAGGCAGATACTGTTCGTGCCCTCAGAGAGCCTGCGGTCTAGTAGGGAAGGCAGCTCCCAGGTGAGATGAGGGTGATAATAAAGACAGTGTGAAGCTCAGGCTTAGGCTGGCTGCAGAAGGAAGGGAATGTAGGGCAGGGAGGCTGGTAGATTGAGAGAACGGCACAGGGTCAGGTCTGGAAGTGCCTATGGGATCATGAACAGGTGTTGAGGGAGAAGCTAAGTGAGGGGGCGGGGCGGAGGCCATGGTCAGAGCATAGGAAGACCTCCCATCATTAAAAAAATCTTCACTGGTCCCCTCATTCTCCTGCGAACAAACACCCTCTTGTTTCCTGTTCTTCGCACAGCCACGTTCACCAGCCAGTTGTTCACACCTGTTTACATGTGCCCAGCCCTCACTGTCCCTTCACTGCCCTGGGACCTGGTTTCTACATCCCATACTCCCGCACAGGTACACGTGAGCATCTTATGAATCGAACGAACACTTTTCAGTCCTTATTTGATTTGGCCCATGTCAGCATTTGGCTCTGATGATCACTTTCTCCTTCTAGAAACACTTCTTTTGGCTTCTGCGACACCATCTTCCTCCTCTACGACGTCATACTGCCATGGCTTGTATGATCTCTACTTACTCTGCCTGGAGCTGTCTTTCCCCCATGTTATTTGACCTTTAAGTCTCCAGCCTAGGGCATCTTCTCATCTCTCCCCCAGTCTCTGTATGGTCTTACCCACTCCCAAGGCTTAAGCCCCCAACTACCATAGAGGCCCAGATTATGTCTCCAGATAAAAAGTAACCCCCCATATTCCCATTGAAGAGAGGCTCAAAAATGTGTGGGCACTGACCTGGATATATAAACTTTTAGTGTGGTTGAAATAAAATGTACTTTATTAACTTAGTTTGTTATACATTTTAAAAATCACAAATTGTATAAAACAATGCAGTAAGAAGTATTAGTTTTTCTCTCCTCATGCTTTATGAAGTAATTTAATTTAAATTTTTAACATTTTTCTCTAACATCTGAGTCCATATCATTAGAGCTTTGGTTGTTATCAACATTTTACAAGACACAAAAACTTTATTTCTGCCCAAGTTATTTGTGACATCGTGCTTTTTGAATCTGTGTATGATGCTGGAGATTTGATTCTTTGCCATAAAAGTCTGGCTGCTTAATATTAGGTTGCATAAATAAAAAAAATCTTCCAGTAGGTATTTGTCATCTCCATCACATAACCGCTTCCTTTATTGTTTTAAAGTGATTTTTTAAAATGGGCTTGCTTACGAAGACAATCCTTGCAATTGTAAAGTCCTGCCCTTGGGAATAATGATTCAATATATGTGAAATGCCTTTGCCTTCATTTTTTTTTTTTTCTGATTCTGCCAAGCAACCACCATGAATATCCAAAACTTCATTGATTGAGGTTATTTCGGGCTAATGAGTTTTCCCCAAAGAGCGTTGTGTTGTTCAAAATGCAATAATTGAGAGCATGCCCCCCAAATGCAGAGAGCTTTGTAAGGACTTGAATGTAAGACAAAGACTTCCTTCCTAAAGGGTAATTTTGGAGCAAAATCGCGTCTTATATTCACGCATTTATGCTGACAACTCCCAAATAGGTATCTCCTGACTTGTCCTTTTCCCTCTTACATCAGCAGCCTACTAGACATTTCCTTCTGGGTGCCCATCATCAGGGTCAACCCATTTTAATTGAGTGCCTACTATGTGTCAAACACTTTTCTAGGTGCTGGAGGATAAAAGGGTGAAGACAACAGAGTCCCACTTTTTTTTTTTTTTTTTTTTTTTTTGAGACAGAGTCTTGCTCTATTGCCGGAGCTGGAGTGCAGTGGCACGATCTCGGCTCACTGCAAGCTCTGCCTCCCAGGTTCACGCCATTCTCCTGCCTCAGCCTCCTGAGTAGCTGGGACTACAGGCGCCTGCCATCATGCCCGGCCAATTTTTTGCATTTTTAGTAGAGACGGGGTTTCACCATGTTAGCCAGGATGGTCTCAATCTCCCGACCTCTTGATCCGCCCGCCTCGGCCTCCCAAAGTGCTGGGACTACAGGCGTGAGCCGCTGCGCCTGGCCCAGAGTCCCACTTCCTAAGGAGCTCATCCCAGTGAGGCAATAAAGAGAATAAATATGTAAAAAAATAAGAAAATTTCATATACTAGTAAGTGCTACAAAGAAGATAAAATGAGGTCACATAATGGAGAGTGACGGTGTGTGGTGGGTGAGGAGGGTGGGTCAGAAAGGGCCTCCTGGAAGAGGGGATGTCTGAGTCGAGATGTGAATGCTGGGGAGACAGACATGTTAAGCTGGAGGGGAAGAGCCCTGTCAGCGAGACAGGTGAGAAGACCCCAAGATGGGAGAAGGCCAGTGTGGGTGGAGCATGGCAAGAAGGGAGAGTGAAGGGTGGTTGGTTTGGAGCAGGAGCAGTAGTCAGTGCCTGACCACATAAGACCTTGCAGGCGGTAAAGTTTGGCTTAAATTTATTTTTCTGGCCATGATGGGAAGCCACTTGGAGGATTTTAAGTCAGGGAGTGACTCCACTGGTCTGACTGACATGCTAGAAAGATATTTCAGGCTGCTATGTGGAAGAAGAAGTTTAGGGGAACAAGAGTGGAGGCAGGGAGACCAGTTGCTGCAGGTGTCCAGGTGTAGAAATGAGGTGCCTTCGCCTGGGACTGAAGCACTTGGAAAGACTAGGGTGTTGGATATGAAGTCACCAAGTGTTTGGATTTTGATATGGTATTTTGGAATTATAGCCAACACAACTTGCTAATGATGCCAATATGATTATGAGGAAACAGACTCCAGTTTTTGAATTGAGCATCTGGACGGATGGGGATGATATTTTCCAAGGTGGGGAAGACCTGGAGAAAACTAAATCTGTTCTCAGTTAGGGGAATTAGGAGTTCTATTTTAGATGACCAATAGAAGTTGAATACAGGAGTCTGACCCTCATGGGAACAGTTAGGTCTGAACACATCAATGTGGGAGTCATCAGTTTATGGATGGTTTTATAGGTGGTCCTGGATCAGGTCACTGAAGGGGAAATGTATAGAGAGGAGGAAAGAAGGTAGAGAACTGGGCCCTGGGGCATCTTGCATTTAGAGCTTAGGAAGAGGAAGGAGAGGCATTGAAGGACATCAAGAAAGACACATCAGTGAGGTGGGAGGAAAGCCAGGAGAGATGCTGCCTGGAAGCCAAGAGGAGACAATGAGGAGGGAGCTCTTCATGGTTGAATGACGCTGAGGGAGTTAGGCCAGGCCGAAGAATGGACCACTGGATGTGGCAGCTTGGAGGCCCTTGGGGATATTGACAAGAGCAGTCCTGACTGGAACAAGTTAAAGCAACAAGGAAGTGGAGGCAGCAAGTATAGAAGACTTTTGTTTTGGCAATGAGGTAGCAGCTGGAGAAGAATGGAGTGTCAAGAGAGAATTCAAACAAAGAGAGAGATGAAAGTATTATAGCGTATTTGTAGAAAGGGAAATGGCAAGGCAGGAGAGAGAGGCACCAACTGTGGAGCACAGTCTAGAGTAGGTGAGGGGTGAAGGGGTCCATTGTCCAAGTGGAAGGGGGTGTCCCAGGATCAGGGATGTTTTGTCCACGTTACAGGGGAGGAGCAAGGCCGACAGCCACTCATGCTTTGAGTTTGGCAGATGTGGTAGTGGTAGGCTGAGCTGAGCTGGCCTTTTGCTTCTATTCCCAGCACCCTGTTATGCCTGACTATCAGCTTAAATGGAGGATTAGGAGAATGGGGTCTGGAGGTTTGAGGAAAGAGGAGAAGGCATGATAGCATCATTTTAGGGAGTAGGGGTAAAGAGTTAGGAAAATATAGAATTTCTTAGAGGTGCTGAGTGTCCTTGAACTTTGTGGTCAAAAGTTTAAATGGAGACCAGTCAGTCCAGTTGTATTATCCTCCAGGTGCTCAGGAACAGGTGCCATGGGGAGAGTTGGGTTTAACTGGAGTTAGAGTCTTGCCAGATGAGTACTGGAGAGGCATGAGAAGGCGAGGGAGTGGAGGACACCTGCAAGCTGGTGATTATCTGGGGGACTGTGGAGTCTAAGCTGAGAAAGGAGGGCAGGGAGAATGGAAAGGGGCGGGGGAACATAGTGGTGGGTCAGTAGATGGGGCAGAAGGATTGCTGGAATGGGAACCAGGTTGGGTGAGCCACATAGATGGGAGATGATGCAGCTCTTGGTGTAGACAGGCCTAGGGTGTGAACACGCAGGCGGGTGGGTTGGAAGGGTGGATAAAAAGGTTGTTGAAATCAAGGAAGTCAAGGAACTGAGAGGTCAAGGTGTTGAAAATGGAGTCACTACTAATAAATGTTGTAGTAGCAGATGGAAGACACTGAACGAGGGGCTGAGGTCATCCGTGAAGGAGAGGGAAAAACCAGGATATCTTACTTGTATCTCAAATTCAACATGTCTGAAACTGAGGTTATCCACACCTCTCCACTCAAGTAAATGGTACCACCATTCATAGCTGGAAACCTGGGTGTCACTTTGATCCCCACAACCAATTAAATCACCACATCTTTTGGATTCTATCTTGTAAACATTTCTTAAGTCCATCTACTTCTTTCCATCCCCAAGGTGCACACCCTAGTTCAGGCCATTGCTCTTTCTTGCTTGGATGATTGCACCAGATTCCAGACAGGTAGCCCTGCCTTGGTCCCGCCACGTTTTACCCAGAGACATTGCAAATTGCATCACGTCACTTCTGTGCTACATCTCTCTAGGGACTTGTCATTGTCCTCAGGATAAAGTCCAAAGTCATTAGCAGAGATTTACAAAGAAATCATTGCAAGGATCCAGCCTCTGTCTACTCCAGCCTGACTCCTACCTGAGCCCCTCACCTGGCCCAAGCGCTCCTGGGTTCTTTCCATCTTTGTCACCAGGTATACTTTCCCTTTGCATAAGCTATCCCCTCTGCCTGGAATTCCACCCCCTTGCTTGGCAAAATCCTCCTTCTCTAGATGTCTCGGGGAGCCTTTTTCTGGATGCCTGGATGTTAGATCCTTTTTCCTCTCTCCCCAGCTTCCCCAGTGCGCTATGAGTTTGGTAGCTGTCCTCTTCTCTAGAATGTAAGCTCCATGAGGTCAGGGACCATGTCTGATTTTTCCCAGATGACTCCTTAGCACCTTATATGGAGCTTTCACATAAAAATGAATAATAAAGAACAAATATTTCCAGGAATGGAAGGCTCTAGTTGTGGAACAGTTCTGGGTGATGACCAGGTCTGGGGTGGGGTCCTGCTACTGGGTAGCTAAATGTTGTGGCAAAGGTGGTCATGGGACGGAAAGGACAGGGTGATGCACAGGTGACCCCTGAGGCCTTGGGTCGTGGGAGAATAGCAGGAGGAGAAGGCCTTGGGCTATGGGCTTAGTCTTCAATGAATGAGGAGAGGTAGGTGGCAATGATGTGGGCAGGACAGAGGGCAGAAGAGGAAGCAAAGGGGGATTTTTCAAGAAGGTGAAGGTGGACAAGTGTGAGTGGTGGTGAGAGCAGTGTGAGTCTTGACATTGTGGGTGGGATTGAGGATAAGATGGCCTGATGGCTGAAGCGGTTCTTAATCTCAGCCTCCTCTGAAGGTCTCCACTTGGCTCAGTGGCTCAGGACTCGAGACCTTTGGGAAGAGCATCCAAGGAGAGGTCGCCATGGGAGCTGTCAGGTCCTGGAGTGAGCTCACTATAAGCTGGACCCAGCAGCTGCCCCTGGAGGATGGATCTGGAATCTTGGGGGCATTGGCTATCGTGGGGTCCCCGGGCCTGGACTTGGGAGCTACTGTGGTCGGAGCAGTGTGGGGCTATCTGGCTCTGAACGGTCAGGAGTGCCACCGTGTTCTCTCAGGCTGGCAGTCACAGCTCTAGTATGGATTGGAAGTGGGAGCTACTCTTGTTTCCTGGAGTCAGGAGGTTAGTAGATGGTATTGGTGCCCTGCCCATGTCCCCTTTACTGGGGGATATCCATTCTCCAAATGCTGTGAATATTGGCTGCTGATGGCTTATGGGTACCCCCTGAAGAATTGATTATGACTGAGCCAGAGCCACCTACCCCTTCCTGCCAACCCTCCTGCCACTGGGGGCACCTGAAGTAATGACTGACTGAAATGTGGTGAGACTTATGATCTGAAGTCCCCTAATCCCACAGGGGTTGGGCCAAGGCTGCATCTCCCTGAGTCTACATCCCTGCTCAGCTCAGCCCCTCCCTCCCCCACTCCCCTTGCTTCTTCCTTCACATGCACAGAAACCCCTGCCTCTGGCTCTGCTTCCAGGGAGCCTGCCCTAAAGATGGGTGACTTCGATCTTATGCCATAATCAGGGGTGGGTGTGGAGGCTACCTGTGGACCACAGAGGACAGACCCCCTGATAGACTCAGCAGATCTGTGTGGTCTTGAAGGGCCTCTTCCCCTTTCTAGACTCAAGTTAGCTTACCTAAAGGTGACACCTTGATGCTGGCTCTAGTTGAAACAACAACAAAAACAAAACAAAGCAAGCAAACAAATGCTTTGCTGAACTCCGCAGGCTAGGTGTGGTGGAAGATTCAGATAAACAAGACTCGGTTCCTTCCCCCAAGCAGCTCACAGACTAGTTACTCATCTAACAAGCATTTATTGAAGGCAGCAGGGACCTGGATGACTCAGTGACCTGCCCATTAAGGGCTCACAGACTGATAGGGAGACACTCAGGGGAAGTGACAATTCCGATTTGGGGAGAGTGGCAGAGGGACAAGCGAGGCTGGCACTTGGAGAGATGGGTAAAGCTGTCCTAGAGGTTTGAGGGAGGGTCACAGAGGAGGTGGGAAGGGCATTCTAGCCAGAGGAAATAGCATGACGAAGGCACAAGGAATGACACCACATGACGTGTCTGCCTGGGGAACCAGGAGCCCTTTGGTATTACTGGCAGGTAGAAAGGGGGAGGAAGCTGGGATGAGGTGGGGAGATCAGCGGGGGCCATGCTGAGGGCATGGGGCTGGTGATGGTGGAAGAAATTTTAAAGCAGGAGGAATGACATGATCAGTTGCATAGACAGATAAATCACTCCATCCCCGTAGCGGAGGGCAGATGGGGGAAGTCCAGGAGGTAGTTAGGTTATTGTAAGGAGAGGAAGAGCAGATTCAGGTGGCATTTAGGTACTGGAATCAGTGGGATTTGGTGCCAGTGGGGACGTGGGGTGTGAGGGACAAGGATGTCAGGCTTGTCCCGTCCCCTGGCTTGGGCAGCTGGGTGAATAGCTGTGTCCTGCATGAGATGGGGTGGGGCATCTTCGAGGGGGCAGGTCTGGGTTGAGCTGATGAGGTCATCTTGGGAGTGGCGAGTATGAGATGCCTGGGGGCCTCCCAGGGAATTGTCCAGTGGGCATTTGGTGGGACTTGGAGGCATGTTAGGGTGGAGGTGTGGTTCTGGGAGTTGCCAAAGTCTGAGTGGTGGTGGGGTGGGGGAGTATGGAATGGGGAAGTTGTATCAGTGAAAAAGAACATGAAATTCCATAGATTCCAGGATCCACGAGGGACCTTTCAGCTCAGACACTCTCAATGGGCCCTGGCCTGTAGGATGTGCCTCTTGGCACCTTGACAGATTCCCATCCCTGGCTTGCTCTCAGCCTTGCCCCTCCCACTGTCAGAAGGGACTCACCTATCCAGGACCTGTGCTGGGCAGGGCTAGGGAGGCCCGACCCACGCTCATCCCTGTGATGGACCCTCACTGAGAACCGACTCTGCTGGGCACAGGGTCTCCTGGGATTCCTCTCCTTCTGCTTTGGCCAGCTGGTTGCAGAACCCCGAGGCCCCTGGAGTAGCCTCTGCCTTTGGGCACAGCCCACCATATCCTGGGGTCACACTCTGTGTGTGTTGGGGGGTGATGGGTGAGCCTGGATCTGAGGTTCCAGTGCTCAGGTGCTCACTGAGTAGTCTCGGCATCCTCTCTGAGGTCCACCTAATTCCCCCTGCCCCCCGTTTTCCTATTGGCCACTCCCCACCTGGTCTGCAAAGTACTGGGAAGATCATATTTATTAAGAGGTTTGACATACACTGTTGCCATATACAAAATCCCCACTAACCATCAACCTCCCTCCCCTGAGGCTCAGGACCCAGGGACCAAACTACCCCCAACCTCCCACATTGGCCCCTGGGCGAGCTTCCTGAGCCCCGACAGCCGCCCTCCTCACCACCCTGCTACGGCAAGGATGCCACTGCCCCTGCCTGTTTTCCTGGGTGGCCTCAGGTCGGGGGAACCTGGTGATCTTATCTGCTGATCTCGCAGGTTACGGATACCCACCTGCATCCACTGGGGCCGACCCAGCCTTCATTAGGACAGAGTTCCCATCCTCAGGGTGCCCCCCCTGGGAGAGGACATATGGTGGGCACGTATCGGGTAGGCGTTCCCGACGCCGAGACCGCCGGTGCCTGGGGCCGAAGATCTCCAGGCACCTCTTGCCCACCAGGTAGAACACTTCACTGAGGTTGAGCAGGATGCAGATGGCAGCTGTGGTCACCATGAAGTAGGTGAAGACCTTCTTCTCTGTGGGCCGGGAGATGTAACAGTCCACAGTGTGGGGACAAGGCTCCACGGAGCAGGCCACCACGCGGGGCATGTCATAATCCTTGTAGAGGCGGTGGAAGATATAGAGGAAGCCGGCGTCCACGGCGGCCTTGAAGATGAGGCTCAACAAGTACGTCCACCACAGCCCGCCCCGCTTCTTGCTCGGGTTGTCGTACAGGGATGGCGCATTGGGCCCGTGTTTCAGGTGGTGCTTGCGTTCGCGCTCCTCGCGGTAGGCCACGTGCATGACCACGAGCAGGGAGGGGCACGTGACCAGGATGAGCTGCAGGGCCCAGAGGCGCACGTGGGACACGGGGAAGAACTCGTCATAGCAGACGTTGGGGCAGCCGGGCTGCTTGGTGTTGCAGACAAAGTCCTTCTGCTCATCGTCCCACACCTCCTCCGCTGCCACCACGTACACCAGCACGCGAAAGATGAACACCACAGACAGCCAGATGCGGCTCAGCGCTGTGGAGTACTTGTTCACGCCACTCAGGAGGCCCTGCAGAAATGCCCAGTTCATGCTGGCTGTGTCCTGGGTACTGCACGTGGAAGGTCTATACCTGGGTGCTACCCACCCACTCAGGCCTTGGGAGCCTTGAGGCCTGGGGGAACCTGGAGATGGGCACCCTCAACGCTGGTGCGATTGACAAAATCTTTTCACGATCACCGTGTCATCATGTCCTCACTCCCAATGACTTGGTAGGGTAGGGATTGCCCCTGTCCTCATTTCACAAAGAGTAAGTGAAGGCGCAGAGATACCTGCCCAAGGGTCCACAGATAGAAGTAGCAGAGCTAGTCTTGCACTTTGGTCTTCAGGTTCCAAAATCAGGGTCTATTTTATTCTGCAAGGTAATAGATACATGTGAAGACAATCATCCTGCATGGATATGCCAGCCAACCTCTATTACCCCAAGTTTCAGCCCATGACGTCTAAAGAGATCGTAGGAAGGTTTGAATTGGACGATCTGCTCTCCCATCAGCTGCCAGGGCTGGGCCAGGGCAGGAGGGGTGGGAACGTATCCTTATCAGTTGTCAGATCCATCCCACTTTTACTGAGCACCAACAGGAGCCTGGCCCTGTGTTGGGGACGTTCACATCAGCCTCTTGATAAATCCCGGAACCGTCTTCCTCCTTACTCCTTGCCTCTGGCTCCAGGAAGGTTCTCAGCCCTGGCATTCCCTCCCAAACGAAACAGAGGTGCTTTGGAATCACGGGGACCTGATATTATCCCTGGCAGCCCTGGTGCTGGGGCCTGAGGGCTGACTGTCTTGACCACAGTGGGTTCCTCTGGAATTCCAAGCATTCCAGCTTTAGGAAGGACCGAGGATGGATTCTGGCATGGTCTGGACCCCCCATTTACTTTCTCTGGGGGCACCCCCTCCTCTGTCCATTTAGTGGCTGTTTGCTAGCTGCATTCCCATTGTTTCCTCTCAGGCCCCTCGCCTGTGGACTTTGACCTCCACACCCCCTTGTCTGGAGTCCCCGTCAGGCCCCATCTCCAAACCCTCCCCTCCTCCTACGCTCCTCCTTCCCCATCCCCATCCCTGACTCTGCTCTCAGCCTCTTCAGACATCGTGTGCCTGGGACACTTTCAGAGCAAGAGGCATCGCCTGTACCCAAATGGTCTATTTACCTGTCTTATTTTTTTGCCAGACTGTCAGCTGCTAGAGGGCCAGCTCTTCACCTCTGTCTCCCTAGCACCTAGCACTGGCCTGGCCCAGTGAACACACAATAGATGTTTGTTAAACTGAACTGAAACCCATTTCTTCCTGATCCCCCCTCTTCCCTAATCTTCTGTCCTCCCTTAGGTCAGCCAGGACATTCCTTCTCCTCCTTGGCACTTCCCTGGGGATCCTCTAGGGACCCTGACCCTCTGGCTGCCTCCCTGAAGCCCAGCCCACAGCCTGAGGTCCCTTGGATATCCTCAGCTCAGCTAGTTGCTTGCTTCCTGGCCAGCCTCCTGCCCTATTCGGTCCTCACCCTTCTTGGGTCCAGTAGCTGCTTCCTTGTCCTTGGGCTTGTCTGTCTGCCTCGGGACCTCCCAGAGGCAGCTTTTGTTCCTCGCTCCCCTGCTGGGTGGGGCTTTCTGGGCCAATGAGCCAAGCGAGAGTGATTGGGTGGGCAGGCAGGAGGGCGGATTTCCCCGGGCACATATTCAGAGCAACCACCTGCGGCTCTTCTCTCCTGGCCCACGCCTCCTCTCTAGCTTGGCTGGGCATGGCTGAGCCTGGCTCCCAGGCAGGCAGGTATGTGGGTGAGACTGCTCTGTGGGGTTCAGGAGCCTGATATCATTAAGCCAAGGCCTAGGACAGCACCAGTGGGATTGACCCTGTCCCCTTCCCATTGCCTCCTTACCCTGCCTCCTTGCCCTCTCTCCTGCCCTTTTCCTGGGAGGCCTGATTCTGAGGTCCTCAGCAGCTGACATTTACAGAAAGGGGCAACCTTAATTTAGTGCAGGAACGCATCCCATTCTGATGGTGGGATATTTCTGGGACTGGAGCCTGGGAAGCTCTTGGATTATGTAGGGGATGGGAGGGGTCAACTATGACTTTTCTAGACCAGGGCACCCACAGCCCTGGTGGAGGCAAGGAATGCAGGTCAGCAGCATGAAATGCCCCAGTTAGCACAGGTCAGGCACAGCATCGCTGTTCATCCTCTGTGGGTCCTGGGGAAAGCCTCCAGGGAAGCTGGAGTGTGACCTCACATATGCTGGTGGGGGGCCTGGGACCTGTGTTCTGGCTGGGATGATGAAGGTTAATGCGCAGCTAGGGAGGGGCCTTCTGCCTCATTTCCCACAGGCGTTATTGAGCACTTCCTAATACCAATGATTAACATTTATGTGTCCTTTTACAGCTGGCTAACCCTGTCCACAGCCATGAGCTCATCAGTCCTCAGCACAACCCCACAGGCTAGGTATTATTAACCCATTTTGGAGAGAAGCTTAAGTTACTTTTCCAGAGTCCCGGTGGAACTAGACACAGGCATTCTAAGTTCATGAATTTCCCACTGCAACGTGGACTAAGCTCCATTCTCTCTGCAGACAACCAACAGGCCTAAACTTGCCATGGGGGATAAAGGCTGGATGGGAGCATGAGCAAGTAGCATGTCCCCTGGAGTACTGGGGGCCCCCTTTCTGGAAGAGAGGATGCCCCTCACAGGCTGGATCAAGTGCAGCCCTTTGCGGGGGCAGAGAGATTGACACCATGAACGTGTGAGGGTCACAAAGGCTGCACAACCAGAGGGCACCTGGAACCAGCAAACGAGTTGACTTTTATTAAGTTCTGACAGTGGGCCACACACGATAAAGGTGCCCGCATGTGTGTTCTTCTATGAACGCCCTCCTCCCTCTAACCCTGGGCAGTGGCCCTCACTGTTTCCATTCTAGAAAAGGAAGCCCAGCCGCAGGGCAGAGGGGGAACTGGTCCAGTGCCGTCCAGCTGGGGCAGGTGGCTGGAGTGGAGGACTAGGAATTGGCTCCCAGAGCATCTGAATCCTCTCTCTTGCCTGCCCCTACCTCACAGCTTAGCTCCCCCACTCTCAGGTTGCACCTACGAGAGAGGCTGGAGCCTCCCCATCCAGGCCCAACCTGCCAGCCCAGTCCAGGCAGCCCCTCACAAGATGGTTGTCTTCACATGGTCTCGGGGGCGATCTGGTAAGAGAGGAGGATGGCTGTCTGAGCCCAGAAAGATGAGGTCCCCCGAAAGGAGGTCGTCTTGTTTGCAGGAAGAGGTGGTACCGTGTGGGTGATGACCTGTGCACATGGCTCGGGCTTTCCTTGCCGCCAGGCACTCGTGGCATCTCTTGCTCACCAGGTAGATGAGCTCCACGAGGTTGAGCAGGATGCAGACGGCAGCTGTGGCCACCATGAAGAGGGTGAAAATGTTCTTCTCTGAAGGCTTGGAGATGAAGCAGTCCACTATATTGGGACACGGATCTGCGTGGCACTTGACCACAGGAGGGAGAATATATTTGGGGTAGAATGAGTGGAACACATAGAGAAAGGCGATGTCCACGCTGGCCTTGAACACGAGGCTGCAGACATATGTCCACCAGAGCCCGCCCCGCTTCTTGCCGAGGTTCAGGTAGAGGCGCCCACTGTTCTCCCCATGGGCTTCTCGGTGCCTCTTCTCCTGAACCTCCCGGTAGGCCACGTGCATGACCACAAGCAGTGAGGGGCACGTCACCAGGATAAGCTGCAGGGCCCAGAGGCGCACATGGGACACGGGGAAGAACTCGTCGAAGCAGACGTTGGAGCAGCCAGGCTGGCGAGTGTTGCAGTCGAAGTCCTTGTGGTCATCACTCCACACACGCTCGGCCGTCACCAGGTACACTAGCACGCGGAAGATGAAGACCAGAGACAGCCAGATGCGCCCAAAGGCTGTGGAGTACTTGTTGACCCCACTCAGGAGGCCCTCAAAGATACTCCAGTTCATGGTGGACCCACGCGTCAGCTGCTACTGCAGGGAAACAAGAACAATAATTTCCTACATTTATCACAGACTTGCTCTGAGCACTTCGTAGAAATATGTCATCACATTTCATCCTCACCACCACTAGAGGAGCTGGGTTCTACTACTGTCCCCATTTTATAGAGGGAGGAAGCTGAAGTTTAGAGGCATTATACAAGGTTACACAACTATTAGGTGCAGGGCTGGGATTTGAGCATAGGTAATTAAGTCCAGAACCCAACTCTTACCAATACCAGTGGATGAGGGCAGGTCCAGGGAACCACTCATTCCTCCCAGGGCCTGAGGCTCTGGTCTTGAGGTTCTGCAGAGTGAAGACTGATAGAGTTGGGACATTCTGCCTGCTCCCTCTGTTTCAACCCTGGCCCTCCTCCTCAGGGGGCTGAGCCTTGAGATGGTTCTCTCCTTTCTGAGCACTGCTGCCTCTTCTCAGACAGCCCCTTCCCCAGGGGAACCTGCTCTTTGTTCTTTTCTTGGCTCAGGGATGGGACTGGAAAGGAGGCTGGAACCTTGTCCCCAAGCTCCCATCTGGTCTAACACTCTGTAATTAGCCAGGCAGAGTCCTGCTCAAGTGCCACTCATTTGAAGCACGGCCAATGCAATCCAGCTGAAAAGCTAAAGCAGGCAGCAATAAGTTCTCTTCATACAGTAGGCTTCCTAGAGTAACCTCGTATTCCAGTGTTTCCCAAACAGTGTTCCCTGGAACCCTGTCCCATAGGTTGGCAACAGGAGAAGTGAGAGAAGAGGATTCTGTGTCAAGAAAAGTTGGCAAACGTTGGGTTTAGTAAAGTTAAATAGGGTTCTTTTGCTCAACCGTGCTAATAAACTCACTAATAAATTCACCTAAAGAGGTATGAAATATGTGGCATTGCCCAAACTCCCTTGCCCACAGAAGCCCTTTTCCTCCTGACATAACGTTTATCATCTTGTGGAACAGCCTTGTCAAGACATCAAGTGGGAAATGCTGCTCCTGTCAGTTCTGCTGGTGAATTTGGCCTTATGAACTCACAGAATCAGATTCACTTCCGCGTAAGGGCCGTGACTGCTAGGCAGAGTAAGGGGTCCCCACTTCCTCACTCGAGAGTCCTCTGGCCTGATTCCTGGGGATGGGGGTGTGTCCACTAAGACCCATGAACTGTGGTTTCAACCAACTGTGCACCCTGGGACCCCAAGGAACCTGTCTTCCTAGCCACTAAAGGGCTCATGATGGCCTTCCCATGCTGGTCCAGGCTGAAGCTCACCAGGCTGTCTCGAGCCTCTGCATGATCAACTGCAAAGCAGAGGAGTGATAACAGCCAATATCCATGAAGCATTCATGCCATGCCGGGCACCGCTCTAAGTTCTTTGTATGAATCAGTACATTATTCCTTCACAGCAACCTTAGGAAAGGGCATATTTTTTTATTCCCAATTTACAGATGAGGAAAGAGGAACACAGAGGGATTAATTAACTTGCTCAATGTCACATAGCTAATAAGTGGCAGAGCTAGGATTTGAACCCAGGCAGGCTGGCTGTAGAGCCCACCCTCTGGGAACTGCCCAGCCTTAGGCCTCAGACTCTTTCCTCGAGTTTCAATGAGCTGCCTGTCTGTCTGTGTGCAGACGGATTCTGTCCTCCCCCTTGTGTGTGGATCCTGGATGAGGGTGACTGGGGGTACCTTTGCCCACCACCCTGTCTCCACTCCACCTGCGCCACTTGGACGGGGGATGGGTGGGGGTGGGGGCCGGGGGGTGCGGGGGGAGCTCTGTTCTGAATCACCAGCCTGCGTGCTCAGTCCTGTCTAAGGTAGGCGAGACTCCTGGCAGCTTCTCAGGGAACACCCAGGGAGGCCCCGCCTTCAGCCCCCAGGGGCTCTCACCCAGCCCATCCCTACTTGGGGAGGAGTGGGGCAGGGCTTTGCAGGCCCAGGCAGAGCTACCCTGCCTGCTGAGATTCCAGCCTGGCCCCTGCTCCCACCTTTGCCCAGCTGGGGAGAGCTGAAAAAACCCAGAGCCCCTTATTCCTCCACCATCAGGGCCCAGGGTGGCAGATGTGTCCAGGCCACCTCCCCCCACTCCCCAGCAGAGAAGTGTCCTCCTGCCACGTATGCCAAGGGGCAGGGCACATGCGGACACAGATGCTCTTACCTGAGTAGCTACTCCTCAGGGCTCTCTTGGCTCCCAGCAGCCGGCAATAGGACTCAGCAAGCAGCTGGAATTTCATACCCAGAAGTGGGGAAGGTTTTTGGGGAAGCCCGTTGAAGCCTGTTTCCAGGACAGAGCCTGCCGAGTGTGCCGGCCCAGCCAGGGAGGAGGAGGAGCTGGGGCCTGCACTGCCATTGGCTGGGCCCCAGCCTCCCCAGACTGCTTCTGATGAGGCTCAGGAAACTGAGGGGTTCACTCCTCCCAGGGCGCTGAGCCTCGAATCCTGGTATCCTCTCAGGGGAGAGCCGCAAGTCCACTCTGACTCCTCGTTCATCCTCCCATCTGTGGGCTTGTGTGGGAGAAGCTGAGGGCTGAATCCTAGCTCTGCCACTTTCTCACTGTGTGATTTCTCGCCTTCTCTGTGAAAGGGGGAAAAGAACAACACCTACCTCATAGGGTGGATACGTGCATTAACCCAGCCTTAGGGTAAAGTGCTTAGAACAGTGCCTGGCACAAGGGAACCCCTGTCTACCATTGCCTGGAATGCGTATAAACTGCCCAGCACAGGCCTGCCGCATGGTCTGTCCTCAAAAAATGTTTCTTCCTCCCCCTTTTCCTTATTCCTAGGCCTTTTCTTTCTGAGATACAGGGAAGGCAGAGGAGAAGGGAGGGAGAGAGAGATGTATTCACTAGAGAAAATCTCATCTGGATGCATGTTGTCTTTGGGTTAAAAAGGCCAAACCCAAGCCAGGCAGGAACCACAGGAGAGGTGGAGAAGGTGGGCAGGGGCGCCTAGGGAAGGCTTCTCATTAGTGCACAGACACAGTCTGTTGGCCTAATTAACTTCCAAGGTGCCCTGTATCAGCAGGTCACTTGGGGTCAGGATTCAACAGATAAAGTATCCAGGAGCCACAAACACCACATGTCCACAAGCAAACACAATGTAGCTTCACATGTACATACTCTTACACACAGGCCACAGTTATGGGCACAGTGTTGCACACACATGCAGCAGTGGCTTTATTTTATTCACTGCTCTATCCCTTGTGCCTAGTATGGGGCCTGGTGTCTTGTCCAGTTAGGCTTCAATTTATATTTATTGAATGAGTGATGTGTGAAATGCACACACCCTGCAGAGAGTCACACATTTCTATACTCCATGCTCTTTCCAAAAAGCTGTTGCCAAGTACAGGAGAGAGGAGGCATATAAAGGGATCAGTTACAACATTGTGAGAAGTCTTAGAAAAGACACAGATAGAGAAGGGAGTTTTAAGTTCTGCCAGAGGTAGACCCAGAGAAGGTAACATTGAAGCTGGGTCTTGAAGGATGTATTGGAGTTTACCAAGAAGAGATGCTGAGGAGGGGCCTTTGAGGCAGTGGGCACATGGTGTGCAGAGGACCTTTGTGAAAACTAATGGAAGAGCATTGGAGAGTGGGCTGGGTAGTGGTGGGGACACCACATGGCAAGGTGCCTGGAAGGTCAGCAAAGACCTTCCAGACCGTGAAGGACCTGAAATGTCATGCTAAGGAGTTTGAATTTATCTTGGGTGCAGAGGGAGGCATGAGGGAATTCTTTTCTTTTTTCTATTTTTACATTTCGTATTGTACTGAGGCAGGAGTGAGTTCTAAAAAAGGAAAAGACATGGTCAGATTGGTACCTTTGATTCTCATTATTCAAGGTAGTTATATTCTACAAGTCACCATGAACACCAAGTTAGTGCATACTGAAGCATTCTTCCTAGAGGACATATGAGGTTAGGTTCCTGCAAGCTTCTGTTTACAATGTGGTTAGCAACTGATCAGTACAGAAGTCTGATTTATGTGTGTTTCTGAAGACACCTTGTTTAATATTTATTGTTGACCCATTAATATTGGACTCATAGCCAACACCACTATATCTCATGACTGAAAGAAGCTTGTCTAACACACATATTTTTCCCATAAGGCCCATCATAGTCTTCGTGTACTTAGAAACACTAGATGGCACTTCAGCACTATACTCGGGGCCATTTCAAACAGCAAAACCCCAGCAAAAAGCAAGAAATGAGAAAAACATGGCACTAAGTAGACCTCCAATGGAACATATGTTTATATGTATTAGAGCTGAAAGGGGAAGGCAAAATGTCACCTTATTCAGCCACAGCTGGGAACACGTGCATTGGGAGACTCAAATTTTTGCCACTCTGTGCATGTTATAAATGGTCATGAAAGTGTCTTAGGTATAAATTTTCGATTAGAAATAAATTGTGATGAGCTGGAGAATGCACAATATGGAATCTGTGAATAATGAAGATCAACTGTATGTTTAGAAAGCTTCCTCTGTTTGAGAAAAGAGGCTGCAGGGGCTTGTGAGAACAGTATGAAAGTTACTGCAATGATTTAGGCAAGAGATGAGCAAGAGGGTTGGATTTGGGAAATAGCTGGAAAATACAGCTGGCAGCTTTGGGGGACTGACTGGATGTAGGGTGTGAGGCAGGAGGCTGACCTAGGATGGTTCACAGGTCACTGGTTTTGGTGATTTGATAGGTGGTTGGACCACTGATAGAAATAACCCTATGAGGTAGGAATGCCAATGGCCCCATGTTCCAGATGGGAAAACTGAGGCCCAGAGAGGCTAAGAAACTTGCCTGGGCTTACACAATCAGTAATCAGGAGAGCTGGGGGTGGAGTTCAGGTAGCTGAGCTCCAGAGCCGGTGCTCTTAACACTGTAATGCTTCAACATCTTCATACCCAAGGATCTGGCAACACTGTTGGCTCCTTTATGGCTGATAAACATAATCATTTACTTGTCATCAAATATTCATTAAGAACCTACTATGTGCCACGTGTTGTGCCTGATAGTGGAAATGAGTCAGTAGGCATGATTCTCATGGTTCAACCTCTGGGCCTGGTCCTCTTGAAGATTACAGTCAAAGGAGGAAATAAGACATTAAACACACAAACACACACCAATAACTCTAAAAATGCAATTGTGATAGAGTCACAAAGGAGAAGCACAGTGCCAAGAAAATGTATAATGGAGAACCAGACCTAGTTTCAGGAGGCAGGGAAAGCCTTTCCGAAAGTGTAAGATTTACATTGAGGCCTGGAGCTTTCTCCTCTGCAGGTAACCCTCTGCCTGCTTCCTAAAATCCCAGCACTCTCCAGAGCTCTCCTGTATTCTCTTCTCTCAGTGCACTCTCCACAGGCTGTGGCTCCTACCACCAGCTTGGGGCTGAGGACTCCAACTATTGCTGCCACCTCATGGCCCTGGATAGTTCATGTGGCTCCTACTCAGCGCATGTAGCGCTGAACTGATGAACTCCAAACACATCTGTGATGAACCTGTGCACCACTTTTCCCACTGACTCCCCCTGCTATGCTTGGAATGTGTCCCCCAATGTTCTCATGTATTGAAACTTAACTCCCAATGCAACAGTGTTGGGAGGTGGGACTTTAAGAGGTAATTAGGTTAGTTAGATTAACATCGTTATCATGGGAGTGGGTTTGTTATCATGAAAGTGAGTTTACTATCAAGTGAGAGGTTTCAATAGAGGCTTCATGGCTGTTCTTTTACTGAGGGATGGGACTTAGGGGATGCTGGAAATCCAGGAGGGAGCTGGAGGTGGGAAGGGTGGAAGGTGGGCATGACAGAGAAGAGGCAAACCTGGAGAACAGGGAAGCAGTTGTGTGATGGGCAGAATCCACACAGACCTGGGCTCAAACCCCATTTCTGCTCCCTAGCTATGTGGCCTTGGTCAACTCATTTTTTCTCTCTGAGCCTTAGTTTCCTTTCTTTAGAATGTGGAAGGGGTGGGGGGTGCTGTTGTGAGGAGTCCTTGAGAGGATCTGTGTAAACGTGGTGATTTACAGTTGGCATGTCTCACACATCCATTTTCTTCCACTCTGTAAGCTGTTGCTCTCCGACCTGTTGGGTGGACATTTGTTTTGCCCCTGGGATGAATGGTCATGCTCTTCCCCTATGATGTGCCTCCCTTCCTGGGCCTCTAGACCTACTCCACCAACTCTGCCCATGCTTCCAAGCTCAGCCCGAGGAGGCTGAAACTGGGATGTGCCCCTTGGTCTCTCCCTACGATTTCTGAGGCTCTGTGTGAGCTGGGTCATGGAGAGACTCACCATTCCTGAGACTGGGGCCCAATGCTTCTAGGTATCCTCATCCCTCCAGCCCGGCCCACACTAAAGCTGAATCATTGGTCTCAATCATACAGTGTTTTGCTGTCTCTGGGCGGGTTGTCTCAGTTCCATTTGGGGTCTCCCTTTTAGAGTATTGAGGGCACATGAGCAGTTCTTGGAGCTTTGGCCACTGGCTGCCACATTTCCCCTTGCTACAGAGTTCCAAGGCCAAGGACCTTCCTGGTGGGCTCTTGCCTGGATGCTCAGAATCTCTGCTGAGTCATGGTCCAGTGTGGGGACCACATGACTTACTGAAAGTAACCAGACAGCTCTGGATTTTAAATCTGGTTCCATCAAGTGGTGAGTACATGTAGCAGGTGTCAGGATCCACCCCAGATCCTCTTGGCATACTCCATTTCGGTGGTTAAGAGGACCTAGCACAGCACAGTGATTTACAGCAGGTGAGACCAGTGTCCAGTGGCCAGCACCTGCCACTCTGCCTGGGGCTCTCTGGGCTTCTGGGCCTCTGCCTGCATATGGGGTAGGCTGGAAGTGCTAGTGAACTGATGCCCCACTGGGAAGAGCCCTCAACAAATGACTGATAGAAGTTAGGGTATAAATTCTCCAGCCTCCTCAGCCTTTGATTGAGATGACTGTGAAGCCATTTTCTACTGTTTCCCAGCAGTCCCCAGCAGGATTAAGCTCCGTTGCCCATGGAGGTAACTCGCTCAATTAAACACCCTTCATTAGCTTTCTTCCCTTCTCTGACTCACTGCCCATTCCCATGCTGATGTTTCCTCGGATGGCCTCCCAAATAAACAACTTGCCTGCAAATCCTGCCTCAGGCTTGGCTTTTGGGAGAGCCCAAACTAAGACATCTCTTGTTTGAACAGAGAAGCAATCTCATTTCCTGGGGAATTCGCCTATCTTCACTCTAACCAGCCGCATCTTCGCTCATTGAGTGTTGATTGGCTCAGAGGTGGGACTGGCCCCCAGTTGTGCTAATGAGTCATACTTATCTTGCTCAGTTGATTGGTCCAATGTGACAACTTAACCCACACTGATCTACCAAGGGGTCTTCCCTGGGACTTTTGAACATGGGATAGGGAGAGTGTCCATCTGATGACAGACATAGTGAGAAGTGAGGCTCCGGAATTGCTGGCAGCCTGCTGTTTGACAAAGCTGCTTTGCTGAGTGAGACAATGATTCTGATGCAGAAAGGGAAGCAGAAACAAAAGATGAGCAAGCAAGTGCTTGGAAGGCACTGGAATCCCTGGCTTGGTCTATCTTTGGAGCCCAGCCATAATGTTTTCTTTCCTGCATGCACATAAACCGCTGCATTATCCTTTTGTTTTAGCCTGTTTAATTTGGGTATCTGTCATTTGCAGCCAAATATACTCTCTGTAACCTTGGATTTGCCATTTAATAGTGCCTGGTGCATAGTAGGTGTTCAACAAATATTTGTTGACTGACTTGTACCCTCTGGACCCTGTTTCCCTTACTTGTGTGTTGGGGGTGATAATAAGTAGCTCGTAGGGCTGTTGCATGGATAAAATGAGACAATGAGAGGGAGAGGGCTGTCTTGGCCTGTTTCATGCCACTGCAAAAGACTACCACAGACTGGGTGATTTATAAAGAATAGATATTTATTTTCTCACAGTTCTGTAGGCTGGGAAGTCCAAGACCAAGGTGTTGGCATCTAGTGAGGATGTGGCCTCTGCTTCCAAGATGGTGCCTCAAACACTGTATCCTTCAGAGAGGAGGAACGCTGTATCCTCACATGGCAGAGGCAGAAGGGCCAAAATGGTGAAACTTCCTCTATTAAGCCACTTTATAATGTCATTAATCCATTCACGAGGGTGGAGCTGTCATTACCTAAACACCTCCCCAAGGGCCCCACCCCCCAATACATCAGGGATGAAGTTTCCAACATATGAATTTTTGGGGACACATTCGGACCATAGCAAGGGCTCTGTCAACTATGAAGTGTCAGACCCAAGCAAAGAGCTTTCTTCTGCCTGTGAGCCAGGGAGGGTGCCAGGGAGGATGCCAGGGAGGATGCCAGGGAAGACAGGGCATATTGGGTGAGGTGCTCAGAGCCCTGCCTGGATCTGTGGATGCACAGAGCTAGTGAAAGCTGCATGAAGATGAAGATGATGGGAGTGGAATGGGAGGAATGGCTTGGGGAGAATTTTTTTTCTTTTGAGAGAATCAATAAGAAGGGCAGAGAGGGAATTAATGTTTATTGACTCTCTGTTATGTAGCATTCATTGGGCCCAACTCCTCGCATACATCAGAGAGTGCAAACTGGTGACCTGGAGGCGAATGTTTTGTTTGGCCTTCATGGTGCTAAAGAAACGTTTCAATTAATTACCAACATATCAAAATCTGGAGGTTCCATATGAAAACATATTTTGGGGGAAGTTCTAGAGGATCCGGCAGCATGGGGTCTATATTCCCTGTAGCATCAAGAGGTGGAGCTGACAAGCAGCTGCCCCCACCTTGTAGTCATTAAGATGGTAATCCTGGACACTGGCAACTCATCTTCCCAATAGCCCTGCAAAACCCACTTAGTTCCATTTTATAGATGATAAAACTGCGAGTCAGAGATAACGTGATTTGCTCCAGACCACATAGTTAGGGATTGATGGAGCTGGGGTTGTGGCTCAGTTCTTGTTGACCCCAGAGTCTGTTCTCCCACCACAGTATGGAGACTGTCTGGCTATCAGTGGGAGGAGAGTGAGGAGGGAGACAGGTTTGGTGTCAGTGATTAGGAAGGGTGGGGGTGCCACAGGTAGAGGCAGGAGAACTTGAGGGTGGGGAGATGATGCTGTCAGACCAGGCCATTGCCAGTTCGAAGGGACCACACGGTGTCCAGGTGAAGGGGTCCACTCCCAGGTCACTTTTAGCACCTGGAGCCTGGGCCTGGTGGTCCGAGGAATAGAGGATTGTGGCTGGAGATATTTTGGGGACCTGGTGGCTGATTAGCCAAGGGGAATGAGGCAAAGGGAGGAGCCAGAAATGCTGTTCAGGTGCCTCACTGGACGGCCTCGGAGGCTGGTGCTTCAGAAGATCAGGGTGGGGGAGGGGCAGGAAAGGGAAGGGGGAGGGGCAGGAAAGGGGAGGAGAGAGAGGTTGGGGGAAGCAGGTCTGGGAGGGGGAGATGGTGCATCCAGTTTGGAGGTGTTGAGTTGGAGGGAGATGTCCGGGGAGAGTTGGCTGAGCAGGTCTGGAGCACGGGAGGACGCTCCTAGCTGGAGATAACGGTCCAGAGAGGAAGCTGTGATGCCCAGGACAGACAAAAGGGGCCAGGCCTGGGGTGTCCACACCAACTGTGGCCTTAGTGCTTGGTGGAGGTTGGAAGGATGCCCCCCCATTCAGTCTCTCTGACCTTCCACAAGGTAATGAGGATCCCGCCCTCTTCACCCAGTGGGCCCCTCTGTAATCGGCTTCCCTGGGGATGTTTGAGCGAAACGGAATAGCGAGGCAGGCAGGGAGGAAGGGAGGGAGAACTGGTTATCGCTTCCCCTCAGCTCCGAGTGGATAATTACACAGCTCTCTGAGCCCCAGGACTGGGCCAGGCGGCAATCCATACAGACAGCCTCTCAGAATTAATGGGACTCCAAGGGGTTTGGGGTGAGGGAGCACCAAGGCTGAGAGAGGCTGAGGAGAGAGAAACTAGACATGGGAAGACTGTGTCTGACAGAAAGAGCCCAAGATGCAGGGTCTGAAGCAGAGACGGAGGGAAAGAGCAGGGAAGTTGAAGCTCAGAGAGGTTAAGTCACCTGCGCAGAGACACACAGCAGCAAAGCTGGGCTTTGGCCTCTGTCTGTGTCCAGAGTGCATGCTCCTTTTTTTAAATTATTATACTTTAAGTTTTAGGGTACATGTGCACAACATGCAGGTTTGTTACATATGGCGGACCTTCTCCCTCACTGAGAAGGCCCCTGGAAACAGGCCTTCAGCACACAAACCCTGCATCAGAGCTGCTTCTGGTCTGAGTGAAGGTGGGGACCTAGGGAAGAAGAGTGACTTTTGTAGATGTGAGGGAGGAAAAGGGAGCAGGTGTGACGGATCCTTCCAGGCAGCTCGCATGGGGCCCCTCCGTCCTCTGTTGGAACTAAGGGCACCTCTGCGTCCCGCCCCTCCGCAACCCCGGCAGTATGCCCCTCTAGCATGCCTCCGCCCCTCCGCAACCCCGGCTGTATGCCCCTCCAGCCTCCGCCCCTCCGCAACCCCGGCTGTATGCCCCTCCAGCCTCCGGAATCACCTGGAGTTTGGTTTATGCTTATTGTACCAATGGTAATCTCTCAGTTCTATGAATGTGCCATGGCTATGTGAGATGTTATCAGTAGAAGGTATACAGGAGCTATTTGTACTATCTTTGTAGTTTTTAGATTCTTCCAAAATAAAAAGTTTATTATAAAAACCCCACAACCAACAGCAGATTCCAGCTGTTGGTTGGGGGCAGGGAAGGGGGCTAATGAGGGGAGAGGCCAGGGCCCCAGAGGGGAACTGGGGTGCAGAATATTGATGCAGGCCCGCACGGCAGTGTTCGCATTTAGCTCAGGCATACGAGGGCCCCGTGGTACTCGAGTTGAGCCATTCGGGTCAGTATCATTCACTTAGGCCCCCGTTGGCCATGTCACCAGGGCCTCAACCTGAGTCTATGCTGGGCACACTGAAGATTCAGTCCACTAGGAGGGTGAGGATGCCAGGGGTAAGCACCGGAAGTATCTACAACTTACTTCACATCTGTTATGTGCTGGTAAGTCTCCTAAGCTGCTTCATATACAGCGTCAATTTGAATTCTCAGAAAATCCCATTTCCTGGAGGAGTCCGAGGCACAGAGAGGTTAAGTAACTTGCCCAAGGTCACACAGTATGTTCTGACCAGAACCCTTCTGATAGCCAGGATGGGAGACCTTTTTTTTTTTTTTTTTTTTTTTTTTTTTTATTATACTTTAGGTTTTAGGGTACATGTGCACAATGTGCAGGTTTGTTACATATGTATCCATGTGCCATGTTGATTTCCTGCACCCATTAACTCGTCATTTAGCATTAGGTATATCTCCTAATGCTGTCCCTCCCCCCTCCCCCCACCCCACAACAGTCCCCGGAGTGTGATGTTCTCCTTCCTGTGTCCATGAGTTCTCATTGTTCAATTCCCACCTATGAGTGAGAACATACGGTGTTTGGTTTTTTGTCCTTGCGATAGTTTACTGAGAATGATGTTTTCCAGTTTCATCCATGTCCCTACAAAGGACACGAACTCACAGGATGGGAGACCTTTTAAAGCTTGCCCCATGAAGGGGACACACTGTAGGTACCGCAGGACTTCTACGTCTCAGGGCAGGAGCCACTGGACCAGCAGGTTTCTGGCGGCCTGCAGCTTGGGAGCCAGCGGGACTGAGATGGGCTCTGGCCCCTCTCCCAGGAGCCTCTTGGGCATCTCGGCTTGGCTCTTCTCTGCATGGTTGCTCTGTCCTCTCTCACACCTGGTCCCCAAGGCTATTCTGCCTGCTCTACTCCACCGCGAAGCTCAGCTTCTCCTCTTGGCTCCTGCGCTCGCTGCTCCCAGTCTAGCTGAAGGAGTGACTGATTGGCCCAGCTTCTCCTCCTGAGGATTGGCCGCCCTTGGGTCCAGGCGTCTGTGACCTGGACGGGCAAGACAAGTAGGACAGTATGGTTCAGTGCCATGAGCCCCGGCTCTGCAGGTGGATTGCTTAGATTTGAATTCCACTTTCTCCCTGTGTGACCCTGGGCAAATGACTTCACCTTTCTGTGCTCTTGACTCATCCTCGGAGGTAACAGTGCTATCTTCCCCACGTGAAGACTGAATACGTGATGCCGTGTGAATGAATGCATGCAGAGCCCCGGCCCAGAGGACGCACTCTGCTACCACCGCTTGTGGCCATTCTTATTGCTGCCATCATAGATCACAGTGTGTCTAGTTGGCAGGGGCAGCGAGTAGGGCAGGGAGTGATGGACACACCTCCTACACCCAGCCAGCCCAGGGACTGCTCCTCCTCATGCTCCTAACCTGTCCGTGAATCTGGGTAAAAGACTTCCTAAGGAAGAGGAGAGTTCAGGCTTCAGGCTTCAAGGGGTGTGTGTGTGTGTGTGTGTGTGTGCATGTGCACACGTGGAGAAGTAATGCCCCCCTTTGTTCCCACCCCCCCACTGCCGTGCCTGAGCCCCCGGGCTGTGGCCTTGCTTTGTCTCTTATGCCCTGACAGTGGTGAGGGAGGGCTCTTCCCACCTCAGCAGAACACAGGTAGATGTGTGTGCAAATGATAGGCTTTTAGGAGGAAAGTAAGGACTTTGCCTCACAATCCGGAATCTTCCAGGATCACAGAAGACTCTGACAGCATCTGGGTGAATGAGCAAGTGGGTGCTGGGAAAGGAAGGCAGATCTTGTGGGCAGAGCTGCAAAGCCTGAGCTCCTCCAATCCTGGTCTGTGGAACACCTACTTCTCCCACCTCAGAATCCTGCCTAGAAGTCTCTCTGCACCCCCAACCCCCGCCACCCACCTCCAGCTGCTGGGCACACTGGTGCAGATCCAGGCACAAGAAGCCTGAGGGCTCTGGTGCTAGGATGGCTCAGGCCTTCAGGTATGGGGCCCAGGCAAGACATGGGATGGGGAAGAAAGGCCAAGAGGAGGCTGAATCATGCTAGCGAACAATAAGACGTCACACATGTGCACACCTACAAAGCTCCTAGAAACATCTCTAGCTCATGGCAAGTGCTACCTGGGTGCTATTAATGCAAATGAAGATAGATGAGAATGAAGAGGCCTGTGTCAGAAGCTGCCGGAGTCCGCTGACAACCAGAACACAACCTCCTTGGGACCCTGCACCTGCTGGAGAGAGGGGACACCAGCACGGGACAGAGTGCTTACTCTGCGCCAGATACGGTTCATTTAATCCCAACAGCCACACAATGAGATGTGACGATCATCCGCCCATCTTCCAGGCGAGAAGATGAAGGCTTAAAGTAGTTAAATAACTCTTTTTCTGTTCATTTTGAGCATGCCAAGATGACTTCTTTGCACCTGCTCTTCCCTGTCTGCAGTGCTTATGCTCTGCCCTAAAAATATTCACAAAGCCAGTATATAAAGCTGTAACAAATCACCCCGAAATTTAATAGTTTACAATCACAAGTATTTATTATACCCAAGTTTCTGTTGGTCAGGAATTCTGGAGCAGCTTCAGGACGACATGAGGATGTTTATGGGACCTAGGCACTTTGGCCTTTTATGGCCTCTTCCCTTTCCAAAGAATATTTGAAAAATTACATTTCATGATTGTGTTGGTATAAAGATAAATATATTAATGTTCTATATTAAAAACATTTTCTTTGACCTAAAAGTTCCTTCTTTCTCCTAATTTTAAAAGAAGTGAAAAACATTTTCACTGGTCCTAAACGTCTTGTGGGCCCACAGTATGGTGCCTCATGTGTTTAGTGGACAGATTGGCCCTGAGTGCCTCAGCCAGGTAGTTCTGGTTCAGGGTCACTCATGTGGCTGCAGTCTCCTGAAGGCTTGACTGAGGCTGGAGGGTCCATTTCCATGATGGTGCACTCACGTGGTTGCTGGCAGGAGGCTCAGTTCCCTGCTGTGGGCCTCTCAATGGGTTGACTTGAGTGTCCTCATGATATGACAGCTGCTTCCCCTAGGGTGAGAGAGGGGAAAGTAGGGCGGAATCCTTTTATGCCGTACCTTGGAAGTCATCCATGGTCAAATATCATTACTTCTGCCACATTCCTCTTGTGAGTCATTAAATACGGCTTGCACGTAAGGGATGTAGGGGAAGGGAAATTAGCCTCCACTTTTTGAAGTCAGTGGACAGACATATTCAAACACCATTGTACTTGGCTTCAGACAGGCCTTCCCTAGGTCACCTAATTTTGACCCTTGTTGCCACCCTCCAAGTCCCCTATAACACATCACTCAACTTATCACCATCGGAGATTACCTTGTTCATTGATCCAATTGTTTGTCTGCCCCA
The DNA here is from genome assembly GCF_028878055.3 of Symphalangus syndactylus. NCBI lineage: Eukaryota > Metazoa > Chordata > Mammalia > Primates > Hylobatidae > Symphalangus > Symphalangus syndactylus. The sequence goes on from NC_072441.2 coordinate 142,787,304, forward strand.
GCTGGAAGGTAAGCTCCTCTGTGGGAGGGGACCTCGTCTGTCTGTTCTCTGCTGTTGTTCTAGGGCCTAGCATAAAGCCCAGCCCCCATGAGGCTCTCAGTAAGCATTTGGTGAATGAAGGAATGAGTGAATGAATGAGCATTCGTGGTGGTGGTGGGAGAACCTGCAGTCACTTCAAACTGGTGGTGGAAGGGGAGTGTGTGGAGAGGCTGAAGCTCTCCGCCTGGGGTTTGTTGGCCTGGGGTGGTTTCCAAGGCCCGGGGGATTGGGAAGGAGGTTTCGTAGCAAAGAGCAGAGTAGAGCAGTAAGGGAGTGAGAGGCCTGGAGAGGCTGGATGACCAGAAGGCATGGGATTACCTTGTGAGCGGTGACCCCAGATTATAAGATCTAGTGGGGTATAATTGCTACAGATGTAGGAACAGGAAAATTACAATGCATTATGGCAGATGCCTAACAGAAGTGTGTTCAGGACCCATTAGGCTGGACGCTGATGCTGACCGCTGACGGAGGACTTTGCTTTTGGCCACACCCTTGACTGTGGACTTTGCTCACTTGCCGAGGTGTTAGGGGATTGCTGAGTCCTGGGGATACACACTTGGCTGCTGGTCGCTGCAAGACTAGCTCACCTGCCCGAGCTGCTTCATTCAGCCGCTGGGGGGCAGCAGAGGCCCAGGCTTGGCGGCAGCGCCAGGGCTCCTGCAACCTCCGCCCTCAGAGCCGTTCTGTGCTGCCAGCGACCAGCGACCAGCTCCTGTAGGGGCAGAAGCTGCTGGGTGGGGTGGAGGTCACAAGTTTGGGGTGTTCCAGTCTGTGCTCCTGCTTCTGAATTGTTCCTTCCACTCTCTCCTGAGCCTTCTCCTAGTATCCTTTCCTCCTCTACAAATCTTCCCGGAAGTTGAAAGCAGAGAGGTGGGGGTGGGGTGGGGGCCTGGAACTTGCGACTTCAATGAAGGAGTTGGACTTTACCCTAAGAGCCGTGGAAAGTTCACTGAAGTGCCTGATTTGTGTTTGCAGAAAGATGCCTCTGGCTCTTGGGAAGCAGAAAGCCCAGACGAGCAGCTGCTTCAAGGCTCAGAGGGGAGAGGGATCGGAGAAGAACCAGTGAGACCATGAGGCAGATGGTGGGTACCCCCTCGCTGGGACATGGGGAGAACTGGGCTGAGTGCGCGGGGCAGTGCTGAACCCCAGAATGAGCACACTATTGCAGTGGTGGCAGAGGGTTCAGGACACAGGGCCCCCAGCCCAGATAGGCCTGGGTTCAAGGCTAGGATTCCCTTCATGGGGGTGACAGCAGGCAGGAGGGGAGCAGCCCTCCACCCTAGATGGACTGGCTTGCTAGAAAGTGAGTCAGGAACAGGGGCCAGGGACCCACAACTGAGCACAAAGTGAGGTGTTGGACTTGACCGTGGTGGAGTCTCTGACTGGAGCTAGGCTCAGAAGGGCAGCTGGCCCTCTAATTCCTAAAGGCTGTTCTCTCATGTCATGTGCTCCAAAGGTGCTGTCATCAGACATCAGGGACAGTGTGAGGAAGCCCTAGAGGATTAGCCTGGTCTTAGCCCTGACCTGGAGTTGACTGCAGTCCTACACTTTCCAGCTTGGGGCTGAATCCACAGGCCTCAGCAGCCTTTGTGCCTGCTGCCTGCTGGCCTTCACCCCGCCTGGCTCCAGGTCCTCCAGGTTGGTACTGAGCTGGAAGCTGGCTGTGTGATCACAGTTGGCCTTGTGCCCAGAGACTACAGTTGGGCTGGGTCTAGCAGAGGGCCTGGCTGCCTCCCAGGGTTCATAAGGGGGGACCGCTCCTCTAAACTCTTGCTGTGGATGGTGAAGGACTCATCCCTGAGCCGCCAGGATGGTTTGGGCTTGTGCCCCTCTCCCCCTTCCCATCGGCTGTTCCTGGCACCTGCAGCATTCTCTCACTGCTCCCTTTTACCTGGCCAACTCCTAGTCATCTTGATGTCTCAGTTTAAATGTCACTTCCTTGGAAACAATTTTAATGCACCCATTATTCTTGCTCAGAGCATCCTTTGCTTTTCCTGCAGTGTATTTATTACAGCTTATTATACTTTTACTTGGAGAGAGAGAGACAGAGTGTGTGTGTGTGTGTGTGTGTGTGTGTGTGTGTGTGTGTGAACATCTTGACCCCCTGAATAGACTGGAAGCTCCCTGGAGACTGGAAGCATGTCTGTTTTACTCATCATTATAGTCCCAGGCTCTAGCCCCAGGCCTGGGATACTGCAGGCACTCTAAAAATATTCGTTGAATAGGTGAAGGAAAGAAAGAATAAATGCATTATGGATGCCCCTGGGGATGCCCTATGTGTTGGGAATTCATAAAGCCACAGAGTAAACCTGGCATGTCTCTGGATCATCAGTTTTACTTGGTGAAGGAATTAGAAGCATTCTATTTACTTATTAATCGAATATTTTACATTACAAAAGTAATACGTGTTCCTTGTCAAAATTCAATCAATAGGCATTGAAACAAACCCTGACACATTATAGAGTACAACAAAAAGTTCACTTGACTTTTAAAGAGAAAATATGAGGCTTCAAAGACATTGTGAGCTTAAGAGGAGCCAGACTGGCCTGCGGTGCAGGCTCCTGCAGGCATGAGGTCACTCCTGTGGGTTAGGGCACCTCCATGGGAGAGGCTGAGAAACTGCTTTTAGGCAATTGCGCTGTTGTTGGCGTTGTGGCTCTAGAGGCTGGGCGCCGACTGCACTTGGAGAGAAAGCAAACGCCCGCTTTATTGAACGAGAAGTTGGCTGGCCAGACTCCGGGGGCAGGGGCCTGGAGGAGAAGAGTGTTTGTGGAGGAGTGGGGATGCAGGGAGGCTTTCTAGCGGGTATCAGGAGGGTTACCTTCCTGGTAACGAAATAACAAAAATCCTTTCGGAAGAGTGAGAGAGTGGGGGTGCTATAACAGGTCAGCCACTTCAGAGGGGCTGGCTGTCCCAGGCTGGGGGCACAGGGCTGGGGAGTACCGAGGAGGTAGGAAAGTATGTGGGGGGGTGTCATTGGGTTGGCTGAAGGCAATCCACGGCCATCTGGGGAGACCAGCAGTGAACGGGCCATGGAGAATGACACTGTTATGTGCAAAATGTACAGCTCGAGGTGGAGCGAAAGATGTGGGCCTGGAGCCTGACAGATCCCGGTTCAAATCTCAGCTCTGCCAGTTTTAGTGATGTGATTTGGTCAAGTCCTTTCCCTCTCTGAGCCTCATTTGCTCCACTGGCACAAGGAGAATCCTGATCACCATCTTGAAGGGGGTTGTGATGGTTCCATTAGGAATCTATTCTCTGCACGTTCAAATCACTTGGGTAGTGTTTTTAAAAATACTGACATCTGGGCTTCAGCTCAGCTACCTGAAGCGGAGTCTCCGGGAGTGCATCCCCAGCATCTAGGATGCTTTGGCAGGGCCCCAGGTGATTCCGCGTGCAGCCGGGGAGAATCCCTGCCAGCGATGATCTGAACACGGCCTTGTCATTTTCTCCAGCAGAGGAAGAGGTTCCTGTTTCCCGATTAATCCACCACAGCCTGGCCCAGGCTTTGTGGTCAGTCCACAAGCTGCTTTTGTGCCTCTCACTGGGCTTTTCTCCTCCGCCTGGCTTGTTTGCTCTTTGTCTGGGTCCCAGCTATCAGGTGCAGGGCACGAGCCAAGTGCCCACCGGGATGCAGCTGCTTTCTGTCCAGTGGCTTTGGGGGTGACAGACAGATGCAGACCTATGGGGAGAATGACGCAGGGGCGGACAAGCCGGGCCTAGAGCGAGGAACACCCCTCCTTCCCTGCAAGGAAGATCCAGGAAGAGATTGACTTGGTGCTTAAACTTGAGCTGCACCAGAAGCCCCGGGGGTTGGGGGAGGGGTGTTAAAATACAGATTGCCAGGTCCCCGACCCCAGGGCATCCGATTTGGTAGGTCTAGGGTGGGGCTGGGAATGTGCACTTCTGACAAATTCCCAGGTGATGCTACTGGCCCCCTGGACTACACTTTGAGAACCACTGACTTAGAGGCCCACAGAGAAGTCAGCTACACACCACCTCCGCCCACACATACCCAGAGCCAGAGAGCAGCAGGCCCAGAGGAAAGGCGGGCGGTCAAGCAACCCACAGACACACTCTAGTCGGAGGAGGCACCGAGGAGGCGAGAGATCCGGACACGCATCAGCAGAGCTGGGGGAGACAAGGACCCCAGTATAGACCCCGGGAGGAGACACCCAAGGGAGAGAGACAGCGACATCTTCCTGGCCCCTCACCCAGCTCAGAGAATGATGTCGGGAAAGAGTGGTAGGCTGACCCAATGACAGACAGACAGACTGACTGGAGGACAGAGAGGCGGGTGGAGATTCGCAGTGCGTGAGCACCAGCCAGCCTGGGGGAACGACAGACAGACAGACTGACTGGAGGACAGAGAAGCGGGTGGAGATTCGCAGTGCGTGAGCACCGTGCAGCCGGGGGGAGCTCTAGGGTGTGCTGGTGCCAACTTGTACCCCTCAGTTTTCAGGACATTTGCCGGTGAGTTGTAAACCCTTAATTGCTGGAAGTTGGCCCTGGTGGGAGTGTGCACCCCGTGTGGACACCCTGTGAACCCCAAGTGGTGGCGACTTCAGAAGCAACGCCTCCTCTTTTCTGGCCTAGGTTTGACCCATGTGGGACTTTTTGCCCTTCTGCTCAAAGGTCAGGTCCTGCCACCTCGTCCAGGAAGCCTTTCTGACTGCTCCACCCATGGGGCACATGCTTGTCTCCCGGGAGTTCTGTGGCGTCAGCTTCTCAAGCCTTCTGTGGATTTTTCAGGGTTTTGGTTCATTGTTTCTGGCGTGACTCTGGGTTGTATCACCCCCTTCCCGGCCCTCAGTGTCCTCCGTGGGGATTGGTTGAAGGATCCCTAGGGCCTCTTCCACTTGAAATAATTCGTGTTTACTCCCTCTTTCCTACCTTTTTTGGGTTGTGTTCCCCTGTCCTTGAAATTTTCTTGAGTAAGGCCCATCAATATATGTATGTTTATTTATAAAACCTATATATTATGAGACATATATGAAGTATAAATTTAAAAGGATGAGATAAAAATACAAATGGAAGTTACTCTGTGTATATATACACACATATAAATGTATGTAAATAGATATATATTTATATATTTATTTTCAACAGTGCTTGAGAAGTAATATAAATATATAGTAACTATAAATATTTGATTACTGTTATCAAATAATCAGAGAACAGGGGTAGCTGCTTGCTCATTATTTGATAGTAACAGTAATAGAATTTACTCAGCACTCTTGTTGTGAGCTGGGTACTGTGCTAATTGCTTTACATGAATTGACTCTTTTAAGCTCCTTAACAGCCCTATGAGGTGGGCACCATCGTCATCTCTACTTCCCAGGTGGGGAGACTGAGGCACAGAGATGGTGGGTAACTTGCCCATTATCACACAGCCAGTAGATAGTGTGACTGGGATTTGAACCCTGGTCCAGCCACCAAGCTCAAGCCACCTGTTAGAGGGCAAGTGAGGGAGGTTCTGCCTCTGAGGCCTGGTCCCTGAACTGGCATGCTCCCAGAGGTGAAGGCCATGCTGTCTGTGTCTGTTTTCTTTCTTCTTCTTCTTCTTCTTTTTTTTTCTTTTCTTTTCTTTTTTTTTGAGACTGAGTCTCACTTTATCACCCAGGCTGGAGTGCAGTGGTGTGATTTCAGCTCACTGCAACCTCCGCCTCTGAGGTTCAAGCAATTCTCCCGCCTCAGCCTCCTGAGCAACTGGGATTACAGATGCCCGCCACCACGCCCGGGTAATTTTTGTATTTTTAGTAGAGATGCGGTTTCACCATGTTGGCCAGACTGGTCTCAAATTCCTGACCTCAAGTGATCCACCCGCCTTGGCCTCCCAAAGTGCTGGGATTACAGGTGTGAGTCACCGTGCCTGGCCCATGCAGCCTGTTTTCATTAGAACCACTGCTAAATAGTCTCTGAGAACTTCTTGGACTTCCGGTGTCCTGTCCAGGAGCTGTACTCGCATTGTCTCATTGACTCCTTCCTCAAACCCTGCAAGCGCAGTATTGCTATCTTTACAAAGCCCGAGCCCAGGTGGCAGCGCCCTTCCCTGGGACCTGGCTGGGCCACTCTGCTGCCACCCTGGCTGAGCAGGAGGGTGACATTTCCCTATAAACATGAGGAGAACATTAGGAGATGCATCAAGCTGCCTTAGAAACTAGGCTCTAGTTAAGTGCTTGAAAGGTAATTATAAACTCCAGAATATCTTTCAGCCGAGCAGGTGGCTGGAAAATTAGAAATCTATTTCTGAGACACCTTCTGCTTTCCAGAAAGGCTGAGGTTATGTTTCAGGCAGGTCAAGTGCTGGTGGCCTCTGTGGGGGGGGGGGGGTGTGTGTGTGTGTGTGTGTGTGCACGCGCACGACTGCGTGTGCATGCGGGGTGCAGCACCGAGGGGCCAAGGAGAGAGGAGACGCCAGTCTGGGGGTGTAGCTGTCATATCTGCCCTTCCCTGGCACTCCGTGCAGTGTGGAGGCAGCAGGCGCCTCCTCTCTGGTGTCACCCCTTGAGAGCTGGGTTGCTAGGACACCGGAGCTGAGGAGATGCCAGTTGATTTGCCAAACAATTTTTCTTCCAATTAGGAATAATTAGACAAAGGGAGAAAGTGTGTGCTTTGATGGTGGCGAGAGAGGCTTGGAGCTTGGGGACCCCGAGGAGCTGTTAGGGTTTCGTGGCTGAAGATGGCTAGGAGTGTTGCCCCACGCCTGGGAAGGAGCCTCTTTCTGGACCCATAGTACCCAGCTTGGGGGAGAGAGGAGATCTCACATTTATTAAGTGTCTACTACATGTGCACAGCCCTCTTTCATGCTCATGACAAGCCAGGAAGAGGGACTAGGATCGCCTATGGTCTCTTCACTGCTTGCAGCCACGCTGGGCTCCCTCAGTTCCCAAACTTCTTGGGATTCTTGCACACGCTCTTCTGCCTGCCCAGAATGCTTGCTCTTCTCTATGTGGCCGGCTCCTTCTCATCGTCCAGGTGACCGCTCACTATCCACAATAGGCCCTCACCCAGCTTTCCCCCCACAGCCCCTGGCTACCTCCCTGCGTGGTGCTCATGACAGCTTGCGGTTATTTTATTTGTCTGGTCACTTGTTTTCTTGTCTGTCTTCCTAGCTAGAACATCACATTCGTGAAGACAGTGTGTGGCACATGAAAAGCTCTCAGTAAATATTTGTTGAATGAATGAATGAATGAAGATCTCTGTTCAAAAGGAAGTGGAGGCTTAGCGAATCTGAAGTTCTTCCTTATGGTCTGCAGCTCAGTAAGGGGTAGAGGGGTAGAGCCAGGCCTTCACCTCATGTCCCCCTCCCTCCCAAGCTGGCTCTCTTCCCATGGAATCACGCTGTCTGCAACCAGGGCTGGCCTCTGTCTGTTCCCCTCTCTCCAAAGAGGCCTGCATCAAGGGAAGGCTGCTGGGCCTCCTTGGATATAGAGACTCCAAGTGCCAGCAATGGAGCAGTGCAGGGTAGTAGTCCCTGGAGTCTACTTGTCTGAGTTCAAATTCCAGATCTGGGCTGGGTGTGGTGGCTCACGCCTGTAATCCTAGCACTTTGGGAGGCCGAGGTGGGGGAATCATGAGGTCAGGGTATCGAGACCATCCTGGCCAACATGGTGAAACCCTGTCTCTACTAAAAATACAAAAATTAGCTGGGTGCGGTGGCGCACTCCTGTAATCCCAGCTATTCGGGAGGCTGAGGCAGGAGAATCACTTGAACCCAGGAGGCAGAGGTTGCAGTGAGCTGAGATCATGCCACTGCACTCCAGCCCGGGCAACAAAGTGAGATTCCATCTAAAAAAAAAAAAAATCCAGCTCTGCCTGGCTGGGCCTCAGTGCTCCTGGCTATAATGTGGAATGACAACAGAACCCATTTCTCAAGGGTCTTGTGAGGATATAATGAGATAATACACGTGGAATGTTTAGAGTGGGTGCCTGGCACATAGGAAGTACCTCCTATGATATAAGTTATAGGAAAAACTGGGGTGACAGACAGCTCTGATCCTTCCTGCTTGTGTCAGTGACACATCATGGGCCGGATGATGCAGCCCTTTAGGTGCCTGGTATAAATTATTCATCTTGGCATCCGAGGCCTCAAATTCTTAAGAGCTCCACTATTAGGAAGCTGAGAGAAGCTAGCCAATGTGAGCGAGCCCGGTACAGCGTCTGGCACATAGTAGGTGTTCAGTAAAATGGCAGTTGAACCACTCTGTAAATAGCCGGGCCAAAAGTCCAACTGACTGTCGAAAACTGTCCACCTGGGTGTGCCATTGGTCCCTCAAATGCAAGAATAAAAATAGCTACTGAATTATAAGGCCACTGTGCCTGGCTTTTTCATGTACTTTTAACTATTTGAAATTATCCTGTGTAACTCATTTATTACCTGTCTCTTCCCGCTAGAATGAAAGCTCCAAGAAAGAGGGATTTGTCTCCTTTTTCGCTGCTCTTTTCCCCATGCCCAGAGCAGTGCCTGGCTCATAGCAGACCTTCAAGAAATATTTGTTAATTGCCCTCATGTCTGTTATGGATCCTGTATTAGATTCCTATTGTTGTAACCAATTACCACAAGTGTTATGATGTAAAACAGTAACATATTTAATATCCTACAGTTCTGGAGGTGAGAAGTCTAAAATGGGCCACAGTTTGTGTTCGTTTTGGAGGCTCTGGCAGATCATCTGTTTCCTTGCCTTTTCTATCTTCTAGAAGCTTCCCACAATCCTTGGATTGTGGTTCGGCGTCACTCCGACCTCTGATTCAATCATCACATCTCCTCTGATTCTGGCCCTCCAGCCTCCCTCTCAGGCCACTCAGAGAATCCAGTAGAAACTCCTCATCTGAAGATCCTTAGCTCAATCCTACCTGCAAAGTCTCTTTTGCCCTATAAGGTAACAGTCACAAATCCTAGGAATTAAAATGGGAACATCTTTGGGGGGCTGTGATTGTGCCTACTGCAGGCCTGATACCCCATCTGTTCTTTCTGATGATTTATTCTCTTTCTGTCTACTTTCTTCTTTCTCCCCCATCCCACTGCCCCATACCCCTGGCCGCCCCCAGGCTCCACAACATCAAGGGTTTGCCTCCGTGGACGGACCATGGTCTCTCTTCCCAACAGCTCTTCACTCTGAACTCTGGGAGTGATTAGGGGATTCTAAGACTTCTTAACATTGAATATTTGGGTGTTCTGGTACACTGTAGTGTTGTTAAGCACTGAAATGCAGGCAATTTTTGTTGTACCAGTATTTTTTCAGTATTTTAGAAACATCTGAATCGCAGCTGCCTGAAGTCTACTCAGAGAGAGAGACGCTGCACTCAGATTTCCAATTAAACAAAGGTGTATTCATGTAGAAGGCATGCTGAGCACCTCCCGGCCCTCACTGAGACCCTTCCAAGCCTCTTAGTGTGGTTTTAATTCCCTCACCCCGGGCGATAGTGAAGATGCAGAGCTGAATGTCTTCCCCCTGTTTCAGCCACGGTGTTCTCTTTAGAGCCACTTTGGGTCTCTGATGGAGTCTACCTAGGATCAGCTGGTGGGGAGGACTTTAAAGAAAATGGCAAGAAGGTTTGGTTAGGGGACTTAGGAGAGAAGAGAGTGGAAAAGGTATAGGGAGATTCCCCAGACCCAGTTCTCAGCCTTTCGCACTCTCTTCACCAATTTACTTAACCAACCCTCATTAAGAACTTAACATGTGGCTGGGCACAGTGGCTCACACCTGTCATCCCAGTACTTTGGGGGGCAGAGGCTGGTGGATCACTTGAGGTCAGGAATGAGGTGAGTGGATCACTTGAGGTCAGGAGTTCAAGGCCAGCCTTGCCAACATGGTGAAGCCCTGTCTGTACTAAAAATACAAAAATTAGCTGGGCATGGTGGTGCACACCTGTAATCCCAGCTACTCAGGAGGCTGAGGCAGGAGAATCGCATGAACCTGGGAGGTGGAGGTTGCAGTGAGCTGAGATTGCACCACTGCACTCTAGCCTGGGTGACAGAGTGAGACTCTGTCTCGAAAAAAAAAAAAAAAAAAAGAACTTGACATCTTAACGTGTGCCAGGCACCTTTCTAAGCACTTTATATATATTAACGAATTTACTCTTTAAAACAACCCATTTAAGTAGGTATTATCATTAACCCTGCTTCACAGACAAAGGCACAGGCAGGATAAACAACTTGTTCAAGGTCTCACAGTGATGAGCGGAGCCAGACTGGACCCAAGCAGTTTGGCATCAGATCCCGTGAATTCACTACTGCATGATGCTGGATTTTGCCTGGTAGCTAAATTCTCTCCGATTTCCTCCTCCTTCCTGAGCCAGCTCTGCTATGGTTTGGCTGTGTCCCCACTGAAATCTCATCTTGAATTCCCATGTGTTGTGGGAGGGACCTGGTGGGAGGTAACTGAATCATGAGGGCAGGTCTTTCTCGTGCTGTTCTCATGGTAGTGAATAAGTCTCACGAGATCTGATGGTTTTAAAAAGCGAAGTTTCCCTGCACAAGCTCTCTTCTCTCGTCTGCCGCCATGTGAGATGGGCCTTTCACCTTCTGTTAGGATTGTGAGGCATCCCTAGCCACATGGAACTGTGAGTCCAATAAACCTCTTTCTTTTGTAAATTACCCAGTCTTGGATATGTCTTTATCAGCAGTGTGAAAATGGACTGATACAAGCTACTTCCTCACGGGCCCTGCTCCTTCCTCCCTGATAATTTATTTTGGCCAGGACCTTGTCCTCCGTCATTATACCTGGAGAGACTGAAGCCAGAAAGATGGAGAAAGCTTAGTCATTTATCCTGGTCCATCTCAGATAAAGCAGCATTTGAGGACCCTGTGTGGGTTCAGTGGTGATCATAGATTGCTTTTAAAAAAAATTAGTATTTTAGTATCATTTTAACGAATTATGGAAATACAACAATGGATTGTTCTGCTCCAGCGTTGCAGCCACTAGGTCAGAATCAGAGCCTAGTTAATCATGAGGCCATGGGGCAGTAACCTGGAGCACCCACCTATGTGGAATTCCACACGTCTTTGGAATAAATTGCGAACTAACTGAGGTCTCCTCACCAGACCCTGTATGTGGCATGTAGAATGTCAATGAGTCCTACTTCTGCAACACCCTCAAAGGGAACACCGTGCAATATCTTGGACATAGGTTCTTTTACTCCGAATAGCAGTTCTATGAAGTATGCATTACTATGTGCATTTTATAGATGAAAAAATTAGGCTCAAAGAGGCTCAGCAATCTGTCCAAAGTCACAGCTAATAAAAGGCAGAGCTGGAGTGTCAACGTGGAGTTGGCTGTGTCCAGGGCTTGTGGTTTTAATGTTGTTTCTCTGCTGCCCCAAGAGATGGATAGTGGGGGAAGGGAAGGCCTGCAACACCTCCTCCTCCCTCTCTATCTCACAGCCAACGTGGGGCAAAAGTGCCTGCAGTGAACTTAGGTCTGTGGCTCATAATAAGTACTTGTCTGTTATGGAGGTGCAAGCATCATGACTGGAAGAAAAGGTAAAGGAAGGAAGACAAGAAGGCTTCAAGAAAGAAGTGGCATTTGAATGAGGCCTTTGATACAGGGAAGGGCCTATCTCCATTTACGACTGTGCGCACCTGGGTGGGTTCATTCACTTATGATTTCCTGAACCCCTACCATGTGCCAGATCCTATGCTGGGCACAGAGTACACATTAGTGAGTAGAAGAGGCATTGCCCTTCCCTTTCTAAGCTGCAGTCTGTGGCAGCACTGTCCAGGGGAAATTTCTGGGCTGATGGAAATAACTCACGGTGTTCAGTGGAGTAGTCACTGGCCACGTGTGGTTACTGAGGGTTTGAAATGTGGCTAGTGTGACAGGAACTGAATTTTAAATTTTTTAAATTAATTTTTTAAATTTAACTTTAGTTAATTTAAGTTTAAATCATCACACAAGGCCAGTGGCTATGCTATTGGACAGTGCAAGTTTAGAGGGAAAGATAGACAATAAACATGAAGAAGTGCTTATGGTGATAAGTGCTATGCAGGAAGCAAGATCCAGTGGATGAGAATAATGGGGAGTGTCCTATTTAGATTAAGTAATCAGAGGAAGCCTCTTTGAGGAGGTGACGTTTCAACAGAGACCTAGAAGATGAGTGTGGGCCATAGGAAGAGTCAGGGGCAGAGGGAACAGTGGGAGAGAGGCCCTGAGTAGGAGAGGGGTGGGTATACCTGAGATAACGTGAGGAGGCCAATGGGTGAGAGTGTCATGGGCGAGGGGAGGGGATGCAGAAGATGATGTCAGGGCATGAGGGGAACAGGGTCTGATCACGTAGGCTTGTAGGCTCGGGTAAGGAGCCTGCACTTATGTAGAGTGCAATTGATGTCACAAAAAGGTCTCTTGCTCTGACTGCCACAGATTGTAGGTGGTAAGAGTGGAAGCAAGGCCCTCAGGGAGGAGCTATAGCAATGGCCTGGGGCTGGGGAGATCGGGGCACGGAGTGGAGTGATGGCTTTGGAGATGAGGGAACTGACTGAATTCAAGACATACTTTCAAGGCAGACATGGCAGATAGCCTGGCTGTGGAGGGTGAGGAAGATGCTCAGGTTTTTGGCCCGAGCCACTGGGCAAATGGTGGAACCATTTTCAGAGAAGAGAAAGTCAAGAACAAAAAAATCAAGAATTCAGGCAGTTGGATGGTCATCCAGATGGTTGCTGAAGTCGGAGGGAAGCTGAGTGTTTATCTGATTATGTTGTGTCTCTGTAGGCTGAGTGTGTGAGCACAGTCTGTGTGGGCGAGTATGCATTGATGTTTGTACACATTTTTGCTTTGGGTAAAGTATATGCATCCATTTGGGGTGGGGTGAGTGTGTATGCACATGAAGGTCTGTATTTGGATGGCTGTATAGGAATGTCTGTATACATCTGTGTGGGTGTGGGTGGGGTCAGTGCATGTGAGTGTGTACCTCTGTGTGTGTCTGCGTGTGTGGTGAGAATGTCTGTCTCGGGTTCAGGGTGAGCCCAGGCCTGGTTTATCTCTGTGAGATGCATATAAGTGAGGTTTATGTGTATGCGTCTGTGTGTATGTAGGGTGAAGGTGTGTGCATGTGTGTGGGGTGACTGTGTGCAAGTTGGTGTACATGTGTGGATGCAGCAAGTGCGTATCTTCATGCATGAGAGTGGAGCTGCATGTAGTTGCACACTTCTTCCTACATGAGGCATGAGTGTGTGTGTAGGGTCTGTGTATGCACATCTATTTGGGGGACCATATGCACAGACCTGGTGTATCTGTCTATGGGGAGAGTGCACGCACATACGTGTACAGGCATGGAAGGAGTATGTTCCAGGGATGGGTATGTACGGGGGTGTGTGCCCATCTGTGGGCCTCGAATGTGCCTGCCTGTGCCCTTTGAAGCTCCTGTGACTGCAAGTCACAGAGGCAGCAGCTTGCAGAGCGTGTTACGTCATGTTTATAGGTCTCTCAACCTTAATGCATTTTAAATTTCCAACCCAAGGTGATCCCAGTGGATGGCAGAGCCGTTTGTTCCTTGCTCTGATTTAAAAAGAAAGCTTCCAGAGTAGGATCCTTTCTGTCTCCAGCCTGGCAGTCCTGCCTGATTCTTCGACTCTTCAGTGGAAGGGGGACCCAGACGTGGGTTCCCAAACAGTGTGGGTGGATGGGGACATGGGAAGCAAGCTGGGGAGAGAGGCTCTTTGAGTGTGGAGAAAGCGGAGGGGTAGAGGCTGGAGTGCTAATGGGAACAAGGAGGTGGGAAGAAATCAAACCCTGTCCTCACTAGGGCAGGCCCGGGACACAAAGGCTTGCAGACCTAGTCTCTCCTGCATATACCCTCTTTCTTTCTTGTCTGCTGGAGGATTTGCACGGGGCCTTTTGCATCACACACTACACACACTCTGTGAGCAACTTGACCTCTAGCTGCTCAAGGTAACCCCTGATACCATAAATCCCTTTCCAAGCTGCCCTGGGCACCTTCTGGGACCCTTCCCGTGTGCCTTTGTCAACCATGAGTGTCCACCACTTTCCTTTCATTATACTCCAAGTCGCTGTGGTGATGTCTGCTGTTCCTATTGATAAGCCCAGCATATCAGCTGTGTCCCCCAGACAGAAGGGGCCACAACTCCTGCTTGTCACAGTGTTTGCCGAGGGCCTGAGGGACTGCTCCCAGCTCAGCTGCTTGCAGAGACCCACGGAGGTAGGAGAGAAACAGCTCAAACTTCAACTTGTAAAGGTGAGGAGCTGGAGGCCACCTTGTGCCAGATCTCAGGGATGAGGTGGTTGGGGTTGTGCTGGAGAACACACCAGAGCTGGACTGACACACCAGAGCTGTGCTAGAACCTCCTCTACCGTCATCTTTGGACCAAGTTTGGACCTCAGTTTTCCTTTCCCTTCCATGAGTTTTCCTTTCCCTTCCATGAGTTTTCCCTCCTTCATGGGAACAGCTCCTGGTGGGCCTGCCTCACCCCTCTTGCAGATGTACTAGAGTCCAAGGATGCACATAGATTGAACCCTGGCTCTCAGACCTCTGCATCCGTTGACACCACCTCTCTGGTGATCTCACTTGCTAACCATTTGGGTCTCATTGGAAACAGATATTTATCATAACACATCTTTCTGGCTTTGAATCAGGCATGGGCTGGGTCTGGGGTTTGGAACTGAATGCCGTAGGAGTCTCTTTCTTTACCGTTGGTCAGCTGTAGACTTGCAGGATGGACCTCTCACCCCACCAAGGGATAAACCTGCAACCTGGGGTCTCCTTGACATCCTTTCCACCACGGGGCTTCCTGGACCAGGTCTTGTCATGTCCCTTGAACTTACCTTGTAGTAGTAATTCTGTCTATACCTCCAGCTGGTAAGGGGGCAGGAGAATCATCAACAAAGACCTGGGGGTGTGTCTTTTGGAAACATAAGGCACCTTAAAGCCAAGTTGATGAACCTTTTTGTTTTGTTTTGTTTTTTGTTTTGACAGAGTCTCGCTCTGTCGCCCAGGCTGGAATGCAGTGGTGCGATTTTGGATTACTGCAACCTCCGCCTCCTGGGCTTAAGCGATTCTCCCATCTCAGCCTCCCTCGTAGCTGGAATTAGAGGTGTGCATCACCAGCCTGGCTAATTTTTGTGTTTTTAGTAGAGAGGGTTTCACCATGTTGGCCAGGCTGGTCTCAAACTCCTGGCCTCAAATGATCCGCCCTCCTCGGCCTCCCAAAGTGCTGGGACCACAGGTATGAACCATTGCACACAGTCTTTTTTTAAATAAGAAAAATGGTCTTATTGTTTTCGTAGAAATAGTGTCTAACCACTGTGGAGTAGGACAGCTTAATGGCTAAGCACATGGACTCTGGAGCCAGGCTGCCTGGGTCTGACTCCTGTTTTTGCCACTTACTGGCTGTGTAACTGTAGGCAAGCTCTTTGACCTCCGTGTGCCTTAGTATTCCAGCTCTGTAAGATAGAGGTAATAGCAATATTCACTTTGTAGCATTGTTGTTAGGATAAGACGAGTTAACATATTTAAGGGATTTACTGGAGTCTGCAGCACAGAGTAGGTATAATAGATGCACCTTCATTTTTATTCTTGAACACTTTCAATGCAGAAGAAAGCAAAATCGACACCAAATGCTATCACCCAGGGGACCTTCATCCAGAAATCTCTCTTGGGGCTAAAACACACATAGTTTTATATAAATGTGATTTATGATATGTATCGTTCACATACTTGTTTTCTACTTATCCATATGTCTTAGAGATTTTTCCATATCAGTCCCTATAGATCTACTTCATTCTTTGAAAATTAGTATTAATGAGCTACAATTTATTTGCCTGATCTATCACTGACTTGTGGGCGTGAAGGTTGTTTTCAGTTTTTCTCTATTGTAAACAATACTGTGTGTGTATGCTATGCATATGTCTTCTTTTGCATTTGAGCTGTTATCTCCTTGGGCTGAATTCTAGAAGTGAGAATGCTGGGTTAAAGAGTACGCACATTTTACATCTTGATATATGTGGCCAAGCTGCCCTTCGGAAAGGTTGTCTCAGTTCCCAGTTTACACTCTTTGTGTCCTCTCTCTATGACGTCTTCCTGTTGAACCTTTTTCATTTTGATTCTGGGTCTCCCATTATGTCCCCCTTGTGCCCTGAGGTAAGGCCACCTGGATGCAGAAGGAAGATGGATGAACACATTTTTTTTTTTTTTAAATTGGTCCATGAGATCACGAGCTGCCAGGAAAGTATTGCCACTGAAGGCACTTTCTGATGTGGCTGTTGAGGGGCCTGTTGCGCCACTGCAGTTCTTCCTGAAGCAGAAAGGGCGAACTATGAAGCATGAGGAAGCCTGTTGAAAAGTGACTTTGATGCATGTTAAGCATTGTTCTCTCCAGGCTGCAGATCGAAGCAGCTCGGTTGATTTTGCCGGATTTTGCATGTGAACAGAGGCTTGGAGTGGCAGATTGCCCTTTTCAAAGATGGCCACAACAATAGCATCCATGCCATATGTTTGTGTACAGGGGGACCTTGCCATGCCCGATAAAGAGGTGGAGTCTAATTCCCTTCCTCTTGAGTCTAGGCTGGCTTGTGACTGCTTCGACTAATGGAGTCTAGCGGAAGAAATGCCCTTCTTGAATTTCAGAACCACGAATTTGGGAGTAAAATAAAATGGTGGTCGTTCTACATTTTGGAGGTCATCTATTACACAACCATATTATCTGGAACATTTAGCTACTGCTCACTGGGGAAGACAGTCCAGTGAAATGCAGCAGTTTTCAACCTTGGGATAACCTGAGAATCAAGTGGAGCTCTCATGAATGATGCAGATTCCTGGGTTCCACCTCCAGAGGTTCTGACTCACTGGACTTAGTGTGGGGCTGAGAAATCTGCATTTTTAAAATGAGCACCCTAGAAAATTCTGACACTGGGTAACCAATCGAAAACTCTGGTGAATCATGTAAGAGCAAAAGCTGAGGAGCCAGAAAGACTTGGATCTGAATTCTGGTTCCATGGCTACCATCTCTCTGTGCCTTCGTTCCTCATCTGTAGAGTGCAGACAATCGTATTTCCTACTTCATGGTGGTATTGAAGGGTTAGATGAGATAATGCATGTGGTCCTTACCATAGTCCTGACACATAATGAATACAAGGAAATAGTGTTTGACATGGTAGCATCATGGGGCAAGGATTCTTAAGGGATTCTCCCCTGTGCTTTGATATTAAATAGAAAATGTTGGTTTGGGTGTATTTAAGTAGGAATGGGGTCCATAGTTTTAATCAGATTCTCAAAGAGTCCTATATCTAAAGAAAGTTGAGAATGCTCAAGACAAGGTTTCTGCTGTTTGACCTGGTTCCAGCCCCAAGACCCCCCTTTCCTTCTAACTGAAGCCTCTTGACCGTAACCCACGGGGATGGCTTCATCCCAGAGTGTGGAAGAATGACTTTCATGTGTCCTAGTTTCACTTTCTGGGACTCAGTGAAAGTATAAGGTGGTTGGAACAGCATGGACAAAGATCTGGAGGTGGGATTGAGCTGGAGTCCACAGGAGGCAGCAAGCTGATATTCAGAGAAAGAGGTAGTTTAGAGTCTGATCACCAGTATTTAGAATGTCAGGTTAGGAAGTGAGGAAGTAGGGAGGCAAGGCAAACCTCTGAGCAAGAAAGTGGCAGGATCACCACTGCGATTCAGCAAGACATCTCCGTGATGCTGGCTGAGGCAGGATGGTGGCCTGGTTGTTAAGGCAAGGGAAGAACCCTGGATTCAGGAACAGGCTCAGTGCAAAGGCAAACTGTGATATTCCTGCCTGGGAGTTTTGGAAGAGCTGGTAGCAGTTGACTGCTTCTCTACCTCCCCTGCCCGGGCATGTATGGTTGATGGAAGAGCAAAGGACTCCATTCCTTGGGCTGGAATGCCAGGGCCTGGGTGGTGGTGTAGCAGAGGGAAAATTAAACTCCTGCTGTGGCCTTGAGTAAGCCGCTCCTCCTCTCTTGGCCTCAGTTTTCCCATTAGTAGAATGAGGGGTTAGGAGACCTGGGTAGGTTTGTGACTGCTTCATCCTGTTTCTTGGAGTCCTGCTATCATAAAGTAGGAATGGCAACGTGTTTTAACTTCTGTGCCACTGCTGCCTGGAGTGTGTGCTGAGTTGGATTCGGAAGTGGAATCTGGGCTCAGTGGGAAAGAGCTCTGATAGATTAGCAATGCCTGCCCTGGTTGTGACTTGGGCAGTGGCCTGTCTCGTTAATGCCCCATCATATGGAAACCTTATGTTCACACGGCATGCCTCTAGTCACTCAGGTTAACATCATCACAATTTTTGCTCTATCTATATACCACCTCAATTAACTTAAGATTAATATTTCTTAAAAATTGACTTATTTTGAAATTATATTGATTGTTTACACGGTTGTAAATCAGGATTATTTAAAAACACACATGCAGCTAAGTCTAATTTTTATTCGTAGTCCCTTTCCCCTGTTCTTGCTCTTACTCCCAAAGAGAATTGTTTTTATTTGTTTTTGGTTTATCTTTCTATTGTTTCTTTTGGCAAGTTACATAATGCATTGTTATTTTTCTTAACAGTCTATAGATCGGTAAAAGGGCCAAAATGTTATTTGCTTTTTCTTATGCAAATTAAAAATGACAATCTTTTTATTGTAGTATAATTGTGGCATAATGTATATACAGAAAAATACACACATCTTAAATGTACAGCTCCATGAGTTGAAAATTGGAAACTCTAAAAGTGAATGTATCCATTTAATCACCTCTCAGATTAAGAAAAAAAAATATTCCCAATTCTCCACAAACATCCTGCATGGGTTACGTGTTTATTAGATGTTTGGGCATCTTCTTTTTTTTTTTTTTTTTTTGAGACGGAGTCTCGCTCTGTCGCCCAGGCTGGAGTGCAGTGGCGCGATCTCGGCTCACTGCAAGCTCCACCTCCCGGGTTCACGCCATTCTCCTGCCTCAGCCTCCCGAGTAGCTGGGACTACAGGCGCCCGCCACCACGCCCGGCTAATTTTTTTGTATTTTTAGTAGAGACGGGGTTTCACCGTGGTCTCGATCTCCTGACCTCGTGATCCGCACCCCTCGGCCTCCCAAAGTGCTGGGATTACAAGCGTGAGCCACTGCGCCCGGCCGGCATCTTCTTTTTTGGAGTGCCTATGTCTTTGGGTAATTTTTCATTTGCATTATATCTGCCTTTTTACAACTGGTTCGTAGGGCTTCTTTATACATTCTAGTTGTGTGTCTAATGTTGATTACAAATATTGCAATAGTCTTCTGTTCTGTGGTTTTTATTTTACTCTCTCAGTGGTGTCCTTTGATAAATAGAAGTTCTTAATTTTTAAATAGTCTGGTTTATCCATCTTTTTCTATATAATTAATAATTTTTTGTTCCATTTAAGTAACTCTAACCCCAAAGGCATAAGATCCTCTTATGTTTATGATCTAGAAGCTTTTTTGTTCTATCTTTAACATGTAGGATACTTGGAACAGACTTTTGTGTATGTTAAGGTAGGGGTCTGAATTTCATTTTTTCCATACAGATATCCCACAGACCGAGCATCATTTTTTGAGAAGGCAATCCCTTTCCCCCGCACTTCAGGCATTCCATTTAAAAAAAATCAGTATCATTTTGAATGGTGAATTTGATGTGCTAAACTATTTTTGTAAAATACATTAAAGTAGGTACGTATTTGTGAAAATAAAACATGTTTAATCTGCATTAAACCACCTAAAATCATCTTACGTACCACACTTTAGGAAACCTCTCAGTGGGATGTTGAGATAACAGCCACAGATAAGGGAAGAAATTCTCAAAGTAAATTTTTAAAATTCCTTTAAGTATTCATTATATAAGAAGTTCATATTTGTTTTAGAAACAATAGAAAATACAGATAACTATAAAGAAGTAAATAAAAATCCCCTGTAACCCTCTTATCCAGAGGTAAATACTCTAACCATTTTGGTATATTCTTTTCTAGCCATTTTTTCCCCCATACACACACACACTCACACACACACACACACACAGACACACACACATCGTATCTTATAAAAAAGGGGTAATGAAATACATACTATGTCGTATCCTTAATTTTTACTTAATATGTTGTTAACATCTCTTCATGTTGATAAATCATGTTTTTACATAATAATTTTATAAGATGTCTAGGCATGATATGCTAACTGGCTCCCACTTTTTCCATTCTTCTAAACATAGATTCTTATTCCTTTCTTCCTTTCTCTAAGCCCTTGCCTTCCAGACCCTCATTTTAATAGTACCTACCACCAAGCTTAAGAGACAGGAGACAGGAGAATCGCTTGAACCCAGGAGGTGGAGGTTGCAGTGAGCCAAGATCATGCATGCCACTGTACTCCAGCCTGGGTGACAGAGCAAGGCTATGTCTCAAAAAAAGAAAGAAAGAAAGAAAGAAAGAAATTAAAGAAAGAAAAGCCCTCCTTTGATTCCTCCTTATCTGATTCCATTTTCTTTCCTGACTCCTAAGACACCATCATCTAGAGCTAGTGCTTCTAAATAATTTAACTTGCCATGTATGGTGTGCAGTTTTGCTATATTCAAGTATACTTATTAACAATATATAGTATTGCTTTGTAGGTTTAAAAACGTATATGTAAATGACACCATACTATACACATCCTTTTGCAGGATACTTTATTCAAAATTATGCTTCTAAGTTTTATCCATGTTGCTGTAGGTAGCTTTCATGTATTCATTTTTAACTACCATGTAGTAGTATTCCCTTATATGAGTGTACCACAATTGAATCATCCATTTCCTTCTGTTAGGAAAAATAAGGAATGATGCTCTCTTTTTGAGTAATCTGTAAGGGTTTCTTTAGTGTTCATACACAGGACCAGAATTTCAGGGTATGCAATTTGACTTTACTAGTTATTGCCTGCCCAATTGTTTTCTAAAATGGTTGTAAATTTACAGTCCCATCAGAAATGTATAAAATTTCCAATTTCTTTGAGTCTCAACCAACCTTTGATATTGTTACATTTATAAATTTTTTCCACCCAATTGGGGTGAAATGACATCTGTATTAGCCAGAACTCAGAAAACCAGACACCACACAGAGTGACTTTAATACAGGAAATTGTCTACACAGATGTTGGAGAGCTGATAGGGCAAAAAGGGAACACAGAGGTAACTCAGAGATAATAACTGCAGGAAGCTGGTACCAACCCTAGGGCTAGAGGAACAAAAGAAGTTTGGGAACCAGGACCTAGGAGCTCAGAGTATGGGTCCTGCGGTCCTGCAGAGCTGGTGCTGAGACCCAGGAATGGTATGTGGCTGCTGTTGGTATATGGAAGGATTGTGGTGAGGCTGGGTTTGGGAGTACATCGAGAAAGTAGGGGTTGGAGCCAACTGCTGCTGCTGGAGTGATGCTGGCAGGAAAGGAAGAAACAGGAACCAAGTCCCTTCTCTCCTCATCTTGCCTTCCAGACTTCCTCGAGTGCCTTTCATTGCGGGAACCTAACAGGAAGCCAGCTGGTCCTGGAGTCTGGGAAGCGTTGTGTTCAGGGTCCTGGCCTCAGCAAGACAGAATACAGAAGGGTAGATGTGAGCTGAGAGACACTGGGTAAATAACCCGCACAGAATCGCCCTGTGTGTATATTACATCTCGGTTCTTTCCATTTTTGTGTGTAGCTATTTTAAATGGTGCTTTACAAACCTCCTTGCACATACGTTTTCCTTAGAACTTGTTTCCGAAAGTAGAATTATAGAGTCAAAGAAAATGCGTATTTTTAAGGCTTTTGGTCGAGGCTGACAAAATCACCAGAGAGTAGGTTTTGGAGGAAAGGGAGTTCCCCCACCATCCCACACAGTGTATTCCTGGAAACCACATCACAGGGCAGATGGTAATGGAGAAGATCATCTTTCTACGCTGCGGTGCTGTTACCTGGGAATTGCTTCCTGCCCAAGGAAGGAGTACCAGGGGACTGCAGTTCTAACAACGCTATCTCAGAAAAAGAGAGCTACAGCCTCAAACTTCTGTGTCATTTATACTAGTTATATTCTTCTCTGAATTTTATATCTATTACCCATTGACCACGGAAAAGCCACAGTGAATTTTAAAGTGTACCCACACAATTGAAGCACACAAAGATGTAATTCCACAGTATCACTCACGCAATCTACCACCAGTGATGTATCCTTCTGCTAAGTGCTCAGTATTAAATTAACTGTTGATTCGTTTGCTTAATTAATTGGGCTTACAGGGGCTGGGAGTGTGTGTACGTGTGCACTGAGTCTGGGCAGCTGGAAGGCAGAGGCCAGAGGGAGTGTAGAGAGGAGATAAAAGTCTGAGTTTAGGAGGGTGAAGAAAGTTGGGGTCAGTTGGCACAGCAGGAGCTCCAGAGGCATTTAGGGGAATAGAAAGTGCAGTGGAAAGAGGGATGCATGGGCGTGAAGGCCTGGGAATCCGTGGGGCAGTGTTGAAGAAACACCTCACCTGTTTCACCAGATAGCTAAGAACTACTCCACCTGGCCCAGATTCTTTGGCCTGTGTCTCTACTCAGCTCCGATGAGTGCATGAATCCTTAATCAGATGACTGCAATCACAAGACTCCCCTCCAGCAAGTAATCAAGAAGCCAGAGGCCCTGAACATTGGGCCAGGTATCCATCTCCAAGGGAGCTGCCCCTCCCACGCTCACCTTGGACAAAAGCCCTGCAGAGGGACATTGGCCTTGGCTGGGTATTGTGGGAAATGCAGCGTTGAAGTCTGGGCCTTGAAGAAAGCTTCTCATAATTTTTCCAGCTCTTGACACTTTCTGAAATGTGTCTGGGGCATTTGGGAGAAGGCCCCCAAGCCGTATCCAGCCCTGACTATTCTCTGAATTGTCTCCTGGATGTCTCTTGGTATCTTCCTCCCACCAAGGCATACCTCTCATAAGGGCAAGAACTATGTCTGTTTGGCAAACCGTAATATACCCAGAGCCCCATGCAGTGCTTAACACAGATACTCAAGACATATTGATTGGGCCGGGCGCGGTGGCTCAAGCCTGTAATCCCAGCACTTTGGGAGGCCGAGGCGGGCGGATCACGAGGTCAGGAGATCGAGACCATCCTGGCTAACACAGTGAAACCCCGTCTCTACTAAAAATACAAAAAATTAGCCGGGCGTGTTGGCGGGTGCCTGTAGTCCCAGCTACACGGGAGGCTGAGGCAGGAGAGTGGCGTGAACCCGGGAGGCGGAGCTTGCAGTGAGCCGAGATCCCGCCACTGCACTCCAGCCTGGGCGACAGAGTGAGACTCCGTCTCAAAAAAAAAAAAAAAAAAAAAAAAAAAAAAAAAGACACATTGATTGGATGAAGAATGGAGAGTTCTAATACAGAAATGTTAACTTTCCACTTGCAAACAGTTCCATCCCTGGGCTGCTTTGTCTGTCACCGATGTCACCATAGTCATTGTCAGACTGATTCTCCATCTTCCTCCTTCTCTCATCCAATTGGTCATGTTCATTTTATCACCACTCCAGTGCCCTAGTGTAGTCCTCTTTCTGCGCTTCGTGCCGTCCTTCGACTTCACATCTAAAACCCCTATCGGTTCCCTTTCACTTTCAGCATAAAATCCAAACTTCTCAGTTTGGCCTTCAAGGCCCACCACTGGCCTCCAGCATCCTTCTGTTTGCCTCATGCGTTTCTCTCCTGCATGTCTCCTGATGCTGCCAACCTGGTCTCCTCCTAACTGCTCAAATATATTCTGGATTTCCCTGTCCTTATATCTGGGCTCGTTTCCCTGCCTGTAATCTCCTCTTTTCACTGGCCAATCCTGTTTGATGATTTCTCCTTCCACTGAACTGAGAATCAGATTAAGTCACAACATGAGACCAGCTCTGTGTCATGGTAGGTGTCGAGAACTGGTGATGAAGCTGAGGCTCTGGTATGTGTAGTGATGGCCAAGGTCACACAGCTGGTAATAACAGCTGCAACTTATTGGCTGTCTTCTATGTTTTAGGTCCTCTTCTAGGTGTTTTACACACTTCCTTTCCAATGTGCTCAATACACTTGTAACATATCATTCAAGTAAGGATATAGCATTGAAAGATTCCACAACTGTGCCCATTACCAGGCAGGACCTTTGCAGGAAACTAGCTCAGCGATGGAGTAAGTTATGGCTGGAGTAAGGAGAGGATAGGATCTTGGAGTGCTGCTGAGGACACCGGGGGTCACCTTGTATAATAAATGCTCAGTTCCTGGGGAAGGCAAGAGAAAGGACGGGAGAGATGCAATGAAAAAAATCCTCCATTTGTGTCGAATTATTTCTCTCCTGGAGGAAGAGGAGATAAAATCTGGAGGTGCAAATGGAGCATGGTTCTATCTACACACAAGTTACACAATGTCTTTTTAAAGACATTAGTGCAGATTTCAATGCACTGCTTCTCAGGTGGGGCCTGGGATTCTGCATGTCTAACAAGCTTCCAGGTGATTCAGATGCTGCTGGGCCCTGCACTTTGAGTAGCAAAGCTGTAGGAAGGTTCCATCTTCCTGTGACTGGGGTCTGGACTGATGTGTGGCCAGGGCCTGTGGTCAGTCTATGATTGGGGAATTGGGTGAGTCCAAAACTGGAGAATTGTACAATTGACCATACCTTTGATTTTGACCAACACTGCATCTGTCCTCCAACCTATAGCCACGAGTCACAATAAAAAAATTACACAAGAGTGAAGGAGAGGAAAGAGATTTCCCCTGAAAGGGGAGGTGCAGAGCACATGGGGGAAAGATTCCTGTACTATCCGGGTTGGTTAGCTCCTTTTTTGTAAAGGTAATTTCTCCCCCTTCTTTTCTCACTCTCCACCCCCGCATTTTACATATATTCTTAACAAAGAAATATATGGTTAGTGCCACATCTGGAAGTCTTGTCCACAAGGCCTGATGGCAATATATAATCAGTTTGGGAGAAGGGGCGGCACAGCATAGAGAAAGGAAATGGTTTCTCTAGACTAGGAAAGAAAAAACGAAGAAAAGGAAACCAATATGTATTGAGCTCCTGCTATACACAAGGCCCTCTACTAGATGTTTATATGTAAGCCAATCATTTCATCTTCCCAAGAGTAAAATAGATTTCTTATCTTATTTCACAGATAAGGAAACTGAAGCCCATCAAGGCATCAAGTGCCCATGGTTGCTTGAGTGTTAAAGCCAGGACTCCGTCTAGATCGGTAATCTCAAAATCCTTGCTGCCTCATGGGACCTGGTCAAATGCGTTCAGTTTTCGACCCAATGCATTATAGGAGCCTGTGGAGTGGGTCGGGGTGGGGGCAATACTCAGGTGGAGTGGTTGAGATCTCAGAATTCCCACATGGTAGAGTGCAAGGGAGAAGAGGCCATGGCAGAGACTGCTCTCTTCTTCTTCCTCAATGTTCAGAATACCTGAGTTTTAGCTAGACATAGACATTTGGAATGAAGATTCTGCTTCTCATCCACCCACAGACCTGGGTGTGGCTATGTGTTAAGTTTTGAGTAGTAGGAAGTGTGGGAGAGTGGTTCTTACCTACCTTTGCCGCTCCTTGCTCCCTTTTCCTTCCTGCAGGCTGGAATGAGGCTGTGAGGCTCCAGCAGCTGTTTTGTGCCACGAGGCAGTAGAAACCTGGGTTCCTGATGACAGTGGAGCTGCCAAACTAATCTGGACCTCCAGATTCCATACCTGCGAGACACACGAGCATCTGTCTTATGTAAGCCACTATTACTTTGTTTGTTTGTTTTGCTGTAGGGCAGAACATAATCTTAAGGAACACAAAGGCCAAGGGCATCTTCTCCATTCAGGGCTGCAGTTCTCAAACCCAGCTGCACTTCAGAATGCTTGGGCCTCCCAAAGACCAACACACTGAGACTTGCTGGAGGGCGCAGCTGCACATTGGTCGTTTGAAGCTCCCTAGGTGATTCTAGTGTGTAGCCACTGATCTAGGACTGAAAAGGGTGTGGAGAGGGCATGTTCATAAGGAGAGAAGAACCAGGAGAGTGAGCTGTGAAGGCCTGAGGAGGGAATTTGAGTTAAAAAACAGGCAGCATCAGCACTGAATGCCTCAATTGGAAGCTGGGGAGGGGGGAAGCCATGGAATTAGGTTATTGGGCTCACTGGTGACTGGGTGAGAGGCATGAGGTCAGGGTCCAGTTTGAAATGGGCTAAGGAGGGGTGAGTGCTTCATAAGAAGGCTGGTAGCCCATCAATTATACACTGGATAGAGAAAATGTGGCACGTATACACCATGGAATACTATGCAGCCATAAAAAAAGAATGAGTTCATGTCCTTTGCAGGGACATGGATGAAGCTGGAAACCATCATTCTCAGCAAACTAACACAGGAACAGAAAATCAAACACTGCGTGTTCTCACTCATAAGTGGGAGTTGAACAATGAGAACACATGGACACAGGGAGGGGAACATCACACACCGGGGCCTGTCGGGGGGTGGGGGGGAGGGGAGGGAGAGCATTAGGACAAATACCTAATGCATGTGGGACTTAAAACCTAGAGGACGGGTTGATGATGGGTGCAGCAAACCACCATGGCACATGTATACTTATGTAACAAACCTGCACGTTCAGCACATGTATCCCAGAACTTAAAGTAAAATTAAAAAAAATAAAGAAGCCTGGTAGTGTAGGAAAGAGAGGTAGGCCACTAACTTGATGGGACAGTGAGCTCATGTTTATACTAATGACTAAATTTCCTTGAGTGATGAAAGGGCAGGCGGCGTGCTAAGTCTTGCCAGGCATCAGCATCTCATTTCACAGTGACCCTTCGTCTGAGTTAGTGGCTGTTATTTCCATGTCACAGATGTAGAGGCTGAAATACAGAGATGGAATGACTGGCTCGAGGTGAATGCAGCTGGTAGCTGATGGAGCCTGAACTTGAATCCAGATCTAAGTCCATCCTGGAAAGGTCACCTTTAGCCTGGAGGCACCTTGAGCCTGTTTGTTGCTGGAGGTCAAGGGAGAGGTTTTACGTGCAGATCCTTGAGGATGCAGAGGTCATGGGAACTCAGCTGTAGGCTCGGGCTTGGATGAAAGGAGGGGCCCTTCCTCTCTCTGAGATGGAGGTGAGGATGTGGGGAGTTGTGGAGAGGAGGGAAATTGGGGCCCTCCTGTAGCACCTCCATCTTTCCGGGAGCCAAAGCAGGGTCATGGCAGGGCACAGGGGCAGTAGGGACTGATGAAAGCTTGAACAGCAGGAATTTGTTCTCTGCCAGAGGGCAGGAGAGTTTGGCCTATCTCTAGTATTGTGCTGAGGCCATGGGACCTTGTGATAGAAGCCTGATTCCAGGCTCTGATAGTGCTAAGCCAAGCAGAGCTGATTATTAAATGTCCAAGGACTCCTCTTCTGATAGAGACATAGGTGAGTTCCCTCCCATCCCCTGCCTCCTATCTCCAGGACAGCCTGCTAACAGGATTCTGTTGTGGCTGCAAATGAATTTGCTGTGATCCCAAACTCGTTGATTCCAGTAGCCATCCCTGGAGAGGAGCCCTGAGGGAGAGCATCCAGGCCATCCGGATTTTCTGCATGGGAGACCTGGCTGACCATTGCCTGGGCTACCTTTCAAGTCAACTACTGGGTGTTTAGAATGTCTCAAGTTCAAAGACTAGCAAGCTAGAAGCAGACATCTGTGGGACCTTCAGGCACCTTAGCAGGAGGAATATTAAGATGTGGCACGCTGGGCTTAGCAGGAGACTAGGTAGGGATCAGAAGGAATACATTTCTATTCTGCGAGCTGCAGAGCTCAGAGGTCGTTCTTCTGATACCAGGCCCATTGGTGGGTTTAGCTTTGGTGCAAGTTTCTTGGCCATGGAGCTTAACTAGGAGGGAGTGAATTGCAATCATTTTGGCCTGTGCTTCTTAGAGTCCCAGGGATCAATGGGAGGTGAGTGGCTGGGTGGGCGGGTAGAGCAAGGAGAACAGGGCGCAGGAGACACTGCCACTTATTTATTTGTTTTTCCTACAAATATTTACTGAGCCTCTAAGTAAGTACCAGGCACATTCCAGAAGAGGGACTTAGAGGTCATTGGAAGTGTGTACCAGCAACCACTGAGCAAGGCCCTTGTCTCTCTTTGTGGGCCCTCTTCAGACACTTCCCCCTCATACACGGGATCTGGGATCATTAAACATCTTATTGTCCTTTGGATTCACCAGCCTTTGAATGTGCTGCTCCTGCTGGAAAAGCCCTCGCTTCCACTCTTCACCTGGAAAACTTCATTCATTAAGGCCTGACATCACGTTTTCTGGGAAGTCTTCCTTGCTTATCCCCTGACAAATTTGATTTTTTGTCAAATTTGTATTATTGATATCTTTGTGTTATTAAATTTCCATCACATTTTAGAGTTTCTGAGGGTTTAAATAACTTAACCTAAGTTCACACAGCTAATTAGAGTCTCAGCTAGGATTTGAACTTGGAACTTCCTGACACCAAAGCCAATACACTTAACCACTAGATCACATGGCCACCGAAGTTAGTGGTTCCTTCTCTAGGCTCCCAGGGCCCCCAGAGTTTTGTCATGGAACTCATCATTCTTGATTGGCGTTATTCATTTGCTAGTGAGATTTCTAGGGGTACGGGCTATATGGAGTCACTACGATGACTCAGCATAGAACCGACAGCCCAGACGCCAGTGGGATGATAAGAAAGCTTATTAATGTGCCCAGTACTGGGCTAACCTCCCCATATTCATTGTATCATTGATTACTCGTGACAATCCATGAGACAGTCATTACTATTCTTCCCATGTCATATTTGGAACAACTGAGGCTTAGAGAGCTGAAACAACATGTCCAACTCCCACAGCTAGAAGAGGCAGACCTGGGGTTCAAACTCAGGTCTGGCTTATTCCAGAGCCCACGCTTTTAACTGCTATATCACACTACTTCTCCTGGACATGTTCTCTGAGACCCTGTAGTGGTGCTGGGGTACAGAGACAAGTGCCACCAAGCTCCTACCTTCAAGGAGCTCACAGTCAAGTGGAGAAGACAGGCATCCCGGCATCGCAGGCATCCCTGATTATCCCGGCATGAACAGATAATCATAACACATGCTATAATGCAGGTAGCCTGGAGAAAGGAGTAAATAATTAGTCAAACAGAGGGAGTGCTGGGGAAAGATTTCAAAAGCAGAGGGGATACCTGAACAGGGTTTTGAAGGTTAAATAGGAGTCTTCCAGGAGACAAGGAGGTAGAAGGACACCAGACATACAGAGCAGCATACACAAAGGGAGGGAGGGAGGGAGAGAGAGAGAGAGAGAGCTGCTGGGTGGTAGGGAAACTCCAAGTGATTAGAAATTTCACCCTTCCTGTCTCTCCTTCCGCAGCTGACTCTGCTAGGAAATGTGGTAAGCTGCAGCTGCAGACAGCTGGCTGTGCCTGCTCCACTGGAGTTCTCAGTTCTCTCACACCTGTCTGGTTAGAAAGGAGCAGGCGGGCTGTGAAGCTCTGCAGGATTCTTTTCAGTGCTGGGGCAGGAGGAGAAATGGTGAGGACAGCCACTCTGGGCATCAGAACCGAATACTTGCTCCCCACTCCTCTCAGTTGCGCAGCCCAGCTCCCGGCTTCGCTGCAGTGGGAGGGGAGATGAGGGACTCTTGAACTCAGAATATGACTGACCAAGACCCTTACAGCTGGGGTGGAGGTAGGGGCCTGAAGGCAGGTTCTGGAGGTGGAGAGTGAGTCTTCCAGTTGTTTTCCTGGCAACAGCGGGCATAATAGGTTCTAGGTTCTGGCTGGCTCAGGAGTTGGGGTGTCTGGCCTGTCTTTCCTCAGTCCCTTCTGCTATGGATACTGATAGTCCTCTGCCACCAGGCTCTGCCCACCAAGTCCCTGAGCTCTTCGTGACCTAGCCTGGCTCTGAGTGGGGAGCCAGCATGGCAGAGAGTGGGCCTGGTACCAGTTGTGTCTCCCTGAATACAGGATCTGAGAGCTGAGGAGCTTTGGATGCCCACAGCCCATCAGCCTGGTCTCTCCCCTCATTGCAGGTTCCCAGGCCAATGGCTGGTTCCTGATTTTACCTAGTCTTCTGCACTGGGATAAGAACCTGACATCCAGCTTCCCCTTTGGGAGTAAAGCCTCTTCCAGGGGCTGCCCCTGGTCTGTGTTTTCCATTGCAGTCTGGGAGCCTACTTCCCCCCATGAAGGCCTTAACCCTACCTATGAAGACACTACATGAATTAATGTCCAGACTGGACCCCAGATGCAGCCTCAGATTAGACCCAATTTGGCCACATCTCCTTGGAGCTGTCTAGTAATTTGGAATACACACTCCTCCCTACTTAGCCACCCGCAAAGCAGGGTCCATTTCCTAGCCTAGTTCTGCCTTTTCCTCAGTCTTACATGTGTGTGTCTGAGTCCATGTGTCAGTCAGTGATCATGACAGGACGGCCAGCTGGACTTGTGTCAGCATGCATATATGTTCCTTGAGGCTGTCCTGTGCAGGCATGCACCGAGCTCTCAGCCCAGTTCTGATGCGTGTTTTTGAATATGCCCAGATACATCATGAACATGGCTGGGATGCTAGGAGAGGGATCAGTATGCATGACATTGCATGTCCTCAAGTACACAGGTATGTGTCTACGCACACGTACAAGCCTCTCTAATATGTATGTATGCATGTGTACATGTGTATATATGGCTAAGTGTGTGTCTGGGAGTATTTGACCATGTCTGAGATGAGTCTTCTGCCCATTCTGAAAGGAAAGGGGACATGGGTCCACGCTCCCTTTTTGTAGTTACACTGTGGTCAGGACTGGTTTGTGACAGAGGGAGTAAAGGTGAGTGCCCCTCAGAACCTTCTGGGATCTTTCTGCCTAACATTCTGAGACTTCCCCAGCTGTTCCCTAGTCCTGCATCCTTGGCTGTCAGTACTTCAGGATTATCTGGCCAGATGTGGCGGCTCATGCCTGTAATCCCAGCATTTTGGGAGGCTGAGGCGGGCAGATCATTTGAGGTCAGGAGTTTGAGACCAGGCCAACATGGTGAGACCCCATCTCTACTGAAAATACAAAAATTAGCCAGGTGTACTGGCATGTGCCTGTAATCCCAGCTACTTGGGAGGCTGAGGCAGGAGAATCACTTGAATCCAGAAGACAGAGGCTGCAGTGAGTCGAGATTGCACCACTGCACTCCAGCCTGGGTGACAGAGTGACACTCGGTCTCAAAAACAAACAAACAAAAAAAAAACAAGAAAAGAAAAAGATTATCTGGTGCCTTGGCCCAGTCCCCACCCTTCACTTTGGAAAGGGTATACCTGCAAAAGGTACGAGGGGAAGTCCACACCCCCATATTTAGTCTGGCAATGATGCCAACTATTCAGGACTCGCCTACTGTGGCCTGTGTAGGTCCTCCTCCTCCCCTGCTCATGTCCAGGCCATTGTCCTTAGTGGGCCGGGGGGCCTGAGGGAGGAGCTTCTGACCTGGCTGTTCTGGAGGCCTGGGCTTGCCAGAGGCTTTCAGCTTTGGCAGAGGACTCCGGCCTGTTTGGAGGCACTCCCAAGGCCCCTGCGCTGTGTCAGGGGCAGGAGGTGATGGCGGTGGGTGGATAATACGTCCAGAGCTTCCCCTTCCCAACAAATCTGTGTATGGGCAGGGGGAATACTCGTGGGGAAATTACCAATTTAAATATGAAATGCAAGTAATTTGGATAGAACCCCAGGACTGCAGTTTGAGAGCTCATTCTCTGCCCCGTGGGGGTTTGATTACAACCAACTTGGCTGATAACGTGCAGAGAGGGCCAGAGAAATGGTTTCCAAGGAAACTCAGATCTTTCTAAGCTCCTTCTGGCTCAGGTGGGAGCCAGGGCTGGCCGGGAAAGCAGAGGCTGTGCTGAGTGCCATGGTGCTCAATTCCCGGTGAGCCCTCTGCCCACTCTCTGCCTTCTTCTGTGCTTCCCCAAACCTGGCCTGCACTTTCATTCCTGTTTACAACAGTTGTTTCTCTCTTTGTCTCTGCTCCCTTAGTCTACTTATTTATCTCAGCTGATGTCTGCACTTGGGAAAGTTGGCAAACAGTAAAAAAAAAAAAAAAAAAAAAATTCTTATTTTTTTCTTATTAATGGCGACTATTCATTCAGCACCTACTCTGTTCCAGAAATGCCACAGGATTTAGTTCTATTATTTCCATTTTCACAGCAACCATATGGTAGACAGGATACTATGTGTTCATCGTATCTTTTCTTTCTCCTGGAACTACATTTCCCAGCATGCCTTGATATAAGGTTGAATCATGTGACTCAGTGCTGGCCAATGGAATGTGGGTAGGAGTAATATATGCCACTTTTGTGGCTGCCCCCTCCCCCTAAATATCATGAACAATCTTCTACACATACTCATTTACTCTTTTTTTTGTAGGCTGTGGAAACAGAAATCTAGTGGAGGACTCTGATCCCTAGGGGATGTAGGGCCACTGGGCCCAATTGCCATATAATCTTGTGTAGTATTTCCCTGCCCCTGCTCAACTTCATTGGATGGTAATGTTACATTTGTTAAGCCACTAAGGTTTTGGGGGTTGTTTATTAGGCAGTTGTCTAGCTTGCTAACACAAGCCTGAAAGAAAGGCATTCTTATCCCTATTTTTCCATGGGGGAAATGGGCTCAGAGATACTAAGTAACTTGCTAGTCATGCAGCAAGTAAGTGGCAAATCCAGATTTGAGCTCAGGTTATGTCTTTTCCACTAACCCAGGCTAACAGGATGATTGTTCCTGTGTAGGTGTTGCCTTGGTCTTTGTCTCTTGAGGAGTCACAGAAAGAAAGACACAGACCAGGACTGGGAGGTAGGGAAGGAGGGAGCAGCTGGGGGGCAGGTGTGTAGTGCCGCATCATAGCAGCAAAGGGAGGTAAAGGTTCTAGGAAGGGGTGGTCAATTGTGTCTAATGAGACCCAGCCAGGTGGAGGAGGAAGAGGGCTGGGAAGAGCCCATTAAATTTGATGACCTCAGTGACAGTTTTATCTGAGTGATGGGGCAGATGCCAGCTTGCAGGGAGTTTGGGAACAAGTCAGTGATTATGTTGGTTAAGGGAAGGAGAGAGGAAAAAAAGGGAGATAGCTTTAAGTGGAAGCCAGGCCAAGGGAAAGCGTTTAGAGAAGGAAATCAGTGGTTAGGGAGAGATTAAAAATAAGAAAGGGAATCATGACCTACATAATACAAGGCATCTGAATGTGATGATTTACTCCTTTAGGCTTGGTTCTGGTGTGCATTTCCAGGGCTAAGCTGATGGGCCAGGAAGCAGGGAGCAAAGGGGTTGGACACAGCCAGCAAGTCATGCAGCATTAACTGGGCTGTGAGGCCGGATCCTGAGTGGGCAAGCAGGTGGCAGCTGAAGTATTGTGAATTGAGAGCCTGAAATTCTTCAGGATCTTCTAATATTATCCATTTGATTGGGTCACGGAATTAATGCGGATAAGCCTAGTTGATCAACCTGAGGAGTACAGGGTGCTGTCACCTGCACAACACCTACCACGACTTCCTAGAACCTAGTGGCCGAGCTTGTTAAGTGTCCCCAAATGCCCATTCTCACCTTCCTTTTAGTCAAGGAACCCTGAATTTTAGGGAAGAACATGATCATTTAGCTCAGGACCACAGTTCCCAGACTCCTTGCAGCTGGATGTGGATGTCTACTCAGTTCTTGCTAAAACGATGTGTGCAATTTCCAGAGCACATCCTTATATGGAAGCTATTTGCAGTGAACATTGTATGTTTCCTCCTTTCAATGAGGTGGAACTGGAAGTGCTGGAGATGAGCCAGCTGTGGCTCTATGGGCAAAGGCAAGACCCTATGGGATGGCCGAGCAAACAGACAGAAGAACTCTTGAGACCTTGAGGAAAAGAACTGCCCGCAACTGCCCTTGACACTCTCTCCCTCTGGCCTGTTGTGTGGGAGAGAAGTAAACTTCTATTTTATTCAAACCACTGGATTTATGGGTCTCATTGGTACAGCAGCTTGTCTTGCACCTTAATTAATATTCCCCCTACCCCTCTCCCTGCCAATATCTCTTTCTATAGTGTTCTCCTTCATTCAGCAGTTGACCCATCACTCTCTCTCATTTCTTCCCTTCTTTCTCTTCTCTCCCCACTTTCATGGCAATATTCTTTGAGTCTCCACCCCACATCTAGTCCATCTCCTCTTTCCTATTCCGTTTCTTCTGAAGAGCGATTTATGCCTACCAACACTAGCGCTCTCCAGGGTCCTGGCCTTGGCCCTGCTCTACTTCCCCCTCCACACTCTACGTGCTTTCTTGAGTCAGTCTCATCTACTTTCTCAGTTTGCATTCTGCCTGATGACATCAGACCTGTTTCTCTCACTTGACTTCTTGGGTCACCTCAGCTCCATTCAACATATCTGTGTCAGTTAGGATGCTTGTGGCTGTACATGGCAGAAAACCCAACTCAAAATGTCTTAAACAATAAGGAAATTTATTGGCTCATAGAAAAGGATAGGACAGGCTGGGTCAAATGGTATTTCTAGTTCGAGATCCCTGAGGAATCGCCACACTGACTTCCACAATGGTTGAACTAGTTTACAGTCCCACCAACAGTGTAAAAGTGTTCCTATTTCTCCACATCCTCTCCAGCACCTGTTGTTTCCTGATTTTTTAATGATGGCTATTCTAACTGGTGTGAGATGGTATCTCACTGTGGTTTTGATTTGCATTTCTCTGATGGCCAGTGATGAGGAGCATTTCTTCATGTGTTTTTTGGCTGCATAAATGTCTTCTTTTGAGAAGTGTCTGTTCATGACCTCTGCCCACTTTTTGATGGGGTTGTTTGTTTTTTTCTTGTAAATTTGTTTGAGTTCATTGTAGATTCTGGATATTAGCCCTTTGTCAGATGAGTAGGTTGCAAAAATTTTCTCCCATTGTGTAGGTTGCCTGTTCACTC
The DNA here is from genome assembly GCF_028878055.3 of Symphalangus syndactylus. Classification (NCBI taxonomy): domain Eukaryota; kingdom Metazoa; phylum Chordata; class Mammalia; order Primates; family Hylobatidae; genus Symphalangus; species Symphalangus syndactylus. The sequence goes on from NC_072441.2 coordinate 142,822,165, forward strand.
TGATGATAGTTTCTTTTGCTGTGCAGAAGCTCTTTAGTTTAATGAGATCCCATTTGTCGATTTTGGCTTTTGTTGCCATTGCTTTTGGTGTTTTAGACATGAAGTCCTTGCCCACGCCTATGTCCTGAATGGTATTGCCTAGGTTTTCTTGTAGGATTTTGATGGTTTTAGGTCTAACATATAAGTCTTTAATCCATCTTGAATTAATTTTTGTATAAGGTGTAAGGAAGGGATCCAGTTGCAGCTTTCTACATATGGCTAGCCAGTTTTCCCAGCACCATTTATTAAATAGGGAATCCTTTCCCCATTTCTTGTTTTTGTCAGGTTTGTCAAAGATCAGATAGTTGTAGCTATGCGGCATCATTTCTGAGGGCTCTGTTCTGTTCCATTGATCTATGTCTCTGTTGTGGTACCAGTACCATGCTGTTTTGGTTACTGTAGCCTTGTAGTATAGTTTAAAGTCAGGTAGCGTGATGCCTCCAGCCTTGTTCTTTTGGCTTAGGATTGACTTGGCGATGCAGGCTCTTTTTTGGTTCCATATGAACTTTAAAGTAGTTTTTTCCAATTCTGTGAAGAAAGTCATTGGTAGCTTGATGGGGATGGCATTGAATCTATAAATTACCTTGGGCAGTATGGCCATTTTCACGATATTGATTCTTCCAACCCATGAGCATGGAATGTTCTTCCATTTGTTTGTATCCTCTTTTATTTCATTGAGCAGTGGTTTGTAGTTCTCCTTGAAGAGGTCCTTCACATCCCTTGTAAGTTGGATTCCTAGGTATTTTATTCTCTTTGAAGCAATTGTGAATGGGAGTTCACTCATGATTTGGCTCTCTGTTTGTCTGTTATTGGTGTACAAGAATGCTTGTGATTTTTGTACATTAATTTTGTATCCTGAGACTTTGCTGAAGTTGCTAATCAGCTTAAGGAGATTTTGGGCTGAGACAATGGGGTTTTCTAGATATACAATCATGTCATCTGCATACAGGGACAATTTGACTTCCTCTTTTCCTAATTGAATACCCTTTATTTCCTTCTCCTGCCTGATTGCTCTGGCCAGAACTTCCAGCACTATGTTGAATAGGAGCGGTGAGAGAGGGCATCCCTGTCTTGTGCCAGTTTTCAGAGGGAATGCTTCCAGTTTTTGCCCATTCAGTATGATATTGGCTGTGGGTTTGTTGTAGATAGCTCTTATTATTTTGAGATACGACCCACAGCCATCCCATTACTGGGTATATACCCAAAGGACTATAAATCATGCTGCTATAAAGACACATGCACACGTATGTTTATTGCGGCACTATTCACAATAGCAAAGAGTTGGAACCAACCCAAATGTCCAACAACGATAGACTGGATTAAGAAAATGTGGCACATATACACCATGGAATACTATGCAGCCATAAAAAATGATGAGTTCGTGTCCTTTGTAGGGACATGGATGAAACTGGAAAACATCATTCTCAGTAAACTATCGCAAGGACAAAAAACCAAACACCGCATGTTCTCACTCATAGGTGGGAATTGAACAATGAGAACTCATGGACACAGGAAGGGGAACATCACGCTCCGGGGACTGTTGTGGGGTGGGGGGAGGGGGGAGGGACAGCATTAGGAGATACACCTAATGCTAAATGACGAGTTAATGGGTGCAGGAAATCAACATGGCACACAGATACATATGTAACAAACCTGCACATTGTGCACATGTACCCTAAAACCCTAAAGTATAATTAAAAAAAAAAAAAAAAGAAAAGGATAGGACAGGTTGACCTTCTGGATGGCTTGATCCAATGGTTCAATGAATTCATTGAGGGTCCAAGTTTTTCTATCTTTCCATTATATTCTTCTTCTAGAATGGCCTTATCTCTTGAATTTGAAGATCGCTGTCAGTCCTAATCAGGACTGCTTGTTTTCTGTTCTCTGGAGAGAGCTCCTCTCCCACAGTTATTGAAGACAGTTGCTTTTCTTTGGTCTGAATGAATCAACTTATGGCCCCAACACCAATAAAGACACAAGGGAATAGTATGTGCTTATTCGCTTAGACTTCTACTCCAACCAGTCATTAGCAAGGGGGATTATTATGGGATGGGTTATCATGATTGGGTTACACGAGTCAAGGCCCATCTGGAGTGATTCCTCACATCGTGTTTCTGGGACAGGTGGCAGAAGGCCTGAAGGGATGTTGTGCAGTTGATTACAATGTCAACTTCAATATTAAAATCTAAACTCATCATGTATACTCATCCCCCACAACCCAGACCTCCTTTTGTCTTTTCTATTTCAGCTCATGCTCCCACCATGAACTCAACTACTTTAACCAGAAACTAGAGTCAGCCTTGAATTTTTCTTTTTGACCCTCTCAATGATTACTCAGTTACCCAGTACTTTTCTCATTTGTAGCCCCCTCTTCTATCTGCTCTCCGCACTCTAACAGCTTTTTAATTGGCTTTCTTTCTCCAATCCCAGCAATTTTCAATCTACTCTCCCTGCTGCTTCCAGAATGAGCTTTTGAAAATACAAATATGATCCTGTTTGTCAACCCTTTGCTTATACCCTTCACTGGCTTCATATCATTTACATGATAAAATCTGACCTCTCCCTAGGTAGCTGGGGGGTAAGTAGGATTTAAAATGCTTTATCTTGGCTACAAAAGGAGCACAGCTAATCCTGATGCATAGTAATGTCAGTAAATATTTGTTGCACTAAACAGAATGCTGTGTGGTGTGTACATGTGTGTACAAGGGCCTGATGAGAGAGTGAGTGATTGGCATGAAGGGAGAGTCGACACGAGGTAGCCTGAAGTTTGACAAAACTCAGAATTCATACTGGCATGGTAGGTTGGTCTGTCTGTTTTTAATTGTAGTGTGGTGCTTAGGAGCTTTGGTTTAGAAGTTAAGCAGCTGGGGTTGGGTTTGAATCCTGACGTCATTCATTGCCACCTGGGCAAGTTGTTGAACTCTCCAGCATCAGCATCTTCATTTTTTCTGCAAGTGAAGAGAATACTATTACCCAAATCCAAGATTTCTTGTGAGAATTTGCTGAGGTGATGCTCAAAAAGCACTCAGCATGTGGTGAATATGCAATTAATGTTGGTTGTTATTGTTATTACTTAACTGAAACATAACGTAAATTATAGTTATGCTCCATATAATGATATCTTGGTCAACGTCGGACCATATATATGACAGTGGTCTCATAAGATGATAATGGAGCTTATACAGAAACTTGATATATGGCACTTGATATTGGCATTGCAGATCAAGTAGGGGGAAATGATTGATATTCTGTAATGGTGCTGGGACATTTAGTTTTCCATATGATAAATATACATATAAATAAAAAGATATATACCATCTAGGTTTGTGTAACACTCTATGATGTTCTCGCAATGGCAAAATTGCCTAACGACACATTTCTCAAAATGTGTCCCCATTATTAGGTGACACGTGGTTGTACTAATATTTAAAATGATTAAGAGATGTTTTATTAGTACAAACTTCTCCTATAAGTGGATGAATTACATAATATTTCCTTTCACACATGAACTCAAATTTTTCTATTGATTGTCTTCACCGCATTAAAATTTGGAGTGGGATGTCTTTAAGTGCGAATATTTTTACATTACTTTTTAATTTTTAAAGTTTTTGAATTTTTTTTTTTTTTTTTTGAGACAGAGTCTCACTCTGTTGCCCAGGCTGGAGTGCAATGGCTTGATCCCGGCTCACTGCAACTTCTGCCTCCCAGGTTCAAGTGATTCTCCTGGGTTCAGCCTCCTGAGTAGCTGGGACTACAGGCGTGTGCCACCACACTCAGCTGATTTTTTTGTATTTTTAGTAGAGATAGGGTTTCACCATGTTGCCCAGGCTGGTATCGAACTCCTGAGCTCAAGTGATCCGCCAACCTCGGCCTCCCAAAGTGCTGGGATTACAGGCCTGAGCCACCGCGCCCCACCATTACTTTTTAAGTAGTTAAAAATTCCTAAAAATGAAATTCAAACCAAATGTTTAGGGACCTCTTGAAACATTTCTGAGGAAGGCTGTGCTCCATGGGACATAATTTAAAAGCCGTGGATCTAGCACTGCACTGTACAATACTAGCTATGTTTTGGGCGACTGACATTGGCCAGCCCAAACTGAGAGGTGCTGTAAACGTACAATACACATGAGACTCCAAAGACTTAGTACAAAAAAGAACGTAAAATCTCATTAATCTGTTTTCATATTAATTACCTGTTGAAGTAATATTTGATATATAGAGTTAAATAAATATATTATTAATATTAATTTTACCTGTTTCTTTTTACCTTTTTAAATGTGGCTACTAGAAAATGTACAACATAGGCTGGGTGCAGTGGCTCACGCCTGTAATCCCAGCACTTTGGGATCGAGGCGGGTGGATCATGAGGTTAAGAGATCGAGACCAGCCTGGCCAAGACAGTGAAACCCCGTCTCTACTAAAAAATACAAAAATTAGCCGGGCGTGGTGGCGGGCTCCTGTAATCCCAGCTACTTGGGAGGCTGAGGCAGGAGAATCGCTTGAACCCGGGAGGCAGAGTATGCAGTGAGCTGAGATCGTGCCACTGCACTCTAGCCTGGGCGACAGAGCAAGACTGTCTCAAAAAAAAAAAAAAAAGAAAGAAAAGAAAATGTACAACATATATATGTGGCTTGCATTATATTTCTATATATTTCTAGCAGGGCTGATCTAGACTTCCTCCAGCCCCACCTCCTCTTGCCTCTGGATTCACTGCCTCTCTGTTCTGCTTTGCTCTCCTTAACTCCTTTGGAAGATCTCCAACATCCACTTTTTGCCCTGCACGTCTTGTGAAAGACCTGTGGCCAAAGGTTCTGCACCGTTCTGCTCTGGCACCTGTGAATTCTCATTTAGAACTTCCTTGGTCCATTCTGCCACCTCCTGTGGGTGGAACTGAGACTCAGGAGCACAGCCTGATGTCCTTAGAGACTTCATTAGGGCCAGTTCCTGTGTGTGGAACTCAGCAGAGCCTTTGGCTGAGCAGGGGCGGCTGGGTGCAGGGCAAAGTATACACTTCCTGTGACCCTGGGGGATGCTACTCCTCCAAACACCTGCTCCTAGATTTCTGCACTGTGGTAGGTATCAGTGTAACAGCGAACAATGGTGCAAACACAGGCTTTGGAGCTAGAGGTTCTGATCCCAGCTCCACCTTATGAGCTCTGCAACACTGGGCTTGTTTGTTGATCTCTTTGCATCTCAGTTTCCTCTTCTGTGAAATGGGAGCAATACAAAGCTGTGAGAATTATTGATAGGCTTTAAGAGGGCATGCATATAAACTGCCTAGCCTGGCATATGTGCAGACCCTCAGTGGATCTGACTTCACTTTCTCTCCCAAAATCCATCTCCACACTGGGTGAAGAGTAAGTTTGGTAAAGGAGATGAGGAGAGCAGGGAGATGGAAAGGGCTCAGAACAGAAAGGCTGAGGGCACCAAAGGAAAACTTCCTGACTGTCCATTTTTGTCCAGGGCTAGCCCTGAGGGAAGAGACAGGATTGGGGCCGCTGGGAGCTCTGGGTTAATGAAGAACTGGAGCCCACTCCACTGCTGTCACCACTGATTTTTCGTTCCAGGCAGCTTGCAAGCTGCCCCAGGAATCAATGTCAGAAGGTGAAAACAAATTTCTAAAATTAGCCCAGAATACCCTGCAAGGAAAACCTTTTGTGCAACAAATTGTAATGAAGCTAATATCCGAGGAAAGTGTCATAACAAGGAGTTCAGGGGACAGGCAGCACACCCAGCACTCTCTGCTTCACCACAGGGGCCTCAGTCCCCAAGGGTACTGATCCTATCCACCGGGAAAGACACACAACTCGTCACCACACCGACACATGCACAGCACATTCCAGCACCTGTGAGTCCTATTATGCAGCCATTAAACCAGCAAGAAAGGACAGCCAGGCTAAGTGCTAATTTTGGGATGGTGTGGAGGGAGGAGCACACATTTGTACTCTGCTGGTGGCACTGGAAAGTGTTCCATCTTGCCAGAAGGCTCTTATCTATGGGCAGTAAGTGCTGGAAAACCATTTAGATTTTTGGCCAGGTTACTCTGCTGAGCAGAGTCAGATGTGGCCATTTATGCTGGGTTAGGAATCCCAAAGATGACAGTTTTCTGCTTGCTTTTCATGATGATGTGTCTGTGGTAAACCTTACTATCTGAAGTGAGCACCCTCACAGAAGCCCAAATGCCTGAGTGTCTTATTTTGCAGTCTTCCCACATCCTCCTGCCAGCATAAGCTATAAGAAGAAAGGAAATAAACAATGAATTTCAGGAGAATCATTTTGTGCCAGGAGACACTCACCTGGGACCCATCTCCAAGACTGTGGAATTGTAGCAGAGGAGTTTCAGGAAGGGTGTGTGAAGCGGGAGGACATTTATTCTGGCTTTTTGTGACTCATGGATGACATAAATGAGCTGAAGACAAGCCTATGGATTTCCCGTCCTCAGAAGTCGTTGGGATGTTTTAGTACAACTAAGCGTCTGAGTAAGAAGGCTCTTGGTCTCTTGTCCTCTTGCAGTGGGACCGAGACATCATTACAATCCCTAGCAGCTGGAAAAACTTGAGTTTAAGTCCCCAAATCTGCCAGAGGAGATAGTCAACAACTGCGGGAAGGCATCCCACATTGTCCTTTTGCAAAGCTGACTCCAGGGGAATAACCAAGAGGGAAAACAAATATTTGCAATACCCGTGTTTTTAGCTGCATACTTTTGTAGGTGCAAAATATTGGAAACAACCAAATGTGCCACTTCTGGGGCTTGCTTAAGTGGCATAGTGGGATCATGGGGTGCTATGTGGGGGCTCAGGGCAAAGCAACTAAGGTGAGATGTTATGGGCTGAAAGGGACACAGAGTCATTTGCCCACTGGGACTGCAGCTGGGTTAAATGCAGGCACAGACATGAGATGAGCCATGATGCATTGTGAGTGAATAGATGCATAAAGCAGACGGAATCAAGTAGGAAGAGCGGATTTATTTATGTGTGTACTGTTTTGTTGTTAGTAAAACCGTGCTTATTATACCTTCGAGAAAGAAAGAAAGTAACCTGAGTCCATAGGGCATCCACAATTTGCTGTGATTCCCGCCTCTTCTCCTTCTAAATAAACATTCACTTCTGTATTTAAAAAGAGTTGTGATAAAAAAGAGAGTTCATAGACATTAACTATAAAATTCACCAACATCACAGACCAAGTTCTAACAGGGCCCTTAGGTATAATTTGGTCTAACCCTTCATCTCACTCAATTCAACAGCATCTACTGTCAAGCATCTACTACAATCTAGGTCATGTGCAAAGGACCTGGGGAAAAATGTTGAGCAAACCCAGAGTCCTGACGCTCATGGTCTTCAAGGTTTAGGGTCTTTAAGGCTTAGGTCTTCAATGTTTCAATGTACGAATCCCTCCTACATTGCTTCTCATAAACAGTGGCCATCCCATATCTGCTGGAATACCTGTGGGAGACCATCTGCTGGACACCACTTCTTTTTGAGGTCAGTGCTCCTCCACTGTAGGACATCACTGGCTGGGAGCTGAAGTGTGGGTCTCTTGTTCCTTCCACATTAGAGCTGAAGCTGCTCTTTGGGGTCACACTGAAAAGGTCTCTTTCACCTCTAGACTAAGCCCATGTGCTTTCAAGATGGGAGAAGGTATTTAAAAGTCTGAACCTTGGCGTGCTTGGCTGTGGTCATACCCAGGGGGAATGGTGTGCTCAGAGCTGCTGTGCTCTCTCCCAGGACTGTAGATGGCCTGGCTCTGCTGATCTGCTCCCTAGGCCCACCATGATGGGCTTTCTTCCTCAGTGGAGACCTTTCTAAGTATGTGGACTCCTCAGTTGTCCTAATATGGGCTGGCACCCAAGGAGTTACAGATCTTTTAGGTTGTTCAGTTTTTAACAAGAAGGAGCTTTAACGAAGTCCTTTAGAGGCTACACTGGGTTGAGGTAGGTAAGAATGTGACTAGTTTTTTGACTTCACATTCCTATTTCTCCTCCCCTGACTCCAGTCTTGTGTTCTTTGACTTCCTCAAACCCAAGAATCAGAACTTTCTTCATTTACTGTGAGAGAGGGTCTTTTTTTTTTTGAGACGGAGTCTTGCTCTGTTGCCCAGGCTGGAGTGCAGTGGCGCAATCTCGGCTCACTGCAAGCTCCACCTCCCGGGTTCATGCCATTCTCCTGCCTCAGCCTCTCCGAGTAGCTGGGACTACAGGCTCCCGCCACCACGCCCGGCTAATTTTTTTTTTTTTTTGTATTTTTAGTAGAGACGGGGTTTCACCGTGGTCTCGATCTCCTGACCTCGTGATCCGCCCGCCTTGGCCTCCCAAAGTGCTGGGATTACAAGTGTGAGCCACCGCGCCCGGCCGAGAGAGGGTCTTAATTTCAAAGTTCAGCGTTCAGAAATTCAGTCCCAATGGCCCCAATATTCAATCCCAATGGCACCTTCCCAATTTCTCCCAAGAAGACTGAGGACCCTTAGTCAATCAGAACCCTTGGCAGCCAGCCGTAGAGGATTCCCAGTGTGGGTCTATCAGGAATGCTTCATGCTCGGCAGCACTCACAGTATTCGGGAAGCTGTCTCTTTCCAGGTTCCTTTCTCAGGGTCTAATGTCTTCAGGAAATCTTGGTGCTGCTCTTCACTAACTGTCTGGTCTTGGGCAAGCTCCTTGGTCTCTCTGAACCTTGTCTTGTAAAATGGAGAAAGCCCTGGTATCTATTTCATAGGGAGCCATGAGATATTGGAACTGAATGAAATAACTGATTTAAAGAATATGCCCGGCCGGGCGTGGTGGCTCACGCCTGTAATCCTAGCACTTTGGGAGGCTGGGGCGGGTGGATTGCCTGAGCTCAGGGGTTTGAGACCAGCCTGGGCAACAAGGTGAAACCCTGTCTCTACTAAAATACAAAAAAGTAGCAGGGTGTGGCAGCGTGCGCCTGTAGTCCCAGCTACTCAGGAGGCTGAGGCAGGAGAATTGCTTGAACCTGGGAGGCAGAGGTTGCAGTGAGCCAAGATCACGCCACTGCACTCCAGCCTGGGCAACAGAGCAAGACTCCGTCTCCAAAAAAAAAAAAAAAAAAGAATATGCCCACTACCAGCTACACTATAAGCACTCAAAATGTTTGCTTCACCATCTATCACTAAGTTGTAAAGGGAGGCACCAGAACTAGACTCAAGACCCCAGGCTTGGTCACGCCAAAGTACAGCAGAACTTTTTTCTCCAACTTTTTAGACACTAGCATTCTATGTCTGGGAATTGCATTAGCTTTCAAATACCTTCAAAAGCTTTATGCATTTACTGAGACCTCCCCCACCATCCCCAAGTCACCCCGAATACCACCCAGAAACTGACAAGTTCACATTTTGGTCTGTATCTTTCCATAACTTTTTTCAATTCTTTTTCTTAAAAAATAAAAATAGGCTCTAACTATTGCTTTGTAACCAGATGTTTTTCCTTTCTTAATATTTTCCGATGTCGTTTAATATATTCTTATGCCATTATTATTTTTATTGGGTATATAGTTGTCAGCTACACAGATGAACCATGTCTAGTGGACACTTAGATTGCTTCCAATGTCGAGCTATTATAAGCAATGTTGTATGAACATCTGGATTTTTTTTTAGTGTCATAGCCACGTTGACCGTGTCCACTAAACCTCTAAGTCTTATTAAAACCTGTTGTTGCTAAGTTCCATTACTGTCCCACCCACCTCAATCCTGTCCTTGAACAGTTATTATTTTGAAGCCAAGTTCAGGACTTGACATTTAAACCCTGTTTTATTTTATCTTATTAGATTCAGCCCATCAGTCCAGCCTGTCTAGAGCCATCTGGATCCTGTCAGTGTTTTTGTAGTCTGCCTCTCCTTTTATTCTTTTCAAAAATTAACTACAAATTTTGTAAACAAGTCTTTTATGTTTTCAACTAAGTCATTAGTAACCATGTTGTAAGGTCGAAGTTGAGGCCAGAGCTCTGTGGCAGGTTTCCAGAGACCTTCTTCAGGTTGGACCAGCGCTCGCTGGGTTCAGCAAGTTACAAATTCTCCTAATTGAACCAGCATTCAGCTCACCTCCTCCTATAAGTTTATAATAAAGTTCATAAAACAAAGTTGGACCAGATGGTCTCAATACCCAGGCTCAGTCAAGGAGAACCATCTTCAGAAGCAGAAGCTCAGGTTCTGGATGGAGAATTGGGCTCCCATTGTTTCTATTTTAACTGGGGCACTTGGCCACCTGGTCTACTCACTGCCTCCTTAGTGACCCAGGCTGAGGGCTCCCTGGGGTTACTGTCCCCGTCATCAGTCAGTGACAGCCCAGGGGAAATGGCTGACAATACCAGCTGAGCCTAAGTAAGAGGGAAGTCCAAGCTGAAGGAACCCAGCCAGAGAGGGGAACCTCTGAGTGCCTCATCAGAGTTTCAGTCTTGACCCCACATGCGGCACTGGGCCGTGGACACGGGAAACCACACATCCTAGGCTTTCATCATTGGGGAGCGACCTGGTGTTGATAGGGTGGTTCAGCGCCCTGCAGAAAGTACAGACTCCAGTTTCAGTACTTAGCTGTGTGGCTGTGGGCAAGTCCCTTTTCTTCTTTGAGTCTCAGTGTCCTCATCTGTTGGATGGGGATGAATATTATATACCTTTTAGGGGTTGGCATGTGCATTTAATGAGATAAGGTAGAGACAATATATATGGTACAGTGGGGGCAGACCAGTGGCTGATGGACTTGATTTGGCCAGCAAATGTGTTTTGTTTGGACTCAGCATTAAAAAAAATTGAGGCGGTTTTCAAAAATCAGGTTATTTTACTTTATACTCTGAATCCTGGTTTCTCTTGAAACATTAGAAGATATAGCAACATCAGGCTCACATTCCTAGCTTCCTGCTCATGCAGCAATATGGCAGGCCATTCATGACTGTTCCCCTTGGACGGGCATCCTTTCCGTTAGCTGTTGCTGTGGTCTCCTCCACTCACACAGCACATGCCTAGGCACGTGTGCCCAGCCTGCTTGACTTGCTTACTTCTCAGGCCTGGGTCCTGGAGAGATGGGTTCATCACCCGTGGTGCAATGTGGACGATCACTGGCTCAAAATTGGGTTGCTTAGCCCTTGTGTGACCTCTCAGTGCCTCAAATTCCTCTTCCATAAAACTGGCATTAAGAATGGGTTGTTACAAAAATTGTGTCTGTCACAGCTCCTAGCTGGTGCCCTGTGGAGCTGTGCAGACTACACGGCCACCCATGGCAGCCTCAGCTGGGAGACCAACCTTGGAAACTGGTGGGAGCCAAGAGAAAGCCAATGTGCAGAGCAGCAGCAGGCACAGCACCTGCCTCATGGCCTCACCACGTCCCTCAATTACAAGAGGTCATGGAAGCCATCGTAGGGCAAAGGGACATCCCAGGTGACATTCACTATAGATCACGAAATGCATCTACTGGGAAAAATGTCATCTGTCATAGAAGAGGTACCCTATTCCTGTGTTACTGTGCCCTCAATCTCTTCTGTCTGCTTTGCTGCAAGGGTCCCCATGGGCCTAAGACGTCAGGCAGGTCTTTCCCTGTGCTTCCTCCTCGTGTCTTCAGAGGATCAGGGCTCTTCAACGTGGATTTTCCTGAGAAACCAGAACAGGCCCCTGTGGGCCTCAGAGGAGCAAAGAATTCTGGGAAAAGGGTGCAGCCTTACCAGGCCACAGGTGGCAAGCAGCTTGGAGACCAGAGCCTTTTTACTTTCAGCCTAAAAACTTCCTGGCGCCACAAAGCAGCCCAGTGCGGCAGTCTCTGGGCAGTGGTGGGTATAGATGATCATCCCTTATGCCTGTCCAGTGATTTCAAAGTGCTGGGCTAGTAAACCAGTTGGCTTCTGTCTACAAGTTTTTGGCCCAGTGCTCTGGTCTGTTGTATAAGTTTGTAACAAACTCGTCTGTGTGCTATCAGCAGATTTCAAAGCTGCTTCCCCTCTCTGCACTCTGGTCTCCACTGGAGACCTCCTTCCTCTCATCTGATGGGGGTGGGGGTGTTAATGAACCCTGCTGGGCACAGCTGTTGGAGTGGCTAGGGTCTTATGCCTGCCTGCCATGCAAGCCTTTCCCACTTTCGTGAAGCCACCAATTCTCCACCTCCTGATTTATTCCCTTTTCTCTCTTCAGAAGGTGAAGACCATCAGGCTTAAGCTCAACATTTCTCTGTACATTTACCCAGTGCCTTGTTCTTCCTTCCTGCTTCAGCATCCAGTAGTTCCTGTCAGTGTTCAGAGAGCACCTACTACGTGCTGGCATTGTGGACAGCACTCAGCAGACAAGGTCTCCCTTCTTTCCAAAGTTTATTACTCCCAACTGCTCCTCCAGAAGCACCTGCAGCATCCTGTGCTCTAGATTAGGTGGTGTAAACTTACAGCCCGTGGGCCAAATGCATTATGGTATCTGTTTTTGTAAATAAAGTTTTATTAAGATAAGGCCATGCTTATTTGTTGACACGTGGTCTTTGGCCACTTTTGTGCTATGATGGCAGTTGGGTGATTGCAAAAGAGACTGTATGTCCTGCAAAGCTGAAAACATTTACTCTCTGGCCCCTTACAGAGAACATTCCCAATCCCTGCTCTAGGTGCCATGCCTCCCTGCCTCCCCTGCCCCCAGGTGAGTTGCTCCTCTCCACCTCCATGGACCCCTTTCTCTGGTTCAGGTTGCTTGCCTGTTCTGTAAAACCTTCCTCTCTGTTCACTGACAGATTTCTTGAAGGAGTTCTGTATACTCATTGTCTCCACTGCCTCCCTGTGCTAGCACCCAAGGGGGTGAGGGTGGCTGTCTTCCCAGGCTCTGAAAGCCACTCACTGGATGGGACCTGGGAGTGGTGGGAGTGGCATGGAAACTTTCAGAGGAATCTGCCCGCTGAGACCCTCCTCCTTGTGGGCTCTCCCAGCCCCCTGAAACTCGTTTCTAGTCCAGCTATGCACACAGATGATGTGAGGATCTGAGAGGGTAACAGGATCATACAGAGAAGAGACACAGGATGAGGACTCAGGCAGATCTGGGGGCGACTCTGCCACTTGCTAGATGCATAACCTTGGGTTGGTTCCTTCACCTTCGACCCTCTCGGTTTTCTCATCTGTACAATGGGGATGTGATGCCCTGTCTCTGGCACCTGTATCTAGAAGGCTTCCTCTCCTCTCCTGTTCCTGCCCCTCCATCTCCCTGGGGGTACCCACTCCCCCGGGAGATGGCTAGAGGATAATAGAGGCAGGCCGTGTGAGCGTAATGGCCCAAGAGCTCAGAGCCAGAGGGGCCGATGCCCCGTGGCCTGGCCCATTTCTGGACTCTGGATCCCTACCACATGCCCCTCCCCTGAGCCTGGTCCTTTCTCACAAGGGGGGGCTGAGGATGAGTGTGCCCGGCCAGTGGCGGGCTGCAGAAGGCAGCAGCCACAAGAGCTGAGGGCCTTTGAGAGGCACAGGTGCTGGGGCCTGGCAGAGGAGGCCGGGCTGGTTGCTATGGAGAGAGAAATGTTATGTGGTTAAGTTGTTTCACTGGCGGCCTTGAGAAATGCCCATGTCCCACCAGGGCCTCAGAGCCATCTATCACTCAGAAGGCCTCCTTTCACGATGAGGGTTATCTATTTGGCTAAGAAAACTGCAATCACAATCCCTTCCATACAGACGGGCCTTCCCTTTTTACACATTTTATGGAGCCCTCTTCAGTTTATAAGGAGCCTAAGGCTTCATTCTGTTCAGTGCTGACTTCTACTGTGACAGGCATTTTGGGGCACATTCTGTGTGCTGGGCACAGAGTGGTGCGGGATAAGCCCCACAGAGCCCTTGCCTCGTAGCAGCTCCTAATCCTATGCAAAGACGAGCTCAGGCCAGGTGCAGTGGCTCATGCCTGTAATGCCAGAAGTTTTGGAGGCTGAGGTGGGAGGCTCACTTGAGGTCAGAAGCTCAAGACCAACCTCTACAAAAATAAAAATAAAAATTAGCTGGGCATGGTGGTCCCAGCTACTTGGGAGGCCGAGGCGGGAGGATCACTTGAGCCCAGGAGGTCAAGACTGCAGTGAGCTGAGATCCAGCCACTGCAGTCCAGCCTGGGTGACACAGTGAGACCCTGTCTCAAAAAATAAAAATAAAAAAATAAAATAAAAGATGAGCAAAATCTCAGAAGCAAGGTTCTGAGTGGGAAAGAAAGGGGATGTGGAGGTGGCCTGGGAAGGGAGGAGGGACACCCTCATCTGAGATGGGAGGAGAGGAGGCAAAGAAGGATGAGACTACAGGAGTGCTGTGAGGGGAGCTAACAGCAATCATGCATCTGCTTCGATCCAGGCACCGTGCCGGGCATTTGGTGGACATCGATTCATTTATCTCAACAGAATTCTTTTGGTTGGGAGTAACGGAACCATGATGCAAACTGGCTGAGGTGAAGAGATGATTACTGGCTTAGGTGCCCAAACCGTAGTAAAGGCTGTGTTGACAGTCTGAGGAGTCACTTTTTCATACCATGTGGGAAAAGTCCACCAGCTGTTCCCAGCCTCCCTATTTTCTCTTCCAGGCAGGGGACATTTTGCTCTTTCCCTGGCTGCAGTTTGAAATATCCCCGGGAAGGAATCTCACTGGTTCAGACCACGTCGGGTGGGCCTCTGAGTGGGTCTCAGTGGCCAAGAAGAGGGGCATGTCAGTAGGTGGCTGGTAGCTCCCATTGGACCATGTGCTAGAACTGGGGTGTGAGGTTGGAAGTATTGGAAGTAGCCATTTCTAGGGGAAGTGGGGGTGGTGGTAGCACAGAAATGTCTCCAGAGAGTCATTAAAAAATTCATTTAACAAAATCTGATGAATACCAACTGTGTGCTCGGCATTGTTTTGCCACGGCAGCTTACTAGGGCCAATACTCAGCCCCTGCTTTCTTAGAGCTTATACATTTGTAAGGGAGACAAGGAATAAACAAGTAGATGAAATAACATAAGTTCAGGTGTTAAGTGGTAAGTAAAACAAAGAGAAATAATGTAAAGAGATGAGAAAAAATGGAGGGAGGTGCTGGTTTCGCTGGGGTCATCAGGGAAGGCCTTGCTGAGGAGGCTGCGCTGGAGTCATGAACTGTCTGTAGGGGAATGAGTCATGCCAAGGTCTGGCAGAGGGAACCACATGTGCAAAACCCCTGAGGCAGAATGAGCTTGGCATGTTTCAGGAATAGACAAAAGGCAATGTGGCTGGAGCAGTGTGAGCCGGGGGAGAGGAGTGGCTGATGGGATAGAGTAGACAGGGCTGGGTTGCATGGTGTCCCCTTTGCTGGCCATGGTAAGGAGTTTGGATTTTGTTCTAAGTGTGATAAGCTCCCCTCTTGGAGCACTGACCTTTTGCAGATAAGGAAACTGAGTCACCATGAGGTGGAGTTAACTTGCCCAAGAAGGAAGGTGGTGCATGGTGGGACTCTCTCGAGCCAATCCTTGCTTTCTTTCTTCCACATCTTTCTTCCTCTAGTTAGCTGTGAGAAAATTAGGAGGGGGCAAGGAAAGAAAGTGGGCAGCAGCCTCATGACCTGTCCTTCCTCTGTGAAGTAGGACAGATGGTCTTCTGAGAGGGAGGGGCAGCGGCGGGTCAGTGAGACTGGCAGAGGGTGGAAAGTGTTGGCACAACCATGGAGCAGAACGGGAAGTGGACAATCCCGGGAGTGAACAGGAGGATTGGAGGGCAGAGGAGAGCCCAGCCAAAGCTGGAGACCGCGAATCTGTAATGGAGTGGATCAGCACAGTTACTTGATTTTCTCCAGCAGTACTTGGTAGGTGGCCAGCCTGGGACGGGGCAGAGAGGAAGGAGGGATCTGTGAATAAAGGTGGGGATTGGGACTGCAGGTTCGGGGGCAGTGGAGGATGCTGGTGGAAATGACTTATACACATGTGCAAGCATATATTTTGGTGCTAACCCTCAGTACTCAGAATGTAACAGTATTTGGGGATAGGACCTTTAAAGAGGAGATTAAGTTAAAATGGGGCCATTAGAGCAGGCCCTAATCCCATCTACCTGACGTCCTCATAAAAAGAAATTTGGAGGCAAAGAGACACCAGGGGTGGCGTGCACAGATGGATGACCGTGTATGTGAAAATGGTGGCAAGAGGGTGGCCATCTTGCAACCAGTGAGAGAGGCCTTGGAGGAGACCAACCCTGCCGACACCTTGACCTTGGACTTCCAGCCTCCAGAACTGTGAGGAGTAAATTCTTGTTGTTTAAGCCATTCAGTCTGTGGCATTTTGTTATGGCGGCACCAGCAAACTAATACAATCACAGATCAGAACGTTTTCTTTGGGTCAGACTGGGTCCTAACTCGGCCTGCTCAGCCCTGCCTGATCCGGCCCATGCTGACCTTTCCGTCCTCACCGTCCTTGCTCCCCTGACTTCTCTCATGCTCAGTGTTCCAGCCACACTGCCTTGAAATGTCCTTCTTGTCTCAGGGTCTTCCCACATTCTGTTCCCTCTGCCTAGAACACCCTTCCTCTCTTTTTTTCGTCTAGATAACTCCTTGTTCTTTGGATTTCCACTCAAATGTATCCATTTTTTATTAGGAAAGCTTTCCGTGACCATCAAACATTCCCCTCACCCCTGGCCCCCAACTAGAGCAATCCTTTGATATGTTGTCTTAGTTGTTCCTTCGGGGACAGATTCCAGGACAGGGACTTGTGTGCATGGAACTGACACCTACATAGTATGAGGTGGGAGTGAGAATGAGCAGGTGGAGTGGTAGAGCTGTGATAATGTCATAATCAAGGCCAATATCAACCCCATAAGGGGCTGTGGAGCTGGGACCGTCCAGTAGCTTTCCTGTGACTGCATTTACTGGTCATTGGCAATGAGATGCCCCAGGGATGGGGCCTGGTCTTTGCAAGGTGGCTTTTGAGTGCTGAGGGCAATTCCTGAGGAAGACTCAAGTGAGAGCTGCCAGCATCCAATACCCCTGGCAGTTGGGAATAAGTGTCTCAGCCCTGAAGGGAGGATTGGGGGGCACACCACAGCATCCACTACCTATGCTCCCACCTTTCCTTCAGAGCACTTGGCTCCAGTTGTAAGTAGTATTTCTGTGATTAGTTCACTAATTTTCCTTTACCACTAGATTTAGAGCAGAGAGGAGTTCCTTGACAGTAAAAGTGGCACCCCACAGTGCATAGAGGAAGGAGGTGGGATGGGTGGATATATGGGGAGAAGATAGTTGGACCAGGGGATGGAAGAGCAGGGACCTCAGGACAATCTAGGAGGAAATGCTTGTGTGGCTGGAAAGACTTGACATGGGTTATTATTGTAGGAAAAAAGGGAACTGAGTGAGAGGGGTATGTTCATTTGCCACCTGCTATGTCCCAGGCACTTCCCTGTTTAATCCTTATGACAACCCTGGGACTAAGGATTGTTGCAGCTTGAAAAGGGTTGATGAGAGGTCGGACGTTTCTAAGAGGAGGCTGATAGGTTGGCTGCGAAGAGGCCTTTGAGCCTGGCATCAACTTTGTGAATTTACTGCAGAATAAATATGGCCAACTTCTGGCTCCTTGGGCTCCCCTTGCCTCTGCTCCAGGCTAGGCATGTTCTCTCTGATCACGCAGTCTTTTGCCAACTGACTTCGTTAATTAGGTTTCTGCTTACTCAATTACCATCACCCCCTCCCAAAGTCTTGCCTCCCCATGACCACACCCAGGCCACCATGATTGGCATTTGGGGTCTTCCCAAACTCTGTTCAGTCACATTTTCAGGTCATCTCTTGATTTGTGCCAACAGATGACATATCTCATCATTCTGCATGGATTTTACTAACCTCTTTCTCAGAGGGCAGCCTTGCTTCTCGGTCCCACGCTCACTCCCACATGTGGCCGTCAGGTATTGCTTTTGTAGCTTTGACAGTGAGGGGCTGTAGCTCAGAGAGGTTAAGTCACTGACCCACTGGAGCTGAGATTTGGTGGCAGATCTTCTGACTTCCAAGGCAGAGAGTGAAGGGATGGACAGGAGGGTCACAGGTCAGAGGTGCACAACCTCAGGTTCCATGGGGAGTTCTGGGCATAGATTGCTTTGTGATCTTGTACTTAGGGTCTCCCAAGGCTTGGTAGAGACAGTTCTAGCCAGTTCAACCAAGAGCCACTGGATCCTTGGAGCCACACCTGTGCTGGCCAGAGCTGAGCCTGTGCTCCAGGAATCTCTCAGAGCTGAGCCTACTATGGTGGCCCCAATGGGAGCTGACTAGTTCTGCTGCCTGTGGTTGGGTAAATTGAGTCTGGGGCATGACTGGGGCTAAAGACTGGGGCTAAAAACCAGCTCACTTATACTCTCCAACCTTTGCACCCTGGTTTGGGGCTGCCATAGCCTAGAAGAAGGAGCACCTTCTCCCTTCCAAACGAGGCAGCATTTTGTAATTTTACCACCTTGTGGGAGAGCCTTTTTCTAATTCCTGCAGAAGTCCAGCCTGAAAGCCAGCTGAGTGGGTTGTGCTCAGCACTCCACGAGCTCTGCAGACCTCTCATATGCCCCTAGATTTCTGGAAATCCCTCTAGGCAGCCAGTACAAGGTCAAACACTTCTGTGCAGCGAATCCCCGCAGGGGCATTTGTTCCGGGAAGGGAATTACATTTCAATTTGATTTAATTCAATGAGAATGACACCAAATTGATCAGCTGCTAAAATGCCATTTGATGGGCAGATCTGCTCTTTCCAAGTCAATAGGAACCACCAGAAAAGTCAGTCTTGTTTTTTCAGACAGAACTGAAAGTTTTCTCCATTTTCTTTGCCTTTTAAAAAGGGCTCAAATTCCCTGAAAGTGGAGAGACTTTTCCTGATAGACCTGTTGACCTGAGCAAAGTGATTAAACCAGCAGGCACCCAGGGAACACAAAACAAGTTCTGTATCTGTTTTTTCGTTTTTGTTTTTAATTAAAGGCTCCCTAAATGCTAGGAGCTCTCCAGTTGTGGTTCCTTGCCTCTTTCTATATGCCAGCTTGCTTTCTGGGGTGTAAGCAGACATTTGGGTACTTGACCATGTCCCCTGCAGGAGTTCGCAGAAACCATCTGGTCACCTCTGTTGACCTAGAAGTGTGCAGCGGTCCAGACTTCTGTGCGCTTTCTACCAGACTCTTGTATGATCTTGAGAAATGTCTCAGATTCTTTGAGCCTCTGTCCTGTCATCTGTAAAATGGGCATGCAGCCTCCCTTGGTCCACCTCTGGGCTACTCCCTTTGGAGTAGCAACACGAAAAATAGCCATGGCCCCACAATAACCACTGCCATGGTTCCCTATATCACAATCACTAGCATTATTTTTGAGCAGTTACCATG
Organism: Symphalangus syndactylus; assembly: GCF_028878055.3. Taxonomy (NCBI): domain Eukaryota; kingdom Metazoa; phylum Chordata; class Mammalia; order Primates; family Hylobatidae; genus Symphalangus; species Symphalangus syndactylus. The sequence continues at coordinate 142,841,456 of NC_072441.2, forward strand.
TGGCAGGCACTATTGAAAGCTTCATCTGCATTAAATCGCATAATCCTTGTAACAGTTCCATCAGGTAGATACAGTCTGTTTGGCTACGGTGCTTATTTTGAAAATGCAAATTTGTTTCAATGCGATCTATGTGTCAGGAAACTATCTGAGCATCATGTTAGTTTTGCATTTGCTTACGTCTGATTTGGTGTGTGAGAAACGCAAGGTGAATGCCGAAAATTGCGCCCAGTTGAACTGAGCTGTGTAGGAATATACAAAACACACACGGACACACTTCCAACATCTCCCGGCATTCTCAGTTCGTGTGTGTTATGAACCACTCACAGAGTGCTACAACCTTCCTTCTGACTCCAGATCTACCTCCTCCCACCACCTGACAGTAATTCTGAAGCTCACTTCCACACATAGTGAAGTGTGTGTAGCATCTTGCTTATTGTAGTGTCTGTGTATGTCTTTAATGACATTTAACATGTGTAAAACTGTGTTACCATTTTTATTAGATTTCTTTTATTTTTAGTGTGTCACCGAAGGAAGTTTATGAGTGTGGTACCCCAACTCCATTGTTCTCATGAACCCTGGGGTTTTTGCACAGTGTGGTGATTTGTATTATTTTATTATTTTTTTCTAAATTGTGATAAAAGACACATAGCATAAAATTTTCCTCTGTGATTTTTTTTTCTTTTTCTTTTTGACAGAGCCTTGTTCTGTCACCCAGGCTGGAGTGCAGTGGCACAATCTCAGCTCACTGCAACTTCAGCCTCCCGGGTTCAAGCAATTCTCCTACCTCAGCCTCCTGAGTAGCTGGGACTACAGGCACGTGCCACCACGCCGGGCTAATTTTTGTATTTTTAGTAGAGGCAGAGTTTCACCATGTTGGCCAGGGTGGTCCCAAACTCCTGATCTCAGGTGATCCACCTGCGTTGGCCTCCCAAAGTGCTGCGATTATAGGCATGAGCCACCGTGCCCAGCCCCCTGTGACCATTTTTAAATATACAGCTCAGTGGTACTAAGGACATTCATATTGTGGTGTTACTGTCACCACCATCCATCCACAGAATTATTTTCATCTTAAAAAGACTGAACCTCTATACCCAGTACCCAGTTCACAACTCCCCGCTTCTCCTCTCCTCTGCTCCTGGCAATCACCATTCTACTTCCAGTCTCTAGAAATCTGACTACTCTATAAGTGGAATCATACAGTGTATGTCCTTTTGTGACTGTTTTATTTCACTTAGCATAATGTCCTCAAAGTTCATGCATGTTGTAGCAGGGGTCAGAATTTCCTTCTTTTCTGAGGCTGAATGATATTCCATTGTATGTATATACTACACTTTGTTTATCCATAGCAGGTGACTTTTAGGAACACTTACGAGGCATGACAGCAGAGCTATCCTGTTATTTTTCTGTTTTTCACATGAGGAAACTCAGGCACAGAGTGGTTACGTGACTTCCCCAAGGTTTTCCCACTAATAAATGGGAGATTCGAGATTCAAACCCAGGCCTCGCTCATTCTGCCTCGGACACTGTGTTACCTCAAATGCTGTATTACGTGCTTCCTTTTTTTTTTTTACGTTATTGTCATCAAACCAGATGATGTTGACTTTGAGTCAGCTTGGTTATTAATTTCCTTTTGTTAACAGAAGCTTTAGTGTCTGAAATCTCTGCTGCACCATCTGGAATTTTTAATAAAAACTCAAGGAATTTCCAAGAGTTTCTGTGTATTGCATATGTGTACTAGCAAGGGAAAAATGCTATTTAAAAATAGAAATGCCTACAGCCACTTTAAAACTCCAGGTGTGGGGTGAGGAGGTGCCCAACAGAAGGAAGGCTGCTCTTTTGTTTGAAAAAAAAAAAACAAAAACACTGTAGTCAGGCTTTTTGGATTATTCAAGGGAAGGCTCACTCCCTACCTCCACCTCGAATTGGCTGGAAAGGGGAGGCTCTAAACTAAATTGCTCCACAGAACAAGCTAGCAGGAATTTGAGAACAGCTCACTGGCAGCTCAAAAGGGAGGGAGTTTTCAGGGTCTTGTAACAGTCAGGAAAAGAGGAGATTAAATAATGTTCATGGTAGAGAAATTAAGTGCCTCTGAACAGTGCAGCAGTCTGGGGCCCCAGAAGAGTGATAAGACAGATGGATACATAGTCATAGTAATAAAGAATACTAGGGGAAGTATCCTTTGTTGAGGTGGTTGAAGAACTCTTTGATGGTGACAATTTTAAATGTTTTCAGCTGTGTGCTATTTTGTACCCTCCTTCACCCTTAGCATAGTCAGCTACAGAGAGCAGGCAGGCTTCGGTTAGTGACACCTTAGTGCAGGAAGGTGGATGGAATGGGTTCCTGAGAAGGAGCAATTGTAGGGAACAGGACAGCAGGGGTGGGAAGTGCCACATGTGAGGGGCTCTTCCCACAATTAGCTTAGATGGGGCTGAGGGTACTTTTCGTGGATGAGAGAGGAATGGATGGTTCAGAAGGCAGCACACATGGCCATCTGGGGAGCTGGATCCCAGGGAGTGATCCACATGCTGCCCCTCCTGGGCTGTTCTGCAACTCACGGGTGTGTACTTCATGGTGAGCATGGCCATGATCTTTTACGGCTATCACTTGCACATCTCCAAGGCACTCTTTGCACATATAGGTGCCCTTCTTAAAGTCATCCTCATAGATTTGAAAAGTTAGTATGAGTACTTCCCTGCAATGGCAATAAAGGAGCATGAGGAAGGGACGCTCTTTTCTAATTTGCCCAAAGTCATCATTTGGGCTTGTGGCAGGTAAATAGCACTGCCCTTTTCTGAGTACCTAGTATGTGTCCTTTATGCATATTACCTCTTCAGATCCTTAAAACAACCTGACAAGGTCAGCCTTGTTCCAGTTTTCATCAAGGAAGAGAGGCTTAGAAAGGCTTAGAGGTTGGTGACCTACCCAAGGTCATTCATCTAGGAAGTGGCAGAGGTGAAATGTGAACCAGGATTCACCCGTCTCTCAAACCTGTGCTTATAACCACTTTGGTTTCTACCTTCGTCCTTGAGAAAGATGGAGGGGTTCTTAGATCCATCCTTTGGCCTGTAAGTCCCCTCTGCAAGGCTAGGGGTTCTTGTATTGAGCAGTGTTAGACTCACCTGGAGGGTTTGTTAAAGCAGATGGTTGGGTTCCCCCGCCAGAGTTTCCAGGTAGAGTCTGAAAAATTTGCATAGCTAACAAATCCTCAGGTGAGCAGAGTAGCTCCTCTGAAGACAGCAGTTGAGAGCACTGTCCTTGGCTGATCTAACTTGCTAGGTCAGCTGGGCATTGTCGCTGAACCCCAGGCTGTGCTGTGCTATACTTCCACAGCCAAGGACACAGACTGGGTGGGGCTTTGATTTACTATCCTCTCAGGCTGGGTGCTGGGTGCTGTCCCTGTCTTCCTGGCCAGCTGCCCAGGTCTGTCTGGCCCTGGCTTGGTCTGGTGTCCGGGCCCTTCCTTCTCCCTTATGGGAACATGCACGCTTTCTGTGGCGAGGCTGCACCTCAACAGCGCTGAGATCTGAGGGACTGGAGGGAGGGGAAGCAGGACCTCAGAGCTGAAGCGGGCTAGAGGACAATGGCCTCGTCTCTTCTCTCCCTCTAAAAGCAGGTGCGTCGGGCGTGGGGCATGCTGACTCAGGGATTCGAATGGCCTCTGCAGCAACTCAGGGGCTCCTCTCCTCTCCCTGCCGGGTCCAGACAGCCTTTCCCTGGGAGACAGACAGGTTGGAAATCCAAACAGAAAGAAAAATATCTTAATGTGTCAATGTCTTTCAGCAGTGGTTTAAAGGGCCCAAGAGACAGGCTGTCAGATGCAGTCTCTGGGTACCCAGACCAATAGGCCTCTGCTCTGCTCTGCTCCTGATGCCAGTCTCTTAACTCCACAGCTGGAAGGGGAATCAAATCATGAGAGTGTGTGAGTGTGTGTGTATGCGTGGAGAGTGGTACCTTCCATAAAAGAGGAAGCTAAGGAGCTGGGATAAAGCTTCTATGTGGTGTGAGGCTGTATGGGGTCAAGGGGAAGCAGGAAAACAGGGGATCTGGATTGGAGAGATTCTCGCAACAACCCCAGGAGGTAGGGACTGTCACTCTGTTTTACAGAATCTGAGGCATGGAGAGGTTGAGTCACTTGCTTGAAGTTACAGTTGGTAAGTAATATGGATGAAATTTGAACAGATACTTCACCAAAGAAGAAATGATGGAAAATAAGCCCATGAAAAGATGCTCTACATTATTACTCACCAGGGAAATGCAAATTGAGGCCACAATGAGATGCCACCACACACCCACTAGTCCCACTAGAATGGCTAACGTTAAAATACCCAAAACTGTATCAAGTGTTGGCAAGAATGTGGAGGAGCTGGAACTCTAACACACTGTAGTTGGGAATGGAAAATGGTAAAGCCACTTTGGAAAACAGTTTGTCAGTTTCTTAAAAAGTTAAACCTACACCTATCATAAGATCTGCCATTCCACTCCTAGGTTTTTACCTGAGAAAAGAAAGTCTTTGTTGACACAAGAAGAACTTGCACATGAATGTTTCTAGCAGCTTTATTTGTAATAGCTCCAAACTGGAAACAACCTAAATGCCCATCAGCAGGTGAATTGATAAACAAATAGTGACAAATCCATACAATGGAATAATACGAAGCAATGAAAAGGAACTATTGATATACGCAACCACGTGGATATATCTCATAAGAATTATGCTGAGTTCAAGAAGCAAGACATGAAAGAGTACATACTGCATGCTTCCATTTATATAAAATCCTAGAAAATACAAGCTAATCTGTAGTGACAAGAAGCAGATCAGTAGTCGCCTGAAGATGGGGGAGTGAGGAATGGAAGGGGCAGAAGGAAGGGATTCAAAGGACACAAGGAGACCCTTGTTGGAGGGATGGAGGTGTTCAATGTCTTGATTGTAGTGATGTATTCGAGGGTGTATACATATGTCTAGACTTGTCAAATTGTGTAGTTTAGACTTGTACAATTTGTTGTATGTCAATTACATCTCAATAAAGGCTGTTAATAATAAACAGAACCCAGGCTGCAGTCTGTCTCTACGCTGGAACTCTAATTTGCTCACTGTTCTATTTTGCAGCTGTATATTAGAGAGCAGGGCTGGCTCTGGGTCTGCACAAGGTAGATCGTCACAGCACCCTATTCTGGGTAAAGTGCTTGGTACTTCACATTGTTTACTCTTCCCATTCCTTAATTCTCTCAGGAAGATCCTGTTTGATTATGCCCATTTAATGCACGTGGTATGGAGTTAAGTGACATACTCAAGGGTCACATGGGTGGGGCATGGGAGAAGGATGGCCCCCCTCCTTCACCACTTACCCAATCACCACCTCTTCAGAAGAGAGGTGACGGAGCAGCAAGCCGAGCCCAAGTGATTTCCAAGGCCTTTGGTCAGGGTCCAAGAACAGGCTGGCCAGGGCAACAAATTTATTCTCCAAAGGGATGGAAGCAGATCTAGTCTAAGGATTCCTCCAGTTCTGGTCTCTAATGAGTCTGTGAAATGAAATAGCTTTCATTACTTAAAAGGCCACCTACCTAGGTGGATGCCCTTGCCTGCATTCTAGAAACAGACCTGGTCCTGCCATTTACCTTCCTAGTCACTTGAGCAGTTCAACTCTCTGGGCCTCTATTTCCTCATCTGTAGAATGGCAATAATTAGACCTAACTTCTAGGGTCTTAAAAAAGGGTTCAATATATTAAGGGATATAAAAGTGCTTTGGACAATGATGAACCCTAAAAAAAAAAGTTTGTCTTGGTATTTCATAGTTCATCGTTTGCCCTAAATGAGGTCAATTTTTTTAAAATTGTGGTAAGATATATACTATTTATTATTTTAACTCTTTTTAAGTGTGTAGCTTAATGGCATTAGGTACATTTGCAACGTGGTGCACCACCATCACTTTCCATTTCTAGAACTTTTTAATCATCCCAAACAGAGATTCTGTCCCATTAAACACTAACTCTTCATTCCTCCTTCCCCTCACTCTCTGTTCCCTGGTTACCTCTATTCTACTTTCTGCTCCTATTAACTGGCCTATTCAAGGTACTTCATATAAGGAGAATCGTACGATACTGGAGTGGGATCTTTAACCCCACATTCATTCCCACTTTTTTCTGTTTGCTTGGTTTTGGTGTCAGGGGTGGGAGGAGATGGAACTTTGGAGACTGCTTTGTAGACAGTGGAGCCCATTCTTTCCAGAACAGAAGATGGGGTGCTAGGGAGTCCTTGGGCTTCTTTGAGAGGCTGGACTTGGCATGTAACCTAATATGACTGATGTTTTTATAAAGCAGGGTAAATTTGGACATAGAAAATTAACACCATGTGAAGGTGAAGGCAGAGACTGGGTGATGCTTCTATAAACCAAGAAGCTCCACGAATTGTCAGCAAACCAGCAGAAGCTAGGAGAGAGGCATGGAACGGATTTCTCCTCATAGCCCTCAGAAGAAACCAACCCTGTCACCATTTTGATCTTGGAGTTTAGCCTCTGGAACTGTGAGACAATACATTTCTGTTTGTTTGAGCCACCTAGTTCATAGTACTTTGAAGTGACCTTTACACCACTCTCATTTAGAGATGAGGTCTGTGTCCCCTCCTCTTGAAATGGAGTGGCTTTTGTGACTGTGTACACAGGTAAACTGCAGAGCTGCCTGTCTGTGACTTCCAAGGCTAGGTCATAAAAGGAGATAAAGCTTCTTCCTGGCTGGTTGGGCTGCTTGCTCTTGAAGTCTTCAGTGACTATGCACGCAGCATGCCTTCGCAGCCTCCTGTGGTTGTAGGATGTATGGAAGGCAGTTGTATCACTATGGACAGGGGGTAAGAGCTGAGGAAGCAGTCTCCGCCAGGTGGTAACATGGAGGACCCTGAAGGCAAGAATGGGCTCTTACTTGTTGGAAGCCCAGTTGAGTCCACTTACAAATTAATTAGACACAATGCCATTTCCAGATGAGAGTTCTGGGAAGGCTACCGCGGTTAGGGCTTGGTTCTCGTTCCTCCTAGGAAACCATTTAATCCAGACTCTGAAGGGTCAGGGGATGGGTGGACCTTCTTGCTGGTAGGCGGAGTGGCTGGCCTCTAAATGGCATTATTGGAGAGGCACCCCCAGCCTGAGCCCCAAACACTTCCTCTGCTCCCCTCTGTCTTTCCTTGCTAGCAGCACCTCCATTGAGCTGTCTTCACTCATCCTCAGAACAGCTTTTTATTGAGTTCCTACCCTGTGCCAAACACTTCACCTACATTATCTCGTTCAAACCTTGCAATGACTCTGCCCAACAGGTTTTATTGTCTTTCTACTCTATCAATTCACATCTCAGTAGGATTAATTAACCAAATTAATCCTATAAGCAAATCTCAGTTGCACCGTGAATGTCTCAGGCAAAAGAACAGGTTTTAACTACTGTGGAGGAAGACTGGCCCCTTTAAGGAAGAAGTGACTGCAACCAGGGTTGAAGCAGGTTGTAAAATGTTGAAATCTGCTGAGCTCCGGAATGGAAATTTCTTTCAATGTAGATTAGGCCTTGATTCAGGGTAGGAGAGAGACTGGTACCTGTGGTTCCCTTGGCAACTGCTCTCTGATTGGAAGGAGCCTGAGTGCAGAGAAGGGAGCAGCTGGGGGGCCCGTGTGACTCATCCAGAAGTGGGCAGGAAGCAGTTAAAAAGCAGCCATCCGGTGAAGCTGTAGAGGGACAGGGTTTTCGCTTTCTTTTAATCAACATGCCAAGGTTTTGGGAGGGACTGCTGACACCAGAGATATCAGAGAAGTAGCATAGAATGGCTGGCTTCTGAGAAGCCTCTTGTTTAGGAAGGAAGTCGTTCTCTTTCCACTGCAAGCTTAGAAGCCTTCTGAGTTCTCTCCTTCTGCAGCATAAAGAGACAGTAAGTCAGAGGAAGGTATCCCCAGGAGTTTCCAGACAGCTGCACAGATTTAAGTGCAGAAATCTGAGCAGGGGTATAGCCCTGGCATTTACGTGAACACCTTTCAGTAGCAGGAAGAATAAATGGAAAGAGAGCTACAGAAATACCAGGGGTGAAGTCTTCATCTGAAAGTCCAATCTTTGATCAAGAGCTGGTAGGAAGCCTGAGAATTTGTATCAGCCGTGATTCCAGGCTGTCTGGTCTGAGTAATCGGGATCAGAGCGAAAGTTGATATCATGCTTACCTTGTGCCAGGCTCCCTTCTAAGGGCTTCCTGGCCACCAGCTCATGTCAGTCTCACAGCAATCATATGAGGTATGTTCTGTTGTTGTCTCCTTGTGCAGATGAAGACACTAGGCACAGAGAAAGCTGGCCACAGGTGTACAGCTGGGGGGGGGCCAGAGCCAGGATTCAGACCTGGGATGTCTTGGCTGATGTGCGCTGGTGTGGGCCAGCATGGGACACAGAGGAGGATTAGCTGGAGAAGCAGGACAGCGGGCAAGAGAGACGAGATCTCGGACAGTGCTGGGTCAGAGACACTTTCCTGAGCCATGATTAAACCTGATTATGGGCATGTTTTAGCCTGTCAGACTCCAGCATCCAGAGGGGTCCCTCCTCAGGGTAGTTCCTGGCCAGTCCTGAAACAAGATGGGTGCTTTTATTATGATTAATTATTTTTAGACACAGGGTCTCTCTCTGTCACCCAGGCTGGAGTGCAGTGGCACCATCACAGGTCACTGCAACCTCGAGCTCCTAGGCTGAAGCAATCCTCCTACTTCAGCTTCCCAAGCAGCTGGGACTACAGACATGTACTACCATGCCTGGCTAATTAAAAAAAATTTTTTTTTTAGAGACAGGATCTCCCTATGTTGCCCAGGCTGGTCTCAAACTCCTGGCCTCAAAAGATCCTCCTGCTTTGGACTCCCAAAGTGCTGGGACTACAGGCATGAACCACTGCACCCAGTCTAGATGGATGTTTTCAAAACACAGATCTAGTTACGGTACTCCCCTCTATAAAAAATCCCTTGTTTGTAGGATAAAGTCCAGGCCCTTTGGCCTGTCATATCAAGCCTTTCTGATCAGACCCACCCTGCTTGGCCCGCTCCTTGTTGCATTCCTGTGATTCCAAGCCCTAAGTTTCCCAAGTCTCTCCTTTCCTCTGGCAGAGCTAATCATGGCTCACCCCATATTTTGATGGCTCAACTTTCCAGGTGATGCCACTCCTGCGGTGAGTTTTCTGTAAAGAGAGGCGTGCTTCCTCTGCAGGACTCTCGGATACCCACAGATATAAGCAACACCGGAACAGAAAGCAAAGGTGCAATAGCCATAAACCTTGACAATAATCTTAAAACAAGAAAACAAGTGCTGAGTTCTAGAAAATGAGCATATGTCCATTAATTATATAGCGTACCCTCATGTACTATAAAGCGGGCATGAAGGAAAATGGCACAACTCCACCATAAATTTGATATCAAATGGATGTGCCGGAAGGCAGGGTGGGGCAGAGGCAGGTCAGATCAGCTTCTGCCACTACTGATTGTGTGACTTTGAACAAATAAGCATGGTGGCAGCATGATAATTAAATAATATTTGTAAGGCTCCAGGCAGTCCTTTACCTTACCCTCCCTGACCAGTAGGAAGTGTTCAGTAACAATTAATGGCAATTTTCCTCACTTTGTCACAATGATTCTTATGAATTATCTAGATGAGAAGGTAGAGCTGAGGTCATCTTTCCCTGTGTGATATTCAAACTCTTTCCACAATACTTAGAGACACTCAAACTCTGGCTATGTACTTAGAGACACTTAAGGTCTTTCTAGGTACTCAGGCTGAGGACTTTCCAGGCATGGTCCTTGGCCCACACAGGGCCCCCTGATGGACTATAAACAGATTAAAAAAAAAAAATCAAAGTTCTTGTTTTTTTTGTCTTTTTTTTTAAACAGACAAATGCTGTGCAATCTGCAAATGTTTGTTTTTATATAGCACTAAGGGTTGCTTGCTTACTGAGTGTGTTATTAAAGATCACCAAAAATCACTATTAAAAAATATATTTATAGTAAAAATCCACCGGATCAATTAAGTGATGAATCATGATAGCCGCCTTGGTTCTTTTACTTAAATTTTTTACAAAAAAAAGTCTTTATTGAGATAGAATCCACATACCACGGAATTCATCCACTCATTTGTGATTGTGCAATTCACAAATCATTGTTTTGTTTCTTACCAGTTTTTCGATATCACAGCGCTTCCCAAATCTCCCTCTCCCTTTGAAAAGTGGGACCAGGTAGAGAGGGAAGCCACGGGTCTTTGACCACACCTGAGGGAATGTGGTAAAGCGTTTTGAGACCTTGTGCCTTGCAGTTGTTTGGAAAAGTAGCCTGCATTCCCCACTTTTACCACTGGGTGTCAGGCTCAAAGGTGGGTAAAGTCTCATGCTTGGGGAACCCAGCAGGTGGTACAGGGCCCTGCACTGTTGCTCTGAGGGTAAATGTGATGAATGGAAGAGAAGAAGTAAAATTAGACATCATGGGATGATTAGAACTTTGACATTCCTTATGTTTGGGCTTGGAGAATTGCTTCACATTTCTTTAGGCATGTGGCAAAAAAAAAAAAAAAAAAAAGAATAGTTTTTCCCCCCTCCTTTTGCTCACCCTTTATTACTATATTTCACCATGTTTTGAGGATTGCTGTGTGTCAGGAACTGCACTGGAAAGGAGAATACAGAGATGTACAAGACACAGCTGGTCCTTTCCCTTAAGGTGCTCATACTATAGGGAGGAGGGAGATTATAAATAGATCAGCAGGCCACAAATGGCAAATACGAAGAAAGTGGAGAGCACAGAGTCAGAACCAGGGGAGGGGAAGGGCCGTAGTATACACGTAACAACAAAAGCAACACAAACGACACGTCTGACCTGTGTGGGGGTTTACACACTACAGATGCTTTCACAGACAGAGTTTATCTATTATTTAAATTATATTTGTTGAGCACTGGGTTAGGTACTGAAGATACAACAGTGAAAAATTACTGTGGATGTTATTGTTTATACTTTGCATGTGCCAGACACTGTGCCTGGCTTTTTTACATACATTTTCACATTCAATCTTCCAAGAAATCATACAAGGAAAGATCTCTTAGACTGATTTTTCAGAAGAGGAATGTGAGGTACAAGTTTCTCCCCCAAGAAACCTGTAACTTAGTGAGTTTGGATCATTGTCCCCACCCAAATCTCATGTTGAAATGTAACCCCCAATGCTGGAGGTGGGGCCTGGTGGGAGGTGATTGGATGATGGGGACCGTTTCTAAAGGTTCAGCACCATTCCCTTAATGCCATTCTCATGACAGAGTTCTCACAAGATCTGGTTGTTTAAAAGTATGTATCACCTCCCCCATCTTTCTATTCCTCCTGCTCTGGTCATGTAAGATGTGCCTGCTTTCCCCTTTACCTTCCACCATGATTGAAAATTTCCTGATGCCTCCCCATATCACTATCAGCAAAGAGCCTGGCTGTGTTGTGCCCCTGCTCTAGGGATCTGTGGAACTTTGAGCTTGAGAGTGATGATTTAGGGTATCTAGTGGAAGAAATTTCTAAGCAGCAAAGTGCTCAAGATGTGGCCTGGCTGCTTCTAACAGCCTATGTCCATATTTGTGAGCAAATAATTGACATGAAACTGGAACTTATATTTAAAAGGGAAGCAGAACATAAAATTTTGGAAAATTTGCAGCTGGGCCATGTGATAGAAAAGAAAAACCCATTTTCTGGGGAGGAATTCAAGCCGGCTGCAGAAATTTGCATAACTAAAAGGAAGACAAGTGCTGATAGCCAAGACAATGGGAAAAGGCCTTCAAGACATTTCAGACACATTCACAGCAGCCCTTCTCATCACAGGCCCAGAAGCCTAGGAAGGAAGAATGGTTTTGTGGGCCATGCCCAGGGCCTCTCCACCCTGTGCAGCCCCAGGACACGATCTTCTGCATCCCAGCTGTTCCAGCTCCAGCCTTGGATCAAAGGGACCCAGGTACAGCTTGGGCTACTGCTTCAGAGGGTGCAAACCATAAGCCTTTGTGGCTTTCACGTGGTGTTAAGCTTGCAGGTTCACAAAGTGCAGAGTTGAAGCTTGGGAGCCTCTGCCTAGATTTCAGAGGATGCATGGAAAGCCTGGATGTCCAGGCAGAAGCCTACTGCAGGGGCAGAGCCCTCTTGGAGAACCTCTACTAGGGCAGTGTAGAGGGGAAATGTGGGGTTGGAGCTCCCCCCAACAGAGTTCTCACTGGGGCACTGCCCAGCGGAGCTGTGAGAGAAAGGCCACTGTCCTCCAGATCCCAGAATGGTAGATTCACTCACAGTTTGCACTGTGCTTCTGAAAAAGCCATAGACACTCAACATCAGCCCTTGAGAGAAGCCACAGGGATAGAGCTGCCCAATGCCTTGGGAGTCCACTCCTTACATCAGCATGCCCTGGTTGTGTGACATGGAGTCAAAAGAGATCATTTTGGAGCTTTAAGATTTAATGATTGCCCTGCTGGGTTTAAGACTTGCATGGGGCCTGTTGACCGTTTCTTTTGGTCACTTTCTCCTGTTTCAAATGGAAGTACTTACCCGCTGCTTATTCTCCCTTTGTATCTTGGAAGTAACTAACTTGTCTTTTATTTTATAGGCTCATAGACAGACAGGACTAACCTTGTCTCAGATGAGACTTCAGACTATGGGCTTTTGAGTTAATGCTGGAATGAGTTAAGACTTGGGGGCTGTTGGAAAGGCATGATTAGATTTTGAAATGTGAGAAGGACATGAGATTTGGAAGGGGCCGGGGTGGAATGATGTGGTTTGGATCTGTGTCCTCACTCAAATCTCATGTTGAAATGATGTAATCCCCAGTGCTGGAGGTGGGGCCTAGTAGGAGGTAATTGGATCATGGGAGGCAGTTTCTAATGGCATAGCAACATCCCCATAGTGCTGTTCTTGTGATAAAGTCCTCACAAGATCTGGTTGTTTAAAAGATTGTGCCCCTGCTCCAGGGATCTGTGGAATGTTGAGCTTGAGAGTGCTGATTTAGGGTATCTGGTGGAAGAAATTTCTAAGCAGCAAAGTGCTCAAGATGTGACCTGGCTGCTTATAACAGCTTAAGTCCATATGTGTGAGCAAAATGAACTGAGCAAATAAATGACATGAAACTGGAACTTATATTTAAAAGGGAAGCAGAGCATAAAAGATTGGAAAATTTGCAGCTTGGCTATGTGGTAGAAAAGAAAAACCCATTTTCTGGGGAGGAATTCAAGCCAGCTGTAGAAATTTGCATAACTAAAAGGAAGACACATGCTGTGACAAAGACAAATTTTTGTGACCTTGGATTAGACAAAGATAACTAGATAGGTTGCCTAAAGCATAACCTGTAAAGGAGAAAATTGCTCAATTGGAACTCATCAAAATTAAAAACTTCTGCTCTTCAAAACATACTGCTAAGTGAATCAAAAGACAGACACAAACTAGGAGAAAATATCTGCACTGCATATATCTGATAAAAGGCATGTATCCAGAATATATAAAGAACTCTCAAAACTCGATAACAAGAACACAACCCAGTAGAAAATAGGCAACAGATATAAACAGACACCTCACCAAAAAAGATATGTCATGGAAGATAAGCATACGAAAGGTGTAAAAAATCATTAATTATTGGGAAAATACACATTAAAACCTAGTGAGATTCTCCACACACCCATTGGGATGGCTAAAATTAAAAAGACAAACCATACCAAGTGTTGGCCAGGACGTGAAGGGACTGGAACTCTTGTACACTTCTAAATGGCAATGTAAAATGGAAAGCACTTTGGAAAATAGTTGGGCAGTTTCTTAAAAACTTAAGCATGCACCTATCATATAAGCTTGCATTTTACTCCTATTTGCACAAAAGAAAGTTTATGTTCATACAGAGAGTTTTACATAAACATTTATATCAGCTTATAGCACTTTTTTTCAAATGGTAGTCCTAAACTACCATTTGAAAATAAGTGTCCATTAACTAGTGAATGGAAAAGTAAATTGAAGTAAGTCCACAGATAGAATAATTCTAAGAAATAAAAAGGAACAAACTACTCATACACACAACTACATGAAGGAACTTCAAAAATGATTTTGCTAAATGAAAGAAGCCAAGCAAAAAGAATTCATACTATGATTTCATTTTTATAAATTTCTAGAAAATGCAAGCATAGAAAATTTCTAGAAAATGAAAGCTCAATGGTTGCCTGGAATTGGGGAAGGGGAGAAGAGACGGAGGGATTCCAAAGAAATTTTAGGTTAATAGTTATGTTCACTGTAACTATTGGTTTTGATTTTGATAATAGTTTCATGAGTGGTCAAAACTTACCAAATTGTTCATTTTCTATCTGAAGTTTATTGTATTCAGTTAGACTTCAGTAAAATTGCTGAAACACTCAGTAGCAAGAAAACAAATAATCAAATAGAAAACCCAAAGATATGAACAGGCATCTCACTAAAGAAACAATATCAATGGCATATCAACACAGGGAAAGATGCTCAAGATTATTAGCTATTGGAGAAATGAAAATTAAAACCAAAATGACTACATATCTATCAAATGGACAAAATTATATTAAAAAACCCAAACCTAATAATATCAAATGCTGATGAGTGTGTGGAGCAACTGGAATTCTCATACATTGCTGCTGGGAATGAAAATGGTACAGCCACTCTGGAAAACAGTTTGATAATTTCTTATAAACATATATTTATCATATGATCCAGCTACCTATTCCTGGGTACTTGAGGAAATGAAAACAGTGTTTACATAAAAAGATCTGTTCACAAATAGCAGTTCAATACACCAAAAGAATGAAAACAACCCCAAAGTCCTTTAATGTGTAAGTGGATAATCAGACCATAGTACATCCATACAATAGAATACTACACAGCAATAAAAAATGAATGAGCTATTGATTTATGCAATAGTGTGAATGCATCTCAAGGCCTTTATCCTGAGTTAAAGAAGCCATTTTCAGAGTTATGTATATTCTGAAACACTTTCAAGACCAGCCTGTTTAACACAGTAAGACTTTGATTCCACAAAAAATAAAAAAACTAGCCAGGTGTGGTAGGGCGCACCTGTAGTCTCAGCTACTCTGGAGGCTGAGGCAGGAGGATCAGTTGAGCCTAGGGGTCTGAGATTGTAGTGAGCTGTGATTGCACCACTATATTCCAGACTGGGCAACAGAGTGAGACCCTGTCTCAAAACAAACATATTCTATTATTATATTGACATGAAATCCTGGAAAGCTATAGGTATGGAGAGTGGATCAGTGGTAGGGGAAGAGTTTGACACAAAAGGGCAGCATGAGAGCATTTTCCGGGGTGATGAAACCGCGTTATATCTTGAGTGTGGTGAATGCATATTAAAGCTCATACAAGCATCCACCAAAAAGAAAGCAAATTTCACTGTATTTAAATTTAAAAAAAAGTTATGGTGTGAAGCTAAAGCAGTACTCAGCAGGAAATTTTTAGCATTGAGTGGTCTCATTAGAAAAGAATAAATGCTGAAGATTAATAAGCTAGACCAGGGTTTCTCAACTTCAGCACTCTTGACATTTGGGCTGGATAATTCTTTGTTTCTGGGGCTGTTGCTCACTGTAGGATGTTTAGCAGCATCCTTGGTGACTACTCACTAGATACCAATATCATCCTTCCCCCAGTTGTGACAACCAAATAATATCTCCAGACATTGCTCAATGTCCCATAGGGGCCAAAACGGTCCCTGATTGAGACCCACTGAGCTAAATATCCAACTGAAGAATTTAAAAAGGAATAACATAAGAATAATCCAAAAAAGCAGAACATAGGAAATATTTTTTTTAAAAAAAGAGAAAACACTTATGAGATGAAAATCAAATGCACAATGAAGAGGCTTAATGCAGCCAAAAGTTCTTTCTCTGAGAAACTAATAAAGTTGAAAAATTTCTGGTAAGATTGAGCAAGGAAAAAGAAAGGAGACAGACAAAGCAATGCAAGGAATAAAAAAAGCAAACATATTTACAGATGCTGCAGAGATTTAAAAGATAATTAACAACTTTAAGCTAATATTTTCGAAAACTTAGATGAAATGGAAAAATTTCTAAAGAGATAGAAGCTACAAAAATCTTTTCAAGAAGACATATGAAACAAAGAGCACTATAATTATTAAATAAATGGAACGATTAGTTTAAAAATGTACCCTAAAGAAAAATCAGATCCTCCCGAATGATTTTACTTGTGAGATTTACCAAACATTCAGGAGATAGATATTTTCAATCTTACACAAACTAGTCTATAATATAGATAAAGAGAAAATATGAATATGTCCCAACCCATTTTATAAAGCTAGTATAATTTTGATACTAAATCTTGACAATGATAATGTGAGAAGAAACTTGCAGGCAATTTTTACTTATCATTGACACATAATTCTAAACTGAATGTTGGTAAACAAAATCCTACAATGTAGAAAAACGATAATACGCCACGAGCTGGTTTACCTAAGGCATGTAAGATTGGGGAACCATTAAAGCATAAAAAATCACTGTGATTCCTTACATTAACAAGATAAAGAAGAAAAACAATGTGAGCATTGTATTAGTCTGTTTTCACACTGCTATAAAGAATTACTTGAAACTGGATAATTTATGAAAAAAAGAGGTTTAATTGACTCACAGTTCTGCAGGGTTAACGGAAAGCATGACTGAGAGGCCTCAGGAAACTTACAATCATGGTGGAAGGCGAAGGGGAAGCAAGCAACCTTGTTCACATGGTGGCAGAAGAGAGAGAGAGTGAAGGGGGAAGTGCTACACGATTTTAGTGAGAACTCATTCACTATCACAAGAACAGCAAGGGGGAAATGTGCACCTATGATCCAGTCATCTTCCACCAGGCCTCTCCTCCAAATTGACACGAGATTTGAGTGGGGACATAAATCCAAACCATATCAATCATTTTAATAGATACAAAAATACAATAAAATTTAGTATTCACTTATGATCTTTTAAAGAAGTCTTTGTAAGCCAGGAATAGACGAAAATGTTCTTACCTGATAAAGGACACTTACAAAAAACCTATACCAAATATCTTTTTTTTTTTTTTTTTTTCGAGACGGAGTCTCGCTTTGTTGCCCAGGCTGGAGTGCAGTGGTGCGATCTCAGCTCACTGCAAGCTCCGCCACCCAGGTTCACAGCATTCTCCTGCCTCAACCTCCTGAGTAGCTGGGACTACAGGCGCCTGCCACTACACCCAGCTAATATTTTGTGATTTTTAGTAGAGATGGGGTTTCACTGTGTTAGCCAGGATGGTCTCGATCTCCTGACCTCGTGATCCGCCCGCCTCGGCCTCCCAGAGTGCTGGGATTACAGGCGTGAGCCACCGCGCCTGGCCCCAAACATCTTATTTAAAGGTGAAGCACTGAAATAATTCCCTTTAAGATAAGAAACAATACAAAGCCGTCTGCTATCACCACATCTCTTCAGCAATATGCTAAAGGTCCTAGCCAATGAAACAAGGCAAATAACACACACACACACACACACACACACACACACACACACACACACACAGAGGAAATACAGATCACGAAGAAAAATCGTATTGTTATCACTTTAAAATGTTAGCTTATAAACATAGAAACCCTCCATGAATATGCAGATACATTATTAGAATTAATAAAAGGTCTCTGGATATAAAACCAGTGCAAAAAGTTAACTGCATCTTCTACATCAGCAATAAGCAGTCCAAATTTTACTTCAGAATAGGTACCATTTACAGTACCTCCAATGAAATGAAATATCTAGGAGTAAATCTAAAAAAATATGTACAGGAACTTTATGGAGAAAATATAAAAACTATTGAAAACATTAGAAAGTGATAAAATAATAGTGGGCTAGGTTCATGGATTGAAAGGTAATAATGTAAAAATTTCTGTTTTCCCCGATTGACTCAAACATAGATTTGATGCAATTTCAGTTAAAATTCAATAGGTTTCTTTTTCAGAGATTCTGAAAAACTGATTCTAAAATATATATGAAGAAATAAGAGGCAAAGAATAGATACCATTTACAGTACCTCCAATAAAATATCTAGGAGTAAATCTAAAAAATATGTACGAAAACGTTATGGAGAACATATAAAAAATATTGAAAACATTAAAAAATGATAAAGTAATAGTAGGCTGGCTGGGTGCAGTGGCTCATCCTGTAATCCCAGCACTTTGGGAGGCCAAGGCAGGTGGATCACCTGAGTTCAGGAGTTCAAGACCAGCCTGGCCAACATGCTGAAACCCCATCTCTACTAAAAATACAAAAATTAGCTGGGCATAGTGGCGGGCGCCTGTAATCCCAGCTACTCGGGAGGCTGAGGCAGGAGAATTGCTTGAACGCAGGAGGCAAAGGTTGCAGTGAGCCAAAATTGTGCCATTGCACTCCAGCCTGGGCAACAAGAGCAAGACTCTGTCAAAAAAAATAATAATAATAAAATAAGAAAAAGGCTAAGTTCATAGATTGAAAGACAATAATGTAAAAATTTCTTTTTTCCCAAATTGATTCAAACATAGATTCAATGCAATTTCAGTTAGAATTCAACAGGTTTCTTTATCAAAGATTCTGAAAAACTGATTCTAAAATATGTATGAAAGAATAAGGGGCAAAGAATAGTCAAAATCTGCTAAAGAAGAAGAGAGTGGAGAACTAGTTTATCAAAAAGCATTACAACACTATAGAAATTAAAACAGAGTGGCACCGTCTTAGGAATAGACAGACCAATGGAAGAAAATAGAAATCTGAGAACAGCTCCTAATACCTAATACAAACGGAAACTTGATTTATGACAGAGTTGGTACTACAGTTCAGTAAGGAAAGATTGTGCCAAGCCACCCTCAGCCCTCCCCCTCAGTTTCTCCTCTCATGCTCATTTTGCCCAAATTCTGGAGGGGGCCGAGGTAGCAGGGTACTGGTGTGTCAGCGCTGCCCCAAGAATGTGCACACCTGGCCAGGCTGTGCCAGTGCCCAGGATAGGCCCCAGCCTGGCTCCAAGCTTGGAGTAGGGTGCCAGGAGTGGAGAGGCCAGGCAGCAGGAGCAGACACTCCAGAGCCTGTGGGGCCAGGGGGTTGGGGGGGACTTCTGAGGCCCCCAAGAGTAAAGACCACAGAGACTCTTGGGTCCTGTGCTTGGGAGGGTGGCCACAGCTGCACCTAGGGAACTCTCGCCTTGCCAACTCAAAAAGGGTGGGGCTCCCACTTGTCACCAGCTCCTGCCTGCTTCTCGGAGTGTGCAGCCCTGGGGTGGTGCCTACCTGCTGCAGCCTGCATGATGGCAGCGGCCACTGCCAACAGAGGGAAGAACCTGATGGGAGGTGATTGGATCAAGGGGGCAACAGAGGGAAGAATCTGGTGGGAGGTGATTGGATCAAGGGGGCCAGTTTCCCCCATGCTGTTCTTATGCTAGTGAGTGAATTCTCATGAGATCTGGTTGTTTGGTAAGTGGTGCTTCCTCCTTCTTTCTCTCTCCCTCTCCTACCGCGTTTTGAAGATGTGCCTTGTTTCCCCTTCACCTTCTGCCATGATTGTAAGTTTCCTGAGGCTTTCCCTGTGAGTCCATTAAAACCCCTTTCTTTATAAATTACTCAGTCTCAGGTAGTGTCTTTATAGCAGTGTGAAAACACAACTCAATACAAAAATGGGCAAAGTAACTTAAATGGACACTTAATGAAACAGGAAATCTGAATGTCTAGACTGAATGTTCAGTTCCACCAGGGAAGTAAAGGAACTATTTGTATTTATTTGTATGATAATTTGTAACTTGGGAAATACAAATAAAACAGATATTATTGTATGCCCATTACATTGTTAAAATTAAAAAAAATTCTGATAAGATCAAGTGCTAGCAAAGGCATGGAGTAATAGGAACTTTTACACTGCTGGTGGCAGTTTTAAGTGATGAAATTTCTTTGGCATAAATTTAGCATTATCTAATAACATTAATAATGCACATACCCTGTGATCCAGAAATGTTACTTGGTCTATACCTTAGAGAACTTATATAGGTGCAGCAGTGGACACATCAAGGAAGCCCACGGTAACATTGCTCGTGAAAGCAGAACAATAAGCAATGTCCATCAGTACAATAATGATACAGCAAAATACAAAACAATAGTAGAATGATACAGCAACAAAACCAAAAAAATCCATCTGCATAGATAAAACTGAGGACCATAATCTTGAGTAAAAAAGCAAGCTATAGACAAGTTACAGAGTAGGAGAAGATATTTTCAAATCACACATCTGAAAAGGACTAGAATCTCGATTATATAAAGAGCTCTCAAAACTCAATGGTAAAAAGAAAACAAGCAATCTACTAGAAAATGGGCAAAACACATGAATAGATATTCCACAGTGTAAGTTATTCGAATGGCAAATAAATCCATGAAATATGTTCAACTTAGGGTAATGCAAATTAAAACCATGATAACATATCACTATGCATCTATCAGAATTGCTAAAATAAAAAAAATGGGAACACCAGGCATTGGCAAGGATGTAGAGAAATTTGCTTGTTCATATATTGTTGATGGGATGTAAAATTGTAGATCCAGCCTAGAAAACAGAGGGCAGCTAATTATAAACCCCAGCATGCCTATGACCCAGCAGTAGCACCCTCAGGTGTTTATCCCAGGGAAATAAAAACCTATGTCCACACAAAAACCTGGGGAGCTTTATTTGTAATAGCCAAGTGTTCACAGCAGCTTTATTTGTAGTAGTCAAATATACTACAGTTTGTTTAACCATTCAAATATACCACAGTTTGTTTAACCATTTGCCTGTTGGTTGAAGATGCCTTTCAACAGGTGACTGGTTGGGCAAACTGTGGGATATACACAGGATGGAATACTACTCAGCAATAAACAAGTAACAAGCTATTGATTACAAACAACTTGGATGAATCTTCGGGGAATTATTATGAGTGAAAAAATTCAATGCCAAAAGGCTACATATGTATGATTACGTTTATATAACATTTCGAAATGACAAATGTTACAGATAGAGAAGGGATTAGTGGTTGTTGAGGGTTAAGAATGTGGTGGGGTGGAGGGAGGTGGTTATAAAGGCGCAAAATGAAGGATCCTCATGGTGATGGACTGGCCGGTATCTTGACTTTAGTGATGGACACACACACACACACACACACACACAGACCACAAATGATACAAGTAAATTGGAGAAATCTGGATAAGATTGGTGAGCTGTATCATGTCAATATCTTGGTTATGATATTGTACTACTGTTTTAAAAATGTTATTGTATTAGTCTCTTCTCATGCTGCTGATAAAGACATACCTGAGACTGGGTAGTTTATAAAGGAAAAGAGGTTTAATGGGTTTACAGTTTCACATGGCTGGGGAGGCCTCACAATCACGGCAGAAGGTGAAAGGCACGTCTTACATGGTGGCAGATACAAGAGAAATGAGAACCAAGTGAAAGGGTTTCCCCTTATAAAACCATCAGACCTTGTGAGACTTATTCACTACCATGAGAACAGTATGGGGGAACCACCCCCATGATTCAATAATCTCCCCCCAGGTCCCTCCCACAACACATGGGAATTATGGGAGCTACAATTCAAGATGAGATTTGGGTGGGGACACAGCCAGACCATATCAGTCACCACTGGGGAAAACTGGATAAATGGTACACACAATTGCATATGAATTTATAATTATCTCAATAACAAATTCTAATTAAAAATTATTAACTCCTTCACTCAAAAATTTCAAAAATAAATTTATCATAGCTTTGACTTGGCTACAAAAACCCCAAGCCATACAAACCTACATAACTGCAAGATTCTAGTCTTAGAGATCAAAAACATATTAAACAATATATTGTTCAGGATATAAGGTCATAAAGAAAAAAAACATGGGAGAATGAATTCTCTAGCATTTCTCTTGGTTAAGAAGAGAGGGGATCATATCAAGGAGGTCATGCTTAATGGTCACGCCTTCATTCTAAACTGGATGCTGGGATACACGAATGTTCCCTTTATTGTTATTCTTTGTACAGCGGACATGTTTTATAAATATCTTTTGTACCTACTCAGTATTTAACGAAACCTTGTAGAAAGCCTTTGGTGTGTGTTGGTGTATATGTTGTGTGTGTATTTGTGTTTGGCAATGTATGTTTCCACCTCCTGAGCCTGGCAAGCTCTTTCCTGCCACACGACCTTCACACTTGCTATAACCTCTTCTGAGAACTCTCCTTCTTTGGCTCTTCAAAGATTGTGGTCCCACCTCAGCTCAGGCAAGTGAAGTGAAGAGACTTTCAGATCAGTGCGTATGCATCCTGATGGTCTTGTTTGTTGATTCATGTATCTGCCTCTTCTGACTAGAATGTAAGCTCCCTGACGTCAGAGAGCTCCTCTAACTTACTCACCCAGCACCTAGACGTGGGTTGACAGACTGAACGAATGCATATTTATGCATATGAATTTAGGGTCTTAAAAAAGCATGCCAGTTGAAAGCGTTGGCTTCCTAAGAATTTGTTTGGGCTACTGACTGTTTTACTCTTTAATAGTATCATGGTAAACTGGGGGTTAAATTGCTTTTGCAATTATTGAAGGTTTCTGAGTGAAGGGAGTTATGTAGAATAACAAGGGGCATGTCTTTGAAGGACACAGGTAACAAGCAAAGGACAGGTTTAAAAGAGTTAAACACATTCCAGCTAAAGAGGGAATAAGTTTAAATTGGGTCATTTTCCCTGGAGGTTATTGCAATTTTAAGAGTAATGCTGCTTCCGAGAATGTTAGCTTTTCTGTTGGTGACCATGGATAGAACAGTGTGTGGGTCCGTCATTAATCAGGATAAGGCATTACAGATCTGGGTCCTATTACCCTAGGTTTGTTTGTAAAATGGATTTCTTTGCAGGCAGCACTGACGTGTGACCGTGTGATGTTTGGATTGTGCTTCAGAGCAGGCGATGGCTTGGCAAAGTCCTTTGCAGTTTATAACCTATTTTATTTTCTACAATTGAATTTTGAATTTTGAAGTCCAATCAATTTGAGTTCTTTACAAGTATAATTTGGTTACCCGTAGAATGGTTTGAATTTAAGTTTCATGGAAGTACGTTTGCATGCATTTTGATCTTTTTAAATTAATTCTCATTGGAAACATTTCATTATTCTGAAATGTCTGGTGATAGTAATTGTGAAGCTAGAGCTGCTTGTTCATAAATAGGGTTATTATTGGATCTCCTCATGCCTTGATTGATTTATGATGAAGAAGACACACCTGTAGCATAATGCTCTTTTTTTCGGTGGTGATTTCAAGTACAATCACCATGGAATATAAAACCAGGATACAGAAGTAGAGAATTTAGTTCATGTCTTTCTGTGTAATTGATTTGAATACATTGAGTCAGGCTACATGCTTATGAGGAATTAGAGGATCAGCAATTTACCAATGTTGCCATTATAATCGGATCTGAAAAAGAAATGATGGGACCTGCTGAGTGGTGTGAGGCAATGGGAAATGTATCTTTTGACAGGAACCCCAATGCCTAGGATTTTCTGTAGCATGAAATGGAGTGAGTGTGCTGGGCTAGGTGGAAAGCCACCATTTCTGCAATCAAAGTTATAAAAAGAATTATAATAACTGCCACTTGTTAAGCATTAACTGTGCACCAAGCACTTTGTTAAGACTTTATCTGCATTATTGCATTTAATCTCATAAAAAGCCTATGCAGTAGGTTGTGCTAGGTTGTTGATTGTTCACCTGGCATCACCACCACCTGTCATGAGGTGTCCCTTGCTTTGTGGAAGAGGAGATGAGACCTACATTTCCCAGAATGCCTTTTGCCATATGGCTCCTGGTTTGAGTCTGCCAAGAGAGGTGCTTAGGGAAGGTTTGGAAGGTAGAAAAGGTGGCAAGGCTGTGATTCTCCAGAATTAGTTGCAGGTAGGTAGATAAATAGGCAGACATGAGGTTTGAAGCACCTTCCACTTGAGCTTCTTGAGATTTACCTGCTTCACTGCTGCAGCCTGAGAAGGCCAGCAGAGCTTCCCAGGGGTTTTGGGTAAGACCTTGGGAAATGCCTGCTGTACTGTTGTCCTTGGGTGCTCAGTAGTGACTTCCCCAGCTATTCTTTCCCAGGTCTTCTAACAGCTGTAGAAGCTTTTAATTCCCTTCATTAAAACCCTTCCTTCTTGGACTACGTGGAATTGGCTTCTGTGTTTCTGACTGGGCTCTGACTGATACATAGGGTATTATTCTTCTTTCCAGTTTTTAGATGAGTGAACTGAGGTTTAGAGAGGTGAATTGACCACTCACAAAAAATGGCAGAGTGGGATTTACACCCAGACCATAATCACAAGCCTTCACCATCTCTGAAAAAGCACCACATGAACACTGCTCACAGCCTCATACATACAATGTTTGCTCGATCCCACAACTATAGCCCCACATTAATTGTGACCGTGGGCATCCCTCTCAGAGACAGGGTTTTCCATTTGTAGGTCTACTTAGACTGCGTGGTCACTGGTCAACTGTGGTTGCTCTTCCTTGTTGGAAACCCAGATAACCTCTGGAAATTAGTTAACTTGTGGATGAAAACAAGAAATATATATTCATACCTTGCCTTGCTCACACCAATTGCTATTGTAGATGACAGATTCTTGCACCAATGATTTTAGAGACAGCTAAAATTGTTCATAATAGGTGTCCACTTGAAGGTTACATAACGGGATGTTAACGCTGCTTACATCAGAGGAGAGGTTGTGGGTGGGGACTGGCGCTATAATTTACCATCTTTTTATTGTATGTTTCGGTTGTTATAATCAAACATGTATTACTTTTGTAATTTGAAAAACATGCTATAAACAAACTGAATATAAAATCAAAAGACGTGCTCACTTAGACACTAGGGCGTGTGGCATAATGTATGTGATGGTGACACCAAGTTGACAACAGAGATCTATAACGTTACATCATGCGCTTTAAGTGATGGCACAAGACTTGTATATGGTAGCAAGCAGAGCAGCAGTGGTTCTCAAATCTTTGTCTAGTTGGAAGAACCACTTTTAAATAACATTTCACATGGAACCCCAATATATATAACTGACAAGAGGGGAGCTACTCTGAATAAAACTACGGTAATCCCTGGAGCCTCAGAGCCCCAAAGACTAGTATTTTTGTTTCAATCCCATGTTCTTCCATTAGCCTTAGAAATGCCACTGTAGAACCTTGCTGCCATGAAGACGACATAATGACAACATAAACGGCAACAAGAAATCAGCTCTCATGCTGATTGATTATTTGTGTTCTCTCATTATTGCTCCTTCTCTTTGTAGGATAGGCCATGGGAATGAGCCCTCCATGCTTCTCTAGAATCATGAGTGAAAGTCAGGCTTCTCCATGGAGCAGAACTAGCTTGGACACTAGCCTGATGAGCAGATATCTCAGGAACTACATGGGGCAGAGAAGATGAGGTCCCAGTGAGCAGTGTTTCCCCAAAGCCTGGAGTCAGAAAGCCCCATGGGATGGGAAGAAGAGGGAGTGTGTCTTCAACTTGAGATATTCTAAAACCCTGAGTCGCCTCAGATTGGCAGCCCGACACAGAAAGGCTTGGAGCAAAGAGCAAGGACTGAGGGATGGATGAGTTAGAGGGAAGGGGTCTGGACCAATGCCTCCATTGTGAACTGTGATGCTCTGGCATATTGGGAGCTCTCTGAAGGCAGCAGTGTCTCCAGCATCACACCAAGAGCACCTGAGGCTAGGCTTGTGTCGCTACCCTCTCCCTTATTAGTGAGGGAAGTCTTTGGTTTCCTGTGTGTCCCCCCACAATGCCCAGAAGAGGGATTGATGCAGAGGGTGATGTTGTCTGAATGCAATCAAGTGACTTTGCTTTCCTGTCTTAGCCGTTTCATACTGCTATCACAAAATACCACACAGCACAGATGGATCTGGAGGCCATTATCCTTAGCAAACTAACACAGGAGCAGAAAACCAAATCCTGCATGTTCTCACTTATAAGTGGGAGCTACATAATGAGAACTCATAGGTACAAAAAGGGGAACAATAGACACTGGGACCTACCACTTGAGGGTGGAGGGTAGGAGGAGAGAGATGGTCAGAAAAATTAACTATTGGGTACTAAGTTTAGTACCCGAGTGATGAAATAATCTGCACACCGAACCCTTTTGACACGAGTTTACCTATATAACAAACCTGCAAATGTACCATGAACCTAAAGTAACGTTAAAATCCCACAGACTGCATGATTTATGAAGAACGGGAATGTATTTTCTCACAGCTCTAGAGGCTGGGAAGTCCAAGATCAAAGTTCCAGCAGGTTCAGTTGTCTGATGAGGGCCTGGTCTCTGCTTCCAAGATGGCACCTGGAATGCTGCATCCTCCAGAAGAGAGAGATGCTGTGTCCTCACATGGCAGAAGGCAGAGGTCAAGAGGAGCAAATTTCATCCATCAAGTCCTTCTACAGGGGCACTTAATTCCATTCATGAGGGCTCCACCCTCAAGACTTAATCACTCCCTGAAGGCCCCACCTCTTAATATTGTTATATTGGTGATTAGTTTCAATATCTGGATAATGGAGAGGTCACATTCAAACCATAGGATCTCCTCTCATTAAACATGAACCCAGTGTCCCCATCTAAGGCTGGGCTTGGATCCTGGATTCCTGGTTTCAATTCTCAGGGCCTCTGGACACTGTTCTGGTGACATAATGGCTCAAAAAATCTTGAATCTTAAAACCCATAGTCTGCGTCGAGGGACTCACCACTCCAGAGCTCAGCTATGCTCTGGGAAATACAGCAGAAGGGGCTGGCATCTGGGAGGACCATGCAGGATGGGGAGGACATGGACAGGGAAAGGAATAGAGCGGCAGTGAACATGGCAAACTTGGCTTGTGAACATGGGGCCCTCTCTTGGCCAATTTCGAGGAGCTGGTGGAGAACTAGGTGTTTTAAGTTTTAGACTAGTCATGGTACAGGTATTTACTGTCAGATCTGAGCTGAGTCTGCTCAACAGAGCATCCCCAACAGGCCTGAGCACTCACACTCATTCCTTCTTCTCCTTCTCTTTCTTCCTCCTCCTCCTCCTCCTCATCATATTAGCCTGAGTTCTCCAGATAAAGAGAATCCATAGCATATGTTTATGTATAATATATTCCTTATCACATAAATATATATGTCTTCTATATGATAAGGAATTGGCTCACATGGTTATGAAGGCTGAGAGGTCCCATGATCTTCAGTTGACAAGCTGGAGACCCAGGAGAGCTGATAGTGTAGTTTTGGCCTGAGTCCAAAGGTCAGAGACTGTTGAGTGCTATTGAGGGCCCATGTCCTTTAGGCCATCAGCAAGGGGAAAGGCAGCTTTTCTGTAGGAGGAAAAGAAGATAGCAGAAAGGAAAAGCCACAGAGAGACAGTCAGGATTGCTGATGGTTAATTTCCAGTCTGAATCTTAAGGCAGCAGAGAAGACCAGTGTCCCAGCTTGGAGATGGTAGGGCAGAAAGAGTGTGAATTCTCCTTAACTCAGCCTTTTTGTCCTATTCAGGCCTCCAACAGATTGGATGAAGCCCAGATGAACAAATTGGAGAGGGCAATCTGCTTTACTCAGTTTACTGATTCGAATGTTAATCTCATCCAGGAACTTCTTCACAGACACACCCAGAATAACATTTAACAAAATATCTGCACACCCAGTGGCCCAGTCAAAATGACATAAAATTAAGCAATTATTATTATCATCATCATTAAATATCTGTTTAGTAGCAGATCAGATCAAGCACAGTTGGCTTTGGTGAGAATTTTTTTTTTTAATTTTAATTGCCGTGGAAAGCCTCAATGATGTGATCTGATTTACAGTGTACAGAAGGACAACTCTGGCAGCTGTATGTGAGGTAGGGAGATCTGTTAGGGGGCTGTTGCAGTAGGCTAGATAGACAATAATGGGGCTTTGACTAGGGGTTTTGGAGGTAAATCTGACAGGTCATTTGGAGAAGATTTGAGGAGGAGCAGATTTACGAGGATGGTTGGTAGTAAAATCAAGAGTTATGTGCCAATGTTATGTTTGATCTGCCTGTTAGATACCCAAGTGAAGACTGGAATTGACAGTTGGATAGATGGGTCTGAAGCTCAGAGAAAAAGATGTGCCTGGAGATAGACATACAAGACCCATCAGGCCGGGTGCTGTGGCTCACGCCTGTAATCCCAGCACTTTGGGAGGCTGAGGTGGGTGGATCATTTGAGGTCAGGAGTTCGAGATCAGCCTGGCCAACATGGTGAAACCCTGCCTCTACTAAAAATACAAAAATTAGCTGGGCGTGGTGGTGGATGCCTGTTGTCCCAGCTACTCAGGAGACTGAGGCAGGAGAATTGCTTGAACCTGGTAGGTGGAGGTTGTAGTGAGCCGAGACTGTGCCTCTGCGCTACAGCCTGGGTGACAGAGCGAGACTCTGTCTCAAAAAAAAAAAAAAAAAAAAAACCATCAGCATGTGGAGAGTACTTAGGACCATGGGGCTACATGAAATGTTTCAGTCAGCTTTCACAAGGTCATGCTGCACTAGCAAACGACCCCCAAATTCCACAAGTGCCCCAGTGGCTTACAAACAACACACGTTTATGTTACTCTTACTTTACCTATTATCTGCAAGTCAGATCCCAGGTCTGTTCCTTGTGTCTTTTCATTCTGGTAGCTGGGCTGAAGGAGGAGGCCCTGTCTACAGCATGCAGTTCCTGGGGCAGAGGAAAAGGAGCAAAGGCAGAGCAATGTGACCCTAGAAGCTTCTGTTCAGATGTGGCATGCATCGCTTCTGTGCACACTCCCTTGGCTCAAGCCTGATGTCACATGGCCGTGCCTGATGTCACTGGGGTGGCGAATGATATCCCTTCCTGCAGGGAGGCCCTGCAAGTCACATGGAACAGGCAAGGAGGCAGTGAAGAGTTAATTTAATCAGGACAAATGGCTGAATACTCTGTACATTCCCCTCTCCCGCAACAGTCACGTCTGCATCCTCAAACACCATGTCCTCCAATGCATAGATCAGCTGTTTGGTGCAGCGGCTCACACCTGTAATCCCAGCACTTTGGGAGGCTGGGATTTGCTTTGCACAGGTGGGACCTGTATGCTCTCAAATAAATGGACCTCATGGTGTACACGTGTCCCCAACACAGGGTGTATGAACTTTCCTGATGACTTCGGAGGCTGAGCACATGTTCTTCCCAAGTAGCATGTCACCGTGTATGTGTGGCACGTGTTAACATATCCATCCCCTCTCTGCATGCACCACACTTCACGGAAGGAGGAGCCTCAGGCTGCTTCTGAAGATCCTATCTTGGGACTTCGGAGGTTTTCTCCTGCCCTGATCTCGAGCTTTTCCCCCGATCTCTAGAAGTCACCACCACTGGAGGTTCTAGGATTGGGGAAAGGGACAGGAAGGGAAGGGCAGACACCCCAGATGGAGGAGATAAAAAAAAGCCATCTGCAATAAATCCCTGAGGAGTAGGGAGGAAAAGCTGGTCTGCCACCAGGAAAACAATGAAGAGGTAGCAACAAATGTGTGCAGGTGCTATTGAGGCCCACATCCTCGAGTGCGGACAACGAGGCCATCGGCAAGGGGAAGCGCAGCTGTTCTGTGGGAGGGAAAGATGGTGGCAGGGAGAAGAAGCCACAGAGAGGGAGTCAGCAAAGGTGGGCAGAGACATGGTGACCGAGCAGAGCCACAGACACACAGAGAAACTCAGGCATGGCAATGCTGATGCAGGGGCCAAGGCCCTTGGCCACCTGAAGTTTCACTGAAAGATCAATTCACAGGCCGGGCGCGGTGGCTCACGCTTGTAATCCCAGCACTTTGGGAGGCCGAGGCGGGTGGATCACGAGGTCAGGAGATCGAGACCACGGTGAAACCCCGTCTCTACTAAAAATACAAAAAATTAGCCGGGCGTGGTGGCGGGCGCCTGTAGTCCCAGCTACTCGGAGAGGCTGAGGCAGGAGAATGGCGGGAACCCGGGAGGCCGAGCTTGCAGTGAGCCGAGATTGCGCCACTGCACTCCAGCCTGGGTGACAGAGCGAGACTCCGTCTCAAAAAAAAAAAAAAAAAAAAAAAGACACAATTGGACAAAAGGCTATGATCAAATGCTAATAGACGGAGAGGGGAAGCCCAGCAGGGCCTGTCTGCTTCGATTCTTCTTGGCATCTGTGAGCATGCATTCCTTCCTTCTGGGCAGGAGGCAGGACCTTCACTGGAATGGGAGTCTTATAACCTACAGTCAAACAACGTAGTTCAGATGATTTCTTTTTCTTTTTCTTTTCCCTTTTTTTTTTTTTTTTTTTTTTTGAGACAGGGTCTTCCTCTGTCACCCAGGCTGGAGTACAGTGACTCAATCACGGTTCATTGCATCCTTGACCTCCTGGGCTCAAGTGATCCTCCCATCTCAGCCTCCCAAGTAGCTGGGACCACAGGAGCACACCACCATGCCTGCCTAATTTTTTTTTTTTTTAATAGACAAGGTCTCACTGTGTTACCTAGGCTGGTCTCAAACTCCTGGGCTCAAGTGGTCCTCCTGCCTCAGACTTCCAAAATGCTGGGATTATAGGCGTGAGCCAGCACCCCAGGCTAGATAATTTCTTTATGGCCAGGTTTTACACAGAAAGGCAGAGGGAAAGTTAGAGTAATATTTTTAGGTTTTATGGCTGGCTTTGGGTAAAGGAGGTTCTGGTTTCTGTGACCCGCCTCAGGGAAGAGAGATTCTAGTTTGTATGGCTAACCTCAGGGGAGAATGAGACTGAGAGACAAGAGGGCAAAAGAAGGTCAGAGAAGAACTGCTTCTGAGGCTGCTTCTGAGGTCTTCCTTTTGGGGTGTTGCTTTCTGAACCCCAACACTGACGAGGCGCAGAGACAGTGATGAGGTGAGATAGAGGTGCAGAGACAGTGATGAGGTGAGATAAGGCGGGGCTGAGGAAATGAGAGGGCTATTCTTCCTGTTTGCCTTTATCCAGGGGGTTGGGGGCCCTGGCAGATGCTATGAGGGATTGCCCTGGGCAGGTGCCAGGCAGTGGGTATCAGTAGGAAAAGCTCAGTCAACAAGTGTGGCTATGTGCCCATCAGCCCACTCAGTCAACAAGGGCCAGTGAGCAGATACCAGCTAGCAACACACACAACGTGAGAAACACGGATGCATCGCTCCTGGGGTGCCAGGCATGGTGCTGGGTGCTGGGGAATGGAAAGAGACAGATGAGGAAGGCTCAGACTCTAATAGGGCAGGCGAGCATAGCACCATGGAGAAAATACTGCTGTTTAGTGTTTGCTGGATGAGTACTGAGCCTGTTGGATCAGCATGGATGCCTGCCCGAGGCCTCATAGCACCCCAGGAGGTAGGCATCAGTGTCCCCATTTCACAGAGGAAGAAACTGAGCCTCAGAGAGGTTAAGCAATGAGTGCTGGGCAGAACCAGAGTTTGCACCCAAGTCAGTTGGATTTCCAAAGGGGCTACACTTGCCCACGGTGCTTTCTTAAGTCTGTCCAGCAACAGAAGATTGAGCACTGACTGGTGCACAGAATGATAGAATGATGCTGCTTACTATGGACTGTCAGAGAAGGGAGTGAGAAGAATTAATTGGTAGGAGGGCAGCTCAGGAAGAGGGAACAGGCTGGGCAAAGGCAAGATGTCCCAGGTTTCTCTTGCCTCATGTTTTCCCTGCTGAAGTCCTGGGATTGGTCATTTCTTTAAGGAGCCCTCGCTCCTTTTAGTGGAGAATAGTATTTAAAAACCAAGACCTAGGTGCTAAGTGTGCTTGTTGCTACGGGGATTTCTTTGCATCTTGGCCCTCTCAGCAGACAGAGCTGG
The DNA here is from genome assembly GCF_028878055.3 of Symphalangus syndactylus. Lineage (NCBI taxonomy): Eukaryota > Metazoa > Chordata > Mammalia > Primates > Hylobatidae > Symphalangus > Symphalangus syndactylus. The sequence continues at coordinate 142,873,281 of NC_072441.2, forward strand.
GAGATAAATACATGTTGTTTTTTTTTTTCCTTCACTTTCGTTGCCCAGGCTGGAGTGCAATGATGCAATCTTGGCTCACTGCAACCTCTGCCTCCCAGGTTCAAGCGATTCTCCTGCCTCAGCCTCCCAAGTAACTGGGATTACAGGTGCCACCACCAGACCCGGCTAATTTTTGTATTTTTGGTAGAGACATGTTGGCCAGGCTGGTCTCGAACTCCTGACCTCAGGTGATCCACCTGCCTTGGCCTCCCAAAGTGCTGGGATTACAGGCGTGAGCCACCGCGCCTGGCTCAGATACATGTATTTTTATACACACATACTTAGAGACTGTCAGGGGATGCAGTCTGAGCTGCTAGAAAGGACTGTGGTTGTGAACAGCACGGGGGACCTTACACCCACCTTGGGATCTGGAAGAAGACAATGTACCAGACTCTCTGTTTCAGACTTGGAACGAGAGAGTCTGGGAATGGGGTCTGCTGCTAGTGGGATTGCTCAGGAAACCCCCCAGCATTCCACCCATCTGCAGTGAAGAAATGTGGGTTTATTCATGATTCATCAGTAGGAATCTGTTTGGGGAGAAAGCATTCGAGCTCTCCCCTGCTCAGAGCTAAATGCAGCAAGCCATCCACCCCACATTGTCCCTCAGTCCCTCCCACTGCAGCCGCATGCAGGGGGCCCACAGGGCTGGCACTGTCAGCCACCAGGAGCTATGGAGCACCGTGGCTGCAACTGTAAGGGACAGTGCAGCCCGCAGAGGGATGCCACCCAGAAGGCAGAGAAAGGAATGCCTGCAGTCAGGAGCCTGGGAGAATGTCATGTCCATGCTCGTATGAAGGTTTTCTTCAGGGCTACACCTGCATCACCTTTGTATCATCAGTGTAAAGTTTCACTCTGGGAAAACATTTGCAAGTGTTTAAGAAATGAATGAATGCACAAGAAACACCCAAGGATGTGGGAAGGAGGAAAAAGCCAGGCAGATTCTGTTTCTGTGACTTAGCTCTGAGTTGTCTGATTCTTGTTGCCTTTAGAAAAAGTCCTTGCCTCCCTTCAGCGTCTGCACTTGGGGCAGGACTGGTTCAGATGGCTCAGTTTATCTATCTACAGGAATAACTGCAGATGATGGGATCCCAGTGGATGGATTCCCAGAGTGAAGGAGGACTTGGTGGGGTCTCAGCCTGGGTAGACCCAGGCAGGCCACGCAGGGACTCAAATCCACTGATCTACAATTTAAGGCAGAGATTTCATTTCTGAGGCAAGACTGAGGCCACTGCAGAAGTGGGCGTAGGCCAGAGCAGGGTAGACAGCCAGGCTGGATTGAGGCTGTGTTCCCTTGGGCATGGGCTAAACCCTGTTGGGCTCCTCCTGTTGGGGCAGGGTTGGTATTGGAGTCTATGTTTGGCCAGGGCTTCAGGTATGGGTCTGACTTCAGCATGGTGACGGTGGGGAGAGGTGGATGTACTGGGGGATGTGGATGCAGGGATTCTGGGGGTGTTCAGTTTTTGTGCTAGCTTTTTTATTTCTTGCAGCCTCTTAAAGGGCTTTCTAAAGCTCCTCCCTCTCAAACCATCCATTTCTCTCATTGGCTTCGATATTGTAAACATAACTTTATGGGTTTTCTTTTTAAGGAGCTTGGATTTTATCTTCTGTATCTCCTTCACTAAGTCCTTTTCAGAGGCCTCCTTTTCTGTTTCTGAAAACCTTTTCTCTCCAGCTGCTCCCCTCCAGCCTGCTGCCCCAGCAGGTAGGGTTTGATGTCTGCCCTCAGGCATTGTTATCCTCGACCTTCTTGTGTTGACAACACAAGTCCAGAAACCTGAAAGCTGTTGTGTATTGATCCTGCCAGGTCCTCCTCAGTACTGGGCGCTGCCGAAGGAGGCCTCACAGAATTGGAGCTTGGGCAGTTGGCCCAGACTCTGCCTAATAGGGCTTTGCTTTTTCTTTTTGGTAAAACATACAGATTTCCTAAGTTTCTCTTCTCTTGACCTGGCATTTAAAATCCAGGATAATCTGATGTTGAGTGAGTTTTCTAGCACTGCCTCCCACAAACCCTCCTTAAGGTCCATATGCCTTGGGAACTTCATGCTCCTTCATATTTTCTTTTTATTAAAAAATTGATCTATTTATGTATTGCTTGGTTGATTGGTTTAGGTATATCCCAATTCTTTTGCTTTCCTTTTCCATATTCCTCATGTCGAAATCCTGTTCATTCCACAAATGTCACCTCTCCCAAGGAGTCCTCCCTGATTTTCCTAATTAGCACTAGTCATTCCTTCCGGGATCCAGGGCTGTTAGCTTCTCTCTCTGTGGGACTAATTACTGTCCTGGGTGTGTGCTTCTGCTCGTCTCTCCCACCAGGTTTTGAGTGCCATCTCCTTGTTGACAAGGGCTGTATCGTGTTTATCTGTCTCCAGCATGACAGGCCCTGGCACACAGTGGGAAATAATCCAAAAGAATTGCATTTAATCAAAGATCATTTTCCATGGACTTTTTCTCTTTTCAGTTTGCCCTGGGATGTTGATGCTTAAGTCCTTCGCAGTTTGTCTGCGAGTTCTTTGCCATTCAGTGTGGTCCGCAGAGGAGCAGCAGCAAGCACTAGGGAGTGCATTAGAAATGAAAAATCTCAGGCGTCACCCTGGGCTACCAAATCGGAATCTGTATTTTAAAGGGATGTCCAGTTGATTTCTGTGGGTACTTGTCTAACTTACTTGCTGGGGGCTGGGCTGAGGGAGGTGAGGACAGGACAGACAGTACAGCTGTGCGGGCTATGCACTCCACAAATGTGCCTGGCTGAGGGGCTAAGTGGGGGCTCCATTTGCCCAGCTGTTCAGGTGGGCTGTCAATCCAGAGGGGATGTCTTCTAAAAACTCATGCCTTGGTTCTACATAGGCTACAGGTGTGGGGAGGGGTGGGGTGACTGTCATGGATTTATCCTTTGTTGGTTTCTAACTTCATGCCTCCTGACAACACCCTGCAAAACATGCCTATTTTGTGTTCCAGCCCTTCTGGCCTTTTGGTCTTTCAATTCCTCAAATATGTCATGTTTCTTTCTTCCATAAGGCCTTTAACAGCTCCTTTCCTCTGCCCTCTGTCTTCCTGTCTTTCTTCTTCTCCTGCCTCTCTCTACCCTCAATCTATCATTACCTCCTGTTTAAATCCTTTGAGTCTCAGCTTAAATGTCACTTCCTCAGGAATGCTTTCTCTCCTTCTCCGGATTATATCAGATCCCCAGGGTTGTTTGCTGTCGGAGCTCCTTGTACCCCTTCATGGCATTTCTCTCCATTTATAATTATATAACTAATTGCATAATTAGCGGTTTCATGCCTGTCTCCTCCCTCTCTTTGTTGCAAATGCCTCAAGAACTCTAGCCCCAGCTCCTAGTTCACTAATTTACTCTAAGATGCTTAAATAATATTTGTTCAATGAATGCATAAGAATATAGAGACACTAGCCAGAGAAACAACAAAAAAAGACACTAGCCAGGACAGCCTGGGTCAATGTCTTCTTCCTTTCCTATCATGAAAATTCCTATCCCTCCCACCTTGAGCTTGGGCCCTGGTCACACTGGTGGTATGTTAACCCATTCTGCAGGACTTCTGATGCACCTGGAAGCTCTGTGTTCTTAAAGTGAACAAAGAGATTTTCTGGCCAACACCTGCTCCAGATACAAACCTAATAAATACAGTTTTCCTTCCCGCCTTCATCTGGCATGGTCCTTCCTTGTGCCTTGCTTAATTTCGCCAGACGGCTAGCCAAGATATTAACCATCCTACTTCTCCACCTTGTGTTTTGTGTAAGGGAACACAGTGCAGATAAGAGCCCAGAATTTGATATGAGATTTGACTGTAGCCACTAACAATGTGACTTAGGTAAGTTGCTTCTTTTTTTCCCATCTATATAAAGAGAAATTTGGCTAGATAAGAGAGGGCAACTGTATGGCACGCAGGCTGTCATTCCTGTTCCTGCACCCATGGCAGACATTATTAATTGATCATTGAATTCTTTCTTGCCAAATCTGGACAGAGCCTTAGAATTCTTCCTAAGGCAGTGCTCCAGGCCCCCACTAGCAGTTGATCAGAGTTGGCACTGAGGTAGAAGTCTATTTGCCGTCCGAGCAACAGGTGTTCCCGAAGGTTCCCTCTTGCTCTGGCATGTAAAGATTTTATTTCCTCTGCTGTTCTCCCCAGCCTCTCTAAGGAAACCTTGTCAGCTCTCAGCGCTCTCAAAAACCTCCAACCTCTTACACCCTCTATTACAACCATGGGATTGCCAGGCATTTTCGACATTCCTCTTCTTTCCTGTGCATTGTGGAAGAGTGCTCCCCGAAACGTGTGCAGGCCAGTCTCGGAGGTCCCCAAAGTGATCAGAATTTCAATTCATTTGAGCATGCATTGAGCAGTAAACCTTTACTTTAATATTTAAAGTCAATGACTTCAGCCCACTCCTTCCCAATGGTTTTAATGCCTTCCCCAAGGTTTCAGCAAATTCCTGGGATGGTTTTTGTTCTCACGCTTACCTTTCCCTTCTGACTTGCTTTCTCGACTTCTCAGTCATCTGCTCGCCAGCTCCGCTCCTGTCGGAGCTCTGTGCATTGTCCCTGCAAGACGAGGTTTCTTTGCCTTTATTCCTCTTGAGCATCGCCACAGCAATGTTGATCTCTAGCCTTTGCCTGAAGGTTTGGGGTATTGTGGGGAGAGGGGCAGGACTGTGGTGTGTGTGTGTGTGTGTGTGTGTGACAGCATAGAATAGCACAGTGCAGGAAACACTTTAAACCTGGATTTTTGACATCTGTTTCTTCAGGTTCCTCAGTCCACACTGTCCCAGAGATGTCCCACTGTCCACTTTTCCTCTTTAGACCCTAAGTCTTCTTGCTGCGTCCACCCTCCCCTACATGGCTTCTCACATACTCCCCACGTCCCTTTGTTTTCTCAAGAAATGCATACCTTCCCACCGGGGCTGTCCAGAAGAATGGAAACAGTTCTTGTTTTTCCCTTTTTTTTTTGGAAACCTTTCTTCATCTTACTATGCAGTTTGGTCCCTCCTTCATATGACTGCTCTTTCTAGATTATGCCTAGGAGAGCATCACGTTTCATCCCAAAGAGGCGCTGCAACATATTTGCCTAAATAAACAGCCATCTCCTCTGATAGGAATTTTCCTGTTCCCCTAGCATGTAAAAGCAACTACAGTCAGTTCTTATTTTGAAGGGCAATCATTGTTTCTTCCTGATATCCACGATGAATAAGCTGCATCCTTAACCTCAAAGTGCTCACGGCCGGATGGTGAATATAGAAAAGTAAACCATCAGTTACCTTCTGAGGTGAGCGGTGCACAGGAGAGAGGACTAAGCAAGATAAATGGGGGCCCTGGGGAACATATGGTGGGAGCAGTGGGGCAGAGCCTGCCAAAGCTTCTCAGAGGACGTGCACCAAAGGAGAGTTGGAAAGGCTAAGTAGGAGGTAGAGGTTAGACTGGAAACAGTGGTAGAGAAGAGAAAGGCAATCCAGGCAAAGGAAACTGCATGTGCAAAGTTGTGAAGTCTTGAAAGAGCATCACGAAATCCACAGCACAGTTCCCCTCCAGTGCAAAGGGTAAGGTTAGAGATGAAATTAGAGAGATAGGCAGAGACCAGGTCTCAGGACCTTAGCGGGATCTCTTGCAGGGCATTAATTTGGGGAGGAATGGGGCTGCTTTAGGAAGACCAGTGGGCAGCTGCTGGTATGGAAACTAGATTGGGACAGAGAGAGAAGGTTGATGGGAGCCCAGAGATTTACTTTTTGCTAGCCTCTGGGAGAGGGAGTAAGAACCTGCCCAAGAGCCGGAGCAGTTCTGATGGAGGCAAGACTGGATCTGAGGGACATTCAGGTAGAGCAGGTTGAATAGGATGAATGGAGGCTGGTCGTGGGGATGAGGGCCTGAGGGACTCTTGGGATTAATTTATTGATCAAACATTTATTGATACACATTTATTAGGGCCTGCTCAGGAATTCCAGATCTCCCAACTAGGGGCAGAATTCTCCCGTAGCCTCTGATTCCACTAACAGCTTTGAGGACCTCCCATATCCACCCTTTGGTGGACAACCTGGGGAACAATGTTGCCTCCCTGCTATCAGCTGGACCTCCAGGGTGTTGGATGCTGCATTCAGCCAAGGAAAAGGTGATGTTCTGTTTTATGGTAGATGAAGAAGGTCTTCAGATCTGGGAGTGTGGGTGTGTGTGAGTGCTGGGTTGTTCCAGACATGCCAATGAAAAGTTTAGAATCATGTCTCTACTGGTAAACCCAACCCAAAGAAAACTAGTTAGAAGACAATTCCACAGGGAAGTGGGGAATCACTGTCCCATGGTGGGGTGGGGCTGGCACTCTGAGAGCGGCTGAAATAGGGATTCATGGAATGAAACTTGACTCTGGTTTGGGATTTCAGATTCAAATGGGTCTAGGACACAGAGAACAGGCGTTGCATCTGCACATCTCATCACAGGTTCTGCTTTTAGGACTCCACTCCTCATTCCCAGGAAGGGGACAGGAAGGAGCCATAGGTCCCTTCAGATCCCCACTTTCCCCACAGCCAGCCAAGAGGGTGGGGTTTGAAGTTAAAGGAGATTGGTTTGTGCTCTAGGCTTGACTGCTTGGTTAAGACTCTTAACCATTCTGAGTATTTTAATTAAGATTCTCTTATTTGCAATTATCAGAGACCAATTTGTCTTAAACAAAAATAGAGAATTTTGGGCAGGCGTGGTGGCTCACGCCTGTAATCCCAGCACTTTGGGAGGCCAAGGCGGGTGGATCATGAGGTCGGGGGTTTGAGACCAGCCTGACCAACATGATGAAATCCCGTCTCTACTAAAAAAAAAAAAAAAATACAAAAATTAGCTGGGTGTGGTGGTGTGTGCCTGTAATCTCAGCTACTCAGGAGGCTGAGGCAGGAGAATTGCTTGAATCTGGGAAGGGGAGGTTGCAGTGAGCCGAGATTGCACTATGGCACTCCAGTCTGGGTGACAGAGCGAGACTTTGTCTCAATAAATAAATAAATAAATAAAAACAAAAATAGAAATTTTTTTTTTTTTTTTTTTTTTTTTTGTGGGGAGGCAGAGGCCATTGCAGGAAAGCAGTAGCTCTCACAAGGGACTAGGAGGCCACCAAGAATCAAAGCAGCCACCCTATCTCAGTCTCACTCTCCCTGGAGCCAGACAGTCTTTCATGTTTGGGTTTCTCTGGGCTTGTGCTTAATCGTCTCTCTTTCTCTCACTTGTTTTTGTTAGTTTGCTTGTTTGTTTTATTTTATTTTTTCAAAAAATTTTATTTATTTATTTTTTTGAGACAGGGTCTCACTCTGTCGCCTAGGCTGGAGTGCAGTGGTGTGATATCAGCTCACTGCACTCTCTGCCACCTAGGCTGAAGTGATTCTTGTGTCTCAACCTCCCCAGTAGCTGGGATTACAGGTGTGCACCACCACGCCCGGCTAATTTTTGTATTTTTACGAGGTTTTGCCACGTTGCTCAGGCTGGTCATGAACTCCTGGCCTCAAGCAATCCACCCACCTCGGGCTCCCAAAGTGTTAGGATTACAGGCGTGAGCCACCGTGCCCGGCCCTCTCACTTGTTTTTATCTGTCTTTTGGCACATGTCATCAGATGATAGTCCAGTCTCCAACTTCTCCAGTGCAGCTAATTATGAATTGCACACGTTAGTGGGAGGACAACTCTGATTGGCTCATCTTGAGTCATGTGCTCTCCACTATCCAAACAACTGTAGCCAGGGGGCGGAGCCAGCTACTGGAATGAATGTCAGCGTCAACCAGGAAGGGGGTCCGGCGGGGGCTTCCTAATCTTCCAGGTAGGGCCTGAGCCTTAGGCATCTCTTCTGGAAAGTGGGATGACAGTGCTCACCTCAGGTTACGTGACCGTCAGAGGAGCGAAGGCATGTGGAAGGCCTTGTTCAAGTCTATGGCACTGGCACACACCCCTCCTTCCTGCTGCTTCCCCAGCTCCAGGCATGCTGGCACGCTTTCCACCCCCTGCCCCTGAGGGGAGCGGTCCTCAGCTGAGGGAGCCGGAGGGGCCGGCACTCCTCTGCCAGCGCAGAATCTGTATTCAGCTGTCTTCTGACCAGGAGTGAGGGAACTGTGTCTGGGGGCAGCTGGCTGGTCGTGGACTCCTTGGGTCAGTGAGGCTTTGTCTCAGCCCTAGAAGCTGTAGAAGAGGGCAGCAGGGTCAGCACTGGGAAGATGAGGGGAGGAAGACTAGAAAGCCAAAGTTCAGGAGCCATGACGTGTCTGGATTTGGGGAAAAAAGAACAGAGGATCAAGGATCAGGGAAGTGTAGATGACCTCTTCTTTTTCTCTCCTTCCTTCCTTCTTTCCCTCCCTCCCTCCCTCCCTTCCTTCCTCTCTCTCTTTCTTTCTCTTTCTTTCTTTCCCTTTCTTTCCTTCCCTCCCTCCCTCTCTCTCTCTTTCCCTTTCTTTCTTTCTTTCTGTCTGTCTGTCTGTCTGTCTGTCTTTCTTTCTTTCTTTTCTTTCTTTCTCTCATTCTTTCATTCTCTCTCTTATCTTTCTTTAATTTTTTTTTTTTCAGAGACAGAGTCTCGCTTTGTCACCTAGGCTGGTGTGCTGTGGTACGGTCATGGCTCACTGCATTCTTGACCTCCTGGCCTGAAGTGATCCTACCACTTTAGCTCCTAAAGTGCTGAGATTACAGGTGTGAGCCACCATGCCTGGCCACTGACTTCTTCTGAATGGTTTGTGTGCTGTTTAAGCAAGATTTTACCGGGTCCATAATCAAAGAGATTTTCTTCCCCAAAATTACATAGCAGTAAATGAGGGGAGAATAGATTCGAATCCATCCTGTTGGATTCCACCGCATCCCATTGTCTCCTGTGTTAGTGGAAAAGGCTTTCCCCCTACTCCAGATGTTTCTTTGGTGAAGGTGGCTTGAGTCCTTTTCTACCCCATTTGTTTTTGCTACCCTGGGGAGATGGAATTACTTATCTGACTGGCAAATTTAAGAAGAATAACAGTCATGTCTCCATGGTACCTTGTCTCCGTTGGGAGTGATCTGGCCTGGATGAGACCGTGAGGGCTCTACCTTGCTGTGTGTCTTGACTGGGCAGGGTTCCTGCAAAGAAGTCTGCCCTGTTCTGTGTGTGTGTGAGAAACTTAAACCTGGAATTCATTCTCCTGACTGTCATCACTAAGCTACATCCTCCAACTCAGCCTCTGTCAGTAATAATGTCAATATTTTGATCTCCATCTGTTTTATTTTAAAAACTTCTGCAGACTGAGTCAAGAAGAGGGCTGCCACTTATTGAGAACCCCTTGGAGACCCCAACAATATTCCAATGGTTAGCAATATAAATAATACTAATACTAACAATTATAATAGAAACAATGCCTGTCTATGGAGATTTTACTATGTGCTAACAGCCTTACGTGGATTATCTCAAGAACCACTTGCAACCGTCTTAGGAAGTACAAGCTATTATTTCTCTACTTTACTGTTTAGAGTAATCTGGCTATTAAGCAATGTGCCCAAGTCACACAATTAGTCTGAGGTAGAACCCAAATTTTACTAGGCATGACCGAAACCATGCTCCTAACCACTAGGGTATACAGCCTTCTGGAAGGAAAAGGTCTATGGAGATGATGTCATTAGGGATGGCTTCCTAGAGGAGGAGGGGACACAGGCCCTGAGCTGAATCTTGAAGGCTCTGCAGATAAAATACTTTGAGCTGTTAGTTTACCAATTCTGTTTTGCTTTGTTCATTGGCAGATCCCAATGGTATGTGCTCCATAACTCTCAGGTGCCTCTCCCTCCAATTTAGATATCATATCATTTGTTTAACTTGCTGAATAAAGCAATTAGTACCCGGGAGCCTGCCTGCTTGGCAGAGTATATTGGTGCAGCTAACGAAGTTTATGCCTTCAGGCCGTGCAGTGGAATTTGATTTAATTTGTCCCAAGGTTAGGGAAGACGATGGGAGACTTTGGCATCTCCTCCATCTCCGTCTCGGAGTAATTCATTGCCAGTGTGGAGGGAGGCAGCATTGGGCCGTTTTAGCACTAACGGAGACTCCAGAAGCTTTCCCAGTGGAGTCTGACTTGCTTTATGGAGGCAGCTGAGCAGCTACCAACTTCCCTTGCAAGGGAGATGCTGTCTCAGAGTCACAGGGACCACACCTGGGGAAGGGACTCTCTCAAGCCCATCCCATGGCAGCGGCTGCTACATTGGCTTTTGCCTACAAGATTTTGAGCTCCTTGGGGTGGGGATTTTATTTTATTCACTGTCTCTGTTCCAGACAAGGCATTAGGTGGGACTCTGACATTCACCTTGTCCTGTCCCTGTAATGATGATTCTGTTTGAGAGGAAGAACAAAACTAACCCTTTACCTTCCCCAAGGGCTCTGCCACAGCCAGCCAACATCCTCCCTGCCTGTGGTACACCTTTACCCTTTGCTCCATGCTGTTCTCCCAGACAATGCCCTTTCTGTCTGTTTTCAACTCTCTGAATCCTTCCTACCCTTTTAGTCTCAGTTTTACCCTTCCTTCCTCTAGCCTTTTCTTCCCTGGATTGCTCTAGATGGTATAGTGCTGGGAAACAATGTAGTACAGAGGGTCAGGACTCAAGCTCTGGAGCCAAATGGTCTGGGCTGAAACACCAGCTGTATTGCATATTTGCTGTGTGATCTTGGGAAAATGACTTAACCTCTCTTTGGCCTGGTTTGCTCATCTCTCAAATGGGAGCAGATAGGGTCTTGTGAGGATAAATGAGTTAATCTACAGGTAAAGTACTTAGAACTGTGCTGGTCAATGGTATGTGCCATCTAAGGGTTAAACCATAACAACGTTGCTCTCTCCCTCCATGCTCTGTGTCCTCTGGGGACTTCCCGCCTTCAAGAGGCTGCTGGGGTGTGCACCTGGTCTTGCATCCAGTGACACCTGGGCCAGCACATCCCTTCTCCTGCACTTGGTTTCCTCAGGGAGCTGAGTTAGGTGTGAGGCTGACCTGTCCCCTTCTTGGCCACCCAGACAAGTTGGGCTGGCTGGCAGGCAGGATGTCCGTGCCCTCCATCAACTTTCACGGTCTGGGTGCTCTGTGGCAGATGCTGGCCTTCGCAGATAGAGAGAAACCCTTTAGAAGTGTGCTGTTCAAGGGAGGAGCCTAGAAACACCGGGGACCCTGCCCGGAGAAGGGGTAAAGGAAGAAGAAATGACTGGAGGTCTTAACTTGGTGGCAAAGTGCCTTGTCTCTCAAGCTCAATGAACTGGGGAAGGAGGATAAGGAGAAAAGACCAGCGGACTTGGGGATGACATCCTTGTCTGGGTCTCTGTAGAGCTGTCATGGGAGGAGGGTTAGGGGCTGCTTCCAGGGCACAGCTAGGACCCAAGGGGAAGAGGAGACAAGTTTTGGCTCAATAACAGGGTGACTGTTGTAGTAACTAGAGCGGGCCACGTCAGGGTCTTTGTAAGGTAATGAGCTGCCCATCACTGGAGAAGTTAAGTACAGCCCGTGTGGGATTTGTTGTGCTGACACATCTTAAGAGCTTACTATGTTCTAAGCCCTGCATTAAGTCCTTTATCATCTCATCTAATCCTCATCACAACTTCATAAGGGTGGGTACAATATAATATGATAAGCCTCATGTTATAAATAAAAAGTTAGAACCTAGAGGGTTTATGGGACATACCCAAGTCAGGCAGGCCACCGAGAGACCCTGGCTTGACCACCTGTTATATATTACTGGGTACATTGCATTTCATTCCTTTAAGTTTCTGTATCTGAAAATTGGAGATCACGAAGTACTGTACAAGGTAAATACCCAGCAAATACGAGCTACCGTTATTCTCAGACACGGTCATCTCCTCAGGTGAACACAGCTGGTTTCAGCATCTTTTTTTCTGGTCAGGTCACTGTGGTCCTGGGTTGAGTCAGACCCCGGTCTCTTCTCTTACTTGCGGCTGAAAGTCTTGGCTGTGCCAACAAACATTTCCTTAAAGAATGTTCTCGGGGATGTTTGTAGGTATCCACGAAAAAGTACCTTGATCAGAGCAGTGCAGGAAACAATGGGTTAAACCAAACTAGCCTGCTTATTTCTTGCAGGGCTTCTCAGAGCGTTTAGAATGCTAATGTGCACTGTGAATCTCCCAGAGAAGGCTAAAGTATGCAGCATTTCCAAAATTTATTTAATCATGAACATCTCCCATCCTTTTATTTCTGGTGTCGTTGCCCGGGATTGTTTGCTGACTCCCTAGCCAATAACTTCTGCAAAAGCGCATGACTCTCAGGCTATTGGTAAAGGGGCAGGGAGGGTAATCAAGACAGGAGGCTGTCAGGCTAGCTGGCACCCGGGCTGGTTCACAGAAGCTGCCAGGAGAATGGCCTTCCTTAACTCTTGGCCAGAGGTTTCTCTCATGTGGTGACACCAGCAGATAGGCAGACAGTCGCATGATGTGAATTCACTGACAACTGCTTATGATGGTGGCAACCATTGGTGGTAGAAGTGACAGCAGGTACCGTGCCCAAGACATTCTTGAGCACATGGGTTTCATATATCTTTTCTACCACTCAAGTCTGCCCCTGTGTGCTTTAATTCTTTAATCCTAAACGCAGTGCTCTCCCAAGTACCATTCCAGGATCTCCTTCTCAGGTTGTGGGAATGTCAGGGTCATCCGAGCTTTTCCTCATTGTCATTTCTGGTTCACCAAGATTCTTCCCATCTGAGGTATGTTTTTCTTGCTTACCAAGAGGTTTATTTATTCTAATGATTCAATACTTCCCATGTCTATCAAGAAAAAAACATGATAGATCAAATATTCCCAAGCATGCATAACCACAGCAGAACCTCTTACAAGGTACACTTCCCTTTCTTATTATCTAACCTAATTATTTCTCTCTGTTATAGCACAATACATTTTCCTCCTAATCATTGGTTCATTTGGGAATCGTGTCTTAAAGGCAGCTAGAGAAAAGGGGGTGAGGGGCTTTGCAGGGTGGGAGTGGAGGGCTCTGTCTCCAGGCTTCAGCTCTGGCAGCGCCGAGGATTACTTGGTGTGGGGTAAAGGGAGTCAGCTTTCAGCCCAGGAAGGGTCCAGCCAAATGGTTCTGACCCTGTGGCCTCTAGGCCCTTTTGAGAAAGAAAAATGAGTCAGCATCAGCTCCGGCGTAGTTTGCTCCCCTTCTAATCGGTGCCAGGGCCCCAGATACCAGGGCTGTAATTACTTATGCTGTCGAGAGAAGGGAGTTCTTAAAGTGATTTATCATGGAGGCGACGGAAAATGACAATTGCTCATCACTTAAAACAATGAGCCTGCCAGATGCTGACCACACAGGTGCGGGCACGTGGGGTGGCAGCATTCCATCTCTATAGGACTTCAGTGGTGGAGTTAATGAACAATTAGCCCCCGAGGGACATTGCCTCCAGGGAGAGGCACCCATGGTCGGGGCTGTGACTCCCATGCAGGCTCTTCCGAGAGGTTTTAAAAACATGTATCACATCTTTACTCTATCAGGCACTGTGATGTGTTTCATGTAGATCATGACATGAGGCGGAAATTATCTGTCAGGTGTGCTGAGAACCCCAGGGAGGCAGAGGTCCCCATAGCTGGACCACCCTGAAGGGCCAAGAGAGCCAATTGTCATGGCAACTGGCCAGCCAAACTCATGTACTCACTCCCAGGACCAGGGCGGGAGTTGATGGCTTGACTTAATGTTCCAGAGGCAGCAGTGAGCTTTGGGGCTTTCTCTGCCCCTGCATTTCACCCCCTGACATCCCCTTAGGCATTCCTGACTTCTTACCTCAATGTGGCAGATGGAACGTTCTTTTCTGTCTTTTCTCCCATCTTTGTTTTCCTCTGGCTAGACTCTTGTGCGAGAAAAGCCCATCTGCGCATCAGGACCCTCCCCAATCTCTCCTGCATGGCACACACTTCTTCTCCCATCTCTCCTCCTCAAGATGCACTGCAGTGCAGTTGTGAGTAGCACTGCTGCTGGAGTCTGACTGCCCGTGTTCAAATCCCAGCTCTGCTTGTTAGCTGTATGACCTTGAGCTAATTATCTAACCTCTTTGTGCCTTGGTTTCCCCACCTGTAAAATAGAAATACTTTAAACATTAAAAAGATTAATGTATGCAAAGTGCTTAAAATGGCTTTGTGTGTTACTGTTACTTACTTCCTTTAATTAATATCTTCAGCATCTACTGTGTGGTGGTAGTGAGACTGATGCCAGGATACATAGTGGTCATCTTCACAAGCACAGCTCTGCCCTCGAGTCTTCTTGAGCAAGCCGACATTGGACAGATAATCACACAAATAATTATGTACTTAAAATCACGACAAATGTGACAAATGCGACATAGAGGGAATACAGAAGCTAGGAGAGCATTTAACAGGGGGACATGACCTTGTGTGGGAGATCAGGAAGGCTTTCCTAGGGAAATAATGTTTAAGCAGAAACTTGTAAGATGAATAAGGGGTCACTAGACAAAACAAGAATAGAAGAGAGTGTTCCAAGTATACAAAAAAAAAAAAAAAAAAAAAAAAAAAGTAAAGCATGTACATAGGCCCTGGCTGCAAAGAAGCATGGCATTTTTGCAGAGCTGAAAGGAAGACCAGTTTGGACAGGGCACAGATAGAGTGAATGAAGTTAGGGATAACGGCTTATTTTCTTCTTCTGGTCTTTCCTGGCCTCTCTCTCTCTCTGCTCCTTCCCTCTCTCCTCCCAGGGAAGACAAGTGATTATTCTGACTAGTGAGTTTGAGACGAGGTGCTGGGTATTCTGGACTCCGTTAGGGGTCTGTTGGCAGTAAACGTTCTGCTCCTACAGGGTGAAATCTGCAGTCCTACTGTTCCTTGAGGCTGGACGTGTGAGGATGCTTGATGATGAGGGTGGACTTAGGAAACCCAATGTTGACACTTAAGCCACAGTCCACAACAATACACTTTCAACAACGCCGCTGATGTCTTGATCTCCATCTGCAGGACTTCATAAGTTCTATATTAAGGCAGGGTAAGAGAGGCGTGTCATCTATTGGGCCCTATGGGAAGGGGCCGGATCATGCGAGACCTTATCAGCCATCTGCTCTTTCTCCACTCTCTGGCCCATAGTCAGGTGTTTCTGTTTGGAGGCAGGATCAAGTGCTGAATATCAAATATTTTTAATACAACTCTGTTTTTCTTTTATAGTTGGTGGGCTAGGGGTGGGGGAAAGGAGTCCAGACACCTCTTTAATATCGAAGGGTCCAGGGATTCAATTATACTTTTCTCTGACAGAAAGTCAATTTTAAAGGAATACATCAGCAGTTTAAATGGTAGTGCTGGCTTTTTTCTGCAGTGAGAAATTTTGAATTCTCTAGCTTGGTCTGTTTGAGCCCAGCCAGCTTGGCAGATTTCGGCCCAAAGCATGAGGGACCCCGTCACCCATTTACCCCTACTTGAATTGCAGATGGCATGAGGCTTTCAATCCTTTTGCAGTTCATTTTCGAAAGGACACACTTTCCATCTCATTTTGTCCTTAGGAGAACCTCACAACGGGAGGAATTTTTGTCCCATTTTACAGATGAGGTAACTCATGCTTACACAGGGGAAGTAACTGGCCCAGGGCAACACAGTGAAAAGTGGAGGGTCCAGGAATTGAGGCCAAGTCTCTATGATTTCAAAGGCCATGCTATCGTCTGCTGGAAGCCTTATCATTTTATTAGTCAGGGTTTGCCCATGACTAGCGCATGAGAGAAAAATGGAGTGACTGGGAAGATAAGAGGCAAAACTGCAGTTGCAGGAGCCTCAGGCCAGGAGCCATGGACACACTCGCTCTTGCCTGCTATAGCCTCCTTTACTCCCATAGTGGACAGTCATGTTCCACTTGGAGAATGTGGCCACACAGTCCCCAGTTCCTATTGCCAGTTCTGAACAACCACTTCACCTCTCAGCTTAAAGATTCCTTCCTCAGGGAAGCCTTCCAAGATGCCAAGGCTAGGCCTCTCTGTCATTCCCCTCCATGGCACTGATCTCAATTTTTAATGATTGATTAATCTGTATTGTTACTTGATTTGTCCTTTGAGGTAAGTACAACTCTTCCATGAGACTGCGAACCTCATAAGGACATCGCCTGATACAACCCTGGCATTCTGTAGGTAGTTCTTGAATGAATTTGTTGAATAAACTCAGCAAGTGAAGAAGAGGGGGAAAGCGTTTTAGGCAGAGGAAATAGCACTTGTCAAGGCCCAGAGGACGGAAGGAATCGGGCACTCTAAAAGCAAGCATGTTGAGTCTGATCAGATTGGACTGGAAGGGGAGGGGCAGATCGTTAAGATGTTATAAACCCAGTTAAGGCTTTTGGACTTCCTCCCAGGTGCAGTGAGAAGGCTTTGCAAGGTTTTAATAAGCAGGGGAGTGATGAGGTAGATTGGTGTGTTAGCAAGATTGTTTTGCTTGGAGCAAGGGGTGAAGCTGGAAGCAGGGAGATCAGGAAGGAGGCTCTGGGAACAGCCCAGGAGGGAGACGAGGGTGGCGTAAACATCGATAGTTGCTGTTAGTGGTGTGGGAGGGAAATGACACATTTGGATGATGGGATGGGTAGGGCTTGGTGTAGGGGGTGGGTTAAGAAAGGTTGGCTGGGAACCGTGGCTCATTCCTGCAATCCCAGCATTTTGGGAGGCTGAGGCAGGTGGGTCACCTGTAGTGAGGAGTTCCAGACCAGCCTGGCCAACATGGCGAAACCCCGTCTCTACTAAAAATACAAAAAATTAGCTAGGAGTGGTGGCTGGTGCCTGTAATCCAGCTCCTCGGGAGGCTGAGGCAGGAGAATTGCTTGAACCTGAGAGGCAGAGGTTGCAGTGAGCCGAGATCACACCATTGCACTCCAGTCTGGGTGACAAGAGCAAAACTCCATCTCAAAACAAACAAACAAACAAAAAACAAAAACAAAAAACAAAACAGAAAAGATGTCAGGAAGAGGCTTGGGTTTCTAACTGAGGCAACAAAGCAGTAAGGCTGTATGGACGGTTGTTGATCCGGGCTAATTCACAGTGGCAGGGTTGAAGCCAGTTCCCACAGGGCTCCTGACTTCACACATTTTAAAGGGCTTCTGAGCTGGGCATGGTGGCTTATGTCTGTAATTCCAGCTACTCTGGAGGCTGAGGGGAGGATTGCTTTAGCACAGGAGTTTGAGATTAGCCTGGGCAACATAGCCAGACCTCATTCCACTACCAAAAAAAAAAAAAAAAAAAAAAAAAAAAAATTTTCAGTCACCCTCAACAGTAGAATTTATCCTATTACAGATAGAAATTCTGGTCCAACTGTCTGGGATACCTGAAATCCCAGCTGGGTCAGCTGCAGGAGCTCAGGAAGCCTTTTCTGGGCTGCCACTCAGAGAAAGGCACTCTCATGTGGGAAACCAGAGGGCCAGTGCCTTCGCAGTCTGAAAAGCAAAGCTGAGTCCACGTCAGGCTTAGGACGTCTGAAAAGAGCCAGTTCTGGCTTGTTCACACAATCCCAGATGTAAACACCAGTATACTGCCTTGAGTCTTGAGAAATAAGCATGGGGCCACAAAAGGAAGCTGGATTTCCTTACCTTTGTCTTGAGAGGAGGTTAATAGGCTCGAGGAACTTGTTACCTAGGGCAGGCTGGGATCAAGTGATTGATTTATGGATTGACTGACAGCCACTCACCCAACAGATACTTATCCTTGTTTGAAATGCCGACTCCTCTTCTTCCTAGTTGTGTGATGTAGGCGAGTTACTTAGCCTCTGCAAACCTGAGTTTCTGTAAAATGGAGATAACAACAGAGCTGACCTTCTAGAATGGTAGCCGTGGCTTGATGAACTTCTATTTGTTTGCTAGGACTGCTGTAACGAAGTATTATAAACTGTGCTTTTAAAAAAACAGGATTTTAGTGTCTCACAGTTCTGGAGGCTGGAAGTTTGAGATCAAGGTGTTGGCAGGGGGGTGTCCTCGGAGGGCTGTGAGGAAGGATGTGTTCTGGGTCCCTCTCTTTTGTCTGTAGATGGCTGTGTTCATGCCATGTGGCAATCCCTCGATACGCACGGCTGTCTCCAAATTTCCCCTTTTTCTAAGGATGCTAATCACATTGGATTAGGGCCCACCCTAAACACCTCATTTTAACTTGATTATCTCTATAAAGACGCTATCTCCAGGTAAGGTCACAGTCAGATCTCCAGTCAATTCCCAGCCTGGGTGCTGGGAATTTTGGGGAATGGTGACATACATTTTAACCCATGACGGAGAAAGATGACATGCAAAACACTTAGTAGGGCACAGAATAAGTGAGCTATAAGTAATTATTATTGTCCTTGCCGTAATCCTGTCCCTAATCTCCAGCCCCCTTCTGAAATGTGCTCTGTTTCAGCTTCAATATCCTGTCTGTTCCCCAGAGCTTTCTCTCCTGTCCTTCCCCACCCTAATATCTATTTTCTGTTTTCCCCAACCTGAGAATTCAATCCTCATCCCCAGGATGGAAAAGGATCACTGGGAATGGTGTGACAAAGGTTTAGATCACTGGGTGTGTGGACCACATGTCAAGGCTGCTGGTCTGAGCCTAGGTCCTGGCTGATAAGTGAAGCCTGTCTCCTGCTTCTGTGATGGTCATCCTCCAGGGCTTGCTTACCTTAGTCTCCAGAGAAAGATGTGGCTGAGAAGTAAAAATAAAATTTGAAGCCCCACAACTAAGTGAATAGACCCCCTCTTGGCCAAAGGAACCTCAGAGAAACTGTAAAAACTGAGTACCCATCCAAGACAGAATGGGATGGGGAGGCAAACACAGCTTGTTATATCCCCTCCCTCACTGACTGCCATTAGACTCTTTCCTAAGGGTGAAACAGAAACCAGCCCTTCTGAAACACTTGTCAGATGCCTCCCTTTTTGCAGTTCTGACACAACCGACTAGCATTCCTTCCTGATAAGAGACCACTGACTGGGCCGGGCATGGTGGCTCATGTCTGTAATCCCAACACTTTGGGAGGCCGAGGCGTGTGGATCACCTGAGGTCAGGAGTTCAAGACCAGCCTGACCAACATGGTGAAACCCTGTCTCTACTAAAAATACGAAAATTAGCTTGGCGTGGTGGCGTGTGCCTGTAATCCCAGCTACTAAGGAGGCTGAGGCAGGAGAATCACTAGAACCTGGTAGGCGGAAGCTGCAGTGAGCCGAGATCGCGTCACTGCACTCCAGCCTGGGGGACAAGAGTGAAACTCTGTCACACACACACACACACACACACACACACACAAAGTAGAGACCGCTGACCATGGACTGGTTCTGGCCGGTTTACAGAGGCTGTGTACAGGATGCTTCTGCATCCTTTCTTTGACCTTTTGACATACAGAGCCTAACTTTACTGCATTTAAAAATTAAGTCTCCACCGAAAGTTATATGGTTTGGCTCTTTGTCCCCACCCAAATCTCACTTTGAATTGTAATAATCCCCACCTGTCATGGGAGGGACCCGGTGGGAGGTAACTGAATCATGGGGATGGGTTTTTCCCATATTGCTCTCATGATGGTGAATAAGTCTCATGAGATCTGATGGTTTTATAAAGGGGCGTTCCCCTGCACATGCTCTCTTGCCTGCTGACATGTAAGACATGACTTTGCTCCTCCTTCACCTTCTGCCGTGATTGTGAGGCTTCCCCAGCCATGTGGAAGTGTGAGTCAATTAAACCTCTTTCCTTTATAAATTACCCAGTCTCTGGTATTTATTAGCAGCATGAGAATAGGTTAATACACAAAGTGAACATGGATGTATGTACCATGCATGTTTGTTTATTATGCATGCATATGCCCCCCAATCATGAATAGTCGTAGCTCCTCCTGTAACCCACTAAATGTGTATACCTATCCAACCCATTTTGCCTAAATTACTGTCCCACCCTTACCTGCCATGTAGTGCTTGCTTTTGGTTTCTACTGGAGGCTATATTTTCCCACCTGTGGGATGGCCAGCCCACAGGCTGCAACCCTTTATAAGAAATAAAGCTCTTCTTTCCAAATTTGTGAATCTTATGGTTCTTCAATTGATACAGATAATGGCTAAGAATTTGGACTCCAATATCCCTTGCCTCCTAGCTTATGAATCAGCAAACTCAGCCTATGGGTGATATTTGGCTCACTGCCTGATTTTTGTAAATGAAGTCTTATTTGGACAATTACACCCGTTCGTTTATATATGGTCTGTGATTGCTTACATGCTGCAAAGACAGGGCTGTATATTTGCGTCAGAGATCAACCATATGGCCCGCAAAGCTGAAAATAATTACTATTTGGTTCATTATGGAAAAAAGTTCACTGACCCTTGTCTTAACTTTATGATCTTGGCAACTGTCTTGACCTTTCTGTACCTTACTTTCCCATTTATTAATTAGAGGTGGTGATGGTACCTTTCTTATGGGGGTGTGGTGATGATTAAATGTGCTGATACATACAGTGCCACATAGGCTATTAGTATTATTATATAAGCCACAGCCAAACTCCACTGGCCCAAAGCCATGCGCCCTCAGCTGGGGTTGTAATCAGGGCCAAAGGCTTGACTTCACAGCCTTGCTGGGGGAACTTGGCCTCTCTAAACCTATAGCATCCAGACCTCCACCAGCAATTTCTATTAATAGTTTGCATAGATGGGCCTGCAGTGCCTCTCTGTATTTTATCTCCAGCCGCCCCACACAGGATGTCACACTTGTTCTAGTTTATGCTGTCTCATTCAACAACGATTTGTTGAGGACCTATTAGATATGCAGAGAGTCTTGAGCTGGGCATTAGCGGGGGCAGGAGATAAATACAGCATCATCCCTGCCCTCACATTTATCGTCCTCCTTCTACTCCTTATGTAATAGGATGCCTGGTAAAGACTCAGACCTTACAATTTTTGTAGCTGAAAAGCTTATTGTAAAAATTTTGAGCAGTTTCTGTCTTTAAGGGTGGAGACTGAAATTTACCTTTAGGGCAAACTGTCCCTTTGTTCTTGGCAGAACCTCTTGAGTGGGCCCTTGTAGTTATGTAAATGAGAAGCAAGTGCTTTCCCTGGTTCTCCAAGACCTAAATGCCATTGCTTCCGACTGAGATGTTAGGTGTACTGCTTAGTAATGGAAATCAGGTGGGTGTTTTAGTGGACTCAGGCCTCTGCAAATTGTGTTTCCTTCAGAGAAATGTTTCCTTTCTAATTCTGGATCGAGACTGCCCCATGCCTGTCAATTGCCACATTTGTACCTGGTTGGTGAGATTTTTCTGCAGCAGTTGTTCCTAGCTGTAATCTTGGAGAGCCAGACTCTGGGAAGTGTACTGGGGGGTTCTTGTAGGGTTGCCTTGTTATATGGACTTGATGCCAGATGTCTCCCTTGTGGGTGGGTGAGGGTCAGTTTCAGTGGGGGTTCCCATTTGGGGGTAGGATGTGAGGATTTGGGAGACAGGTCTGGACTCCAGAGTGGGAAGGCTAGCCAGCAGCCAGGGAGGGAACCAGTCCAGTAAGAGGTTTTAAGGTTGGAGTTGGGTCTGTGGGTTCAAAGAGTGGCCTCTTCTAGTAGCAGTTCTAAATTATTCTTTCTGTTGTGCTTCCCTTTCTTGAGTCCTAAACCTTCAGTTTGGGATCGGGGGGTGGTGGATTGGGGAAGATAATAACCCGGGGTTTAGAAGGAACAGCCAGTTTCGATTGAGGGCCTCAGAAGTGGACGTCAGCGGCGGATCAGGAGAGGACAGCTGGGCTCAGTAGCCTGGTGCATTTGTCTGTTCTCACACTGCTAATAAAGACATACTCAAGACTCAGTAATTCATAAAGGAAAGAGGTTTAATGGACTCACAGTTCTACGTGGCTGGGAGGCCTCACAATCATGGCAGAACGTGAATGAGGAACAAAGTCATGTCTTACATGGCAGGAGGCAAGAGAGCTTGTGCAGGGTAACTCCCCTTTATAAAACCATCAGGTGTTGTGAAACTTATTCACTATCATGAGAACAGCACTGGAAAGACCTGCTCCCATGATTCAATCGCCTTCCACTGGGTCCCTCCCAAGACACATGGGAATTATGGGAGCTACCATTCAAGATGAGATTTCAGTGGGGACACAGCCAAACCATATCACCTGGTGACCTCACCAGAGCCCACAGCAGCAGCAAGCAGACCAGCCAAGGGGCTCATTCTGGAGCATTCAAGGCCGCACCCTTGAAAACTCTCAGAATTAGCTGGAGGACAGGTTGAGGGGTACATTTCCAGCAATGAGGAGATGGTTCCATGGAGTACGCAAAAACAGCCACTTGTCACTCTTCGTTTCTTTGCCCGTTAAGCAAAAACCACCTGGTAATGATCTGTACTTCCTTTCATCTTAGAATAGTTCACTGTCACCTCCCCCACCAGTTGACATTTGGGATCTGTGTAAATTTAATATCGGTTTGGCCTATTGATATTGGACAGGACAGAGCACACTAAAATAATATCACTTGTCTAGGACAACCAAACCCTTTGGTACTTAAGAGCAGGCGCTGAAAATCCCAGAGGTCAAGAGTTCACACTAAGGAGGTAGGAGGGGACTCCCAGGACAAGTATCCCTGAAATAGGGGCAGTGGTTACGATGGCAGGTGGCGCTCTTAGTAATTGCTGTTGTGGTGGCGAGAGGGACTTGAAACCAAAGGTAATTGTGCAAAGTTGCAATGGTAGAAGCTGGTGTTTCTCTTTCCAGCAAGCATATTCTGAATGTCCACTTTTGAACTCAGCAGGCAACATCTGTCTTCTAGATCCCATGATGGGTCATTCAGTAAAATCTCTGGGGCTTCCATGAGCTAGATGTCCCTTCTGTGTCTACTGGTGCTAGTACCAGGAATGATCTCCACAGGGGAAATTGGAGCTGTGTGTTCCCACAGGAGGGAACTAGCTGTGTGTAGTGAGGAAGCAGATTAGCAGCAAGTCCCCTCTGAGAGGAACTAGATAAGAAATGATCACAGAGAAAAGAGCAAGAAGAGACTCTAAGGAGAAAAACATTTAGTGCATGAACCAACCACTTTGCACACCTTCGGAGCCCTTGAAGGCACCATCACCTTTGCAGAGGGCCTGCACCAATCAAGCAGCTCTGTATTGGATAATTCAGGTCAATAGCCTGCTTTTACACAACTTGGGGCCAGATGCCTCTTGGTACATAATGTGTGCCAACTCATACCTGTAGGTGATTTTCATAGATGGTCCCTTCCCCTGGAGGGGGCTTAGTGCCTGCTCCAGGACTCTGAATGGCCCTATTCAAGAAGATCGCCAAAGCATAAGAGGAGAACAAGACTAACGGGCTGCAAGTCACGTGGTTTGGAGAGAGAGGTGGCCTAGTGCAGTGGCTCTCAGGACTGGCTGAGACGGTGTGTCCTGTGCCCCTGAGCTGGGATGCCTGCAATTCTAGAGAAAAGGAAGCTGGGCAGGGCCAAAAGGAAGGTTGACAGATCTCCTTGGCCCACAGGACTGTTGCAGGGCCAATATCCTTTTTCTGGAAACAATGCAGAGAGACAGACAGACAGACAGACAGACCCTACAACTTTTCCTTTGAATAGGAATTGAGTTTTCCAGGGAAGGACATTTAATAAGTTTCATTCAGGAAGTCTGTTGCCAATAAAGACTTAACAAAGTTAATTAGACTAAACAGCAATTATCGTGTCTCCTCATTGTTCAATTATCTGCTGAACTGGTGTTTCCTGATTAATTTTCTGATTAAAATGTATTAAACTGAAAAGACCAGCAAGCAGGCCCTGACAGATTCCTAAAGAAAGAGGGAGGCTGCAGTTGCTTGTGTGGGGCACTGGGTACTGGGGCCAACGAGGTTGTCTTTCACCATTTCAGCTAGGGGACAAGGGAAGGCCAGAGGGGCCAGCAAGGTGGGAGTGATATCTGTTGACCTGCATCCCCACAGACACACCTATCAGCATCTCCACTCAGAGTCCTCTTCCCAAACCTGGACTTCCTCCTATATGGGAATGGCATCGTGGCAAATGGTGCCTGTAGGTGGGTGGCAAAAACCCGGGAGCTGCCTTCAGTCTTTCTTGACCCCCTCCCACCATGTCATCTCCCCCTTCCTTAACCAGCTAAGCATGGTGTATTAGTCTATTCTCACACTGCTATAAAGAATCACTGAGACTGGGTAATTTATAAAGGAAAGAGCTTTAATTGACTCACAGTTCCACATGGCTGGGGAGGCCTTCCTAAACTTACAATCATGGTGGAAGGCAAAGGGGAAGCAATGCACATCTTACATGGCAGCAGGAGAGAGAGAACACACAGGGGAAATCACTGCTTATAAACCATCAGATCTCATGAGAACTCCCTCCCTATCATGAGAACAGCATGGAGGAAGCCGCCCACATGATCCTCCCACCAGGTCCCTCCCTCAAACGTGGCAATTACAATTCGAGATGAGATTTGGGTGGGGATGCAGAGCCAAACTATATCAGATGGATTGTAATCATTTCCTTACAAATGTCCTTAACTCTCTTCTGGCAAAACCTCTGTCCTGGCTAACCCTATCTATTGGTCTTCCTGGAATCTGCACCCAGGCCTCTGAGCATCCCTGGAGAAACCCTTGTAACCCTGCTGACTGATCTCACTTTGAATTTGTGACCACAAACCTCAGATGGGCATCTGACGCTGCCCAGCGATGCCACAACCTTTCCTTCCTACCTCCCCTTCCCCACTCTGAGAGGGCAGGCAGTCTCTCTCTGCTCAAACACTGCCCCTCCCTCCCTCACTGTCAGCTGATGACCTTGCCTTATACTTCACTGAGCCTTAGAAGCAATCAGACAGGAACTCCCGTGTCTTTCCATCACAAAATTGACAAACCTCCTTCTATGACGATGAAAGACGTGTCCCCACTCTTAACAGGGGCCGACCCCTCCACTCGGGCCCTGGATCCTGTTCTTTCTCCCCTTCTCAAGGACTTTGTTCCTGTAAATGTCCTTTCTCTTTCCCGCATCATCAGTTTCTCCTGTCTCAACTGGATCATCCCATTAGCATACAAAATGCTGTAGCACCTCTCATCTTTAAAAAAGAAGAAAAGAAAAACTCCCTTTGAACAGCATATATGTACTACGGCTATTCTTTTGAATGTCTGCTGCATTTCACAGTCATAAAAGTGTAAAACAAAAGTTCCTTCCCTTGACCCCATGCCCCGCCCTAGTGTTGTTCATTTTTTATGTTCTTCACAATAAAACTTCTCAAAGGACTTGCTTGAATCCACTGTCTTTACTTCCACATCTCTCACTCTCCCCTCTACATACAAGAACTTGGCTTTTGTCTTCACAATGCCACTGAAACTGCTCTTATCATGGCCAGCAATGACCTAGACCTTGCCCGATGTAACAGTCCTTTCTCTTCTGACCCATTTATCCTGCAAACGCATTATTCTCTCCCCCGGCCTCCCTCACTGCTACTTCTATTCTACTTTCCCTCCTTGCCCTCTCCTCCTCCTCTATACAATGTCTAGACCCTGTGTATTCTGGATCCTCTTTTTCTCCTCTTTCCATGTTTTTATAGGTGACCTCCTAAGACCCACAGCTTTCAACATCTTCTAGAAGTTGAATGACTCACAGCTTTATGTCTCCCACCTAGACACGTCCCTGGAACTCCAGTGTGAATGTCCGACTCAGAGCTCAGCATTTCCATCTGGATGTTTAATAGGCAGGTATAAGAAAGGGAAAGAATCCCCCCGATTCTGAGAATGGTTTCTGCACTGACATCCATCCTCCTGGTCAGTTGATCGTCTGACCCTCTGACTATATCTGGCTCATGCCACCACTGGGCTGCTCCCGCTTTCTGTCTCACTGGAGCAGGGCCAGAATAAACTGCTTAGGCATCACATGGTATTTAAGGCTCACCTTTTTTTTTTTTTTTTTTTTTTTTAAGACAGAGTCTTACTCTGTCACCCAGGCAGGAGTGCAGTGGTGCGATCTCGGCTCACTGCAACCTCCGCCTCCAGGGTTCAAGCAATTCTCCTGCCTCAGCCTCCCAAGTAGCTGGGATTACAGGCATGCATCACCACTCCTGGCTAGTTTTTGTATTTTTTAGTAGAGGTGGGGTTTCACTATGTTGGCTAGGCTAGTCACAAACTCCTGACCTCAAGTGATCCGCCCACCTTGGCCTCCCACAGTGCTGGGAGTGAGCACTGTGAGCCACCGTGCCCGGCCTAAGACTCATCTTTGATGCGAATTGGATCGAAAAGGAGAAGCCACCCCCGGGGAAGCTGGTCACCTAGGACCACCCCAGAACCCTGGATACACAGTGGGTTTTCTCTGGGTCTCTCTGGGGGTCACTCACTGAGCTGCAGTCAGTGACAAATCAGCTGGGGCTGGGTGGTCCAGGGACCTTCAGCTGGGGCAGTTTGTCTCTGCTTTTTGTGGTCCCATCTTCCAGTGGGCTAGCCTGAGTTCCTTCAAAGGGCAATTTGTGCTTGGGTCTTACATTATAAAGGTGACTAGGTGATGACATGAGTCAGTGCCATTGAAAGAAAAGTTGAATGTGACTCCCATTTCCCCTAGAAATAAGAGGCACAGAACAGCATGCCACACGGGGCCACAGAGGGAAGCATCAGTGGTGGTCAGGAGGCAGATGGGAGCAGAAGCCATGCCCTCTATTGGGTTTCTGCCGGAAGGCAAGGCAGGGCAGGGTAAACGGTTTAGGATTGGCTAGTTTGAATAATTCCAGTGGGCTTTGGAGCATTAGGGCTGTTGCTTGCTGTCTGGTACTTGGTCCTAGGTTGATTTAGGGCAGGGGATTGCCTCATGTGTGAGAGTTGGAGGAAGGAGGTGGCTGGGGGCGTGCATATGGGTTGGTTGGTCTGTATATGAGAGGCATGCTCACCGACAAGCTGTTCACTTGTTAGCTAGAGAGGGGTAGTCTCTCCCTAGCCAGCAAAGCTCCCAAAAGATGTCAAAACATTATAAAACAAAGTAAAAAAATATGATTAATATACATGGCAGCAGGAGGCTGAGTGGAAGCTGTGCAGTGTTGTACTTGAGATCTGGCTTTTGAGCTCCCCAAATAACTTCCGCTGCCTTCTCTTGATCAAAGTAATTTCCTAAGGCCAGCTCAGAACCAAGTGGATGGAGAAATAGACTCCTTCCCTTGATGGGGGAGCAGCTGTACCCCATGGCAAGGGGGTGAGCTCACAGGAATTGGGGAGAATAGTAGCCATATTTTGCATCCTACTGTAAGCCTCTGGAGTGATGTTTTAAAGGTGGAAATCAAAGGAGATCACTGTTTTACGTAAAGCCCTCCAATAGCTTCCTTCCCACCACTATTGCAGCAGGCCCCTCAGGATCTATCTTTGGCCGGCCTCTGGTTTTATTTCTCAGTCCTGTCTTTGTTCACTGCACTCTGGCCATGCTGACTCTCTCTATTTTTTGGATGCTCCTAATTCCAGCCTCGGGGTCTTTCCCTTGTCTGGAGCACTTTTTCCTAGAACTTTGCATTTTTGGCTCTTCTATCCATTTTTTAGTTCCAGCTCAAGAGTAAGCAACCCAAAGAATCCTTCCTTCACCTGCTAACCAAAGTCACCTTTCCCTAGCTCTAGGATGGAAGTCCCTCCATGCATTTTCCTGTGTTGTTTTTCTTGTTATAATAGCTAATAGTTACAGAGTGCTTACTATGGGACAGGCATTGTTCTAAGCCCTGAACATATATTAAGTCATTAAATCCTTACAACCACCCTATGAGGGGGGTTCTACTAATGTCCCCATTTAACAGATGAGGAAACTGAGCCACAGAAAAATTAAACAACTTGCCCAAGTTCATGGCATGGCACATTCTTATCATGTTTATTTTTGTTTGCTTGTTTATTTATGTAACCTCCACCCTCCCCCAGTGTAAGTTGCATGGGCGTGGAGACATTGGCTCTCTTGTTCAGTGTCTAGAATGGTGCCTCGTACACAGTCAAAGTTCCATAAATATTTGTTGAATAAATGAACGCACCTTCCAGGCCAATTTGTTGCCAAATCCTGTCTGCCATACTTCCTAAGTATTTCTTAATTTCAGTATCTTTCTCTGTCTGTTTCTACCACATAAGTAAAGATCATCTCTTACCTGGCCCTTTGGACCATCCTCTGCAGACTCAATTGCACTTCCTCCAACCCATGGCAGAATGAGCAAGCTGAAATAAAAAGTTAGGGCCTGGCGCGGAGGCTCACACCTGTAATCCCAGCACTTTGGAAGGCTGAGGCAGGCGGATCACGAAATTAGGAATTCAAGACCAGCCTGGCCAATATGGTGAAACCCTGTCTCTACTAAAAATACAAAAATTAGCTGGGTGTGGTGGCGTGCACCTGTAGTCCTAGCTACTCAGCAGGCTGAGGCAGGAGAATCACTTGAACCCAGGAGGTGAAAGTTGCAGTGAGCCGAGATTGTGCCACTGCACTCCAGCCTGGGTAATAGAGTGAGAATCCATCTCAAAAAAAAAAAAAAAAAAGCCACATTCTTCAGCTTATAAAACTTTTGTAGCTTTTAATCGTCATCACAGCAAACTGCAAACTCATTAGAACCCACGTGGCCCTTCCAGACCTGGTTCCCTCTGCTTCTTTGCCAGATTCCCCAGTACCAAACTCTCCACAGCTCCCCCACTTGCAGGCTTCTTCCCACAGCCATGCCCTTGTCTGAGGTATCTTTGCTTTCTCCCTGCAGACTCCTATTTTACTTTTGAAACCCGGTTTAAATGGCCTCTGTTTAAATGCATGGTCATGTAGTTTGTAACTCATTCCTCTATACCACAGCATTCATTTATTCATGCATCCAACCTTTCATTCATTAATTCAGCAAGCATTTACTGGACCTAACCTTCAGAAGCTCACCCTTGGGGTCAAAAATTGCAGTAGTGATTAAAACAATTTTTTTTTTTAGATGGAATCTCACTCTGTTGCCCAGGCTGGGGTTCAGTGACATGGTCTCGGCTCACTGCAGTCTCTGCCTTCTGAGTTCAAGCAATTCTTCTGCCTCAGCCTCCTGGGTAGCTGGGACTACAGGCATGCACCACCATGCCTGGCTAATTTTTGTATTTTTAGTAGAGACATGGTTTTGCCATGTTGGTCAGGTTGGTCTTGAACTCCTGACCTCAAGTGATCCGCCTGTCTTGGCCTCCCAAAGTGCTGGGATTACAGGCGTGAGCCACTGTGCCTAGTCATGATTTTTTTTTTTTTTTCAGTTGTTCATCTGTATATTTGTTTCCTCCTTCACACTGAAAGCCTCATTTGGTTTTATATCCCTAATGCCTGGCTTAATAAATGTTTGTTGAATAAATGAAGATAATTATGAAACAAACAAGCACAGACTGTTAAGGGGGAACTTGAAGCAGCCCTAACTCAAACTGAGAGGATCAGGGAAGGCTTCCTGGGAGAGGTGATGTCTGAGCTAAAATTTACTTATTTCTTGCCTTTCCCTCTCAAACTGTGACCATCTGAAGGGCAAAGATTCTGTCTTATTCACATTTTTGTCAGGGCTAGCATATAATGTAATGCTTGGCACGTATTAGTTAATTGAAGAAATTTTTTTCAGGCTGGGTGCGGGGGCTCATGCCTGTAATGCCAGCACTTTAGGAGGCCGAGGTGGGCAGATAACTTGAGGCCAGGAGTTCGAGACCAGTCTGGCCAGTATGGCAAAATCTCATCTCTACTAAAAATACAAAAATTAGCCAGGTATGCTGGCACACGCCTGTAGTGCTAGCTACTTGGGAGGCTGAGGTTGCAGTGAGCCTAGATTGTGCCACTGCACTCCAGCCTGCACAACAGAGAGAGAATCTTTCTCAAAAAATAAAAATTTTTTTTCAACTTTTAAAAATTGTAGTAAAATACACAGAACGAAATGTATCATCTTAAGTGTATGGTTCAGTGTTATTAAATACATTCATTTTTGTGCGACCAACACCACCCTCCAATTTCCAGAACGCTCTTTCATCTTGCAAAACAGGAAATAATTTTGAATGCATGTCAAATTATCTTTTTCCTTGCTCCCCATTCCTGCATGCCTACCCCATATTCAGTTTTTAAGACAGTCCAATAATTCAGCTCACCCACAGCCAGCACCTCTTGTTTAACATGAGGCTTAGCCACAGCGTACACAACCAGCCAACACGACTTAGAATAACTACCAGAAATGCTAAGATTTAGATTGGAACCACGGGTCACTTTGCCTTCCAGCTGTCCATAAGGATGCTCCTTTACTCCCAGACCTGGGAGGGCTTTTCCAATTCTGCCACTGCATTGGAATTCTAAGTTGGTGCCTGACATCTGAGCCTAAGGGTTCTAGTTGGAACCTGGAGGCTGATTAGTTGCATGCTCAACCCTTCCCCTACTTCCTTCCTCTCTTGTGTTAACTCTGCAGGCATCTGTCTCACCCCCCAGATTACAAGCTCCTTTGAGGCCAGAGACCATACCTTTGGCGTGTTTGTATTCCCCACAGTGCCTGCCACACTGCAGGCAGGCATCAATAAAGGGTTGTTAAATAAATAAAGAAATAACCCACACTGAACGATTTATCCTAATTAACTCCTTGGAAGTAGTTCCCTTAGGATGAATTCAATATGTAGTTTCTCCCATCTTCTAAAAGCCTCACCCTTTATCTACAGCAAATGATGGTCCTGCTGGTTTCTGCACCATTGGTTTTCTCCAAAAACTGCCTGTGCAGGTCTCTCCATTGAAACTGCAATGGCCCGGTTGACTCTACCCCAGAGCCCTCCTCTCCCATCTTGATTCCTGGGCATGCAGGTTTGGCCTAATTGACTCCTGGAAGTAATATTGGGGTGTAGCTGAGATATGATCGTGTCATGATTGTAGGCTAGGGACCCAAGACAACCTGAGGGTGTTCTATACACAGAACCCAATGTGGTGCATGAATCAGCAGCCTTGGTTACGAGGGGCCATTTTTGCCTTACCTTTGTGGTCATCCATGGCCTAAAATGTTTTGATCTGTTTCATCTTCTTCCACCCTAAAAGCTTGGAACCAAGTCTCAACTCGTACAGTTTCAGTGGGAGAACAGATTAGCCCAAAGCTTCAATGTTTGTTAATAGAAGCAGAAGAAGGGCCAAGAGGTTTTACCTCGATGCTTAGAGCTGGGCTGGCTTAGATCGACCACCAAGATTTTTTTTCTCCCAGAAAGTTCCTTTGAGCTCTCTTACCTAATCTCATGGGATAAGACAGAACATCCATAAAATGACCACACCCATGTTTGCTGGACCCTTTTGGAATCCTATCCAGTGAGACTGTGGTCCAATATGCTGGCCCTGAACTTGAGTACTGGAGAGTGCACCTCTCCTTCAGGAGTTGGAGGCAGGATGGATAGGAAGGTACAGGTTCCTTGCTCTTTCCCTAGAACCCAGTGTCCCCATTCCAGCCATCTCCAGGCTCTGGGCCCGGTTCAGTTCTGGGGAAATGGAATTTTAAGGAGCCTCTTTTTAAGATTTAGCACCTGAAGGACTCAGTCCAATCTTGAATAGAAGCCTTCTGCTTAATCCTGAAACCAGGTTCTAACTTTGTACCCCTGATATCTGGGGCTAATTTTGCAGTCCCTCCCTCCCCACCTTATGCTCTGACCATGTACTTTAGTCCTCCTAATATCGGGACCTTACTTGGCTCAGACCACTCTTGTGCGTTTGAGATACTCTGTCTGTGAGCCCAGGGCCCTGGGATCTTACGCTTCCTCACTCCCTGCCATGTTCTTTGCATCTGCCTGTTTCACTCACCTGCAGAAACACCTATTGTCTCCTAAACTTTCTTGTGGCTGAACTTGCTTGGACAACTGTTCATTTGTTGACTACTTGTTAACTCTTGTCTTGATCCTGGGGCAACACTGACATGGATTGATTTATTTCAATCAGCTTCAGCTGGGCTCACCTTCCAGCCCTTGACTCATCCCAGCTTGTGTGCTGGGTCCTCAGGCTCTAGGATTTCCTGGTCACTCTTAAACCCCTGCTCCTGAGTTCCAGGCTCCTCTTTTGATTGATCTTGCATGAAATTTAACTAGGTTTAGACAAAACTGCCTCACTCCTGATCATCACTGTACTGTTTAGTGTCACCTGAATGCAGTTTAAAATAATGAAAAGCTTTATTTTTTCAGCATTATTGATTTACTACCAGTCATTAGTCCCCACAGAGAAAATATTTAAAAGTGGACTCAGACCAAACTATAATAGGAGAGGATAGTAATGGGCCCACGTTAAATGGAATAAAATATGATTGCATGCTGTTATTTTGAATTTATGTCTTAATAACCTAATTGAATTTTTAGATGATCTGGATATATTTGCTCCTGACACAGCAGTTCTGGAGACAAACGTGTTTTCTTTGTTGAAGACTGGTTTGACAAGTCTAATTAAGGTTTAAGAAATGATTACTTCATTCACTCATGCATTCATTCATTAATTTATTCATTAGTTCATTCATATATGCATGCATGCATTTATGCATTCGTTCATTCTATCAAACACCTCTTGAGTACCCAGCATGTCCCAGACCCTGGGGCAGGTGTTAGAGGTTAAGAGGTAAATAAACAGGGGTCTCAAGTTCAAGGAATGACTTTTCTAGAAGAAGAGGCAGATTATTACAATGCAACAGGTATGGTAGGTTGCCGCCAAGATAGCCCCCAGTAGCCCCCACCTCTTGGCATTCATGCCCTGGTGTGTTTTCCTTCCCTTGCATGTGAGCTGGACATAGCAAATCATTTCTAGCAAATAGAATACTGTGAAAGTGGTGAGATGTCTCTTCCAAGATTAGGTTACAAAAAGACTCTCTGGCTTCTGTTCTGGGCTGCCCTCTTACTCGCTGGCTCATTTGTTTTATGGGAAGCCTGTGGCCATGTTGTGAGTTCTTATGTGGAGAGGCCCATGTGGCAAGAAACGGATATCTCCAGGTGATAGTGAGGACATGAGGCCTGCCAACAGCCATGTGAATGAGCTTGGAAGTGGATCCTACCCTCCTTGATTACATCAGCATGAGGGACTTTGAGCCAGATGCTCTGAGCTAAGTCACATCTGAATTCCTGACACACAGAAACTGTGCGCTAATAAATATTTGTTGTGTTAAGACACTAAGTTTTGGGGTGATTTGTTACACAGCAATAGAAAACTAATACAACACGATGCTTTGCTGGAAAGATGAACCATGCACTGTAGGGGTAGAGAGGCAGGAGTGATCAAATCTGCATGGAGAAGTTGGGCAAGGTGTCCGTAAGGAGGGTATGGTCCTCTAGCTAGAGAAGAAGGCTACAGATAATTAGTGGTGATCCATCCTCCCTTTCCCTCTCCTCTTACTACCATGGAACAATCTTCAAGCTCCTACCCTAGAATCCACACCTGGCAAAGAATCTGCACGATGTTGTTCTGTAGATCTGGGCTAATGCACTACTGGTAATGGACTAAAAGAGATGTTGGTGGTTCCCTTCCTCTCCCTACACCTCTTTCAGACACAGTGGACTGGCTCCGTCCTGACTATCTCCTTCAGATTACTGGGTCTCAGTCTATCTGCCTTTTCCCCCAGAAGGGGCCTCAGACATCCCATCTTGCATTTGCAAAGTCTCCATTCAGCACAGCTCAGCACATCTCCCTGTGCCCTCCTCAATTAAAAATGACACAAAAGTAAAGGAGACACACAGCTCTTTGAAAAAACTGCCAGATCCAAACTTTTTAATGAAGATGGAATATAAACAGCCTGTCTTATCTCTCCTATGTGACTCCCATGTGCTGTAATCAAGCAGAATTAATTAAAAGCAATCAAGTGGCGAGTTGGCATAGGGGCCTGCGGCATGAGTCTTTCATCTTAGCCACAAGAATGCTCTTCCTGAGGGGGTGGGGTTGCAGGCAGAGAGTTGGGTGAGCCCATTGCTAGAGGGAAAACCAGCCCACTAGCAAGTGTGCAATGCCAAGGCATGACCCATGCTGCTGGAGGGAGTTTAGTGCGACTCAGAGAGGTGTTTCCACATTGTGTATGAAGGGTCCAGTTCAGGGCTTCTTAAACTCTCAACCTATGGACATCTGGGGCTGGACACTTCTTTGTTGTGGGAGCTGTTCTGTGCATTATAGGATGTTTTGTGGTATCCCTAGCATCTACCCACTAGATGCCAGTGCAACCCCTGCCTAACAGCAACAAGTAAAAATTTCTCCAAACATTACCAAATGTCACCAGGGTAGGGGTTGGGGAGCAAAATTGCCCACAATTGAGAACTGCTGGCCCAAACTAGAGTTTCCTTCAATAAAGGTGTAGCTAGACTAGGACACCTTTCAGTCACGGTGGCCCCTGGCACCCTGGGGTAGCTTAAAGATGACAACGACCCTGTAGCTTGCATTAAGTTGGAAAATGTTATTATCCCAGTGGGGCCAAAGAGCCAGTCACGTGGAGACAGGCAACGTGAAGCCTCGAGTCTAAAGGGGAATGATTCTTCCCCAGACTTACATAGGATGCAAGAAATTCCTCCCCCCAGAAATATTTTACAACCACTGCCAAGCACTGCACAATCTCTCCTAACATCAGCCACCTCCTCATACTGTGACATTTCCCAGTACAGAGTGACAAATGCGGGCAGGAAAGGGGTTGTGGTGGTGGGATATCAGAGGACTTTCATCTCCAATTTGGTAATACTTTTTCTCACCGGTCCCCTCCGTCTCTTTGCTTACAAATATCTTATAGAATCTTGGAATATTTGGCTCCTGTCATACTCGAAGGATATGAGCTTTGCTAGACTTTTCAACAGGAGTGTGACTTAAACAGCCCTGTCTTGGTCCGGCAACAATAGATCAGGTGAATGGTATGATATCCTACATAACAACCGGGAGAAAAGTGGAAGGCATGCTAAGGTACCACGGGAGTGCCAGCTTTCACCCAGTGGCCCCATTTATTAGATAAAGAAGGACAGTGAGTTGAAAGATTGCTTAATGCAGGGTGGCAGGGGCTGAAGCATTGCTGGGTCCTAAAGAACAAAGGAGGAGGAGTTTCTGTCCGAGCTTGTTTGTGCAGTGTAAGTAGAGAGTCCATTAGAGCTCCCCTCTTCCCATGATTATCTGTCTTTTTCGGCCTCCCTCTCGGACTGGATGCCTGCAGAATTGGGGAGGTGTGGGGTCATCCTGGATATCCACAGAAGGAATGGGTGACCTTTGAAGGTGGCCAGGAAGCAGAGCATGTCTAGAACCCCTGTTACAGGCCAGGCACAGTGTTCATATTTCATTAACCCAAACAGCCCTGAGAGAGAAATAGCATCACCCCTTCACAGTGAAGGAAGACAAAGCAACTAGAAAGGGCAGAACCAGGATTCAAACCCAGTCTCCTGACTCCAAAGTTTATGGTCTTTCCCCTGTATCTGCTGCTTTCCTTAAGCTCATAAAATAGACTTAAGGATGTGGATCTCAGAGCATTGAGGTCAAGGGCTGCTGATGGGCAGGATCCCAATTCCAGAGGAAGCGGTGACAGAAGTATAGCTCAGGCTGTGATCTACTTTTGGTCCCTTCTGAGTTTCCTTGGGGGTCATGGCTTCACTGCAAAACTGGAGTACAGCTTAAAGAGCAAATTGACGGGTACCTTTGCCCTTCCTGACACCTCCCTGGGCTACATTGCCATTCTTCATCTGTTACTTTTATTTCCAGAGAGTTGTTCCATCCAAGAGTTACCTCCAACTCACCCTTCTTTGGTCAGGTCCCAAAAAGATGACTTCACATCCTAACCCAGAAGGTGTGAATGTGACTTTATTTGGAAAAGTGTCTTTGCAGATGTAACTAAGTTAAGGATCTCAAGATGAGATGATCTTAGATTATCTGGGTGGGCCTTAAATCCAGTGATAAGTAACTCTATAAGAGACAAAAGAGGAGAATGCTGGGAGAGAAGAGGAAAAGGCCATATGAAGATGGAGGCAGAGATTGGAGTGATGCAGCCACAACCCAAAGAATGCTGACAGTCACTGGAAGCTGGAAAGGGCAAGGAAGTACTCTCCACTAGGGTATTTGAAGGGAGCATAGCCTTGCTGACAGCTCAATCTCAGACTTCTGGCCTCCAGAACTGGGCAAAAATAAATTTCTGTTGTTTTAAGCCACCAAGTGGCTTATGTGTTATGGCAGCCCCAGGAAATCAATATAGGTTCCCAAAGTTAAATATGAGGTCATTGCAATTTGCTACTGCTCCATCGGCCTGCATTGATGGGATGCCTGGTATACTTGTGGCCTCCTCCCGCAGTTTCAATGAGGGGCAAGAGGGTGCCCCCAAGGCACTTGAAAGCCATTCACAGCCAGGAAACACAAAGTATAAGCTTATATGAGGCTAGAGAGGTAGCCTGGGGCCTGATCCCAAAGGGCCTTAAAGCCATGTTAAAGATTTGGAATTCATCTCTAGGATCTTGAGAAGCTCCTGCAGGTTTTAAGGTGTATAATCAATCGATGAGTGTGGGCTTTAGAATGCACACGCTGGGTGCTAGATGGGAGATAGATTAGAGAGGGCAAGATTCCCATGTGCCTCCATCCAGCTCTGCTCTTCACCTCTAACTCCAAGTGACGCCCCTATGTGGGCTGTCTCTGCTTGGTCAAGGAGACACACTTGGGAGAAGAGTTAGCCAGCCGCAGGAAGTCAGGTTCAGAGTGGTGGACTGTTGAAGCTCTTCAGGCACTAAAGTTTTACTCGTCACCAAGGTCTCTCAGCTAGTAGTCTATTTTCATGAAAGTCATCACAAGATTTTTTTTTTTAATCGGGCCAGTTAAATCAAGCATCTTCCTCAGTATCATGGAGAGACTGGAGGTTAGAGACTCCGAAACCATCTCTGGCTTAATGACTTTGGGATCCCTGGGCCCCTCCATGCAGCAGAACGGCAGTTAACCAATGTGGGTGACTTTCTTTCTGCTTGTGCTGACAATTGGAAACAGAAGCGGCTTTTGGGTCTGGGGCAGGAACCAGAACTGAGTTAATACTTTAGTTTGTCCTGAGAATAAAAAAAGGAATGATAGGGCTGAATGGGGGCTCCCCACTGCCTCTGACTTCCTCAGATCTTACACTGTGTTCCTCTGCCATGGCTCCTTTATTCCCGGGCCTCCTTCCAAGTTGTTACTTGTCACCTGTCACCTGAGTCACCCTGGAGCCTTACAGCTGATCTTCTGTCTTTTCTTCCTTTGTCACCCATCCTGTACATCAGCCATGGGAAGCTCTCTCTCAGGCACCAGGTAATCACGATTCCAATACACATCCTATTGCCAATGGGTCCAACCCGAAAGTCTTTCGCCTGATGTTCAGTTTCATTCTTCACTCTTTGTCTTCGTCTCTCTGTTTCCCTACATCGGCTGGAGCTGACACTGTGCCAAATCCTGTTCAGCACCTGCTTATTTCCATCATTGTCTTTCTTGGGTGTCTCTGCTTGGGACACCTTCCTGTTTCATCTCCATCCAAGCTTTGGGAGACTTTGTAGTATATTCATTAAGTGTGTAGCCTCGGAATCAGACTCTTCGAGTTCACATTCTGCCTCTGTCACTTACATGAAATAAAATATATAAGCTCTTGGCTCAGACCCTGACATAAAGTAAGTGTTCAATAACATATGCTTGACAGTATTATTTCTCCCGCACATCACTTCTGTTGAATCCCAGTGTTCAGTTCTCTCAGGAAGTCTTTCCTGTGTAACATTAACCTGGGCCTCCCTGAGCCTGCTCACTCACAGGCAATAAAACCTCCCCTGGAAGCTCGAATCAGGGCAGGGGTCCTTTCAGCATGTCTGACCCCATGGGTGGGTCTGGAATGACTAGCACTTTCTGATTCTCTTTGGTCTAGTACATATTGGTGGGCCTCCATTGAAATGCTCTGAATCAAAGCTTTCTCTTAACATCAGTCATGGACCACTCATCCACCCACCATCCATCCATCCACCCAATCATTCAGCGATATTTTGAACACTTATTATGTGCCAGGACCTGTGCTACGTGTTGAGAATACAAAGGAGGACAAGGCAGACTCTGCCCCACCTTCATGAAGTCATTGTGCAGCAGGGAGACAGACACTCAGGCAAATATGACACAAAAGGGCCAGTGTTCTGATGAAGGAAGCACAAGGTGCTGAGACAACCTGAAAACCCTAAGGAGAAGCTCTGCAACCCCGCCTTAGAAGATCCCTGGGAGTGATCCAAAGGAAGCAAGTTTAAGCTGAGACCCAAAGAATAAGAAAAATGTTAGCCAAGTGGAAGAGAATTGCTGGTGAAGAGTGTTTTAGTTGAGGAAACTGTGTGTGAAAAGACACAGAGGTGAGAGAGGGAATAGCATCGTGGAAAGTTGGGTGGGGTGGTGTGTGTGCACATGCACTGTGCAGGTGTATGCATGGGTGCCTGTTGGAGGTGAAGGTGAGACGAGGTGGGAGAGGCAGG
Source organism: Symphalangus syndactylus (assembly GCF_028878055.3). Classification (NCBI taxonomy): domain Eukaryota; kingdom Metazoa; phylum Chordata; class Mammalia; order Primates; family Hylobatidae; genus Symphalangus; species Symphalangus syndactylus. Next base: position 142,911,584 of record NC_072441.2, read on the forward strand.
CAGGGGCCAGGATATGCAGGGACCTACAAACCATGTGGAAGAGTTTTGACTTGCACATCGCAGGCATGGAATAAATGAGAAAGTGAGTGGGAGTTTCGGTGGGGGAATGGCATGATTAGATTTGTAATTTAGAAAAATCACACTGGCTGCAGTGTGGAGAACGGAGGGAGGTTGGTTTGTGAGACTCCATGACAAAGTCAGCTTCAGTTCTTTCCTCAGGCAACCGGGATCCTGCCTGGGCTTGAGCTCCACCTGAGGCCCTACTGCCTTGTGTGGTTCTTGCTAGGTCCCCTCCTGAGGGTTGGATCTGTCTCTAATTCTCAGCTGTTGACTCAGGTCCTGCTCACAGTGGGCGAGTGACCTCCAACCAGGATCCTGTCACTCCAGGTATAGTATCTGCATAGAGGGGACACATGTCCACATAGATTGGGTCTCTTGCATTCTGATATACCTGGCTACTGGTCTGGGCCAAGCTTGAGACGGCTGTATATCTTTGGAACAATACAGTTTGGACCTTTGGCTATCACTTCTTGTGTAGTGGCAACCTTATCCATCCACTCATTTGTCTCAAACATTTACCAATTATTTGCTATGTCCCCAGTGCTGTGCTAGGTACTGGGTACCTGGTGATAAGCAAAGCCAAAATGGTTTCAGTGCTCATGGCATTGTGAGAGATGGCTCTTAAATAAAATAAATAAATACATTTCTATTAAATAAATAGAAATTGTTCTAACTGAAATTAAAGAAAAGAATAAGATTCTGAGAGGGGATGTGCTTTAGGTTGGATGGTACATCTGGCGTTTCCACTCTGATCCTCCAGGTCTTTCCTCCACTCTGGTTTCTGCCCTGGTGGGCTGACCTGGATGGCCCACCTCAGTGGGTTCTCTTATGTCTGGCTTCTAATAGGGTTCAGCCAAAGGGGGTGGTCAGCAGAGATTAGAGGGTGAGAGGAGAGTGAGGTTGGGATATTTATCCCCCTAGCTTTCTCCCTGGCTGGTTACCCTGGGCTGGCCGCATTCTTCGTCCTGCTCCTTCATCCTTCTGGGCTAGGGGCGGTTCTGTCCTCTCCCTGGTGGTACCCCTTTGTCTCGCTTCATGCCTTTATGCATAGTCCGTTTAGAAACCTCCTTGAATTATCCTAATGTGAATGTGCCATTGTTTCCTGCCAGGACCCTGATGGATACAGATGGCAATAGAAAGCCTCTCTGAGGAAGTGACATTTAAGCTAGACTTTCGGGATGAGAGGGAGCCAGCCATGTGAAGAACGGGGGAGGAAAGACACTCCAGGCAGGAGGAAGTCGCGTGTGAAAACTCCGAGGTGGAAAGAGCTCACTGTTGTGTTCAAGGAACAGAGAGAAGGGCAGTGTCTAGAGCCTAGCGCTCAGGAGAGACAGCACGAGATGAGATTTTCTGAATTTCATCCCGATCACACAGCACACAGCAGAGGAAGTGGTTGGCCTGCCCTCTGGTTCACCTCTCTTCTCGTGCTGGTCCTTACAAGAGATAAAAATACTGATAACTAATGCTTATTGAACACTCACTATGTTTCAGGCATTGTTTTAAATAAATTTCTATTAAATAAATAGTAATTGTTCTAACTGCAATTAAAGAAAAAAATAAGGTTCTGTGAGGATGACAGTGGGAATGTGCTTTAGGTTGGATGGTGCGCCCGGCATCTCCATTCTGCTCTTCCAGGTCCCTTCTCCACCCTGTTCTCTATCCTGGTGGGCAGACCTAGATGGTCCACATCAGTGGGTTCTCCTATGTCTGGCTTCTAGAAGAGTTTAACCAAAGACGGGGTCAGCAGGAGAATGCGTTGCAGGCATTGATTCATTTAATCCTTCAACAACCCCAAGAGGAAGGTATCCTTAGCATACACATTTTACAGATAAGGAAACTGAGGTTCAGAGAGATTGAGTAACTTATCCAGATTCCACAGCTTCGAAATGGAAGAACTGGGGCTTGAAATCACATAGGCTGGAGCCAGGGCGCTACTCTTAATCACCTGCTGTAAACATGTTTGCTAAGTCCTTAGCCCCCACTAGTTCTTATCTTACACGCCTCAAACATGCAGTGATTTCCTGTGTTTATCCATCAACTCCAGTGCTTTCCTATATCTGTCAATTGTTTAATAAATTATGCATATTTTTTTCTGTCTTCTCAAATGTATCATAGACTTCTCAAAGACCTAGACAGAGTCTTTTAATTCTCCACTACCGGTAAAATCTTGTAAAGTGGTAAGCACACAAAAAAGTACTCAATAAATGCTTTTTGGATTCTTGATTTAAATTAGACAGTGGGTGTAAAGTAATAATGCCTGGGAAATAGAAGGTGTTTAACAGACGGAACCTGCCACTGGTGCTTACAAGGAAGGAAGCAAGAAGGAAGAAAAGTTAGTTTCCTGGGGAATCAAACATGAGATTGTTGGATGATCACAGTAGGTCGTCTGCTTGGTATCTGTAGTCCAGGATCTTGACTTAATCTAGGGCACTAAAGAGTAAATTAGGGGAGAACAGGATTGTTCTCCTAGATGTCAACTTAATGTCATCATTTTTCTTTCAATAATCCAGTTTGTATCTACAGGTTTTGGGATCTTATTTATATTTTCAGCTGCATCTCCTCTTGGGCTGATGAGTTCTGTGAATTCATTCCCCGCTGTGTGAAGGAGCACTTCCTTTTATTGATCCTGAATTTACCTCCTGCAAATTTCAAGTTTCAAGATTCCTTCCCTCCCTTTCCTTTATCTTTCCCTGGAACAAGTACCTGGGAATAGGTGAGCAATTCCCTGTGCTTTACTCCACCCTATACCTACCTATTCTTCATCCCAAGAAACCTAGTGGTTTTCTCTGTTCTCACTTTCCTCCAAACTTTTCCTTTCATCTCTTCTTGGCACAGTGAAGACAGTAGAAATGAACTTCCAAAAAGAACCTTCCTAAAAATGAAGGTAACCTGGACAGAAAAGAAGCAGACCATACACACACTGTTGGAACTGTCTGGTGGCCCAAGCAGAAGCCCCTTCATTGAAGCAGAGAAGCGCCTCCCCAGATCTCTGGTTCCCAGGCACTGAGAACACCATACTTATTTTTCAAGTGGCTGGCTTGTTCTCCACCTGATTTCCCTGCCTGTCTTTTGGCCAGGTGGTTGTCAGGGATCTTACTGTTTCCTTGTGTAGCAAAAGCTCACCAGCCATCTTGCCTCCTAAGAGAGATATTTTGACAGAAGAGACATTTTATGTTGATGATTTTGATACTACTGGGTCATAGTGGCTACGTAAAAATTTTTTTTAATGTCAAAATATTGTGTATTTTAGATATCTTTGAGCCCCTCTGCCCATGTGTCTCCTCATTTCTGGGAACTGTGCTCCATTCCTGACTTTTACCTGATCTGACCTTTACCCCAGAACTCTGCCCCTAGGCCAACTGTCTACCCTGTAAAATCAGCCAAGAGTGTGGAGTGAAGGAGGGGGAGTCATGGGGTGAGGCTGCCCCTTCCAGAGGGTGTGGGTAGGGTAGGCAATAAAATAAGTCGTGTGTGTGTGTGTGTGTGTGTGTGTGTGTGTGTGTCAGTTTCACACATTACTTGATTAAAAGAACAGAAGAAAGGCCATGTTTTTTGTTTGGTCACATGTAGATGCCATTGGCATCTAAATGATTGTGTCCAAGTACCCACATCAGAATGTTGTTCACCATGGAATCAGTGATTCTCAAACCCTGGCTGCACATTAGATTTTGTGGGAGCCTTTATAAAAACAAAGGAAGCCATGCCTCCCTCCTTTCTGCTCCTGTCCCACTGCCCTCTGCCTCGAATCCAAGTAGATCACAATTCCTTTTTGAAAACTCCCCAGAGGATTCTAAAGCACAGCTAGAGAAAAGAACCACTGTCCTGATCACACATACAACCTCTCAACAGCCACACGCTGTCTTTCAATCTGTCTTTTCCACAGCTCCAGTGACAGTCAATGGGTGGGGCTGAGAAACCACACTGAAGATTTGTCCAGAAGAATATTGATCTTGGGGCCCTGATCAATGAGCTCTGTATTATCACAGTGTTTTTTTTTTAAATTACTTTATTGTATTTTTAGTATCGAGTTTCATTTTCCAGTCTCAGGAGCATGCCTGGTTTATGCTTGAGTTATAGGGCTCACTAAAACTTACTTATTAATCCACTCATTTATTCATTCATTCATCTATTCACTCAATCATTCATCCACTAATTTACTTATTCACTCTCCCACTCACTCCATTTATCCCTCTGACCATCATATCCAACTGTCATTTATTTACCCATTGGTTCATTCACTGATTCATTCATTTCTCGTGTTTATTCATTTGTTCATTAGTCCATCCGTGTACCATCATCCCACCCATTCATTCATCTATCCATTCACTCTTTCGGTCATTCATTCAATCATTGTTAATTTATTCACTTTTCAGACATTTTCTGACACTTTACAGATGAAGGCTCCTGAGCCTGGCTCTGGGGAAACACAGATGAATTATACTCACAATAAGGTTGCATTTGGAGGCTGAACTTATTTGTTCTCTGAGGCCAGAGAAACTTGGCCTTTTGCTCTCTTCTGTGATTAGACAAAGTGACTTTTGGTGGGAAACACTTCACCATCCTAGTGAAAAGTCTTTGTAGTCTAGGGGAAGGAACAGGACAGGAACAGAAGGCTTCCTCTGGATGGAAGACATTTCTCTGTAGTGCTAGCTGGTTGGGAGGAATGGGAGAAGATGGGAATGACACCTGATGTTTCCAGTTTAGGAAAAATCAGCTGCTTAGAGCTATGCCTTCTTACAATGAAATTTTCTTTTGAATAGGAATAAGGAAAATGGGAAAATATAATAAAAAAGAACTAAAATGGGCTAAAAATGGCACAATGAAAGGAAAATAGAGAAAAGATAAAAGCAAATTGCTGTAGTAAATATAGCATATAAAATAAATACCCACCCTCAAGAGACCAGTGAGTCCTGGTGGGTGAGTTAAGTGTGAAAAACCTGGGGCAGGTGCGGGAGAAGTTGGGCTATCTTCTAGAAGGGCCAAATAGTAGACTGGGGTTCCCTTCGCTATTATGTGGTTAGAGATTCTGGCTGAGAGTTCTTCAGAGAAAGGTCCTAACTCTTAATGCATGTGTTTCACAGAGAAATTCATTCATTCTTTCATTCTACAGATGTTTACAGAGTGTGTGGCCCACTGCCTCCTTGCAGTTGACCATTCAGTGGGGAAGGCAGACACTTGGACAAGTAGTTATATGTAGGGGTGATGGGTAACATGAGGAGGAAGTGCAGGGAGCTATGGGAATGTCTAATGGGAGAAACCAGTCTAAGGAGTCAGGAAAGTTTCCTGGAAAGTATAGGTCTAAATGGTGCCTTGAAGGTGGATGTATGTTACATAGTGAGGAAAAAATGTGTGAAGGCTGAGGGTATGGGAAGGCATGGAATGAAATCTCCCCTCTGTGGCTGGTATGCATGGTGTAAGGGGAGAGGGGCAAGAAAAAAAGCAACAACTAGAAGTGTCATTCATCCAACAAACCATCACTAAGCATCTACTCTGTATACTCCAGAGCTAGGAGTGTAGAATGTAAGGACAAGGGGACACAGTTTCCGTCTTCAAAAGCACCTGTTGTTCAGGGAGCTCAAATGGAATGGAGAACAAAGGAAGGGTTAAGAGAAAATTGTTGAGGTTGCCGTCCCTGCCAATGCACTGACTTTGATGCATGACTCCCTGCTGTGGTTGAGGGAGGCACAACTTGCTTTGTTTCTTGGGTGCATTTTGCCTGGGTGGAAATGCCTCAATGATGGACTTTTCCAGCCAAAGTGGCAGTGTTTTCTAAAGAGCAGCTAACCAGGCAATGTCACTGTGTGTTGATTTTGTCATAAGAGGGAGCAGCAGGAGGAGGACTGGGGATGGAGGGCATAGACAAGTTGTCCAGATCGGCTACATGGGCAGTAGAGCCTGGCAGGGCTGATCTCACCAGGAGTGGCCATACGGAGACGCAGAAGGACTTCTGGGGTGTTTGAATGTTGAAGTGTGTGCAAAGTTGAGGTGCCACCAGAGAAAACCGGGTGGTCTGTTTCCCCCAAGGCCTTACAAGGTGCCATTTTTCTTGGTGAATTCACCCATGCCCAGCCTTCAGTCTAGCCTTACATAAACAGTTTGGTCCGTGCCCCAGAACTGATCAAACTCAGGAATGAATACCAATGTACTGAGGTCTGTGGACTTCATAAGGGTCTGGCTTGCAACATCAGACTTCCTTGAAAAATATTCCCACTTGGGCAAATGGCATGGCTGCTCATGTCCTCTGAACACTGAGCATTCTCTCTTTGTGGCCATGCCAAATAAGAAGGTGTTCTCATGCATCAGTCGGGATTTAATGCTGGACACAGGAACTTTGGATATTTGAAGAATAAAAAGATTTATTTATGATGAGGAATTAGGTGCTTCCAAAATAGCTGGATGGCTTGGAGGGCAGACTCTAAGTGGGGCCTCCAGGACTGATTCCTAGTAGAATGGATCCACCGGGGGAGCTGTTACCTTTGATATAATCTGGATAGCAAGAGATCAGGAGGTTGAGCCTGAAATAATTGAGATCAAATGTACAAAGCTATGGCTGTAATCTAGGGCTCAGGAGTCTGCCTGTAGCACCACCACAATTGCCTGGATGCTGAAACATGAAGTCGGATGAAAGCCTACTGATATCTCTACTCCCTTGTTTGTCAAAAGGAAGACAGCCCCTGCCTCACTTTTCCCTGCAAAATTTCACTTAGGTGCATTTGAATGATGAAACCTATTTCTCACCGAGAACTCAATCACTCAATCTCCAAGGGAGTCTTGGAAATGTAGACTAAAACAAATCCTTCCAGTATAGGAATACTCAGTAGAAGGAGGTGGGAGTGGATGCTGAAAGCCAGTTGACCATTTCCATCACTCCTAGTACATGTGCAATTAGAACAATAGGATTTAATTACGCAATGTGAAAGGTGAACAACCTGAAGCCACGATACCCTAAAGAATCAACCTGTACATATGCCACAAGTATGTCACAGGAAACTGAAGGGGTCAAGGCCACGGTCCATGGTGAACCAAATCCTCAGGGCTGGGATGGACAGTCCAGTGGTCCTCTAAGTACCACTTGTTCTGTGCCTGTGGCTGACCACTTCCCATTTTGATTCACAAATAATTTCTTTAGCTATAACACTCCTGTCAGATCTTTTACATGACTTTGCTGATCTCAGAAAACATGTGTAGATTTATTTGTGCCATTATGTTGAAGGAGTATGACTGCAATTCTAAAGCAATTTTATTTTTGTCTCCCATGATCCCAGTTAAAATACATTCTATGGGCCTACTTCTTCTCTTGTCTCTGGATAAAAACCCAACTGGGCTCTTAACATCTATGGTTGTTACCGTATAGTAAAAAGTCCTATAGATACTTTAAGTTTCAACTATATTTCTAATTTAGTAATTAAAATATACAGCCCCACAATCTTGCCTTGAAGGATAGACTTCTTGACTCAGCCTGCTGCACGCTGGAAGCTGTAGGGGAAGGAAGATGTATGGTTGGGGCTTTCTCTCTTTCTTCATTCACGTAGTACATCTACTCCCTCTCACCTTGCTAGTCATGTTCATGATGCCTCCAGGACTGGATGAGGAAGTCATAGAAGAGGTTAGGGGAGCAAGGATGACTTCACTTGACTGTTATCATAGTGGTGACCAGCTTCAAATCTCTTTGGACTTGGCAGATGTTTAAAGTGACTTCTTCCTCTCATGGGTGCTTTTGGGAGACTTCGGAGATGCCACCTTCTCACTGAAGATTTCTCACCTGCAGTCCCTGGTCTGGACCACACGCATCTCTATTTCGGCTGTTTGCATTCTCCTGAGAATCCAGCAGCGTCTCTGCCTTCTCTCTGCTGAGGTCTGCTTGCTCTTCCATGTGGCCTTCCTTGAAAGAACCTAAGATGACCCCCACTCTGGCTCTCTCTGGCACTTGACTTATATCAGATTCGTGTGAAAGTCTTGTTATTCCTTTGCTCTGGCAAACTCTGAAAGAACGTCACTTTCCAGACTGTAGCCCTCAGCTCTGCATCACAGGCTGCAGCAGCCAGCCTCTTGACATTTGGATTTCTCAAGTGAGACTACAGGATTCCCACATTCCGTTCTCCAAGGGGTATCACAAAGCCATAGTCTCTTGATTTGGGGTGAGGAGGCAGCACCTGTGTACTCATCAGGCTAGGCTAGATAATGCTGAGCCAACAAACAGATCCCAACCAAAGTAGCTTAATACTACACAAATTTATTTCTTGCTTTCAATCCACTGTGGGTCCAGATAACACAAAAGGACAGTTGTCCTCCAAGTGTTGACTCAGTGCTCCAGGATGCTTTAATCTATGGCACCTGGATATAAAAAATGGTTGTACAAAAAAGTACTGCAGGTGGATAGTCATGTTGGTTGCACAATGTGAATGTATTGAATGCCACTGAACTGTATACTTGCAAACTGTCAAAACTGTAAATTTTATGTCGGCATATTTACCCACAATAAAAAACCCTGTTGTGGGCTGGGCGCGGTGGCTCACGCCTGTAATCCCAGCACTTTGGGAAGCCAAGGTGGCAGGATCACGAGGTCAGGAGTTCAAGACCAGCCTGGCCAAGATGGTGAAACCCCGACTCTACTAAAAATATAAAAATTAGCTGGGCTCAGTGGCAGGTGCCTGTTAATCCTAGCTACTTGGGAGGCTGAGGCAGGAGAATTGCTTGAACCCGGGGAGTGGAGGTTGCAGTGAGCTGAGATTGCGCTACTGCACTCCAGCCTGGGCAACAGAGTGAGACTCCATCTCAAAAATAACAACAACAACAACAACAACAGCAACAAAAACCCTTTTGCATGAGAAAAAACAACTATTCTTAGTGAACTTAACTTTTGCTTCATATGAGAAAATAATTTTTACCTTAAGTAGCTGCTAGATAGTCACTCCGATACTGTTGATAGGACCTAAGATGACCCCCTCTTTCTTTTCAGTAGTTGTTATAAATATTAATGGGCTAAATAACTTTAATAGAATTAAATAATAAAAAAAAGTGTTTCTACAATTGTCACAGCAAAGGAAGAGAGGGCAGCAGGGCTGAGTCCTGTCATGAAATGCTTCTATCTGCAAGTGGCACATTTCAGTGGCCAAAGCAAATTATGCCATCCCTGACTTCAAGGTAAGGTAGATGAAGTACAATCTCTTTGACGCCCAGAAGTGAAGAAAAACCAAACACCTGTCAATATAGTTGTACCTCCCATGGCCTTCCACAGCCTCCCACTCCTCCACCCTGGGTAGGGGTAGGATTCGTAGCACAGCTTACTCCAAGAAATTCTCTGCTAAAATATTTTTTTTCCCCAAATCCAACTCTTGACCTGCACATACACTGGATGTGAAACTGATGTTTACAACCTCCTTTGCAAATTGTGCACATGGTCTACTACCTCCTTTGACATATGACAGCTATTGTCTTTTGGTGCCCTGGATAACAATTGCATTTTAACATTCTGTTATATATTTGTTCATGTTCTGTCTCTCCTATCTGAATGAAGGCCCTTGAGATCAGGGACCACATCTGTCTTGTTTCTGGGACTGTCTGTTAGGCTGCGTGCCTAGCACAGCATTGGACATGCTGTAGATTTTTCAGAGCTATTCTCGACAGGGAGGAGAGAAGGAAGGAAGGAGGGAGACAGGGAGAGAAGGAATGAGAGAGGAGGGAAGGAAAGGAAGCAAAGAAGAAAAGAGGGAAGGAAGGAAAGGGGGGAGGGAGGAAGGAAGAAACAGAGAGAAAAATAGAAAAATGGTTTTAGAAAAAAAATAGAAAAATAGAACGGAGTTGAGTCAGGAAGCAGAGTCAGCAAAAAGAGTTCATGAGAGAAGGCAGAAAACCAGATCCCAGCATAGAGCCAAAAACCGGCAGATGCCCAAATACCGGGTCAAACTCAGATCCAGTATTCAGGGGTGAAGCACTTTATCGTCAGAAATAAAATTACAACAGAGTGGTTAGGATTCGGTGCCTGATCGTGGGGTATGAGGCCCAGTGTACCTGGAGGCTTCATGTTCCTCATTCTCCCTAATGAGAAGGGGGAAGAAAAGAGAAATGGCACTTTTTGAATGCCAGGTACTGCCTAAAGTTGTCTTATTGAACTCTCACGGTAACTCTATGATAGAACTGGGAAACTGAAGCTCAGAGAGGTGAGATAAGTTGCCCTAGCTCACACAGCTAATTAGTGCAGCTGTAACCCAGATCTGGGTATCTCTAGGATGTGGGCTGTCTTCATTGCACAGATCCTTCTTAGTCCTTCTCTGAGGACAAATGATTCCCCTCTCTCTCTCTCTCTCTCTGTCTCAGAATTCAATTCCAGATAGCCACTCCGCTAAGTGGATAGCATGAGATGCTCACTTTTCAATTTCCTGACTTCTGAGATGTTGGTAGCCATTGTGAGAGGCATAAAACAACTTCAGGGTAAACCTACCTGCCTCCACTCCATTTATGTCTGGTTTCAAGATTCCTCCCCTCACCCAGCCCCTGACCTGCCTCCCACACAAGATCTCTGAGCTCTCTAAGTAGACAGCTTAAAGTGTTTTCTGTGGCACAACTCTATTTTAAAGAAAGATCCAAATGCCTGTGTATTTGTGTATAAGCCTGTGTGTAGAATTGCTGATGGTGTGCTGTCTGGGGAACCTCTCTGAGGGGTGCAGGTGTGATGAGGGTGAGGTGTGAAAAGGCTATATGTGCTGAGTGTGAGGTATGTGTGTACACAGTCATTTACAGCTGCCATTGGCCGTGGTTTAACAATGGCCTGGAGGGCTGCTTAATGTTACAGGTGAACTGTGCTGTCAGAGATCTCTCTTGGGTGTCGCTGAGTTCCCGACTGTGGCTTTGCCTAGTGATCTAGGAAAATGGCATGGTGGCCAATTCACCTGAGGGAATTGGTGATGATGGGAATTGTGTTGAACTGTGGCTTGCCCGTTAGGACATTAGTAACACTTGCCTGCATGTACGCGCACGTCTGTGCTTGATGACTACATTTGAAGTCACCCTGGCTGCTGGTACTGCTGATCTATGAGTTCTGCAGGGAGAAGGAGCCTGTGAAACCTTCCTGGGGACACCATGTGGGTGGAGGGTGCACCAAGATGTTGAAAAATGCATTGACAATAGGCACCAGAATCCTTGAAGAGCTCTGTAGTGAGTCATCTGTAAGCTGGAGATGAAACTAGGATCCTTGATCTCTGTGGAGTAATGGGGTCCCAGTGCTGTTGAGGCAAGATGGTGGTGACGAACCATCAGAGACAAGGAGTGTGTAACTTCTATAATAATCCACAAGCAGAGACGCTTGCTTTGCACTTTCAGCAGACTGTTTCACCTTCCTATCAGGCCAGCTGCTTCTGGGAAATGGGGCAGGTGATAAGCCCAGTGATTTCCATGAATCTTCTGCCTCCTTGCCAATGCATTTCCTAACACTTCTGTGAAACAAAGCCCTCCCATGTTACATTGTTTGGGCATGGCTGAGTAGGTTGTACATCAAATAGAGGCTTTCTTTTCCTGCCCACAGCACCAGCTAAAGTCCAGAACCATCATTTCTGGACTTATCATCCCCTTGGTATCCACACAGTAATACCTCCAACCAGGGCACGCTTTTTTTTTTTTTTTTTTTTTTTTTTTTTTTTTTTGTTTGTTTGTTTGTTTGTTTTGTTTTTTATTATACTTTAGGGTTTTAGGGTACATGTGCACAATGTGCAGGTTTGTTACATATGTATCCATGTGCCATGTTGATTTCCTGCACCCATTAACTCGTCATTTAGCATTAGGTGTATCTCCTAATGCTGTCCCTCCCCCCTCCCCCCACCCCACAACAGTCCCCGGAGCGTGATGTTCCCCTTCCTGTGTCCATGAGTTCTCATTGTTCAATTCCCACCTATGAGTGAGAACATGCGGTGTTTGTTTTTTTGTCCTTGCGATAGTTTACTGAGAATGATGTTTTCCAGTTTCATCCATGTCCCTACAAAGGACACGAACTCATCATTTTTTATGGCTGCATAGTATTCCATGGTGTATATGTGCCACATTTTCTTAATCCAGTCTATCGTTGTTGGACATTTGGGTTGGTTCCAACTCTTTGCTATTGTGAATAGTGCCGCAATAAACATACGTGTGCATGTGTCTTTATAGCAGCATGATTTATAGTCCTTTGGGTATATACCCAGTAATGGGATGGCTGGGTCAAATGGTATTTCTAGTTCTAGATCCCTGAGGAATCGCCACACTGACTTCCACAATGGTTGAACTAGTTTACAGTCCCACCAACAGTGTAAAAGTGTTCCTATTTCTCCACATCCTCTCCAGCACCTGTTGTTTCCTGATTTTTTAATGATGGCCATTCTAACTGGTGTGAGATGGTATCTCACTGTGGTTTTGATTTGCATTTCTCTGATGGCCAGTGATGAGGAGCATTTCTTCATGTGTTTTTTGGCTGCATAAATGTCTTCTTTTGAGAAGTGTCTGTTCATGTCCTCTGCCCACTTTTTGATGGGGTTGTTTGTTTTTTTCTTGTAAATTTGTTTGAGTTCATTGTAGATTCTGGATATTAGCCCTTTGTCAGATGAGTAGGTTGCAAAAATTTTCTCCCATTCTGTAGGTTGCCTGTTCACTCTGATGATAGTTTCTTTTGCTGTGCAGAAGCTCTTTAGTTTAATGAGATCCCATTTGTCGATTTTGGCTTTTGTTGCCATTGCTTTTGGTGTTTTAGACATGAAGTCCTTGTCCACGCCTATGTCCTGAATGGTATTGCCTAGGTTTTCTTGTAGGATTTTAATGGTTTTAGGTCTAACATATAAGTCTTTAATCCATCTTGAATTAATTTTTGTATAAGGTGTAAGGAAGGGATCCAGTTTCAGCTTTCTACATATGGCTAGCCAGTTTTCCCAGCACCATTTATTAAATAGGGAATCCTTTCCCCATTTCTTGTTTTTGTCAGGTTTGTCAAAGATCAGATAGTTGTAGCTATGCGGCATCATTTCTGAGGGCTCTGTTCTGTTCCATTGATCTATGTCTCTGTTGTGGTACCAGTACCATGCTGTTTTGGTTACTGTAGCCTTGTAGTATAGTTTGAAGTCAGGTAGCGTGATGCCTCCAGCTTTGTTCTTTTGGCTTAGGATTGACTTGGCGATGCGGGCTCTTTTTTGGTTCCATATGAACTTTAAAGTAGTTTTTTCCAATTCTGTGAAGAAAGTCATTGGTAGCTTGATGGGGATGGCATTGAATCTATAAATTACCTTGGGCAGTATGGCCATTTTCACGATATTGATTCTTCCAACCCATGAGCATGGAATGTTCTTCCATTTGTTTGTATCCTCTTTTATTTCATTGAGCAGTGGTTTGTAGTTCTCCTTGAAGAGGTCCTTCACATCCCTTGTAAGTTGGATTCCTAGGTATTTTATTCTCTTTGAAGCAATTGTGAATGGGAGTTCACTCATGATTTGGCTCTCTGTTTGTCTGTTATTGGTGTACAAGAATGCTTGTGATTTTTGTACATTAATTTTGTATCCTGAGACTTTGCTGAAGTTGCTAATCAGCTTAAGGAGATTTTGGGCTGAGACAATGGGGTTTTCTAGATATACAATCATGTCATCTGCAAACAGGGACAATTTGACTTCCTCTTTTCCTAATTGAATACCCTTTATTTCCTTCTCCTGCCTGATTGCTCTGGCCAGAACTTCCAGCACTATGTTGAATAGGAGCGGTGAGAGAGGGCATCCCTGTCTTGTGCCAGTTTTCAGAGGGAATGCTTCCAGTTTTTGCCCATTCAGTATGATATTGGCTGTGGGTTTGTTGTAGATAGCTCTTATTATTTTGAGATACGTCCCATCAATACCTAATTTATTGAGAGTTTTTAGCATGAAGGGTTGTTGAATTTTGTCAAAGGCCTTTTCTGCATCTATTGAGATAATCATGTGGTTTTTGTCTTTGGTTCTGTTTATATGCTGGATTACATTTATTGATTTGCGTATGTTGAACCAGCCTTGCATCCCAGGGATGAAGCCCACTTGATCATGGTGGATAAGCTTTTTGATGTGCTGCTGGATTCGGTTTGCCAGTATTTTATTGAGGATTTTTGCATCAATGTTCATCAAGGATATTGGTCTGAAATTCTCTTTTTTGGTTATGTCTCTGCCAGGTTTTGGTATCAGGACGATGCTGGCTTCGTAAAATGTGTTAGGGAGGATTCCCTCTTTTTCTATGGATTGGAATAGTTTCAGAAGGAATGGTACCAGTTCCTCCTTGTACCTCTGGTAGAATTCAGCTGTGAATCCATCAGGTCCTGGACTCTTTTTGGTTGGTAAGCTATTGATTATTGCCACAATTTCAGAACCTGTTATTGGTCTGTTCAGAGATTCAACTTCCTTCTTCCTGGTTTAGTCTTGGGAGGGTGTATTTGTCGAGGAATTTATCCATTTCTTCTAGATTTTCTAGTTTATTTGCATAGAGGTGTTTGTAGTATTCTCTGATGGTAGATTGTATTTCTGTGGGATCGGTGGTGATATCCCCTTTTTCGTTTTTTATTGCATCTATTTGATTCTTCTCTCTTTTCTTCTTTATTAGTCTTGCTAGCGGTCCATCAATTTTGTTGATCTTTTCAAAAAACCAGCTCCTGGATTCATTAATTTTTTGAAGGGTTTTTTGTGTCTCTATTTCCTTCAGTTCTGCTCTGATTTTAGTTATTTCTAGCCTTCTGCTAGCTTTTGAATGTGTTTGCTCTTGCTTTTCTAGTTCTTTTAATTGTGATGTTAGGGTGTCAATTTTGGATCTTTCCTGCTTTCTCTTGTGGGCATTTAGTGCTGTAAATTTCCCTCTACACACTGCTTTGAACGTGTCCCAGAGATTCTGGTATGTTGTGTCTTTGTTCTCGTTGGTTTCAAAGAACATCTTTATTTCTGCCTTCATTTCATTATGTACCCAATAGTCATTCAGGAGCAGGTTGTTCAGTTTCCATGTAGTTGAGCGGTTTTGACTGAGTTTCTTAATCCTGAGTTCTAGTTTGATTGCACTGTGGTCTGAGAGACAGTTTGTTATAATCTCTGTTCTTTTACATTTGCTGAGAAGAGCTTTACTTCCAACTATGTGGTCAATTTTGGAATAGGTGTGGTGTGGTGCTGAAAAAAATGTATATTCTGTTGATTTGGGGTGGAGAGTTCTGTAGATGTCTATTAGGTCCACTTTATGTAGAGCTGAGTTCAATTCCTGGATATCCTTGTTAACTTTCTGTCTCGTTGATCTGTCTAATGCTGACAGTGGGGTGTTAAAATCTCCCATTATTATTGTGTGGGAGTTTAAGTCCCTTTGTAGGTCACTGAGGACTTGCTTTATGAATCTGGGTGCTCCTGTGTTGGGTGCATATATATTTAGGATAGTTAGCTCTTCTTGTTGAATTGATCCCTTTACCATTATGTAATGGCCTTCTTTGTCTCTTTTGATCTTTGTTGGTTTAAAGTCTATTTTATCAGAGACTAGGATTGCAACCTCTGCCTTTTTTTGTTTTCCAGTTGCTTGATAGATCTTCCTCCATCCCTTTATTTTGAGTCTATGTGTGTCTCTGCACGTGAGATGGGTTTCCTGAATACAGCACACTGATGGGTCCTGACTCCTTATCCAGTTTGCCAGTCTGTGTCTTTTGATTGGAGCATTTAGCCCATTTACATTTAACGTGAATATTGTTATGTGTGAATCTGATCCTGTCATTATGATGTTAGTTGGTTATTTTGCTCGTTAGTTGCTATAGTTTCTTCCTAGCCTCGATGGTCTTTACAATTTGGCATGTTTTTGCAGGGGCTGGTACCGGTTATTCCTTTCCATGTTTAGTGCTTCCTTCAGGAGCTCTTTTAGGGCAGGCCTGGTGGTGACAAAATCACTCAGCGTTTGCTTGTCTGTAAAGTATTTTATTTCTCCTTCACTTATGAAGCTTAGTTTGGCGGGATAGGAAATTCTAGGTTGAAAATTCTTTTCTTTAAGAATGTTGAATATCGGCCCCCACTCTCTTCTGGCTTGTAGAGTTTCTGCTGAGAGATCAGCTGTTAGTCTGATGGGCTTCCCTTTTTGGGTAACCCGACCTTTCTCTCTGGCTGCCCTTAACATTTTTTCCTTCATTTCAACTTTGGTGAATCTGACAATTATGTGTCTTGGAGTTGCCCTTCTCGAGGAGTATCTTTGTGGCGTTCTCTGTATTTCCTGAATCTGAATGCTGGCCTGCCTTGCTAGATTGGGGAAGTTCTCCTGGATAATATCTTGCAGAGTGTTTTCCAACTTGGTTCCATTCTCCCCATCATTTTCAGGTACACCAATCAGACGTAGGTTTGGTCTTTTCACATAGTCCCAAATTTCTTGGAGGCTTTGTTCATTTCTTTTTATTCTTTTTTCTCTAAACTTCCCTTCTCTTTTCATTTCATTCATTTCATCTTCTATCAGCGATACCCTTTCTTCCAGTTGATCGCATCTGCTACTGAGGCTTCTGCATTCTTCGCGTAGTTCTCGAAACTTGGCTTTCAGCTCCATCATCTCCTTTAAGCCCTTCTCTCCATTGGTTATTCTAGTTATCCATTCTTCTAATTTTTTTTCAAAGTTTTTAACTTCTTTGCTATTGTTTTGAATTTCCTCTCGTAGCCCAGAGTAGTTTGATCGTCTGAAGCCTTCTTCTCTCAACTCATCAAAGTCATCCTCCATCCAGCTTTGTTCCGTTGCTGGTGAGGAACTGCGTTCCTTTGGGGGAGGAGAGGTGCTCTGTTTTTTAGAGTTTCCAGTTTTTTTGGTCTGTTTTTTCCCCATCTTTGTCGTTTTGTCTACTTTTTGTCTTCGATGATGGTGATGTACAGATGGGTTTTTGGTGTGGATGTCCTTTCTGTTTGTTAATTTTCCTTCTACCAGACAAGACCCTCAGCTGCAGGTCTGTTGGAGTTTACTAGAGGTCCACTCCAGACCCTGTTTGGCTGGGTGTCAGCACCGGTGGCTGCAGAACAGCGGATTTTCGTGAGACCACAAATTCAGCTGTCTGATAGTTCCTCTGAAAGTTTTGTCTCAGAGGAGTACCCGGTTGAATGAGGTGTCAGTCTGTCCCTACTGGGGGGGTGCCTCCCAGTTAGGCTGCTCAGGGGTGAGGGACCCACTTTAGGAGGCAGTCTGTCCTTTCTCAGATCTCCAGCTGCGTGCTGGGAGAACCACTACTCTCTTCAAAGCTGTCAGTCAGACAGGGACATTTAAGGCTGTGGAGGTTCTCGCTGAGTTTTTGGTTGTCTGTGCCCTGCCCCCAGAGGTGGAGCCTACAGAGGCAGGCAGGCCTCCTTGAGCTGTGGTGGGCTCCACCCAGTTCGAGCTTCCTGGCTGCTTTGTTTACCTAAGCAAGCCTGGGCAATGGCGGGCGCCCCTCCCCCAGCCTCGTTGCCGCCTTGCAGCGTGATCTCAGACTGCTGTGCTAGCAATCAGCAAGACTCTGTGGGCATAGGACCCTCCGAGCCAGGTGCGGGACACAATCTCCTAGTGAGCCGTTTTCCAGGCCCGTTGGAAAAGCGCAGTATTAGGACGGGACTGACCCGATATTCCAAGTGCCGTCTGTTTCCCCTTTCTTTGACTAGGAAAGGGAACTCCCTGACCCCTTGCGCTTCCCGAGTGAGGCAATGCCTCGCCCTGCTTCGGCTCGCGCACAGTGCGCTTCACCGACTGTCCTGAACCCACTGTTAGGCACTCCCTAGTGAGATGAAACCGGTACCTCAAGCAGAAGTGCAGAAATCACCCGTCTTCTGTGTCGCTGGGGCTGGGAGCTGGAGCCAGGGCACGCTTTTTAAGGCAAAGGAGTGAGGTACTCAACTAAAGACCATGCACACTATTCTAACCACATGCCCCATCACCCAGAAGAAACTGGCTTGATAAGGTGGAGGAGAGCTCTGCTGAAAGTTCAGTTACAACTGAACAGCCTCAATTGATGAATACCATCTGCGAAGGTGAGGTTGGATTCTGCAGAGTGTGGTGTATGTCTTAAACCAGTAGTCAATGTCTGGTGCTGTTCCATAGCCGAAGTGAATGGATCTGGGACCCAAGGAAGAGGTGGAAGTAGTTCTTTCACAATTACACTCAGTAACCTACTTGAAGATTCTTTCACTTGCTGTCTCCTTGACCTTGGGCTGTTGTCATGGGATTGATGACTGAGATAGAGTGGAGGTGAAAGTTGAGGCTGGCCTGAAAGCCTCAGCTGCTAACTATTAATGCCATATTCACTATTCAACCCCTTCAGGGCAGCCTGGGCAACTGGAGCCACAGGGGAACAGCAAGGGGAGGGCTGTGCTTTCACACTGGACCCTTACAGAAGGGCCTTGGCACGGCTCCCCTTCTCTCCCCAGCCATTTTCTGGGCTTGAATTCAGCATCCAGTAGCTCTCCTCATTAGAAAGAGTGGCTCCGTGGGTCTGCAGGATCACTCAATACAGTAAGTGAGCCAACCCCAGGGGTTCTTTCTGGCAACAAGTACTTAAGCCTGCCATTAGCCACCATTAGGGATGCCTTTACTGCTTAATGATCACCAGCTACAGGGCTTGGTGGGGCTGGACAGATGGAGAGCAGGGGGAGCTTCCCCACAAAGAGGCCTTTCCAATGTTCTTCTCCTGAGACCCCAGAATTGAGGCTGCTCTGCCCTCCAGGCACAGGATTAGTTACAGATCACTGGCCTGTCTTGGTTAGAATAGGTAGAAATCTATATTTGATGAGTCTATGGGAAGAAGGAAGGGGATGCTAGGAGAAGCTAAGGCTCCTGTTTCTTTCTGATGGGTGGGATCTAAGGGTATTTGTGCTCTCTCTCTCTCTCTCTCTCTCTCTCTGTATGTGTGTGTTCGTGTGTGTGTGTGTGTGTGTGTATGTGTGTGTGTGTGTGTATGTGTATGTATTTTGGGGAACCTGTTCTGTGCTCTGAGGGGGTCTGGGATTCAGGGTTAGATATCCCACTTTATATAATAGAAATTTCCCCAGGATCCACCAGTCCGTGGGTATCAATGAAATCATGGGTAACAGGAATGACCCAAATTTCACTGTCTTGTGTCCCTACCTTACCATCCTCTGAAAAATCTCGTGGTTTCCTCAAGAATCCCTGGGACGTCTCTGGCACTTCTGGACACACATGCTGCTGTTTCAGTGAGCACCAAGTTGCCCTCTAGGGGGTGCTGCTGCTCCACTGGGCATGGCCCTGCCGACATCATTGCTGCTCTGCAGGTGCTGGGAACTCCCGGCACTGTTGCTGCTCTGCTGGGCCCTGCAGCCTCTCCCTCTGCACTCCAGGGCAACCCCTTGAGCTCTGCTGCTGGACTGCCAGGCCCAAGAGTGTCCACCAGTCACCACAATTGCCCCACTGTTGCTTCACTGGGCTCTGTTATTGCTGCCATCTCTCAAGGGACACAGTTCAGGGGGCCAAAACTGAATAGTGGTCTGTTGCAGGTGGAGAAGAAGGGAGAAAGCCTCTTGCTTCTTGTGCTGCACTATCTTGGAGGCATCCCATACTTCTATAAAGTTAGATGACACAGGCCTTCCTGTCTTTTTTTTTTTTTTGAGACGGAGTCTTGCTGTCACCCAGGCTGGAGTGCAGTGGCGCGATCTCAGCTCACTGCAGGCTCTCCCCCCCCGGGTTCACTCCATTCTCCTGCCTCAACCTCCCGAGTAGCTGGGACTACAGGCGTCTGCCACCTTGCCTGGCTGATTTTTTATATTTTTAGTAGAGACGGGGTTTCACCGTGTTAGCCAGGGAGGTCTCGATCTCCTGACCTCGTGATCCGCCCACCTCGGCCTCCCAAAGCCTCCTGTCTTTACTTAGGTATTTTGTTGTTCAGCAAATATTCATTTTCTCTCCCCAAACCTCTAGGCGAGAAAGGTACTTCCCAAACATTAATGCTAAGCTTGGCGGCGTGACTTGCTTGGGCTAATGGGACGTTAGCAGATACAAAGCAAGCAAAAGCTTGGAATGTGCTTGCACAACTGGACTTGCCTTCTTGGGCCTTTGCCATTGCTGGGAGAAGAACATGCTCTCTAGATCGAGAAACCTGGGGAACAAAGCCAGATACAGCAGGCCTGTGGCTTGAGGCAGAGCCTCCCCAGTAGACTTGCAGATGCCAGAGTGAGGAGTAAATGCTGCCTGTTGTATGCCACCGAGTTTTGGATGGTTTGTTAAGCAGCATTATTGAGGCCACAGCTGACTGAGGTAAGCTCACTCCACTCCAAGATCCAGATGCGTGTCTATGGAAATAGACTAAGACGAGTTGGACTTACAGCCATCAGGTAGTAATGAGAAATTTCCTTTCATTGATTAAACTATCCAGCTGGGTCAGGTTATTTGAGTTGGATCCCTTCTTTACTCAGAATAAATTCTCTCAAAAGGCTCTCAGGTCTCATGCAAATGAGCTTCACAAGGGCCATCTATCTGAGTGTATTAGTCCATTTTCATGCTGCTGATAAAGACATATCCGAGACTGGGAAGAAAAAGAGGTTTAATTGGAATTACAGTTCCACATGGCTAGGGAGGCCTCAGAATCATGGCAGGGGTGAGAGATCTCCTACATAGTGGCAACAAGAGAAAAAACGAGGAAGAAGCAAAAGTGGAAACCCCTGATAAACCCATCAGATCTCATGGAGACTTATTCACTATCACCAGAGTAGCACAGGAAAGACTGGCCCCCATGATTCAATTACCTCCCCTTGGGTCCCTCCCACAACACTGAGTCATGTGTAGACTCAAGCTGTATATTGCTCTGGTTGCAAACTTATATTTATTAATTTTTATAAACACTCTAGAGCAGGGGTTGGCAAATTCTTTCTGGAAAGGTCCAGATCATAAATACTTTAGGTGTTGAGGACCATACGGTTTCGGTCACAACTACTCCACTCTGCCACTGTAGCTCAAAAGCTGACATAGACAATACTTAAACAAATAGACATGGATGTGTTTCAGTAAAACTTTATTTACAGATACCTAAAGCCTGTTGAGTGCTGCTCCACGGCAAAAGCATTTTATCTCTTCCTGCTACCAACAGATGGCGATAGCAGCCGTGACTGGTTATCACCTGATTTGTTGGGGCATGTTTGCGCTCGCTGTTTGTGTTACACTGAAGGTATTTTACAAATGTGGTTATCATCATGACCAACAATAAGTGGAGAAGTGGCGAGTGAGCTTATTGAAAATGCTCGTTAGAAGAGACATATGGTCATGATGGAATCCAAAGTGGAATAATAATTTCAAAAATTGAAAGTGGTGAGAAAATGGATATTGTAAGTGAAATGGGATACTTTTTTTTTTTTTTTTTTTACAGTGGCGTGATTGTGAAGGATAGAGCGTAAATCAGGCAACATGTAAAGAAATGCTGCACCCATGCTATTGACAATAATCAGCAAAACATAATGAGAAGCAATTGCCAAAAATCAAAAAAGGAGAACAACTTTGAGTGCATGGCTAGAGAGAAGTATCAGTGGAGCCTCATTAGCCTAATATGAGTTCAGGAAGGGGTAGGAGTCTGTTTGAGAACTTAAAGGCCGTGGTGAACTGTTGCTTGTTGCAAGCCATAAATGATTTTTCAGGCTCAGGGCCCCTAAAGTCCATACAAGGTCAAAGAGATGTTGACACTGTAGCTGCTCAGACTTTCTCTGTAGAGAGCTTTAAGGAGGAGATTTACTTGCCTTAACAGATTTTAAAAGTGGGAGAACTAGGGCTGTTTTGGAAAAAAAACACATCAGAGCAACATATATTATGTGAAGCATCAACTCACTCGTCTATCTCGTGGAAATGGGCCTGGGGATTACAAGCTTAACCTTCACGAGGTTCTTTGCAGTTGCAAACAAGCAGACTTACAGCTGTTTGGAACTGAACTTGTTAACACACACACATGCGTGCACACACACATACCTATAAAACAAGGTAGTAAAATGAAGGGTAAAATCTGTTGCTTTGCAGAGCACAGTATAGTCATAAATCGCTTAATGACATTTTGGTCAATGTTGGATCACGTGTCCCGAAAGATGATAATACCATCTTTTTACTGTATCTTTGCTATGTTTACTTGCCATCGTGTTACAGTTGCCTACAGTATTCAATGCACTAACACGCTGTGCAGGTTTTAGCCTGAGAGCAACAGGTTGTACCATATAGCCTGGGTGTGTAGTAGGCTGTATCATCTAGGTTTGTGTAAATATTCTCTGTGATGTCTGCACAACAACCAAATTGCCCGAATGACCTGTCTCTCAAATGTATCCTGGTCTCAAGTGATGCATAACTCACTCAGTTTGGATGGGGGGTTGGTGGGGAGGTTCTCAGCTCAGCTGCTCCCTCCTCACTCAGGGGCACGTGGGCTTAAGGAGATGGTTTGCAGGTGAAACACAGTGGTACAGTGGAATGAATATGGGTTTTAGAGCCAGGCAGCTTTGGTTGGTGTCTGAATGGTGTCTATACTAATCATGTAATCCTGGTTGCTACTGTGAGAAGCTTTCTACCTCCCTCAAAGGAAATGGAGGAGAAATGTATCCTTGGGAAAGAGGGGGGTGGATACCTCTGCTATGGAGACAGAGGGGGTAGTTATATATAGCACTGACCAAAGGGGGAAGAATCAAGGCATTATAGCAACTTGTTAGCTTATAGGTTGATATGGTAAGTAAAGGATCTGGGGAGAGGGGAAATACTGATCAAAGGGTACAAAGTTTCATTTAGGAGGAGTAAGTTATCTGATCTATTGTACAGCATGCTGGCTAGAGTTAATAATAATGTGTATTTCAAAATTGCTAAAAGACTGGATTTCAGGTGTTCTCACTACAAAGAAATAATGAGTATGTGAGGGGATGGATATGTTAATTAGCCTGATTTGATAATTTCACTATATATACATGCATTGAAACATCACGTTGTACCCTATAAATAGAAACAATTATTATTTGTCAATTTAAAAAGTGAGCTGAAAAACAAATTAATACAAGGGCAAACCCAAAGAACTGCAGGGGGGAAAGGAGTGAAAGGAGGGATTAGGGTGATTGTCACCAGAGGAGCGGGAGGTGACCTGGCTGTGGCCCTCCTTTCTTTGAGGCCCAGCATGAAGAGAGGCTGGTGGTGACTTGGGGGATGGAGCAGTCTACTTCTGTTACCTCAGGCTCAATGAGCTGTATTAGTTAAGGTTCTCTTGGTTGCAAGTAATAGAAACCAATTGGAAGTAGTTTAAGGTATATTATATTTGATTTATTAGAAATATATTCTAGTGTCTCATGGAATTCAAAGAAACAGTTGAATAACCTAGCTGAGGGAGGAACTTAGCAGTAGGTGTTCATAGACTTCCTTCCCTCTAGGGCAAAGCTTCTTTAACTTTAGTAGCATCAGAATCACCAGGAGGGCTCCTGGGCCCCACCTCTAGCAGGAATTTGCTTTTTTTTTTTTTTTTTTTTTTTTGAGACAGAGTCTTGCTTTGTTGCCAGGCTGAAGTGCAGTTGATCTTGGCTCACTGCAACCTCCAACTCATGGGTTCAAGTGATTCTCCTGCCTTGGCTTCCTGAGTAGCTGGGACTACAGGCACATGCCACCGCACCCAGCTAATATTTGTATTTTCAGTAGAGATGGGGTTTCACCTTGTTGGCCAAGATGGTCTTGATCTCTTGACCTCGTGATCCGCCCGCCTCGGCCTCCCAAAGTGCTGGGGTTACAGGCATGAGACACCGTGCCCTGCCTAGGAATTTGCATTTCTAACACTTTCCCAGGTGATACTGCTGCTGCTGCTGCTCCTGCTCCTCCTGCTCCTCCTCCTGCTGCTGCTGCTGTTAGTTGGCCCAAGAGCACTGCTAATAGCATGGCTCAGTAATCAGCTCCCAGCCCTGTCCCTCAGTTCAAATGACTTGGGCCATCCTGGTCAAGTGTTCTTCTCTGGTCCAATCATTTATGACCAGGGGATGGAGTTACGGGGTGTAGACATGGCTGCCTGGGGGCCACCCCCAGTGTGTCATGAACACTTCAGAGAAAAGAAGGACTTGGTGGATACAACAGAAGGTGTCTGAGATTCCACTCCTCACAAATGCTGCATTCAGGAATCCGAGTCTTGAACGCTGAAGTTCATTCTGTAGGGTTTGTCTTTGAGCTGTCACTCTATCCCTTGGGATTCTCTCCACCAAGATTAGCCTTCAAGTGAGACACTGCCTTCCTGGCTCTTTGCTTTCTAGTCCCTTTAAACAAGTAAGTAGGGCATTTACATTTTAGTACTAATCCCTACTGGAAAATCTAGAGGAGATAATACATCTAACTAACTTGTGAGAAGTTACACAAGTTTTGAAATGTTCTAAATCCCTTATAGTAGCAGGGTTGAAGACACTTGGTTCTCCTCTGAGTGGGTAGCCTGGCTATATCATTGCTCTCCTCTGCCAGGAAGATCTCTCTTCTTAGCAGTAGGTCTGCCTTTGCTACCAGGGCAGAGACACAGAAGCTTTATTCTCGCCGTGGTTTATTATAATACATCTTTGGGGACAGCCCTAGAGTGATCCCCACTGGGCATTTCCCCAGGAAACAAAATCCTGAGGAGGGAACTGCAGATGCCTGGATTCCTGCCTTTTCTGCTTACTTACATCTTTATTTATTTCTTGGAGGATAACAAGCTTTCGTAAAAACAAAAAAAACAAAAAAAACAAAAAAAACTAAACCCTACTTGTGTTTGGAGCAGAAAGAACAAGGGAGGTATTGCCTGCCACTTGGGAGGGAAAACATACACAGGAAAATAGAGAGAAAGCAGACTTATGCTGCCATTTGGCAGACTATTTTCTGCCAAAGAAACGGATACTCAGAGTGGTGAGGGCACACGAAGCTTCGGCAGGGGGAGCCCTTCCTAAGTGGAGAGGCTAAAAGAGAGCACAGAATCACCGACACAGGACTGGGAAAGATCTTCACGGATGACTTCCCTCTACAACCTCTCCACCAGGTAGTTATCCAGCTTTTGTTTGAACCTTTCCAGTGGCAGGGAGCTCATCACCTGTAAAGTCAGCCTACTCTTTCTTGGGGTGGTTCTGACATTTAGAAAGTCGTTCCATGTAGTGGTCTGTCGTTTCTCCAGGCTGACAATGACAAGTTTATCAGGTGCCTTTGTGGTTGGGTTATTGCACTAGCCTTGAGCCCAAATTGTGGAAAGTATGAGAATCAGGCACCAAATCAGAATCCCAATTCAGAAAAGGAATTAGATTTTGCCTGAGACCCTTCATGTCTAAAGCAATACAAAGATTAAATGTGAGTGGTACTGAAACTTGTAGTGATAAGGCCCCTTGTGGAGGAGGAATGGAACAGTCTGAGTCATTCCAGTCCCTTCTCTTCTGTCCTGAACAGTTCAGCTCTCCCCCAAACTTGCATAGCCCACTGAGCAATGCAAAAGGACTGCAGTGAACCAGACTGAGCCTCCCTTACAAGGCAGCAGGCCATCTATTATTTCTCAAGCATGTGCTTTGAGGCTTTACCTCTACAATTGGCTTAGCAGAATCTTCTTTTCCAAGCACAGAGAGAATATTCTCCCTGAGAAGAGTTCTGTGAATACAATTTTCTCCATATCATTGCATATATAATAATATCTCTATGTCTCTAATGCATTGGGCTAGATTTGATTAATCCATTCCTTTTTTTTTTTTTTTTTTTTTTTTGATGGAGTCTTGCACTGTCGCCCAGGCTGGTGTGCAGTGGCACGACCTTGGCTCGCTGCAACCTCCGCCTTCCGGGTTCAAGCTATTCTCCTGCCTCAGCCTCCTGAGTAGCTAGGATTACAGGCACCCACCATCACGCCTGGCTAATTTTTTGTATTTTTAGTAGAAATGGGGTTTCACTATGTTGGCCAGGCTGGTCTCGAACTCCTGACCTTGTGATAGTCCTCCTTGGCCTTCCAAAATGCTGGGATTACAGGCATGAGCCACCACGCCTGGCCTCTATCCCCCCTTTTATCTACTCCTCTCTACTGTTTCCTAGGATGAAGTCTCTGGTGTCAGTTTTGGCCTCAAGCTCTGTTTTCTAAGGAACCTGGGCATGCTCCATTTCTTTTCTTTCTTTCTTTTTTATTTTTGAGACAGAGTCTCCCTCTGTCGTCCCGGTTGGAGTGCAATGGCACCATCTTAGTTCACTGCAAGCTCTGCCTCCCGAGTTCAAGCGATTCTCCGGCCCCAGCCTCCCAAGTAGCTGAGATTACAGGCACACGCCACAAGGCCCAGCTAATTTTTTGTTGTTGTTGTTTGTAGAGATGGGGTTTCACCATGTTGGCCAGGCTGGTCTCGAACTCCTAATCTTAGGTAATCTGCCCGCCTTGGCCTTCCAAAGTGCTGGGATTACAGGCGTGAGCCACTGGGCCCGGCCCCATTTCTTTAATCGTTGTATTCCCAGTGTCTGGCCCAAGTGCTAGGAAATAATAGGCACTCAGTGTATTCTTGTGACTACGATCCTCTTTCGGTATTGAGGGGTCAAATCAATACTTCAAGACCCATTCTGGAGGCTGCCAGGGTCTAGACAGAAAAGCAGCAGCAGGTGCCCTCGGGAGGCAAAGAGGTAAAATGGAGCTCAGAATTCCTGATTAAGGCACATTTCAAAAAGGAGACCTGCTTCTAACCTTCAGGTGTCGCCTCCCAAACCCCACCAGGCCAACCCTGTGAAGGGGGATTGATTAGTTTACAGCGTCCTTGCTTGCTCCTTTCTCCTTAGCCTGGAGAAGGCTTCCCAGAACCTGTTCACCTGAGACAGCCACTCAGCCTCACAGCACGAACAAAGGGCTGTCTGGGCCTCGGCTCTCAGCCAAGGATGCCTTCTAGGTGTTGTCATGGCAATGTGGGAGTCAGGGGTTGCTCACCACAACTCTGCTTTGATTGTAAAAAGTAAATTCCTTCTTCCTTTTCCCTGAAGTGTCAGGTGAAACCTTTCCTGCTGTGGGGTGAGGGTGGGGGAAGCCCCCCTGTTGGAGCAGGTGCCTGGATGTGAGTCATCTCTGAACCAGCCTGCCTGGACTCCCAGGGAGTGAAGTACTCAGAAAGCATCATATGTCAGAGTCAGGGAACTGGAGATCACACAGCAGACCAATCAGCTCCTTGTCCAGACTGGAGACAATTCAAATGGTCAGTGCCTACAACCAAGGACATCTCTGATACTGGGGTGACTTAGGAACTTATAGGATCAGTTTGTCTATTCTGGGCTGGTGAGGATTGGTTTGGGAGTTCACTGGGTGCCCTTTGTTAACAATGAGAATGACAACAACAGTTGCTAGCCCTTGTATAATGCTTACCACGTACCAGGCGCTGATCCAAGGAACATGGTACGGAGCTTGGATTGGCTTCAGTGGGGCGTGTCAAATGCCCAGCACAACACCTGGCATATAGAAGTGTTCAATAAATAGAGCTGCTATTGTCATTGTCAGATGTTGTCATTACCAGACTCTGATCCCACCTATGCCTTCTCTAGTAGGTCTATTTGACTGCTGAAGACATTTCAAGGTAGCTGGAGGTCACCTTGCCCCCTTGGATTTAGGATGTAATTGCCAATCTGAAGCATCAAACTACACATTACATTTCCTTATTCCTAGTTCCCCAGAGCCCTGCTCTGGCCCCAGCTAACCCTATTCTCTTCTGTGGGAGTTCTAATGCATTTCTAAGGGGTCAATGTCCGCAGACCCTCTAGGCTGGACCCCTGTTCTAGTGGTCAGTTTGGCAAGGATCCGACTTAAAGAAATCCCCAGGTTGTATTTGTGTCCAGGCGCCAGGCTCAGCGTAATGGCCTTGACAGTTGAGGTAAGCAATTGGCCAATTTTCTTCAGGAACGTTCAAAATCAAAAGCAGTTTGTCTGAGTGGAGGAAATTGTGAGAGCCCCAAATGGAATTGCTTAAATTTATTGCTGGAGAGTTTTTACATATTGAGCCAAAGGCATATCTTCTTGCACGTGGTCTTGGGCTTTTGGGAGTGCTGCGCTGCATTGGAGATGGAGAGGTCTGGGCTGGCTCCAGAGTTGGCCTGTAGGAAGATCCATCCCATCCCCAGACCTTCTATGAGCAGTCTTAGGTCTGCCCCATCCTGTGGGAAAGATTTGAATGCCAGGATGGGAAACACTCCAGGCTTTTTCAGTGGAAAGCGAAAAGTGGTGCCTGCGTCTCAAAATAGGATGTCGACCAAGACTTATCATCCGTAGCATCAGCCATGATCTTAGCTACTGAGTGGATCAGAGGCTGCAGCAGATATGACTTTTCAGGTGGGTCTTTCAGCCATTTAGTGGATGGCCACAGCAGGCAAGAACTGTGGGGGCTGCCAGGAAAGAGCCCCTGCCGCGGTTTTTCCTGGCTGGGACAGACACAATTTTGACCTCAAGTTCTGAAAGGCGCTGGGGACTTCAACACAAGTCAACACTAGAATAAGATGGGAATTATAGGCAGGAACAGCAGGAAAATGTAGTCAAAGGAGGTAGGCCAGGTTATTATCAGACCAGAGATCTGGTCTGACTTGGCAGTAATTCACTGTGTGGCCACGGGCAAGCCACTTTTCTTAGGACCTCAATTTCCCTCTGTGTAAAATGAGGTAGTCAGACAGAATAATTTGAGGCCCTGCTCAGCTCCAACATACTGTGATCTGTCTCCTTATGGATCATACCCCAAAACCTTCCTTCTCTTTACCTGTCTCTCTCTCTCCAAAAATGACTTACATATTTTATTTTTTTAAAAAATGTAAATATTTATTTATTTATTTGAGACAGGATCTCTGTCACCCAGGCTGGAGTGCAGTGGCACAATCTTGGCTCACTGTAACCTCTCCTTCTGGGTTCAAGTGATTCTCCAGCCTCAGCCTCCCCAGTAGCTGGGACCACAGGCATGCACCACCATATCTGGCTAATTTTTGTATTCTTTTGTAGAGATGGGGTTTTACCATGTTGACCGGGCTGGTCTTGAACTCCTGAGCGCATGTCATATACCTGCCTCATCCTCCCAAAATGCTGGGATTATAGCTGTGAGCCAACACACCCAGCCTGACTTACATATTTTGTACACATTGAAGACTCCTCATGCAATATTGACCTCAGTGCATTTAGATATACTGAGACGAGGCATCCTGGTGCAGGGAAAATAGCATTATCCCAGGAGTCTGCCAGATCTGGTTCAAGTCCCGGGTCTGCCTCTCATGCTCTGTGACCTTGAACAAGTTACTTACCCTTCTTGACCCTCAGTCTCTTTCTCTAAGCCTAGGAATAATGTTGTGTGGATGAAATAAGACAGTGTCATAAATCATCAAGGATTAAGCTGGGCAAACATACATGCTCACTCAGCATGAAGTTCCTTCCTCTTCCCATGCTCAGACCCATGTAAGCTGCATCACCTACAGTACTGCTGGATGAGGGAGGACCCCGCTTTGGTCTTATGCATGGGTTTGTACTCTAAAGGGGAAGTCTTATCTTTCATGTTATCCTCTAAGCAGCTGGAATGGAAGATTCTTGGACCAAATGATAGATATTCTTGGAAGTGCTACTTTGATAAATGGCTGGAGCTGGGGATTGGGTGAGACTCCTGGGATTACCCTTAAGTAAAATAGATTGTAGCAAAACTGCCTTCTAAAGAAGGTAGGTCCTATTAACTGCAGAACTTTTGCTGAGCAAAGAGATTGAATGAGGCATGTGAATCTAGGAAACGGGCTGAATTACTCTGAGCTATAGAGGAGAGGGACATTGGTGGGGCTAGGGGAAAGCAAAAGAGCCAAGTGATGGCACAAGAGAGAAGGGACTTCGAGGAAAAGTTGGAAGCATTTAAGGGAGATTTTTAAAATGCAGCAGGCCTACTCATATCATTACACATACACAGAGATTTACCCTGTATCAGAGATGTTACAGAGAGACACATGTATGCTCACATACAGACATGGTGCTGTGTATAGGCGTGTAAATAAATCTCTATGTGTGTATGTTTGTGTGAGACAGAGAGAGAGAGAGAGCACATATCCACGTGCACACATGCTCTCTGGCACTGGAGACAGCTGTGCTCTAAGCCTTATGGACACTAGTCTGTCTGTATTTAGTCTGTGTTAAGCCTTCTTCCTTTACCTCCTCCCATGCCATGAGGCCTGGCTGGGGTCAGAACTGCTCTGTTCATAGAAGTGGTGTTCGGAACCCTGCACTGGCTTACTAGACCGAGCAGGATGGTGGGGTACCTGGAGAAAATGACATTTCTCACTCTCTCACATTTGGTGGCCCAAATAATAACATGTTTTTTTGCTTGTAAAAGTAATATGCTCACTCACTACTATGTGCCAGGTGCTGTGCTAGGCACTGGGAATATACTAATGAGCAAAGGAAGCATGGACCTGAACTTTCTGCCTTCATGTAGGATAAGGGGATGAACCCAGGCCTTGAGGACCTGAAAGAAACTCAGGAGTGCTTGGAGTGTAGACAAGGAGAGGGAGTGCAACAGAGGATGAGGCTGGAAATGGACACAGGCCAGATCACAAGGGCTTGTAAAATACGTTCAAAGATTTGAACTTGATCTTCAGGGCCACAGGGAGCCATTGAAGAGTTTTTAGCTTTGCTTTCTAGAAAGATCACTTTGGCTTCACTGTGCATGCTGAGTCCTTTCCTTAGAGCCAGGTCCTTCAGAGCCTCTATGATGAAAGGTAGCAAAGTCCAGCCAGGACCCAAGATCATGGGCTTGGATGAGGCCTGGCCATACACCACGGGCTGGATTCTTTCCTTGCAGTCACCCCGATTCATGTGCACAGGCTGAGGCTTCATGGTGGCAACATATAGTCAATCATTTTCAGATATTTGACTTTAAATAACACTTACTGAGTGTCTAAAATTTGCCACTTTGGATTGCATCATTTCATGCTCACATTAGCCTTACAAAGCACGTAGAACAACTTTCATGTTAGAGGAAGAGACAAGGGACTGACGTTCGCTGTGGAGTCCTATCCATATTCCAGGTATGGAACTAGGGGCTGACCTTACTTAATCCCATCTGAACATCTGTGGTATTAGGGCTGTTATCTCCATTTTAAGATAAAGAAGCTAACATCACAGGTGAAGCAGTTTATCCAAGAACCTCAAGTAAGAGGTGCAACTGGGAATTTTTTCCCCAAGTTCTTGAGCTGCAAGTCAAGTTCATTTTGCTGGGTTATTTCCTGAAAACTTAACAAAAATCTTCTCTTGGCTAGCAAGTCATCCTCAGTCCTGTGTGCTGCTTGGGAAAGACACAATGCACTGAAGACAAGGGCAACTGCAGAGGCTCAGGGCATCCTTGGGCTGGCAGACTGAGAGGGTGAGCTTGCTGCAGCTCCCTGGGGATGGCACAGATTCCCACATCCTCCTACTGCCCCACCAGAAATGTGATTCAGGGCTGAAGACGGCAGGGGTCAAGGGCTTTGCTGTACACAGGCTCACATGCTCAGTTATCACATGAGTTAAGCCTCTCAGGGTCAGCCAGTTGTGGGAAAAGAGTCAGGCAGGGATAAATGGCAGGAGGTAGCACAGTGTGGGACCGTAAGTTTTGAAGTCAGAGCTCTCTGGGTTTAAATGCAAGCTCTGCTGTTTAGGAGCCATGGAAACTTTGCTCTATACCAAGTCACTTTGAGGCAGCTTCTTTGCCTGTGTGACTTTGGGCAAGCCTGTTTGTACCTCCGTTTGCTCATCTGTAAAATGGAGATTATAACACTTCTTACCCCTCTGAATTTTTGTGTGGATGAATAAAATAATGCAAGGCATTAACCCAGCACCTGCATGTTCTGAGTTCACAATAACTGCTACCTATTATTGGCAGCCATTGACTAATGAGCCAAATCTAAGATGAGAATTAAACTCTCGGCATAGAGTTTGGGTGGTGGTGGTATGTGTTAAATGACAAAATGTTTTTTGTTTGTTTGTTTGTTTGTTTGGAGATGGAGTCTTGCTCTGTTGCCCAGGCTGGAGTGCAATGGTGTGATCTCGGCTCACTGCAACCTCCACCTCCCGGGTTCAAGCAATTCTCATACCTCAGCCTCCTAAGTAGCTTGGATTACAGGCACCCACCATCATGCCCAGCTAATTTTTGTATTTTGATAGAGACAGGGTTTCACCATGTTGGCCAGGCTGGTCTTGAACTCCTGACCTCAGGTGATCCATCTGCCTCGGCCTCCCAAAGTGCCGGGATTACCAGTGTGAGCCACCGTGCCCAGCCCAAATGGCAAAATGTTTTAAGAGTACCCAGCATAGCGATGACCCCCAGCACAGTACCTAAGGGATGCCCAATCCTTGTGTCTGTTCTGGTTTCCCTCTTCCTGGGTCTGTGGAAGAGAAATCAGCAGATGTTTTCAGTGACTGCAAATATTTACTAGAAATCTTCAAGGTTGGTCCTTTGCTTTGTCAATCCTTGAGGGAGTAGCTTGGATTGTGTTTGCCACCACACACCTCCTGTCTGTCTGCACGCTGGGCTGCCAGGAGAGCTATGAAATAATAAAATTATTCCTCTCCCCAGATGGCAATCCCCCCACATTACTTCACTTGATCAATTACACACGTCTTTTGAGCAGCGTTTTCCCTGCCCTGATCACAAAGGGTAATGAGGGGTGAGGCTTGCTCTGGCTCTAATTCCGATGCAGAGCTGTACTCCAATTAGATTTCCAAGTCACTTCAGCAGCTTGGGACTTTTGAGTCCTGCTAGGAATCATGAGGTGGGAATTAGGGAGCTTCCTATTGCCTTGGTGACCACATTCCACCCTGTTCCCAAAGGTGGCAACAAGATGATTAGAGCCCTGCACTCAGTGCACACGTATCAAGTCAGGGAGCCTCGTGGTTTGGAGATTAATTACCTTCTACTCAAGGCAAGTCCCTTTTTGGTTGCCAGGAACAGACCTTGACCTTCATATCTTTCTTCATTTTTCATCCCATTTTCCTCCTTCTTTTCACAGCAAAACTCTTCACGAGTCACCTATACTTCCTCTCCTCTCTTTCTCTCCTGGCTCACTTCAGTCCCGGAGTCTCCACTGAAACAGCGTTTGTCAAGGTCACCGATGAGCTGTGTGTTGTTACATCCCATGGCCAGTCTCAGAGGCTGGTGGTTCTCAGCAGCACTTGCTCCTGCTGAGCACGCCTCTGTCTTGAAACACTTTCTTGGCTTGGCTTCTGGGTCATCAGTCCCTCTGGCTTTTCTACTTCATTGGCGTCCCCTTTTCAGGCTCTTCTGGATTCATCTCATCCTCACAACCGCAAAGATCTCTTCTCATTTCTTTCTTTCTTTTTTTTTTTTTTTTGAAGAATAATGTAGATTTTGTTGCAGATTTTTACCTGGAATATGACATAGAAGACCTCTACAAATCCTTCTTAGATGCCTCTTATGCTCATGTTTTTCAACAGAAAGTGACTGTTTGGCTCTCTCATGCTCCCTCCTAGTGCCTGATCATGTACCCTTAGCTCCATTCATTTCTTCATTGCTTTCATAACCACCCTCCCAAGAGCATATTCCTAGTCCCCCTAAGAAATGCTGTTTATCTTCAACTCCCTTTGTTACACTTATTCCCTACCTGGGTTACAGAAACACACTCAAGCCTCCTTCATAGACTTCCCAGCGTGCTGGATCCCTCACTTTCTCATCATTACAGATCAGCCTCAGCGTTCATTTCATATCATGCTGAAACCTGCATGGAACACCTCTCTCATCTGAAACTATAGTTTAAAGAAGATTCGGATTTTAAAGGAAGCTCAACATCACATGATCGTCTCTGGCAATTAATATACGGGCAAACTGAGACCATGAGAGAGGAGCACGTTAGATGCCCCAGAACACTGTTCGTAGCAATACCGTGCTAGGAAGAGGGGGAGCTTCATGTGACTCGAGTACAGTCCACCGCATGCTTCCTTCCTGCCTTGATGTTGCTTTGACCTCACTAATCCCCACCTGGGAGAAGCCCCGCCTGCTGAGGTGAGTGACTCTGCTCAGGCCCACCACAGCACCCTGTGACCCCTTAGCATCCTGCTGCCCCAGTGGATTGAATCATAACCATCCCTAGCCCATGAGTTCACTGTCATGGGGATGATGCCATTTCTGTTGGTGAGCTCCAAGCCGTTATTAGGAGCTGACATATTTGTAGAACTCAGACTCAAACCAAAGCTTTAAATCCAGCTTCTTCAATAAATAAAACTTTAAGGCCGGGCGCGGTGGCTCACGCTTGTAATCCCAGCACTTTGGGAGGCCGAGGCGGGCGGATCACGAGGTCAGGAGATCGAGACCACGGTGAAACCCCGTCTCTACTAAAAATACAAAAAAAATTAGCTGGGCGTGGTGGCGGGCGCCTGTAGTCCCAGCTACTCGGAGAGGCTGAGGCAGGAGAATGGCGTGAACCCAGGAGGCGGAGCTTGCAGTGAGCCGAGATCGCGCCACTGCACTCCAGCCTGGGCGACAGAGCGAGACTCCATCTCAAAAAAAAAAAAAAAAACAAAAAACTTTAGGTTTTTACTTAATTTTTAAACTTTTATTTTAGGTTCAGGGGTACAAGTGCAGGGTTGTTATGTAGGTAAACTCATGTTGCAGGGATTTGTGGTACAGATTATTTCATCATGCAGGGACTAAGTCTAGTAACCAACAGTTTAAAAAGTTTTTTTTTTTTTTTTTTTTTTTTTTAGATGGAATCTCACTCTGTCACCAGGCTGGAGTGCAGTGGCATGATCTTGGCTCACTGCCACCTCTGCCTCCTGGGTTCAAGTGATTCTTCTGTCTCAGCCTCCCAAGTAGCTGGGATTACAGGTGCCCACCACCATGCCCAGCTAATTTTTGCATTTTAGTAGAGATCTGGTTTCATCATGTTGGCCAGGCTGGTCTTGAACTCCTGAGCTCAGGTGACTGTGTGATCTTTTAAAAACAAAGAGTGAATCATGTCATTCCTCTGCTCAATTCCTCCAGTGACTCCTCATCTCAGTTGCAACAAAATATAAAGCCCTTGTCATCATCCACAAGCCTGGCATGGTCTAGCCTCTTCATTTCTGTCACCCCTTTGCCTAAATCCCTCCCTTCCCTCAGTTGACCTTAGAGCACCCTCCTCTGTTTACTGAGCACATTAAGCACACTCCTGTTTGCACTGGTCGTTCTTTCTGCCTGGAACGCTCTACCTCCAGAGGTCTGCGCAGTCATTTCCTCACATCTTCCATCTCTGCTCAAATACTAACTTATCAGAGAAACTCCCTTGATCTTCCCTCTGTAAGATGATTCTTTGCCCTCCCTAGCAATTCTTAAAAATCTGCCTGATGGTGGTGTTGTTTTTTGTAGTCTCATTGTGGCTCATTTTTGTGATTCTGTCCTGCATGCCTTTAAGCATTTCATATAAAGTTGTTTTCTATTCTATGCCTCACAATTCCAGTATCTGAAGTCTTGGCATGAGGGGAGGATTAAATCTATTGTTTGTTGATTCTGTACTTATTCATGGTGCTTTGTTTCCTTGTGTGTTTGGTGATCACTGGATGTGAGTTTATATATGGTTGATCTTAATGTATGGAAAATCTGGGTCAATAAATTGAGGATGCTTTCTTCCAGAGAAGATTTATATTTATCTCTGCCAGGCACCACAGGGCATGATCAACTGGAAATCTTTTTAGCCCTCTTTAGAATTCCTGGCTAAATATTAGAGTCAGGCTCGGGTCTCATACTGTGCTGTGCTGGCTCAAGGCTTGTTTCTAGGTTGCATCTCTCCCTGAAGCCTCACAGTTCATTATTACTCATGGTTCGTGGCCTCTTTCTTCCAGCCCCTTGGAGATTTACCCCATCTCTCCGGAGCCTAATAATGTGGTTAAAACTGTGTTATGTGCAGTATACAATTATGCTTGAGCAGAAGAGCTTCTCAAAATATCTTGGCCATAGTTCCAGAAGTCAAAGCATGTTTTCACTATCGTGAGCTCCTTATCTAGTTTTCATTTTTAAAATAGCTCTTAATCACAATCTGACATATTACTTTATTTATTTATTTTATGTCTTCCCCACCAAAATGCAAGCCACAGGAGAGTGGGGATTGCTGCTGATTTGTTCATTGCTGTATCCCTGGCACCTAGAACAACATAAATGTGTGTAGTAAGTGTTCAATAAATGTTATTGAATGAAAGAACACAGACTCCTTTACATTGATTCAAGCAAAGGTGGTTATTTTAAGAATGCACATGGAGAGATGGGAACTCCCAAGACAATCTGAGAACAGGAAGAGTAGCTGGGCTGGGCTTCACAGGATGGAAAGCAGTGGCTGCTTTCGATTTAAGGTGGTTCTGGGTTCTTCCAGCAGCAGAACCCCCCTCCTGCTCTGATTCTAAGGTATATCAGATACTCGCACTCCATGTCTATTTCTTCTCTTTCCATATAATTTTCTATTGCTTTTGACCTTGATTTGCCATTGTCCTAACTTAAGATACGCTTTTAAATTCTTCCTTAGCTACTAACTGGAAAATTCTTTTTTCCTTGGGTCATATTCTTAAGAAAAAAGATTAAAAGTTGATCCAGCCTTTTTTTTTTTTTCTTTTTAAAGCCAGGCCACACAGTCTTTGGCCAGGGCCATGGATTTTAAGAATGCCCATAGAGAGAAGAGAACCCTCAAGTCAATCCAAGAACAGGAGGAGGAGTGGGTGGAGTTCCAAAATTTTGGCTGGGAAGCAGTGGCTGCTTTTGGACATAACCAGATTATGGTTCTGGGTTTTGGTCAGGTGTCCACCCTCTGAACCAATCAAATATGGTAGATAAAAGGGATGGTCAGGTAAGAAAGCGTGGAAGCTGGGCAGCAGGGGTCTGAGTGAAGTAATTTCTTTTATAAAGGGGTATGGGTGGGGCATATAAGGAGACTGCTATTTCATAACAATCTCTGAGAGTGGAACTATGGAAAATTAACATTTGATGAAATAAATCAACATCTTGAGAAGGCAGAGCCCCACCTTGAGTGATATAACATTTGATGGAATAAATCAACATCTTGAGAAGGTAGATACCCACCTTGAGTGATGACAAGACACCCAAGTTCAATTAAGGAAACGAGGCAGTAGTCTCAGGAAGGTGAGATTACACTAAATAAAGCTGTAGCCTGATCAGTGATACTGAACCATGTTCCAAGTGGTCAATCAGAGAGCAAGAAATGTCAGTGTCTCTTCTTGCCCTTGCCCAGGGGAGAGAGGCCAGTGCTCAAGGTAGCATGGTGTTGAGTTGATCCAGCTAGTCTAGTAAAGAGTGTGAATTAAACAGTTACCCACATACACAAGCTAAATAGTGTTTAGGGCTATGAAGGAAGAGAACAGGGGCCTATGAGGGTTTGGATTTGATCTAGGCTGGGGGTGTGGGAAGTGGTTCAGAAAAGGCTGCTTGGAAGAAATGAACTTTGATCTGACATTTAAAGGCGGTTTGGAAATTTAATAGGCAAAAGTTAGGGATGGGAAAAGTGTTACCTCAGGACAAAATAGCCCTGAGGTTATTTGCTGTTCTTCAGACCCGTCTTCAGCACTTTCCTGCCTAAGTCTTTGCATTGACTGTTTTCTTTGCCTAGAAAGCCCTTCCTCTGGATA
This sequence comes from Symphalangus syndactylus, assembly GCF_028878055.3. NCBI lineage: Eukaryota > Metazoa > Chordata > Mammalia > Primates > Hylobatidae > Symphalangus > Symphalangus syndactylus. Next base: position 142,949,121 of record NC_072441.2, read on the forward strand.
ATCTGATGGCTCACTCTGTGCTCAAAGATCCCTTTCCAGCACTCTAGCGAGCACAGCACCCCTTAGCATTCTGTGTCCCCTTTCCCTGATTGATGCTTCTTGGCATCACTTGTTCACGCCCTGATTTTGTGTTGCAGAGTGCTTTGTTTATGATGTATTCCCTCACTAAAAGATAGGCTTCATGAGGGCAACAATTTTGTCTCTTTTGTTCATTTCTATATATCCATACCAGTGTCCAGTATATGGTCTGCCTCAATAAACATATATTAAAAGATTAAACTAAAAGGAGCAAGGTGCTTCTAAGAATGGGAGAAAGGCCAGCATGGCTGGACTTTAATAAGCAAGAAGGAGGATAGTAAGAAAGGAGGCGAGACAGATAGGTGGGGTCCTCATCGCAGGATAGTGTGGACTTTGTTCTAGAGTTTAGGCCTCATTCTATGAGCAATGGAAAGCCACTGAAGGTTTTAAAGAATGGGAGTATTGAAATTAAATTTCTATTTTAAGACTTTTTTGGCTTCGGTGGAGAGACTATATTGTTAGGGGTCGGGAAATGTGGAGGGGTGGAGACCAGTTAGGAGGCTATTGCAGTTTTCCAGCCTGGGGATAATGGTGCCTTGGACTAGGGTGATGATGGTGGAGGTGAGAAGAATAAGGTGAATGCAAATAATGTTTATGAGGCAGAATCAGTGGGATATGGAGTTAGATTTGGAGGAGTCAGAGATGTTTGAACCAGAAAGACTCCATCTTGAATAGGGGCTGGATAAAATAAGACTGAGACCTACTGGGCTGCATTCCGAGGAGGTTAGGCATTCTAAGTCACAGGATGAGATAGGAGGTTGGCACAAGGTATGGGTCATAAAGACCTTGCTGATAAAACAGGATGCAGTAAAGAAGCTGGCCAAAACCCACCAAAACCAAGATGGCAATGAGAGTGACCTCTGGTCATTCTCACTGCTCGTTATGTGCTAATTATAATACATTAGCGTGCTAAAAGACACTCCCACCAGCACCATGACAGTTTACAAATGCCATGGCAACATCAGGAAGTTACCCTATATAGTCTAAAAAGGGGAGGAACCCTCCGTTCTGGGAATTACCCACCTCTTTCCCGGAAAACTCATGAATAATCCACCTCTTGTTTAGTATATAATCAAGAAGTAATAATAAATACAAGCAGCTGAGCAGCTGAAGCCACTGCTCTGTCTCTGGAGTAGCATTCTTTATTCCTTTACTTTCTTAATAAATTTATTCTCACTTCATGGGCTTGACTCAAATTCTTTCTTGTGGGAGATCCAAGAGCCCTCTCTTAGGGTCTGGATCGGGACCCCTTTCTGGTAACAGAGGTACAAATAGAGAAGGAGGTGTCGAGGATTAGTCCCAGGTTTCTGACTTATGGAACTAATGGAGGGCGGTCTGTCTGCTCAAATGGAACTTTGGAGGAGTGTGTGTAAAGGATGGAGAGAGTCAGAGGGATTGGTAAAAATCAGACTACACCAGGTGCTGAGATGCTGGAATTTAAGATTTGGAAGGTGGGGCAGGTCTAGGGGATGGCCATGCCTGGGGAAAACCTTGGGATTTGGTGGATCAATTCACTCAAAAAATATTTATTGAACATCTGTTATGTTTCAGGCACTATTTGGACTATGGTCCTAGCCTACAAGTGCAAACAAAGCCTTTGCCCTCAGCTAGGAGAGTCAGATTGAACAATGGTGCATTTGACATCTGCAATGGATCAACATTTTTTTTTTAATTTGTAAAAAGCAGGTAATTATTGTATTAGTCCTTTAGTGCTGCTATAATAAAATATCTGATATGGGTAATTTGTAAAGAATAGGAATTTATTTCTCACGGTGCTGGAGGCTGGAAGCTCAAGATCAAGATGTTGGCAGTTTGGTGTCTGGAGGGCCCAGTATCTGCTTCCGAGTTGGTGCCTTATTGCTGCACGCTCTAGAGGGAAGGAAGGCTACGTCCTCACGTGGCGAAAGAGTGGAAGGGCCAAAGGGCCTAGCTAGTTATCTCCAGGTCTTTTATTTATTTTATTTATTTTTAATTTTTTTTAAATTTCCATAGGTTATTGGGGAACAGGTGGTGTTTGGTTACATGAGTGAGTTCTTTAGTGGTGATCTGTGAGATTTTGGTGCGCCCATCACCTGAGCGGTATACACTGCACTCAGTTTATAGTCTTTTATCCCTCACCCCCTTCCTACCCATTCCCCCTGAGTCCCCAAAGTCCATTGTGTCATTTTGATGTCTTTGCACGGAGTGGATCAGCTTTTAAACAGTCTCCCTCTTCTATTTAACACAATTATTTTCAGTACTAATCATGAAGTGAAACCAATAATAATAATGACCAGAAAAGAAACTCAGGAAAATGTTTTTTTATTGAACTTCCTACATAAACCATGCCAGTAATATAAATAAAAATAAATAAAATATTATAATACAAAATTTAGAAAGTAAGGGATTAATAGTTTGTAATTACAGCAACATATGTTTTGAAAAAGGGGAGAAACATATGCCTACTTATTTGTCTGTCACAATAACAAACAATAGCATTACAATTTCTGTTTCCTTGATTCCTTCTTTCATTTTATAACAAGCAACAATTAAAAACAATTAATTTTAATGTTAAAGATATGATTCACGTCCTGTGAAATAGTTCTTGTGTGAGCTAAAACTGGCACTTCCAAACAAAAGATGGTTCACCTTGCAGTTTGCATTCTGCATTACTGTTTTAAAAATTTATACACAAGTAAAAATTCCATGTGGCCCCATAGAATGACAGAATTGAAGGAACTCAAGTTCTGTTTCTTTGCTTTACCATCACTGTGCTCTCACTGTTTATTAGAAGCTTCTCTTTAAACACAGGAATATGTAGTGTCTCGGGAGTTGGAGACGTAAACCACTCCTGCAGAGAGCTTGAATGATTCTGAATGTTGGAACACTCTGGAAATGAACACGTAGCTGAGTCCCCATGTGTGGCGGCAAACTGTACAACCGAAAGGGCTCAGTATTAACCTCCTGGGAGAATTCAGTGTTCATTAAGGAATAAGGAATCAAAAAGGGCTATTCAAAAATATATTATATACACACATATTAAATATGTATTAAAACTCAACAGTAATCTAATCACAGCACTTGTAAGCATTTTACCAACAAAAGAATATTTTTGGGGAAGAGTATTTTAATCATTGGCAGTGTTTAGAATTGCCAGTACCTGGTGATCACAAAAAGAGGCTGGTGGTTACCAGGCTGGAGTGGTTAGAGGGAGGGAAGATGGGGAAATGTCGGTAAAAGGATACATAATTACAGTTAGATAGGAGGAATAAATTTCAAGAGATCTATTGTACAGTGGGGTGACTATAGTTAATAATGATGTGTTGTATTCTTGAAAAATGTAGGCCAGGCATGGTGGCTCACGCCTGTAATCCCAGCGCTTTGGAAGGCCAAGGCGGGTGGATCACGAGGTCAGGAGATTGAGACCATCCTGGCTAACACAGTGAAACCCCCTCTCTACCAAAAATACAAAAAAAGTAGCCGGGCGTGGTGGCGGGCGCCTGTAGTCCCAGCTACTCGGGAGGATGTATATGTTCTTTAAAACATCTTGGCGTACATGATAAAAACACGCAATGTTATCTGTGAGTTAAAAATCCAAGAGACTCCGTTTTATTACTGTGTTAAGAATCTCTGCAGAGAATACATCCCCTATTGCCTGCCTCCCAGGGTGCACCCCCTTCCCCTGGCACCCACTGGTTGGGGAGCAAGTCCAGGGCAGGCATGGTGGGGATGAGGTTTGGGAGAGGGTAGCTGATGGGATCTTCCTAGATGGGCTGTGGGGTGACAAATGATGTTTGGATTGGGAGGTCTTCTCCAAGAGGCCCTGCTGGGAGACTGGTGGGGGAGGACCTCAGTCCTATGTCTTTTGTAGCTTCAGCAAGCAGATGAGAGGGTGCAATGGCAGAGAGACACAGCACTCTGTTTTTGTTTTGAGACAGGGTCTTGCTCTGTCGCCCAGGCTGGAGTGCAGTGGAGCGATCTTGGCTCACTACATCCTCGAAATCTTTGGCTCAATTGATCCTCCCACCTCAGCCTCCTGAGTAACTGGGACTACAGGGGCGCAGCACTGTGCATGGCTATTTTTTTTCTTTTTCTTTTTTTTTTTTTTTTGTAGAGATGGGGTTTTGCCATGTTGCCCAAGCTGGTCTTGAACTCCTGGGCTCAAGCGATCTGCCCACATCAGCCTCCCATGTGAGCCACCATGCCCGGCCGACAGCCCTTTCTGGGCCCAGAATTCCTGTCTGTGTCTCTCTGTTCTCTGCCTCCTTCTCATTACTTCGCTCAACACTTTTTCCTGTCCTTCTCTCTTCCTGTCTCTGCCTGTCACTCCCTCTCTGTCTCTTCGTATCACCCCCTGCCTCTGTATGTGTCTATTTTTCTGCCTCTCTCTCTCTCTGTCTTGGGTTCTCTTCTTATTCCAGCTCTGTTTTTGTCCCCACCTTGCTGTCTCTCCTTCTCTCTCTCCCTCTGATTCTCATGTCACTTGTCCATTGCTCCTGTCTCTTTCTATGTCTTGGCCCCTCTGTACACAACCCAGTCTCTTAGTTTCTCTATTGGAGAACTAAGAAGAGTGAGGGGAACAGAGCCAAGATGATTCTCAGTGCTTGCCCACCTTCTGTTGAGACTCCCTTCTCCTCTTAGTCCCTCCCTTGGGGTGTCTCTAAAAGCCAGAGGTTTGCTGCACCCTGAGGGTCAAGCCCCAGGAAATGACAGCCGTTTCTCCAGCCCAGGGCTGGCTGTGCCTGGGCGCAGCTGACCAGGTCCCACCTTGGGAGTGGGGGTTGGGTTGGAAGTTTGCAGATGCCTTGGCCACCGGTGGGCAGGCAGTGGAGGCATCTGGGTAGACATGGGCAGAAGAAAGCCATAGTGCAATTTCAGAGTTGAGGGCATAGTTGGAGTTTGAGAGACACCATTAGCAGCCCTGTCTTTGAGGGATCCAGGCTCCCCTCTTCTGTTGGGGTGAGGAGGGACAAGTGCCCGCTTTTCAGGGGTGAGACTCCTTCTCCTCATTGATTTCCTCATCCAGTCTCTTCCTTCCCTAACCAATATGGGAGCCCTGGGGAATGAGGAAGCTGACTTGGCCTCCTGCTTATCCTCTCCTTCCCCTCTTTCTCCTGGCCCACAAGTCGTGTCCAGAGAATGTGAGAATGGTCCCCTGCTTCTCTTTCCCCAGACCGCACCCTACGCTCTCACTCCCCTGCCTGCTCTGTCCTCTATCCTGCCAGGCCCTGCCTTGGCTTCCCAGTAAACTGCCCCTTGGCTTTTATGTGAGATCTGTTTTACTCAGACAGAGTAAGACTGAGATCCCAGGGGAGAGGGCAGTGGAAAACAGGCATGAGGCATCCTGGTCCCCAGGCACCTGGGAAAGTTGCACCTTTATATAGGTGAGGAGACTGAGGTGTAGGAAGATGCCCCAGTCAGTCCAGTTGCCTTTTTCTCACTTCCTCCACTGGATCCTCAAGGCTCCTCAAATACTCAGAATGCCTCTGCCTCAGGGCCTTTGCACGTGCTGTTGCCTAAATATCTGAATCTCTGGCTCTCTCACCCTTTCAAGTCTTTGCTCAAGTATCCTTCAATATAGTTGAGTAAAGACTCAAATATATCTTCCCTGACCATCTTTTTCTTCCAGAACTCTCTGCTTAATTCCCTTTTCTGCTTTGTCTGCACAGCATTTATCACCTAACACACTGTAGAGTTAGTTATCTATCTTTTTATTGTCTGTCTTTCTCACTAGCATGTAAGCTCTCTCAGGAAGGGAATTCTGTCTGTCTCGTTGAAGGCTGTATTCCCAGCTTCTAGAACAGAGTCTGGCACCTCGGAGGCATTTGTTGAATGAGTTTAGAGTCGAATCCTACTATTTAATATACCAGCATTTATAGAGAGATGGCAGTGTTCCTGACTCAGCAGGATGCCTGGCATCTCTGAGCTGGTGCTCTCTTCCGCCCCTGGCTGGAATGCCCTTTCTCTGGTGACCAGAAGAATCCCTGCCTAACCTTGAAGGCTCTGCCTGTGCCTTCCTCAAAGCCTCTCCTTACTCTTTTGATCTTTCCCTCCACCCTCCACCTGCTCCCCCTTCACACTCCACCAGACAACTGCTGCTTTTGAATGATCATGGGCTTCTGAGCCCAACTGTGACTCCTGTCCTTGCTTCACCTCTTCTTGGCCGCTGACAAGTGGCTTAACTCCTCCAGGCCTCAGTTTCTTCATGCGTAAAATGAGTCTAATATAACATAACATAACATGCTTCTGATAGAGCCGTTCTGATCATTAGTAGCCTTTTGTGAGATGGACCTAGCACTATAGGCTCAACTCTGTGGGCCAAGCTGGTGGAGGTGGTACATTCTCGGTAGCAGCAGCATCTCCAGCCCAGGTTCCTGGGCTGTGCTTGCCAACGGCAGGCCATGAAACAGAGATGTGGCAGTGTTTAAGAAGCACTGGGCTATGTGAGGAGGACCCTGCCATGGGTGATGTGGGCGCCCATGACTTCTCACTCCTGACTCTGTCTCTGCCACTTCCATCGGATGCCTTGTGTTGCCACATGTCCTGTCAAACCTGCCATGAACACAACATCACCCCATTTTCTACATCTACAGGTGAGCCTTGCATACCCACCTGCCTGCCTTCTTTGGGGTGGTAGGCTTTTGCTGAGAGACAGAGGACTCTGAGGAGGTACTGAGCCACTTTGAGCTGGTCAAGAGGAGTCTTCAGCCTTCATAGAGGGCTATTTTGCCATTTCTAGCAAACTAGATTTGCCAACTTGGAACATTCCTTCCAATTCTGAGAACCTGTAGTTCTAAGAATATTCATCGTCTATATCCAGCCGAAGTTTCTTTTTCCAACCTTTTTTTTGTTGCTCTCCCGTCTTCACATTTGAAAATTGGAAAGCAAGTGCTCAAGTCTTATGTACTCACAGGCAAGTTCCTTCTCCTCTAGTGCCCTTTCAAGCCCGGGAAGGAATTCCTGGTCAGCCATGAGCAACCGGCTTCTTAGAACATTGATAAATCAAAGGCAGTTTGGGTGGGAGAGAAAATTGGACTCCGGTGTGTATTCAGCTAAAGAGCAAATGCCCAATGTCTTTCTCAACTGAGCATCTTCTCTGTAATGATCTTGTGTCTGTGAAACCAACAAATGCATTTGCTTGGAAAGTATTTTAAAAATTCGTTCAATACCATGTATTGAGCGACTACTCTGCTAGGTGCTAGGCTGAGTACTGAGAACACCACGCACACAAGACCAGATACAGAACCTGTCCACTCGGTGCTTGCTTTCTAAGGGAGTATGGACATTTTCACCAGTAGAAATTCCAGTTCTTGCAGGAAATGGCAGTCAGCTGCCTTCCTAGAAGGGGATGAAGACAGGCCTATGTTTCAAGCAGTGGGCCATTAATGAAATAATCAGAAGCCACTCAAGTCAGTTCAGCCACAGGGGGTTGTTGTAAGAGAACTCACAGACTCTAAGTGTGGGTTGCATGGCCAGGACTTGTCATCCTAGAAAGTCTTCAGGCAGGTATTCTGCCTGTATGACTTTCTGGGGTCACATGGTCCTTCTACCCCCAAATCGTGACCTCAAGCCATGAAATCTAAGAGCCTTTCCAGCTTGGCTCCCTGTATTGTTAGGGGTCCAGCAGGACACAAACGATCTGCTCAAAAGTGAGGTCAAAGAGAGCTTAGAGAAGGGATGATTTAACCACTGCAAGGTTCAGGGAAATCTACAAGAAATGCTACAGCTTCCTGGGGCTGGCAACTTGGAAAATCCATCTCCTCCTGGAGACCTGGAAGAGTGAGGGGAGGGAGTGGCCTTACTGAACCTAGCAATGGCTGTATGGATGGGAGAAGTCATGGCTTCAGGTAGAGGAACTCAGCCACTGCCACACCATGGCCTGCAAGGGAGGGAGCAGTAGGAATAAATTCCTCTTCTTGTCTCTCCTTCCACTTATCCATGTCCTGCTGGTGCCTTGGCCAAATCTGACTTGAATCCAGGAGGTCAGGAAGGCCAAATGATGAACCCACAGATAGAGATCAGCCTCCCAGAGCACAGAGCAGGGCAGCGAAGGATGGAGGGTGGAAGTGGAGGGGCAAATGGACAATATCCATGGTTCCCTTATGTGATCCCTCCATCCTACTTTTTTTTTTTTTTTTTTTTTTAGACAAGATCTTGCTTTGTCACTCAGGCTGGAGTGCAGTGGCACAATCTTGGCTCAGTGTAGCCTCAACCTCCAGGGCTCAAGTGATCCTTCCATCTCAGCCTCCCTAGTAGCTGGGGCTACAGACGCCCATCACCAAGCCTGGCTAATTTTTGTATTTTTTGTTGAGATGAGGTTTTACCATGTTGCCCAGGCTGGTCTCGAACTCCTGGACTCAAGCAATCCACCCACCTCGACCTCTCAAAGTGCTGCGATTACAGGCATGAGCCATTGTACCTGGCCCATTATACTTTCAAATGCCCTAGAGAGAGAATCTAACTGGATCAGCTCAGACTGAGGCAGCAGCAGAAGAAGGCTAAGCACAATCCTCATTTTTAGGATGAGCAAATGGACGCCAAGAGAGGGAAGCATGCATGCTCAAGGTAACACAGAGAACCAATGGCAATGCCTCTGAGACTTTTTTTTTTTTCCTGTAGAGATGGTGTCTATGCTGCTGAGGCTGGCCTCGAACTCCCAGACTCAAGCAATCCTCCCATCCCCACCTCCCAAAGTGCTGGAATTACAGGCATGAGTTACTGAGCCCAGCTGCCCCTGAGCCTTAAATGACCAAGAGCCATGAGCTCAAGTGAGCTGTCTTCCTTCGGTTGCTCTCTCGGGCATATTCCTGGCCTGGGCTTAGGGGTGCACCTGCCGCATCTCTCCCAGGTGTTTCAACAAGTGCTACATTCAGGTGTCTCTTTAAAAATCACCAGAGGAGTTTAAAGATCATAAAGACTTAAGGTATGAATGCATGTGTGTCCCTCAAAGTCTGTTCCATCCCAGCAGGACACTGTTCCTGACATTCTGCTGGATGCGCTGTGGACTGTCTGGTCCAGCATCCTTAACTCCTGTGACGCTTCTCTCCACCTGCTCTGACTCCAGTGTTCATATTTGCCTGGGTTTGTCTGGAGGGGCTTTGGGAATGTGGAATCTCCTCACCACTGTCACTATACCTTCACGAGGGTCACAGCCTGACCTTCACGGGGCCCTTGCCCTTGAGGTAGGCCTAGGCATGTTTTTGACCTTGCTGTGCCTGGGTCGGCACTGGCACCTTGAAGGTCAAAGTTGCTCCAAAAAATCTCTGAGTACAACTGCACTCACGCCATCTGAGAAACCTGTTAGCACTTTCTTTGCTGAGAATCTTAAAGGAAGAGGTTTGTTGTGGGAGTATCGGAACCTCTCGTGGCTAGGCAGCTGTCCTAGGCATCTTGCCTTGTTCCCTCCCGGCATAATTTAGGCTTGTTTTGTGTGGTGAGAACAGAAGAGTGACTTGGGTTGTGTTCAGAGGCCAGTGCGGACTACTGTATATACAGCAGAGAGCAGTGAGTAGCTGCCAGCTGGTACAGCAACCATTCTGGGGTGCCAGCCGTGTGGAGTGGGTGCCGGCTGTGAGGACCTGGATTCCACCCAGCTGTGTGGACTGGGCCACCATCTGTGGGCTGCAGTGCCAGCTGTGTGCACTGGGGTGCCAGCCAGGTGTTGGGACTGGGTGCCAGCTGTGTGGACTGGATACCAGCCAGAGATGTAAACTGGGTTCTAGCTGTGTAGGCTGGGGTGCCAGCCGTGAGAATAGGGGTGCCAGCATGGGCCAAGTTGAGGCTGAACTCTCAGCTGCTGGCTTACTGCATGTGCTTCTGTTTATGGCACAAGCAATTTCAATAAATCAAGGTCACCAAATCAAGTCGACTTTCCCCAGAGACTTTTTTGCAGAATTGAAGATGTGTTTCTTGGATGGGAAGAAAGGAGAATATGCTTAAGAATAATAAAAGCATCATTAGGAATGGGTCAGATCTTTCAGAATCATATTTGCAAGAGAAAGAATATTTATGTCAATATGTTTATTTGTTCAACAAATATGGTGAACATCTACTATGTTGAAATTTGTTGAATGCCTACTATGTGGCTAGACATTGTATAAATTATCCCACTTAAAATAGGGGGCCAGGGGCCAAGACAAAGTACCTGGAGAGATTCTGATATCTGTTACATTCTACAAGGGAGGATTCCCTGGCTGAGGCCAGAAGGAGTGGGCAGGGTCTTACCTTTGTCCTTTTTTTTCTTCTGGGGAAAAATCTTCACCCTCAATTTGTCAGGGCCCAGCCATCAGAACTGCATCCATTCAGGAGGAACCATGAAGGACCACAATAGAGGCAGCAAGTGCAGAGTGAAGCCGTGGGATACTGGGTGGTGCTGATTGTGACAAGGGCAAGAGATGCGGGAAGGTGCTGAGAAGACCTGAACCATTCTGCAATGGGAGACAATTCCCTGGCTTAGCTAGTCAACCAGCTTGATTATCATTTCCATACTTAGTCTATATCATTCCTCTCTCTTTCAGCCACACCCTGGAATTTTACTCCGTTACCTTGGAAGTAGTGCATTTGATGGTTGTTTTGAAAAAATGAATGAAGGAGGACCAGTTCATATTACCCTTCAAAAAGGCATAGGAAAGATATATACATGTGCATATATCCATATACATACCACACACACACAAACATACATATACTGCTTGATATGGTTTGGCTGTGTCCCCACTCAAATCTCACCTTGAATTGTAGTTCTCATAATCCGCATGTATTGTAGGAGGGATCAAGTGGGAGGTAATTGAATCATGGGGTCTGTTACCCTCATGCTGTTCTTGTGATAGTGAGTGAGATCTGATGGTTTTAGAAGGGGCTTTTCTCCCTTTTGCTTGACACTTCTCCTTGCTGCCACCATGTGAGGAAGGCCGTATTTGCTTCCCCTTCCACAGTGATCGTAAGTTTCCTGAGACCTCCCCAGCCATGCGGAACTGTGAGTCAATTAAACCTCTTACCTTTATAAATTACCTGGTCTCAGGTATGTCCTTATACCAGCATGAGAACAGACTAATAAACCACTCACATTTGTTATTCATGGAAGTTATGTTCACAAAGTTGCCACAACTACCGAATTAGCAAGTAATGAATCATGGCTCCTAGGAGAAATACAAGGTTAGGTTTCTGTAAGCTTATGGTTTCAACATTTCTGTCAACTGATTAATATGTAACCTTATTTTATGTGGATTTCTCTTTAAAGATAGCTTATTTAGTATATGTTGTTGATTCATTAATATTGAACTCATGGCCAATGGCACTATAACTCATGGCTGGAAGAAGCTTAGCTAACACATGTAATTTCTCTGGAAGGCACATCACAGCCTTCTTATACTTAGGAACACTAAAGAGCATTCTAGTGCTATTCTTGGAGGCCATTTTAAATAGCGAAATCACCAAGAAAGAGCATAAAAATGCAAAAAAAGGGACGCTGATCAGACTGTGAAAAGGACACTTGTTTATAGTGTGAGAGCTGAAACAGGAAGGCAGAAGGTAACCTGTCTGACCTTAGCTGGGAATGTGTGTACATTGGGTGACCTGAATTTTTTCCTCCTCTGCACATGTCCACAAATGACTGTGAAGGCACTGTGAATATTGAAACTGATTTTGGGGTTACAAATAAATTTTAGCATGTAAGCAAATTCACAAACATGGAATCTGTGAATAAAGAGGATAGATTGGATATATATGTGTATAGATATGTATGTCCTTATACCAGCGTATTATAACACAGTATTATTACTCTGAGGCTAGAGACTCCACCCAGAGGCAGAAAACACCAATTCAAAGTGACCCGGGACTTCAAAACAGAGACATGGGAACACGAGTTCACCTGAGATGGTCTCTATACTGCGTTTCTTTAAGCATCTATAAGTGACCCTAGATCGTAGGGGTAGTGCACATTGAAGTATCTAAATCTGCAGTTCTATGGAGCTTGTTGGGACCTGCAATATTAAGTTGTTTAGGATTCACTCTGGGAAGACCTTTCAAGTCTTCTCAATCAGACAGAAAACACCGAAGTAGGGCCTGTTGTGAATGCATCACATTTAGAAAGGAAAAGTTATAACAGGTTCCAGGCCTTGGGATGGTCCTGGACGTGGGAGTGAATGTAGATTCTTAAACAACTCTGGTGTGATGTGCTGTAAAGATCAAGATGGCTGGTCTTGGTCTAGGTAGCATCCTATCACCCATCCAGATCTACCAAGTTGGACACCTGAGATTTACCCTCAACTAATTTGTGATTCTACTTCCTTTATATCTCTTTATCCAGACCACTGGCCATTCTCTGACCATCTCAAGCGAGAGGTGACTTGATCTGTCACCCAGCTGTGGCCCATGAGCATTATCTAAGAGGGAGGAACATTTTTGCTTACGTTTCCAGTGCTCTACATAAGCCCTAGGCCCTGGGTGAGTAGAATTCCAGAAGAAAGTTGTCTTTGGCTGATATCTTTTCCTATCATGATCTAGGAGTAACAACCAGTGATCTGTCACTGCCTTTTCTATTCAACTGAAACACATGTTGAGAAATAATGATTATGGTGATGATAATACAAATCAAAATACAAATAATAATGATAACACAAATAATAATGATAGCTAACATTTTTAAGTGATGTATACTCCAGGCATTGGGTCAAGTGTTTTATTTTTAAATTTTAATTTTATCAGAATAACACATGTACCTAGTTTCCTCCTAAATGTTTTATGTTGAAATGCAAGTTTAAACTACAATGAGATGCCACCTTACACCAGTCAGAATAGCTGTTATTAAAAAGCAAAAAAATAACAAATGTTAGTGAGTTTGTGGAGAAAAGGGAACACATATACATTGCTGGTGGGAATGTAAATTAGTTCAGCCACTGTGGAAAGCAGCTAGGAGATTTCTCAAAGAACTTAAAACAGAACTACCATTTCACTCAGAATCCAATTATTGGATATATACACAAATGAAGGTAAAACATTCTACCATAAAGACACATGCACTTGTATGTTCATCACAGCACTATTCACAATAGCCAAGACGTGGGATCAACCTAAATGCTCATCAGTGGTAGACTGGTTAAAGAAAATGTGGTACATATACACCATGGGATACTATGCAGCCATAAAAAAGAATGAGATCAAGTCCTTTGCAGCAACATGGATGGCGATGGAGGCCAGTATCCTAAGCAAACTAATACAGGAACTGAAAACCAAATACTGCATGTTCCAAGTTATAAAAGGGAGCTAAACATTGAGTACATATGGACACAAAGAAGTGAACAATATACGCTGGGGCCTTCGTGAGGGTGAAGGGTGGGAGGAGGGTGAGTATCGAAAAACTACCTATCAGGTGCTATGCTCATTACCTGGGTGATAAAATCTGTACACCAAACACCTGCAACACATAATTTACCCACGTAACAAATCTGCGCATGTACCCCGAACCTAAAATAAAAGTTGGAAAGAAAAAAATAAAATTTAAAAAATTGACAGAAAAGTTAAAAGAAAGGTGCAATTAACATCTATATATCATTTATTTAGATTTTCCAGTTACCATTTTGTCACATTTGCTTTATTTTCTCATCTGTCTACGTCTTTATTTTTGATGAATGATTTAAAATTGTATTGCATTGTAACATTTTATCATGTATCTCCTGAGAATGAAAGACATTCTCCTATATAATCATAATACCATTATCAAAACTAAGAAATTTAACATCAATTCATTGCCATCATCTAATATGTAGCCCATGTTTAAATTTCATGTACTTAGTTTATTTTTATTTTTCTAAAACTTTCATTTTATGTTCAAGGGTTCATATGCTGGTTTGTTATATATGTAAACTCATGTCATGGGGATTGTACAGATTATTTTGTGACCCAGGTGCTAAGCCTAGTACCCAATAGTTATTTTTTCTGCTCCTTTCCCTACTCCTACCCTCCACCCTCTATTAGGCCCCAGTGTCTGTTGTTCACCTCTTTGTGTCCATGTGTTCTTGTTGTTTAGCTCCTGCTTATAAGTGAGAACATGTGGTCTTTGGTTTTTTGTTCCTCCATTAGTTTGCTAAGGATAATGGCCTCCAGCTCCATCCGTGTTCCTGCAAAGGTCATGACCTCATTTTTTTTGGCTGCATAGCATTCCATGGTGTATACATTCCACATTTTTTTTTTTAATTATACTTTTAAGTTCTGGGATACATGTGCAGAACATGCAGGTTTGTTACATAGGTATACATGTGCCATGGTGGTTTGCTGCACCCAGCAACCTGTCATTTAGGTTTTAAGCCCCATATGCATTAGGTATTTCTCCTAATGCTATCCCTCTCCTTGCCCCCTACCCCCTGATAGGCCCTGGTGTGTGATGTTCCCCTCCCTGTGTCCATGTGTTCTCGTTCAACTTGCACTTATGAGTGAGAACATGCGGTGTTTGGTTTTCTGTTCCTGTGTGAGTTTGCTGAGAATGATGGTTTCCAGCTTCATACATGTCCCTGCAAAGGACCTGAACTCATTCTTTTTATGGCTGCATAGTATTCCATGGTGTATATGTGCCACGTTTTCTTTATCCAGTTTACCATTGATAGGGCCTTGGGTTGGTTCCACGCCTTTGCTATTGTAAATAGTGCTGCAGTAAACATATGTGTGCATGTCTTTATAGTAGAATGATTTGTAATCCTTTGGGTATATACCCAGTAATGGGATTGTGGGGTCAAATGGTATTTCTGGTTCTAGATCCTTGAGGAATCACCACAGTGTCTTCCACAATAGTTAAACTAATTTACACTCCCACCAACAGTGTAAAAACTTTCCTATTTTTCCAAGTCCTCGCCAGCATCTGTTGTTTTTTTTTGACTTTTTAATGACCACCATTCTACCTGGCGTGAGATGGTATCTCACTGTGGTTTTGATTTGCATTTCTCTAATGACCAGTGATGATAAGCTTTTTTTCGTGTTTGTTGGTTGCATAAATGTCTTCTTTTGAGAAGTGTCTGTTCGTATCCTTTGCCCACTTTTTGATGGAGTTGTTTATTTTTTTCTTGTAAATTTAAGTTCCTTGTAGATTCTGGATATTAGACCTTTGTCAGATGGATAGATTGCAAAAATTTTCTCCCATTCTGTAGGTTGCCTGTTCACCCTGATGATAGTTTCTTTTGCTGTGCAGAAGCTCTTTAGTTTAATTAGATCCCATTTGTCAATTTTGGCTTCTGTTGCACTTGTTTTTGGTGTTTTAGTCATGAAGTCTTTGCCCATGCCTATGTCCTGAATGGTATTCTCTAGGTTTTCTTCTAGGGTTTTTATGGTTTTAGGTCTTACATTTAGGTCTTTAATCCATCTTGAGTTAATTTTTGTATAAAGTGTAAGGAAGGGGTCCAGTTTCAGTTTTCTGCCTATGGCTAGCCAGTTTTCCCAACACCATTTATTAAATAGGAAATCCTTTCCCCATTGCTTGTTTTTGTCAGGTTTGTCAAAGATCAGATGGTTGTAGATGTGTGGTGTTATTTCTGAGGCCTCTGTTCTGTTCCATTGGTCTATATATCTGTTTTGGTACCAGTACCATGCTGTTTTGGTTACTGTAGCCTTGTAGTATAGTTTGAAGTCAGGTAGCGTGATGCCTCCAGCTTTGTTCTTTTTGCTTAGGATTGTCTTGTCTATACAGGCTCTTTTTTGGGTCCATATGAAATTTAAAGTAGTTTTCTCTAATTTTGTGAAGAAAGTCAATGGTAGCTTGATGGGAATAGCATTGAATCTATAAATTACTTTGGGCCATATAGACAATTTCATGATATTGATTCTTCCTATCAATGAGCATGGAATGTTTTCTCATTTGTTTGTGTCCTTTCTTATTTGCTTGAGCAGTGTGTACCACATTTCCTTAATCCAGTCTACCACTGATGGGCATTTAGGTTGATTCCATGTCTTGGCTGTTAAGAATAGTGCTGTGATGAATATACTCATGCATATGTCTTTATGAAAGAACAACGTATATTTCTTTCTTTTGGGTATATACTCAGTAATGGGTTTGCTGGGTCGAATGGTCATTCTGTTTTTTGCTCTTTGAAGAATTGCCACACTGTTTTCCACAATGGTTGAACCAATTTACATTCCCACCAACAGTGTATAAACATTCCCTTTTTCTCTGCAACCTCACTAACATTTGTCATTTTTTGAATTTCTAATTACAGCCATTCTGACTGGTGTGAAATGATATCTCATTGTGGTTTTGATTTACATTTCTCTAATGACCAGTGATATTGAACTTCTTTTTTCATGTTTGTTGGCCTTATGCATATCTCTTTTTGAAAAGTGTCTGTTCATGCCCTTTACCTACTTGTTGATGTAGTTGTTTGTTTTCTCTCGTAAATTTGTTTGTGTCTTAATAGGTGCTGGATATTAGACCTTTGTCAGATGCATAATTTGCAAATATTTTCTCCCATTCTGTAGGTTGTCTGTTTACTCTGTTGATAGTTTCTTTTGCTGTGTAGAAGCTCTTAAGTTTGATTTGATCCTATCTGTCAATTTTTGCTTTAGCTGCAATTGCTTTCGGCATCTTCGTCATGAAATCTTTGCCAGGTCTTATGTCCAGAGTAGTATTGACCAGGTTGTTTTCCAGGGTTTTTATAGTTTTGGGTTTTACATTTAAGTCTTTAATATATCTTGAGTTGATTTTTTTTTGTATTAGGTATAAGGAAGGGGTCCAGTTTCTATCTTCTGCATATGGTTAACCAGTTATCCCAGCATCATTTGTTGAATAGGGAGCCCTTTCCCCATTGCTTATTTTTGTCAGCTTTATCAAAGATCAGGCGGTTGTAGGTATACAGCTTTATTTCTGAGCTCTTTATTCTGTTCCATTGGTCTATATGTCTGTTTTTGTACCAGTACCATGCTGTTTTGGTAGCCATGTAGTGTAGTTTGAAATTAGGTAGCATGATGCTTTCTGCTTTATTCTTTTTGCTTATAATTCACTTGGCTATTCAAGATCTTTTTTTGTTTCATACGATTTTTAGAATAGTTTTTTTCTAGTTCTGTGAAGACTGTCATTGGTAGTTTGGTAGCAATAGCATTGAATCTCTAAATTGCTTTGGGCAGTATGGCCATTTTAATGATATTAATTCTTCCTATCCGTGAGCATGGAATGTTTTTCCATTTGTTTGTGTCATCTCTGATTTCTTTGAACAGCGTTTTGTAATTCTCATTGTAGAGATCTTTCACTTCCCTGGCTAACTGTATTCCTATATTCCTAGGTATTTTATTTTTTTGTGGCAGTTGTGAATGGGATTGTATTCCTGATTTGTCTCTTGGCTTGGCTGTTGTTGGTATAGGACTGCTAGTGATTTTTGTACATTGATTTTGTATCTCAAAACTTTGCTAAAGTTACTTATCAGCCAAGGGAGCTTTTGAGCAGAGACTATGGGATTTTCTAGATATAAAATCATGTAATCGGCAAACAGGGATAGTTCGACTTTCTCTCTATTTGGAAACTCTTTATTTCTTTCTCTTGCCTGATTGCTCTGGCCAGGGCTTCCAATACTATGTTGAATTGGAGTGGTGAGAGAGGGCATCCAGTGGTGCTAGTTTTCAAGTGGAATGCTTTCATTCTAGTTTTCGCCCATTCAGTATGATATTGGCTGTGGGTTTGTCATAGATGGCTCTTGTTATTTTGAGGTATATTCCTTCAATACCTAGTTTGTTGAGAGTTTTTAACATGAATGGATGTTGAATTTTGTTGAAAGCCTTTTCTGCATCTATTGAGATAATCATGTGGTTTTTGTCTTTACTTTTGTTTATGTGATGAATCATGTTTATTAATTTGCATATATTGAACCAGCCTTGCATCCCAGGGTTAAAGCCTACTTGATTATGATGGATAAGCTTTTTGATGTGTTGCTGGATTCAGTTTGCAAGTATTTTGTTGAGAATTTTTGCATCAATGTTCATCAAAGATATTTGCTTGAAGTTTTCTTTTCTTTTTTTTTTGCTGGGTCTCTGCCAGGTTTTGGCATCAGGATGATGCTAGCCTCATAGAATGAGTTGGGGAGGAGTCCCTTCTCCTCAATGTTTGGAATAGTTTCAGCAGGAATAGTACCAGCTCTTCTTTGTATATCTGGTAGAATTCTGTGAATCCATCTGGTCCTGGGATTTTTCTGGTTGATAGGTTTTTTAAAATTACTGATTCCATTTTGGAGCTCATTATTGGTCTGTTCAGGGATTCAGTTTCTTTCTGCTTCAGTCTTGGGAGGATGTATGTGTCCAGGAATTTATCAGTTTCTTCTAGATTTTCTAATTCATGTGCATTGAGGTGTTCACAGTATTCTCTTATGGTTATTTGTATTTCTGTGGGTCAATGATAATATCTCCTTTGCTGTTTCTAATTTTATTTGGATCTTCTGTCTTTTTTTCTTTATTAGTCTAGCTATTTGCCTATCTGTCTTTATTTTTTCAGAATACTGGCTCCTGGATTCTTTGATCTTTTGAGTGGGTTTTCATGTGTCAATCTCCTTCAGTTCAGCTCTGATTTTGGTTATTTCTTGTCCTCTGTAGCTTTGGAGTTGGTTTGTTCTTGTTTCTCTAGTTCTTTTAATTGTGATGTTAGGTTGTTAATTTTAGATCTTTTTAACTTTTTAATGTGACTGTTTAGTGCTATAAATTTCCCTCTTAACACTGCCTTAGCCATGCCCCAGAAATTCTGGTGTGTTGTATTTTTGTTTTCATTAGTTTCAAAGAATTTCTTGAATTCTGCCTTTATTTCTTTATTTACCCAAAAGTCATCCAGGAGCATGTTGTTTAGTTTCCATGTAATTGTATGGTTTTGAACGATATTTTTTTTTGACGGAATTTCACTCTTGTTGCCCAAGCTGGAGTGCAATGGCGCCATCTTGGCTCACCGCAACTTCTGCCTCCTGGGTTCAAGCGATTCTCCTGCCTCAGCCTCCTGAGTAGCTGAGATTACAGGCATGCACCACCATGCCCAGCTAATTTTGTATTTTTAGTAGAGATGGGGTTTCTCCACGTTGGTCAGGCTGGTCTCAAACTCCTGACCTCAAGTAATTCGCCCACCTCGCCCTCCCAAAGTGTTGGGATTACAGGGGTGAGCCACCTTGCCCAGCCACATGATTTTCTTAATCTCAATTTCCAATTATATTGTTCATACCATTCGGGGTCTGAGAGAGTGGTTGGTATGATTTTGGTTCTTTTGCATTTGCTGAGGATTGTTTTATGTCCAATTGTGTGATCCATTTTACAGTATATACCATTGGGCAATGAGAAGAATGTATATTCTGTTGTTTTGGGGTGTAGAGTTTGGTAGATATCTATTAGGTCCATTTGGTCCAGTGTTGAATTCAGCTCTGGAATATCTTTGTTAATTTTCTGCCTTAATGATCTAATACTGACAGTGGGGTGTTGAGGTCTCCCACTATTATTGTGTGGGAGTCTAAGTCTCTTTGAAGGTCTTTAGAAACATGCTTTATGAATCTGGGAGCTCCTGTGTTGGGTGCATATATATTTAGGATAGTTAGGTCTTCTTGTTGAATTGAACCCTTTAACATTATGTATTGTGCTTCTTTGTCTTTTTAAATTTTTGTTGGCTTAAAATTTTTTTGCTGTTTTGTCTGAAATTAGGATTGCAGCTGCTATGTTTTTCTGTTTTCATTTGCTTGGTAGATTTTTCTCCATCCTTTTATTTTGAGCCTATGGGTGTCATTGCATGTGAGATGGGTCTCTTGAAGATAGCATACCATTGGGTCTTGCTTCCTTATTCAGCTTGCCTTTCTATGCCTTTTAATTGGGACATTTAGGCCATTTATAATACATTCAAGGTTAGTATTGATATGTGTGGATTTGTCATCGTGTTGTTAGCTGGTTATTATGCTGACTTGTTTGTGTGGTTGCTTTATAGTGTCACGGGTCTGTGTACTTAAGTGTGTTTTTGTAGTGGATGATAATGATCTTTCCATACTTAGTGCTTCTTTCAGGAGCTCTTGTAAGGCAGATCATGTAATAAATTCCCTCACCATTTGCTTGTCTGAAAGGATCTTATTTCTCCTTCACTTATGCAGCTTAATTTGGCTGGATAGAAAATTCTTGGTTGGAATTCTTTTCTTTAAGAATGTTGAATATAGGCCCCAATCTCTTCTGGCTTGTAGGATTTCTGCTGAGAGGTCTGCTGTTACTGTGATGGACTTCCCTTTGTAGGTGACCTGTTCTTCCTCCCTAATTACTTTAACGTTTTTTTCTTTCATTTTGACCTTGGAGAATTTGACGATTATGTGTCTTGGGACAATATTTTGTGAAGTATTTTGTAGGAGTTCTCTGCTTTTCCCAAATTTCAATGTTAGCTTCTCTAGCTAGATTGGGGAAGTTCTCACGGATGGTATCCTAAACTATGTTTTCCAAGTTGTTTCCGTTTTCCCCATCTCTTTCAGGGATGTCAAATTAGTCATAGATTCAGTCTCTTTATATAATTCCATATTTCACTGAGGTTTTGTTGTTTCTTTTCATTCTTTCTTCTTGTCTGACTGTCTTATTTCAGAAAGTCAGTCTTCAAACCCTGAGATTCTTTCCTCAGCTTGGTTTATTCTGCTATTAATGCTTGCGATTGCATTATGAAATTCTCATAGTGTGTTTTTCAGCTGTATCAGGTCAGTTATGTTCTTTTCTATACTACTTTGTCAGCTCCACATCTTTTTATTGTGACTTTTAGCTTCCTTAGATGAGTTTCAACATTCTCTTGGATCTCAGTGATCTTCATTCCCATTCCTATTCTGAATTCTATTTGTATCATTTCAGCCATCTCATCCTGGTTAAGAACTCTTCCTGGAGAACTAGTGCAATCATTTGGAGGAAAAAAGGCACTTTGACTTTTTTGAATTGTCAGAGTTCTTGCACTGGTTCTTTCTCATCTTTGTGAGGGTGAAGTTCATTCAGTCTTTACATTTTCTGTCCTTTGGATTTTTTTTCTTTTATGCCATTTGGTGACCCTGGGGGTTTGATTGTGGTTTAAGGTGGGTTCAGTTGACTGGCTTCATGTTTGAAAGATTTTAGGGGAGCAAGGCTCAGTTTGGGACTCCTGGACTGAACTGGGGAACTAGTATCAGACCCCCACTTTGTTCTCTGGCTCCTCGAGGTTAGGAACCTGCTGTGCTGGAAGGGATGAGGTGCCCCTGGACCACTGGTCACAACACTCCGATGGGTAGTGCCAGCCAAACCTACACCGTACTTTGTAGGGTGGTGGCAGTGGTATCTGTCCATGTTCACTACATGTCATTAGTAACTGCAGCTGCAGCACTGTGGGTTGTATGCTTGTCGACTGCAGCAGGGTGCTAGTGGGTTCTGGGGTGCCAGCCTCCATGTGTGTGTTTGCAGCAGTGGCTGGCATTGACAGCACTGGCTTGGGAAAACGCCCCTCCCCATAACTGTGGGTGTGTGAACCAGCAGTAATGTTAGTGCAGGGGTGGGGCACTGGTTGGTGCAGGACTGTGTGTACACTCTGAGTAAGTTCCCACGGGCAGGAGTGGCCACTCAGGAAAGGGGTAGGTCTGCTTTTCTTCATGTCTAGTTTCACGCTGGTGATAGTTACAGCACAGGAGTGGGCCCTGGCAGAAGCGGGGCTGGTGGGCTCTGTGCCCGACAATGTTCCAACTACAGTGGTGGTTCAGCAGCGGGGAGAGGGGTGGGATGCACATACACAGGCAGCAGTGGCATGGCAGGGTGCCCCTCCACGCGTGCTGGAGGGGGAGAAAAGGCAAAGTGTGCCTGCACACACACCCACCCACAGAGTAATTTGTGGGGTAGCCACGGGCGAGTGCATGTGGGCAAAGGGGCATGAAGGCAGGCTGCAGTGGGGGGTGAGCTGGTGCCTGTCCACTGAGATGGCTCTGCTGGAGTACTGTGCCCATCAGACACAGTCCACCAGCACAGGAGCTATGATGTCGGCTTCCAGGAGGTGCCTTGGGGCCACACTGCAAGCAGGTGCAGCCAGGCTGGGGTGCCTGAGGGAGGCCAGCAGATTGAGAGGTGCTCAGGTAGGATGGGCCCACTCTCATGGGCAAGACCACCCTGCAGAGTTCAGGTCCTGTGGTTCCCCTAGGGCTAAAGTCTCCTATGGGAGTGAGTTGAACCTAGGGGGATGGGCGACCGTGGCCGTGCTCCACTACAGATGCTCCCACACCAAACACTCAGTTTCTGCTCTGGCTGGAGTTCTGCTCCTACCACTTCTCTGAGCAGCTCCCCCTGCCAGTTCAAGTGTCCATGGTGGTCAAGGGATCTCCTGCTGGGATTGCAGAAGCCCGTGGAGAGAGCGAGTTGCTCCTTGTCTATTCAGCTCCCACCTTCCCCAGGAGTGTCCAGGAGCCAGAAGTGAGTCCTGGTGCTTAGTAGCCCCATGCAGGGGTTTCCTCCCGCTTCAGCCAAGCATCTGCACCCTCCCTCTGTTTGCTCTCAGTGTCTTCCCTCTGGAGACTTGCTAGGAGTGTGCCAGTATTCCCAATGCCCTGTCTGTCAGTGGGAGATGCTTGTCCTGGCTGCATCTACTCAGCCATCTGGCCCCCTCTCCCTACCTAGTTTAGAATAATAAATATGTACATAAGGCTTTGAAGGGAAAGCAGCATTCTTCTTTCTCCTGGTTCCTTCTTCCCCAAAGAAACCATTTTCAAATCTTCTAGTTGTTTCTTCCAGTATTAACTCCATATTTTTATGAAACATGTTTATTCTACTGTTTTTTTAAAATTACTTATTTATTAATGTCCTTCTATGTAAGAAGAGGATTATAGCTCTCTTACCCCCACAAACACATATCCTCCTATCCTCTCAATATGATTATATCATCATTTTTGGGGCAATGTTAGTATTCAGTATTTAAATTATTATGATTATATTATTTTCAAGTTAAGTTAGTTGGTGTGCCATGATTATATTAATATTTCCTCTATTGTACAACTTTGTTGCTTTCCTTGGTTTTTTTCATTACCCTGATTTGTCACTTCCTTAGTTTTCTATGTATCTATTGCTATTTCATGCCTGAGCTCTCTGGAAGAATTATAATTTTCTTTCAAATATGTTGACATGTATCAAATTATGTATTGGTTTAATTCTTTCCTTGGTTCTGCTCTAACATGGTCTGCCATTCATCTGTCATTCTGGACCTTCTCTTCATCATTAAATCAGGAATTCCCTTGGCCCTCTCCTGTATTAAATTCCTGTTTGCTGGATTCTAGACATCCACTTTCTTGATTTACTCTCTTATCTTAGTGGGGAATATCCTTCAGTAGCTTTCTGCATAAGGATTCACAGGAAGCAATATTTTGAGATCTTGTACATGTGGGATGATTTTCTATTATATTCTCACAATTGATTAATAGTTTGACTGAATATAAAATTGTAAAATGGTAATCATCCCCCATTCCCCTCAGGACTTTGAAGTATTTCTTCATTGCTTCCTCCTTTCAGTGTTGATGCTGAGAAGTCTGATGCTTTTCTGATCCCTGATTCTTTGAATATCAGTGAGTAGGGGACGTTTTCCATACATCGTTCTGGCACTTGGTGGCCCTTTCAATCTAGAAACTCATGTCATGGTTTATTACTTCAATAATTTCCCCCTTTGATTTCTCTCTTTCTGGAACTTCTGCTATTCAAATAAATACTGGCTGTTATACTGGTGTTATATATAATCTTACACTTTCTTCCGTTTTCCATCTCTTTGAGTTGGTTACTTCTCTCTGAAGACCTTCTTAACTTATGTTTACAGTCATCTTATTGAGTTATTTCTGTTACAATATTTTTAATTTTTAAGAGCTTTCTGTTAATATTTATTTTTAAATAGTTATGTATTCTTGTTTAAAGATATAATATTCCCCCCGTATCTCTGAGAATATTAATTATTTGGTTGTTTTTTTCCTTTTTACATTGCTTCTATTTCCTCTGATTTTTTTTCTGCTTGCTTTCCATGATACTGTGGTTCCTCAAACATCTGGCAGACACTGATTACCTTTCATATTTGAGAAGGAGGCACTGAAATGCTCAATGGGAGCTCCATGTGTGCAGGCTTATGGACTGGTGAGTTTCTGTAGGATGATCAAACAGGACCAAACTGTTCAAGTAGGAGCCTCTAAGGTCTCTTCTCTTAGATTGGTCAGTTGCTGCCCTCTCTAGCCCCAGGGCCAGCCATACCCTGCCCTCCCTGCCCCTTCCCCTACCCAAGTACACAGGCTGCCCTCCAGCCATGCTCCCACTCCTACTTGACCCCTGGAAGTGAGCAGCTGCGAGCTTCTATGTGGATATTTGCCAGGAATGCCTTTTCTCTCTTTTCAACTCTTACTTACCTAGCAGGGCTCTGTTGCAATCACTTCTTTTGTCTCCATGCTTGTTCCCCTGCTCCCAATTCCAGGGCAGAGTCAGCCTCTCCTTGTTGTCTGTCCTCACAGCACCTAGTGGCTCTCCATGGGAATCACATTCTGCAATAGCACGATTTCCTGCTTGTCTCCCATACTAACCTTCAAGCCTTTTAAGGAGCTTTCTTATTCTATTATCTGGTCCTGGTCTGGCTCATTCCTTTACAGCGGTGATACTTTAGCATCTTGGAGTAATACAGAGAGAAAAGAGGCACTGTGGAAGAAATCAAGGAAGTTTTACGGATCTGCTATCATCACAGGCATCTAAGCCCCACTCTAAGTGCTACATTGTGACCAAGACTCAAAAGTTTTAACACCCCACAAACCTTTCCTTACCCCACCATCTCCTAGTATCCTCCAGTATGGTCAGCAGATATACTCTTATCACTATCTACCATGCCCCATGACCAGTGTGGACTTATTCTCTGGAAAAACAGGAGGAAAATGCCCACTAGAGGGGTCAAAGAGGAGACCTTTGATCCCTCTCTGAAAACATCTGTCTATGGAGGTGTCAACAGGTCAGCAGAAAGTCCCAGATGGACTTGGGTTCTCCCAGAGTCTTTTCATTTGGACTCCTTGTATATCCATCAACAGATCAAGAAAATGTCAACACCACAAGAATACATATTCACTAGAGCAGGGATGGCATTTATATTTCACCTCCATTGTAGCTCCCCCTGATGACTGGTGGCTGCCTCAAGTGCTTGTTATGGGTTCTGAGGCCTTCTCCAGGCTCAGAGTGAAAGAGTCCTGTGATCAATTAATGATGTCTGCTATTGGCAGTTATTCACTATCCCAGTACCAGAGGAAAGATGAAAGTAAAATGTTCTAAGACAGTGTTTCCCAAACTTGGCTTATGATAAGAATTACCTGGAGGTACTTGTTAAAAATAGATTCCAGATTCTTCACCATGAGATTCGAATCCAAGAGGTCTGGAGTGAGGTCTTTAAATCGGTACCTAGCAAGCACCTACATGAATCATAAAATCAAGCAAGTCTGCAAACATTATTCTAAGGGAGGGTGGGTTTCCAGGACTCCCTACTCAAGAGAAGGAAATGCAGAAAGATGGAATATCAGAACCCAATCCTGGGGGAAGAAAGGGAAGAATGGCAAACTCAGGCAGACAGGACTCCAGGCCCCTACACTTTCATGAGGGCTTTGTATAAACTCTGAAGTCCTAGCTGGAGTCCTGTGACCATATCAGTGTTGGAGAATGAGCAAATCACTGAGTTTTAGAAATACACTTCTCAGGATCTTGTTTAACTTTCACTTGTCCACACTCAGATCCCTGTGCCTTACTTCTGCCACATCTGGTTTAAGATGATCTAGAGAGGCCTCAGAGGAATGGTACATGTAATCACATGAAGAAGTCACAAAGGTCTGCATTTGTCAGTCAGAAAACCAAAGGCTGAGAAGGAATGGGATCTCTCCTGTGCAGCATGAATGTCTTCTGAGCAGTCTCACCACATCCCTGACATGAGGGATCCCCTGAACATCAAACAGTTAGTTTAGACACATTTTAATAAATCCCATCTCATTGGTGGGGGTTCAGTTCCTGAAACTAGTCCCCCATCTTAATAAAATAAGAGCTCCTATAAATAGGCATAACAAATGTAGACCCAACATCTACATATGCCTATAAATAGGCATAAACAAATGTAAAATCCCAACATCAGCATTGTGTGCTTATGCTTTATGCTTTTATGTAAGGAGATGGTGGGTCTTGGATACATATTCAATGAAGAATCTATACATATATCATTTAACAAAGACTGGATAGCTAACATGAACTGAGCACTTACTCTGCACCCACAAACTATCTTAAGGCTTCCCTTAGTCAATTTTCTGTTGCTATTACTGAGTACCTGAGACTAGGTAATTTATAAAGAAAAAAATTATTTCTTATAGCGCTAGAGACTGGAAAATCCAAGGCCTAGGGGCTGCATGGGTGTGGAACTTCTTGCTAGTTAGGACTCTCTGTAGAGTCCCAAGGCAGCTCAGAGCATCTCATGGTGAGGAGGCAGAGCATGCTAGCTCAGATCTCTCTTTCTCTTCTTATAAAGCCTCTGGTTCAATCATGGGCGCCCTACCATGATGACCTTATCTGATTCTAATTACCTTTCAAGGGCCTCACCTCCAAATGCCATCAACATATGAATTCGAATATTAAGTTTCCAACACATGAAATTTGGGAAACACATACAAACCATAGCAAGCTTTTTTATGTATACATTTATTTTATCCTCTCTAAAACCCACAAGGAAGGTACCATTATTTTACCTATTTTGTAACTATGAAATTGACACACAGAGTTTATAAGTAATTCCCAAGATCACATAGCTGATATATGCCCATATTAGTTATCTATTGCTAACTTAGCAATTTAGAATAACACCATGCATCTCAGTCTCTGCTGCTTAGAAATCTAGGTGTGGCTAGGTGGGTTCTCTAACTCAGGGTTTTTCACAAAGCTGCAAAGTGTCTTCAGAGACTGCAGTCATTTTAAGGCTTGATTGGAGAAGCATCTACTTCCAAGCTCATTTACTGGCAATTGGTAGGATTCAGTCCCTTGGGCTTATTTGACGGAGGGTCTCTCTGTTTCTTGCCATGTCAGCCTTTCTGTAGGACATGGCAGTTGGTTTCCACTACAGTGAACAAGAGAGCAATTAAGGAAGAGAGAGCAAGATGGCTGCTAAGATATCTTTCTGCAGCTCAATATTGGGAGTGACATCCCATCATGGTTGCTATATTCTTTTCATTAGAAGAAAGTCCTTAGGTCCAACCCACATTCAAGGGGAGGGAATTACATAAAGGCATGAATACCAGGTGGCTGGGATCACTGGAGGCCATTTTAGAAGCTGCCTACAATAGTAGCAACGATCTAGACAGTGAGGCTCCAGAGCTGCCCTCCTAGTGCCAAGAAGCACGAGAATGATAAATGCAGAATTCAGGAATATGGTTATTCTCACTGAGGGAAGGAAGAAGATGGGATATAAGAGGAGCATACAGGTGGATGCAACAATACTGATGGTATTCTAGTTTTTAAATGGATATTCACTTTATTATCATGCTATATAATTCACATGTAGGTTATGTGAAATCTTTTGGATGCACCAAATATTATACAATAATTTAAAAACATTATCTGCTTATTTTATTTGTGAAAAGTGACAAGAACAAATGCTAACTCTGAAGAATCAAGAATATTTGTGTACTTAGATTGGTGATATGCAACAGGACTACACATAAGAAATAACTGGGGAACATTTAAAAAATAATAGATTTTATTTTTTAGAGTAGTTCAAGGTTTATAGAAAAGCTGGGTAGAAAGTATAAAGAATTCCCATATCCCCTCTTCCCACCCCCAGTTCTCCCTATTATTAACATCTTGCATTAGTGTGGTACATTTGTTACAATTGGTGAGCCAATATTTACACATTATTAATAGCTAAGTCTGTAATTTAGATTAGGGTTCACTCTTTATGTTGTGCATTCTATGAATCTTGATAAATGTTTACTGGCATATGTCTGCCACTATAATACCATACAAAATACTTTCCCTGCCTTAAAATTCCTTATGCTCCACCTGTTCATTCCTCCCTCCTCCCAAACTCCTGGAAACCACTGATCTTTTTTACTGTCTCCATAGTTTTGCCTTTTCCAGAACATTATTTACAGTAGTTGGAATCATACATTGTGGAGACATTTTCAGATTGGTTTCTTTCACTTATTAATATGCACTTAAGGTTTGTCCATGTCTTTACATGGCTTCGTAGCTCACTTATTTTTAATCACTGAAAAATATTCCATTGTATGGATATGACACAGTTTGTTTATCCATTCAGGTATTGAAAGACATCTTGGTTGTCTCCAAGTTTTTGGAATTATGAATAAGGTGCTATAAACATTTGTGTGTGCAGGTTTTTGTGTGGACATGTTTTCAACTTATGTGGGTGAATACCAAGGGACATGATCATTGGATCATATGGTAAAAGTATAGTTAGTTTTGTAAGAAACTGCCAAACTGTTTTCCAAAGTGGTTGTATTATTTTGCATTCCCACCAGCAATAAATGAGAGTTCCTGTTGCTCCTCATCCTTGTCAACATTTGATATATTATCTCTTTGTTTTAATTTGCAATTCCCCAATGATATGTGATAATGAACAGCTTATTTGTCACTTGTATATCTTCTTTGGTGAGGTGTCTATTCAGATTGTTTGCCCATTTTTAAATTGTGGTAGTTTTTTCCTCATTGTTGAGTTTTAAATGTTCTTTGAGTATTTTACATACAATTACTTTATCAGATATGTGTTTTGCAAATGTTTTCACCCAGTCTGTGGCTTATCTTTTTAGTCTCTTCACAGTGTCTTTTGTCAATTAGAAGTTTTTAACTTTAATGAAGTCCAACTGATCTTTTTTTTTCTTTCATTGATTATACTGTTTTGTTGTATCTAAAAGGTCATTGTCAAGCCCAAGGTCATCTAGTCTTTCTCCTATGTTATTTTCCAGGTGTTTTATAGTTTTGTCTTTTACGTTTAGGTCTGTTTCATTTTGAGTTAACTTTTGTGAAAGGTATAAGATCTGTGTCGAAATTCAGCTTTTTGCATGTGGATATCCAGTTGTTCAAGCATCATTTGTTGAGAAGACTGTCTTTTCTCCATTGAGTTGCCTTTGCTTCTTTGTTAAAGATCAGTTGACTGTGTTTAGGTGGATCTATCTGTGGGCTATCTGCTCTGCTCCATTTGTCTAGTCGTTCACCAATACCACATTGTCTTGATCACTATTGCTTTATAGTAAGTCTTTAAGTTAGGTAGTGTCAGTCCTCTGCTTTATTTTTCTCCTTCAATATTGTTTTGGTTATCTTGGGTCTTTTGGCTCCCTTTAGAATCAGTCCATTGGTATCTGCAAAATAACTTGCTGGGGTTTTCATTGGGATTGTGTTGAATCTATAGATTTAGTTGGGAAGAGCTGACACTCTAACAATATTGAGTCTTCTTTCTGATGAACCATGATAATTTTTAATAGCTTTATGGAGACATAATGCATACACCATAAAATTAACCCATTTAGGTTATAGAATTCAATGTTTTTTGTACATTGAATGAAGTATGTTGATAAGTTTGCACAGCCATCACTACTATCTAATTTTAGAATATATTTGTCTCCCCAGATAAACTCCACGCACATTAGCAGTCTTTCCTTATATGTCCCTGCCTCCTACTCCAGTCTTAGGTAGCCACTAACATACTTTCTGTGTCTATCGATTTTCCTATTCTGGACATTTCTGGACATTTTATATAAATGAACATTTTATATAAATACAATATATGGTCTTTGTGACTTGCTTCTTTCTTTTTTTGAAACATCGTTATGTGTTCAAGGTTCATCCATATTGTGGCACATATTAGTATGTTATTTCTTTTTAATTAGAATAATGTTTTACTGTATAGATATACCACATTTTATTTATCCATTCACTAGTTGATGAACATTTGTATTGTTTCTACTTTTTGGCTATTATAAATAATGCTACTATGAACATTTTTGTACAAGTCTTTGTATGAATGTATGTTTTCATTTCTCTTAGGTATATGCATAGGAGTGAAATTACTGAGTAACTTATGTGAAACATTTTGACGAACTGTCATATTGTTTCCCAAAGTGATTGCACCATTTTACAAATCACATTGGCAAGGTAGAAGGGCTCCAATTTCTCCACATCCTCACCAACACTCGTTATTACTTGTCTTTTGAAATTACAGCCCTCCTAATCGTTGTAAGGTGGTATCTCATTGTGATTTTGATTTGCATTTCCCTAATTACTAATGATGTAGAACATCTTTTTACGTGCTTCTTGGTCATTTGTATATCTCTCTTGGAAAAATGTCTATTCAGATCCTTTGTCCATTTTAAAATTGGGTTATTTGTATTTTTATTATTGATTCATGAGAGATTTTAAAAATACATGCTGGTTACAAGTTCTCTATTAGACAGAAAATTTGTAAATATTTTCTTTCATTCTGTGGGTTGTTGTTTCACTTTCTTGATGACATTTTTCATAACATAAAAGTTTTTAATATTGATGTGGTCCAATTTGCCAGGTTTTTTCTCTTACTGCTTGTGCTTTTGGTACAGTATATAAAAACCTTAAGAAAGTAGAAAAATAAAAGCAAATTAAACCCAAAATAAGCAGAAAGAAGGAAATATTATCTAATCAAAGTTTCCAAGGATTTACTCCTAGTTTTTGTCTAAGAGTTTTAACACTTACATTTATGTCTATGATCCATTTTGGGGTTTTTTTTGTGTGTTTTTTGAGGTAGGAGTCCAAATTTATTCATTTGCATGTGAATATCCAGTTGTCTTAGTTCTATTTGTTGAATGATTGTTCTTTCTCCCTTGAATTGTCTTGGCACTCTTGTTGAAAATCAATTGACCACAAATGTAAGGGTTTATTTCTGTACTTTCAGTTCAGTTCGATTGATCTTTATGTCTGTCCTTATGCCAGTACCACACTGTTTTAATAGAACTGTAATTTTGTAGCAAGTTTTGAAATCCAGAAATGTGGGTCTTCCAACTTTGTTCTTTTTAAAGATTGTTTTAGCTATTTTAGGTCTCTTGAATTTCCATGTGATTTGAAGATTGGCTTTTCCACTTTTGCAAAAAAGGCAAGTTGATATTTTGACAGGGACTGTGTTAACCCTGTAGATCAATTTGGGAGTATTGCCATCTTAACAATATTAAGCGTTTCAATCCATGAACATGGATGTCTTTCAGTTTGTTTAGATGTTCTTTAATTTCTTTCAACACTATTTTATAGTTTTCAGTGTACAAATCATGCAATTCTTTTGTTAAATTTATTCCTAAGTATTTTTTTGATGCTATTGTAAATGAGTTTGTTTTCTTAACTTTATTTTCAGGACGTTTATCGCCTGTGTATGGAAAGAAAACTTATTTTTAAATATTGATCTTGTATCTTCGCTGAACTTATTTAATTTTACTCTTTTTTTAGTGAATTCTTCTGGATTGTCTATCTACAAGACTGTGTCATCTGAAATAGAGATAGTTTGACTTATTTCTTTCCAATGTACTTACCTTTTCCCCCAATTTCCTTGCCTATTTATTCTGGCTAAAACTTTAGAATCCTAGTAGAATGTTGAATAAAAATGGCAAAAGTGGACATCCTTATTTTCTTCCTGATATTAGGGGAAAAATACTTGGATTTTCACCATTAAATGTACTGTGAACTGTGTTTTTTTCTTACATGTCTTTTATCATGTTGAGGAGGTTTTCTTCTCATAATTTGTTGAGTATTTTTAATTTGAAAGGGCATTGAATTCTTTCAAATGCTTTTTCTGCATTTTTGAAATGATAGTTTTTTTGTCCCTTTTTCTATTAATATGGTATATGACCTGAATTGATTTTCAAATATTAAATCAACTTGCATTTTTGGAATAAATCCCATTCAATCATAGTGTATAATCTTTTTCATATGCTGCTTCAGTTTATTAATATTTTGTTAAGGATTTATGTAAGTATATTAATAAGAAATATTAGTCTATAGTTTTCTTTTTTGTGATTTTTTTTTTGTTTTTAATATCAGGGTAATACTGGCTTCACAGAATTAGTTGGGAAGTAGTCCTCTTCTATTTTTGGGAAGATTTTAGGAAGGACTCGTATTGCTTCTTCTTTGAATGTTTGGTAGAATTCACCAGTGAAACCTTTTATGCCTGGGCTTTACTTCATGAAATGTTTTAAAACTATTAATTCAGTTTCTTTAATTGTTATAGGTATTTTCATATTTTCTATTTCTTCTTGGATAAGTTTTGGTAATTTATGTCTTTCTACACATTTCACCTAATTTATCTAATTTGTTGGCATTTAATTGTTTATAGGATTCTTTTATATATATATATTTTTATTTCTGTAAGGTAGGTAGTGATGTCCTCTCTTTCATTCCTGATTTTCATAATTTGAGCCTTCCTTCCCTCCCCTCATTTTTTTTTGGTAACATTAGCTAAAGGTTTATCAATTTTGTTGATCTTTTCAAAGAACTAACTTTTTTCTTTATTGTTTTCTATTCTTTATTCCATTTTTTAAATCTAATCTTTCTTGTTTCCCTCTTTCTGCTTGTTTGGGTTTAGTTTGTTTTTATGTTCTGGTTTCTTGAGGTGGAAGTTTATTGATTTGAGATCTTTCATATTTTTAAAATTTAGGCATTTTCAGCTATAGATTTTCCTCTGACCACTACTTTAGCTGCATTTTATAAGTTTTAGTATGTTGTGTATTTGTTTTTATTTATCTCAAAGAATTTGTAAATTTTCCCTGTGATTTCTTCTTTGCCCACAGGTGATTTTGCTAGCGTGTTGTTTAATTTCCACATATTTGTGAAGTTCTCAAATTTTCTTCTGTTATTGATTTCTAATTTGATTCCCCTGTGGTCAGAAAACATATTTTACTTTGTATAATTCCAATCCTTTTAAATTTATTGAAGCTTATTTTTTGGCTTACTTTGAGGTATATCCTAAATAATGTTCCAATGTGTGCTTGAGAAGAATGTGTATTCTGCTGCCATAATGCGGAGTGTTCTATAGATGTCTTTTAGGTCTAGTTGGCTTATAGTGTTGTTCAAGTCTGCTATTTCCTTCTAGCTCTTTTGCCTAGTCATTCTTTCCATTATTGAAAGTTGAGAGTATTGAAGTCTCCAACCATTATTGCTGAATTGCCTATTTCAATTCTGTCAGTTTTTGCTTTATGTATTTCGGGTGGGTCTCTGTTGTTAGATGCATACATATTTATAATTGTCATATCTCCCAGATGGAGAGACTCTTGCCAATATAAAATGTTCTTCTTTAGTAACAGGGAAACTTTTTTCTACAAGTAAGCTAGGGCTGGGGCTGGGGCCCCAGTATTCTTGGCCTGCTGTGCTTAGTGTAGAGCTTCTGTCCTATGAATGGGTCTGGGTGGGGGAAAGGAGGCTGGTCTTCTCTGCAGTGTCAATCATAATAGAAATTCTGCAACATGGGGCTAGAGATTACAAAGGCCAGTGGTCAGCCCCTGCCAGGGTGAAATCCTAGTCCCAGAGTGGCAGCTGAGGGGAGTGGGAGCCTTCTTCTTGGCCACACCAGTTTGTGGTAGAGCTTCTGTAATATGGAGCAGGGTATGAGGTTGTGGGGGGACGGGGAAGGGGATAGGTTTTGGCTCAGATGCCATAGACTCTCACTGTTCTTACGAAGATTAGGTAGATTTTCCTGAATGACTATTTCCCCCTTTGCCTTATACTCTCAGGGCAATTTCCAGATTATTTCTAAAATACAATTTTCACCAAATTTTTGTTTCTTTGGAAGAAAGTCTGCCAAGATTTTTACCCTGCCTCTCTGAAAGTTCAGCCATCCATGACAAATTTTTAAAAGAATAAATAGGACTAGGTAGAGTCTGTTTAGTTTGAATACCACTTAAACCTCCTGACTGTTGAGGTTGCCATTTCCAGAAATGACTAAAAACAAGACATAGACCTTGGCAGTACCAAATTTTAAAGAAATAAGATTTGGCTGCTGAGTGGCCAAATCTTTGCCTTTTACTTCTCTGAGAGATCAATCTTATTACTCAGCAACTGAAAATTATGGCAGCAATAAAAGCACAATTGCATCTGTGTGAAGGGCTAACCCAGCTCAGTGTTTTGGATTGCTTATGAGCTCTGTGGGCAAATGTCAAGGCAAGAGTCTGATTAGCAAGAGACCATAGATTTTTTTTTTTTGAATTCTAATTATGTAGTTAAAAGGGAAAGTAGAACTTCGTAGAAATAAATAAAGAACTGCCATTCTCAAACTGGGTGATGCTTGTCAGCAGAAGATGTAGTGGTGGGCTGATGTAGGCTGGAGAGGTCTCAGATCCAGAGGTTAGCATGCTTACTGGGCAAAGGTATTTGAATGTGTATTATTAGAAGGCCAAAGGCATCCCACCAGCCAGGCAAGGAGATGCTGGGAGAGAAGAATGATGAGTAGTCTTGGCAGGTGGTCGGCTCCAGGGACATCCAGCTGTTTCCTATTCTTCACAGCCCTAGGAGAGTGGAGACTGAGGCATGAGCCAGATCCCATTGTTGATGGGGCACAAAGTCAGAATAGGACCCAGCACCAGGCTGGCAAGGATAAATCATGAACAATAAGCTAGAGGAATCTTAAATTCTCCCAAGTACCTAATGATTGGATCTAGAGCTTGAGGTGAGAGCTGATTAGCTATAGCTATAGGCATTCCAGACCCTTAGTGGAAGAGAATTATATGGAAGAATGCAGCTCTCTTTAATGGACAACTCAGATAATAATAACCATGATAGTAATAGTGGTAGTGTCAGCAGCAACAAACACTTATATAGCACATACAATGTGCCAGTCTCTCTTCTTGACATATATTTAATCTTTACAAAAAGTAAATCTAGCATCACCTCCATTTTAGAGATGAGAAATCTAGACACAGAAAACACGTAAGCATCAGCATGTATGGGAGCCAGGGTTCAAGTCCAGGTAATCTGGCTTCGTGGTCCATGTCTTAACCCCTGCACACTACCACATCAGATGTCTAGGAATCTATTTTCTCATCCTTAGACAAGAAGAACAATAGATACCTTCTCAGACTGTAGGTGGGAGTAAATGAATGTGGAAGCACACGTAAGCTAAGAATTACAGCCTTTGTGCTTGTTGTTGTTTATAATACCCCCAGCCATCCCTCAAATACAATCCCTTTTGCCAGCTTTTTGTAATAATTGAAAATGAGCTGGAGATGGAAGGCTTCACCTCTGTCGTAATATTTTATTGCTTAAGATGGGTAGGGCACACAGGTATTCATTGCATTATTCTTTATAGCTTTTTGTATCCCTCAAATATTTCATAATAAGCTAAAAAACCAAAATGAGTATATGCCAGGGTGGGGTAAGGAGAGTGGACATCAGAATACATAACCCTAGCATGGTCTTAATGCCAACTTTGTTGACTTGACACTATGGCTCTTGGGCCACTCTAGTTTTCTAGACACCATCTGGAAACATCTGGAAAGAAAACAAACATTTCAGGCAGCGAGATTTTACATTGGGAAAAGGGAGCCGAGAAGGAGAGGACAGAAAAGTAGGAGAAAAACTAGCCAGAGTATTATGTGCTAGAAGAAGCCGAGGGAAAAGGGCAGAGAAAGGCTTTCGAGAGGCTGAGCATGATGAGAAGCAGGGAAAGGCCACTTAATGAAGCAAGTAGAAAGCCCCTAGTGATCTTCCAGAGGGCAGCTTCAGAGTCTGTCAATAAGTCACCTCTTTCTACAGTAAGATTGATATATTTTATCCACAGATAATTGATACACTTTATATATGCTATATATAAATATATATCACAGATAATTTACATATAATATAATATATAAAATATATTATTCAATTGGTTTAGTAAAGGATAGATCCCAAGGAAAAATTGTCACCAAGGATGAAAGAGGAACTATTAATAAAACATAATCATAACAAAGTTTAGCTTAGCATCTTGGAATTCCAGGCAAAAAGTGAAATACAGAAGCTATAAAGCTCAGATAATTGGAATGAAAGCCACAGGCCTGTTCCTCAAGATAAGCATTTTTTCCTCATCTAGAGTTGGCCTTTGATACCTCGGGATGCTTGAAAGTAGAAAAGGGTAGTTTAAATTGCCCTTAAAAAAGGGAACCCCTCCAAAAAGGGATCAAAGTTAGAATGCATCTTAAAAAATAAAATATTATTAAAATAAGTTTATTTTATTTTACACTTAAAATTGAAGTTGTATATGTAACTATCTGCCCACTCTTTGGATGAATAGAGTGAACCAACTGCTGAATTTTTTTGGTAGAATTTTTCCAACAAAAGTATATAATAGAATGAAATAACATTCTCAAATTCATGTTTGACTTTGGCAGCATGATCATAAAAAGGGTGTTTTTTTTCCAAAACTCTTTGAACACTCTATCAATTTTCTCAAGAGCTTCTCTTATTCCTTTGATATTCAAACCATTCTCTTTCAAAGTCTTCACAGTATCATCGCCCTTGCTGTTTTCTCCTATCGAGTTGTTAACTGCTCGAACTCTCCCAAATACTGATTTGTCAAAGCCCTTGCATACGACGCCAGCAGTCCTTTCCCTTCACTTTCAGAGACTTTATGAAATCCTGCTTTTTTGTGATATTTTCAATTATACTTTTGCAATCAGCTTGCATTGTATTCCCAGGATATTGATCATCTGTCAACCAGTGAGAGGCTGAGCAATGAAGACATTGATGGGACAGGAAGGAATAGACCCTAGTGGGAGTGTGGGAGGGATGTGAAAGACTGAGGATTCGTGTCCTAAGTGGCGACCTCTGCTGCCCTAGGTGACCTAGTCATGGCAGGGGTTCAGGTAATGAATGCCTAAATAAGAGCAACCCCTGTACTAAACTCTTAAAGTGTTTCTCACATGGCTCCTTACAAAGATGACCACTGTGGTAAAGAAGCAGTAAACAGGCCAGGCACAGTGGCTCATGCCTGTAATCCCAGCACTTTGGGAGGCCAAGGAGGGTGGACCACGAGGTCAGGAGTTCAAGACCAGCCTGACCAACATTCAAGACCAGCCTGACCAACATGGTGAAACCCCCGTCTCTACTAAAAATACAAAAGTTAGCCAGGCGTGGTGGTGCGCGCCTGTAGTCCCAGCTATTTGGGAGGCTGAGGCAGGGGAATGGCTTGAACCCGGGAGGCGGAGGTTGCAGTGAGCTGAGATTGCACCACTGCACTCCAGCCTAGGCAATAGAGCAAGACTCTGTCTCCAAAAAAAAAAAAAAAGCAGTAAACAATATCAATATGCTTAACAGCAGGTGTACAGCAAAATTGGTGGCACATTTTATATGGCTGTTTCTCATCACCACTGCTGATAAAAGTTGGGGCAGAATGTCCAAACACAGTTTAGTGGAGGTGATTCTGTGAGGGGCTGACCTTAATATGGTCCAGCATGTAGTCTGCCTGTATTAGTTATCTATTGCTGTGTAACAAATGACTCCCAACTTATTGACTTAAAACAACAGACATTTATTATCTCATAGTTTCTGTGAGTCAGAAATCCAGAAGTAGCTTAGCTGCAGGTCAGCCAGGGCTGCAGTCATCTGAACATTACCTGAGTCTGGAGGGTTTATTTCCAAGCTCGTTCATGTATCGGTTGGCAGAAAGTTTCAGTTCTTGCTATGTGGGTCTTACCCTAGGGTTTCTGATGACATGACTTCCTCCAGATGGAGTGATCCAAGGGAGAGGGAGGGGAAGCAACCAAGACAGAAGACAGTGTCTTTTATAACTTGATCTTAGAAGTGACATACCATCATTTCAGCAGTATTCTATCAGTCACCTGGTACAATGTGGGAGGTGACTGCAGAAGGGTATGAATTCCAGGAGGTGGTAGTCATCTTTGGTGGGAGACAATCTTGGAAACTGACTACTGCACTGCCCCTGGGTTGATTGGCCATGAGGTAGAGGCAGTTTTAATATTGGAGCAAATAACTGGGAAGAGGCAAGAGGTTGAGAGAAGTGGAAAGGGAGGGAATAAATTGAAAGAACTCATGGAGCAAGGGGTGTGGAGGCTGTGGCAGGGCTGCCCCAGACAGTTGTGCTAGCTGCGCACTGCACTATTTTAGGAGGTTCCATTTACACAGACAATATATTAGGTGCCTTGAGTGAACACAAACACAGCATCTTCTTGGCAGAAGTTTGACATGGAAGGGGCTTCACTATATTCACGTCTTTATCATACAGAAATGACCCAGATGTTTCTGGAAGCTGGGTTTGTGGAGCTCGTTCTTTGTGTTGGTCAGGTGGGAGGTGGCCACTCAGTGAGGGGGTCTAACTGGCATCTGTGAACTCTTGGCTCTGGTGTGATGCTCCTTTCTTCTGCTGAAGGAGCCAATGGAGGTGAGTATTATGGGGGTGTCACAGGAAATCTGGCTGCACTTGGGGACGGCAACATAACTCGCTAAGGAGGAATAGTGAGGCAGAGCTGCTGTTTTTCTTTTTAGAGTCTGCAGTTCCATTTACACCTCTGTTAAAAAGAGTTGACAGAGACACGATGACTCTGGAATGAAGCCCCGGAGAATATCAAGCCAGAGATGGGAAGCCAGAGAATATCAAGTTATATTTCTGTAACCATCAATGACTTGCTGTATTGCTCTGTGTGATGGGCTGAAATGTGTCCCCCCAAGATTCATATGTTGAAGTCCTAACCCCAGTGTCTCAGAACGTGACTTTATTTGGAGACAAAGTCTTTAGAGAGGCAATAAGGTAAAATGAGGTCATTAGAGTGGGTCCTAATCCAGTATCACTGGTTTCCCTGTAAGAGGAGATTAGGATGCAGACACCTATGGAGGGAGGACTTTGTGAGGACACAGGGAGAAGACAGTCATCTGGAAGCCAAGAAGAGGGGGGGGCCTCAGTAGAAACCAATCATACCAACACCTTGATCTTGGACTTCTGGCCTCTAGAATTGTGAGAAAATAAATGTCTATCATTTAAGCCACTCGTCCTATAGTACTCTTACGGCAGCCCAGCAAACTATTATACCCTGGACAAGTCTTTATCTTGTATGTGTTCTGGTCTTGCAGTGCTTATAGTGATAGTACC
The DNA here is from genome assembly GCF_028878055.3 of Symphalangus syndactylus. Classification (NCBI taxonomy): domain Eukaryota; kingdom Metazoa; phylum Chordata; class Mammalia; order Primates; family Hylobatidae; genus Symphalangus; species Symphalangus syndactylus. The sequence goes on from NC_072441.2 coordinate 142,988,209, forward strand.
TCATTGGCATGATGTGTGCACATAATGGATATCATGATGAATGTTGCACATATGGCTGCTGCTAACACACGTGGTGCTTTTGTGTAAATTAAAAAAAGATGCCCTGGCCTGACGCAGTGGCTCATGCCTGTAATCCCAGCACTTTGGGAGGCTGAGGCGGGTGGATCATGAGGTCAGGAGATCAAGACCATCCTGGCTAACACAGTGAAACCCCGTCTCTACTAAAAAAAAACAAAAACAAAAAGAAAAAAAATTAGCTGGGTGTGGTGGTGGGCACCTGTAGTCCCAGCTACTCAGGAGGCTGAGGCAGGAGAATGGCGTGAACCCAGGAGGCAGAGCTTGCAGTGAGCCAAGATCGTGCCACTGCACTCCAGCCTGAGCGACAGAGCAAGTGTCCATCTCAAAAAAAAAAAAAAGATGCCCTTCTCCCAGGTGGCTGCAGTTTTGTCCTGGTATGCTTGGCTTGGTGAGGTAAGCATGGGCTAGATTCCAGTGCTCCCTTGCCCTTAGACTAGGCACACTTGTGCTGGGCACAACCTGCATGTCCTCACATGGTGACTGTGCCAATACAAGGAGCTCTGGATGCCCAGGAAGGAGGGTGGGACACTAGCTCTGACTGGAGCAGTCATTCATGCCACTGCTCTCAAGGGGAAGGTTGAGATGACATCCCTTTCTCCTCATTGCCCTTTCCTAGAACAAACTCAGTGAAAAACTTCAGCAAATGATGCATTAAACTTTTAAATTTACAACACACTTAGCAAGTCTACTATACCTTAATAAGATAACACACCAAAAGGTTGGAGAGAGCTCCTTTTAAACATTTTATGAATTCATGGCTCTGTACTCACTGCCTCATTCTCATTCTCAACTACCGATACTTACAAACCCAGAAATTTACATATTCATGTGTATAGAAATACCACCTAGCTCTCTATATAAATACATTTTAATATCACTTTGAGGAAATCTGTAGACCTGGCTACCTTGCCACAGGTTAATGAATATTTGGTTAGATAAAACTGGCTCTTCCTTGACACATTTCCTCCTGCTAAGCCAAAAGCTCAGGAGATGCCATAATTCTCTTCCCTTTACGTGGCACCCTCAAGGTAGCTCAGGAGAGCTGGAGAAGCTCAGGAAGTGGAGTCAAGCAGCCTGAACTGGGACTTGGTGTGGTCATGGGTGGCTGGGGCAAAGTGCTAAGATAGATCTGTGCCCTTCTCCGTGAGACTTTCTGTAGCTGAGGGTGCTACTTATGGCTTACACCTGCTGATACCTGCAGCTCTGTTCCTGCGACTTTCCCCAGAACTACGGGAGGCCCCTTTGCATGTGCTGGAGGAGCAACACCCCTGGGAGTAGCCTTCAACCAATGATTGGTGGGGCTTGTGTATAAAACACCCCCGCATCTCTGCTGGGTGTGTGTACCTGTGATCGTTTTGAGGCATGTGTTTTACAGCATTTTCCAGAGTTTCCTCGTGGGGTTATGCGGCGGTCCCTCTCTGTGGGAGCTGGCTTAATAACACACAAATGTTGGTTGCTTGCCTTTTCCTGTGTCACTTTCTCATTCCTCTACTGGTGTTTCTGGGGCCTCTCAAAATAAATTATTAGTACTTAAATTCTGTCTTAGGGTTGGCTTCTGGGGGAATCTAAACTCTATCCCCCTCCATATTATAAAAGACTCTGCTTCAAACTTTAGATAGAGTCAGCTAATTGCTCTGACCCAAAGAGCCTGGCCAGAGTGGTTCCTGCCACTAATTTGCTGCTGTAGGGTACATTTATGGCTCGCAGCCTGAAATACATCCTGTGTGTTTTACCTACTATGTCTGTAATATCCTATGGACTGGATATTATTATCCCATTTATAAATTTTGAGGTTCATAGAGGAGTCAAGTTTAGGAAGTGGAGGGATGGAAAAGCAATTCACAGCCATTGCATACCTATTATAATCTAGATCAAGCTTATCCAACCTGCAGCCCAGGACAGCTTTGAATGTGGCCCAAAATAAATTCATAAACTTTCTTAGAACATTATGAGATTTTTTTTTTGCATTTTTTTTTTTTTTTTAGCTCATCAGCTGTCATTAGTGTTGGTGTATTTTATGGTGGCCCAAGACAATTCTTCTTTCAATGTAGCCCAGGGAAGCCAAAAGATTGGACACGCCTGCTCTAGGTGCTTTATATACTTAAAATAAAAACTTAATTTTGAAAGAATAGGAAAGTTGCAAAAATAGGATAAAGCATTTTTGTGTATTTCTTACCTCACTTTCATCTTACAAAAACACATCGTTGGTGTACATACATTTATTTCCTAGCTCTGTCTGATGAAAGCAACGATGCTACAAGCAATGATACCTCAGTAGCAACAAGCATGTCCAGCACCCCAGTCTTGGTCTCTAAACAACGTTCTCCATTAAACGGAACCAGGGTTCCTGGGGGAAACAGCTGATTCTAGGGCTGAGAATGGAAAATACAAGATGAGCTTGGAATACCTGGAGGCTTGTCAAAAGAACAGAGGGGCCAGCCTGATGGAGCTCCTGTTGGCCGAAGCTGAAATAACTTGAGAAGCAAAATAATAATGTTGGTATTGGACTTTAAGCCGGATAATAAACATATACACTAAAATTTTAAACTTTTTACAACCCCATGAATAGATATTATTATCCTCAGTTTATAAATTCTTGAGGTAATGGAGGAGTCAAGATTCAAATCTAGGTTCAAATAGGAACAAAGCTCCACTGTACGTCCCCATTGTGGGAGGGCAAATAGAGTCTCTCCAGGCATTAAAGCTTTCACTTCTGCTTTGAGTTGAGCAACATGCAAACCTTTACCCATGCGAGAGTGGGTTCTATTTTCTTTCTCCACCTTTCCATCTTTCCAGCAAACCTGTAAGTCCTACTGGCCTCACACTGACTCACAGTGTCACTGTTTTGTTTACTCTACCAGCTTAAATCAGAGGTCACTTGGCAAGAGCTTTACAATAATCCCCCTTTTAAAAGTCTACTGATGCTCCAGTTGTTTTAGAGCAACTCTTCCATTCTCATCTATAACTCAGACACAGTCTCACGTCCTATCTGGGGAATTCCGGGGGATGGGAGGGAGTTAAAATAAGAAGTAGAGAGGGCAGGGGGGTGGAAACTTGACATCCCATTCTTAATCACCCCTCTGTGCCTTGATGCCTTCCTGATAGCAGGTGTACTGATTCCTTGTTTGTTCAGATTTCCTGGGGGGTGGTGAAGAGAGCTAAATACTCCCACACGACTATAAAAATAACGAAAGTGATGAATGGCCCCAAACAGCAAGGAAGGGAAGAAAGGCATTCCTTTCCCGCTTTTCCTGGGCTGTAGATAAATCACATCTGTCGTGGCTGGGGCCGTGGAGCTCTAGCTGTGATGTGGTTGGGGTGGCTAGCTGCCAGACCCTCCTCCCCTTCCAGCAAGGAGGCTGACCCTGCTGGCTAATTTCGAAAAGAAAAAAGGAAGCAGGGGTCCATTCCTTTTAACGGCTCAAGGCCTGGACTCTCTAGGGCCTCAGGGCCTTCACCTCCACACTGGTGCTGCTTCCTTGTGGACAGCAGAGCCAACCTGTGTGCTTAGGGCATGCCTGTCCTTTGCTGCACCTGCAGCTGACTGCTTAGATGGGTTGAATGCAGACTGGCCCAGAGGCAGAGCGATGCCTGAGATGACCTCTGACAGGCTCCTTCCTGTCACAAGTTTGCATCACAAGATGGGTTTGGAGTTCTGGCCCAGAATCAGTCAGTGATAAAGCTTTGCCATTTTAGAACTATAAAGGGAAGCGGTGGGCCAAAACCTGGGAGTCACCCTTGACTCTTCCTTCCTTCGCATTTCCTATGTCCCATAGGATTCCCTATCTTAACAATCTGATCTCTTTAACATCTCCTAGTTGTGCCTCTCTCTTTCTAGGGCCCTTGCCTTAGGGCAGCCCCCTCCTCTCTGCCTGAATTGATGTCGGGACTTTCTGGTGGTCTCCTGTCTCCACTCACATCCTCTCTAATTCACATTCTACAAACAGCCAGAGCAAGCACTCATCTCAGTACACATCTCCCCCAGTTAAAACCTTTCTATGGCTCCCGTTGTCACGAAGACAAAATCCACATTTAACTGCATGGGTGTACGTGGTCTTGCATGACCAGGCCCCTGCTTCTCTCTCCCGCTTTGTCTCTTATTGCTCTTCAGCAGCTCTAAGCTCTGAGACAGCTGAATCTCCCTATGAGTCCCTAAATAAGACTTGCTTTTTCTTGCCTTCTATAGGTGCTCAAACTTGTTCCTATTTATTGTTAGAGCTTCAGCTGCAGCGTTACTTCCTCTAGGAAGCGTTTCTAAGGCTAGCTTAAAGAGGTCTGCCTCTGCTGTCACAAGGAAGCCTCCTGACATTATCCATCTTGCAATCTCATCAGACTCCTTAATAATAAGGTTCGTCCAGATGCTATTCTAGCACATGAGCTGACTAATTGAATGCTCATACCCATCTTCTGTTTAGCATCTTCATTTTACAGATGATGACGCTGAGGTACAAAGCAGTTCGGTGACTTTCCCAAGGTTTCAGAACTTGTATGTGACAAAGTCAGGCTTGAGCTTAGCCCATGCCCTTGACCACTGTGCTGTACCATGTGTGTTAAGTGACTAGCAGAGAGGATTGCTTTCTCACAGTTACGTAATTTTCCTTTGAGCAGCTGGGCTGAGCTCCTGGAGCTGTAATCAGAATCTCTAGAGTTGCACCTGAACTGGAAGGCCTTCCAGATTGGCAAGTTATATCCTGAGCATGGACCACCTGCTTTTATAGATAAAGTTTTAATGGGACACAACTACATCTGTTCATTTACACATTGTCTGTGGCTGCTCTGGTGCTACAATGACAGAGCTGAATGATGACAGAGAACTTATGGCCTGCAAAGCTTAAAATATTTACCATTTGGCCCTTTAAGAAAAGCTTTGTAGACCCCTGTCAGACAACCCCATATACTTAGTAAATGGCTGAGCTGGGATGGGGACAGAAACCTTTCAGGCTCCAGACTCCAGAACTTCCAAATTCTGCACACCAACTTCCAAAGCATCTCCCTGCAGCCAGGTGCTGGGACAGGTTACACACAGTAGCCACAGGAATATGAAAGGTGGGAACAAGGACCATACATACCTTGAGCTCCGTCAGCTGCATTCCTCCTTCTTCCCTACCCACCACTCTGTATTGTCCCCTTCCTACTCAGTGTCTGATGTCTTAGCTGAGGCTGTTGGTCTGCAGCACTCGTGGGCCTCTGCATCAGAGTCTCCATCCCCTTGTTAAGCCCAGTTCCTTCTAGAACAGCTGGGCAGCCTCCTTTTGCCTGGTGCCAGCTCGCTCCCTGTAGGCAGGTGCCAAGAATTGAAATCCAGATCTCCTCCAGCCTACTCCCTCCTCTGGGCCCCGTCACTCCACACTGGAGAGCCACAGATGGAGTTCGTTATAAAAGTGCATCAATAAATGGAATTGGGGACTGGGTGCAGTGGTTCACGCCTGTAATCCCAGCACTTTGGGAGGTTGAGGCGCGCAGATCACCTGAGGTCAGGAGTTCACGACCAGGCTGGTCAACGTGGTGAAACCCCATCTCTAAAGTACAAAAATTACCTCCTGGGCATGGTGGCAGACACCTGTAGTCTCAGCTACTTGGGAGACTGATGCAGGAGAATCACTTGAACCTGGGAGGCAGAGGTTGCAGTGAGCCGAGATCGCACCACTGCATCCAGCCTGGGAGACAGAGCGAGACTCCATCTCCAAATAAAATAAAATAAAGTGAAATAAAATAAAATAAAATAAGGAACTGGGGAAAGAGAAGATTCCTGGCATAGAGAAGAGCTTGTGTGTGTGTGTGTGTGTGTGCGCGCGTGCATGCACGCATGTATGCACAGGAGTGTGTGTCTAGGGGCACTCAGAAAGGTGGGAGTGGAAGGAGGGCTTTGCAGAGAGAGAGAGGGCAAAGGCCCCAGGAAGGGAGGATCGTGTGGGGCCGTCAGAAGAAGGTTGATTTAAAATCAATTTTCTGGCCAAGAAGAATCACTCTTGCCAGAGTGAAATATAATGTGAAATAGGAAAGAAAGGCAAGCTTGGGCTCTGCCATAATATGCCTCTAGCCTTCCTGCTTATGAAGCAAATAAATAACCTTCTCCATAGGGCAGCCAGTCCAGCTGTGTTATCATAGCAGGGGCAGATGCAAGGTGCAATTGGCTTTGGTCACCAGACTGGAGACGTCAGACTCAAGAGGGATAAGGCCCACGAGGGTGGCCCTGGCCCTGCACGTGAGTGGCCTTAGCATCAAACCATCTTAGATACCAGACTCACTGTGAACTCATCCTTTGGGCTTTAATTCTGATATTAGAATTATTCTGATTCCCAATGACAGAAACCCAATTGTCTTTTGTTTAGATTACCAGTGGCTCTTGTAACCTATTTGGCAAATGCTGAAGCTACCAAATCTCAGGCCTGGCAGGGGCTCAGACACTCCAGTGACCTCTGTCTCTCTGGAATGTCAACTGAATTCTGCCAGGTGGGCTTTCTCCATCGGCTACTCCTGACAAATCCTAGGATTCATCACTAGAGAGGCAAATACTCTATTTCCTTGGTTTTAATTGGAGAAATCCCAGGGGGGGACTCTGATTGCCCTAGCTTGGACTCATGCTCTCTTCTGGTCTCACTGAAATGAAACGGTTGGGGCTGAGAGAGAGAAATGATCCCCAAAGAAATGGGTGTGTGGTTACCAGAAGAAGGAAGGGCCTGGACACACCAACTGTGGATGTCCACCACAGTGCCTGAGTTCCTGCCTTCTGCCTCTGCCACCCCAGCTTCCCAGCACCAAAGTCTTGCCCTTAAATCTTAAAAGTGTTGTCTACCCTTCCTGCCCCTGCATCCCTCTCTCCTCTGCCTCTTGCAGTCTGACTTCTACCCCACCGTGCTGTAGCAAATCTCCCTCGAAGGATCTGACCAGAGGAATCATCAGAGAAACCGCACGGTCTCATCACACTCTGTTGGTCTCTCTGTGGGTTTGTACGGTTATTATCTGCCTGTAGCTGCGGGACGGTCTCTTGCCATCCTTCTTGTACCTGGGAAACGTGCTTTCCACCGACCTCTTGGACTGTTCCTTCTCAGTTTCTTTCTCTGGGTTTTCTTCTTTAGCCCATCCCATAGTTACAGGATTTTCCCAAAGTGCTGCCCTCTTTCTGTCTTCATCTCAGCACTCACCTTTAGTGATTTTTAATTACTCTCAGGGCTACATTAATAGAAGTTTAGTAGCTAGAGAAAGGGAGTTCATGTTTCTGCTCTGTAGGCAGACCTGGTCTGTGGTAATGGTCTTCAATCTGGACAGGGTGGTTTTAAAGGAGCATTGAAAGACTGGTATGTGTTGACAGGGTTATAACTAGAGTGGTAAGAAGACTCAATACTGGGTCATATGGGGAAAAAGGTAGTGATTGGAAATACTTAACCTGGCCAAAAGAAGCACGAGAAGGCTGCTTCTAGGGTTGTCAGCTTCATGGGTGGGGTGGGGTGGGTCTTAGAGCATTGCCAGAAATTCCAGGGCAGCTAATGTCATCTCTGTGTCCTTGGGGCTCGTCCAGGCTTCAGCATCAGAATTAGGGCTGCACATAGACTAATTCTGCACCAGCTGTCTAGCTGGGCCATTCTGAATGAGAGAGGACTACCCCCTGTCCCCATCCTGGGAAGCAGGCTTGCAGAGATGGGCAGATATAATTTACCACACTCTGGAGGGCTGGTAGTCAGCAGGGAGGTGTGGCTTTCTGATACTTACAGGTCCTCTGATTCTCAAGTCACTGAGACTCTCTGGCTTAGAGATGAGATTTTATGGGAGGCAGGAGTCCTCTCATTCCTAAAGGACATTGGGTGGAATCAGTGAGCCCCTCCTCCCCTGGGTCACCTGGGGCTCATTCTGTGTTTAATCTCATCCTCCGCCCAAGCTTCGGGGGACCTTATTTCTCAGTTTATTTAATTGTTCAAATAATACCTATTATTGTTATTATTATCTATTATTATTATAGCCTACCTGCTATAGGCCATGCCGTGTTCTAGGTGCTAGGGACACGCCGTATGTAATAATTAGAATAACAACACATACAATAATAATAATAGCAGCATGCATAGAGTGCCTGTTATGTGCTAGGAACATCAAGGTAAACAAGTCACGCAAGGTCTCTGCTCTCCTGGAGCTTATATTCCAGCAGAAGAGATAAACACTAGCAGGTAAAGACACTTTCATCTTAATAAATGCTGTGATGAGAATAAATTGGGTAATGAGAGGAGATGGGATGGGGATTAGGGATGCAGACGGAGATCATTTAGAAAGGGTGTTCAGGGAAGTCCCTGTAGAGAAAGGGTTTAACTGAGACATACAGGATAAGGAGAACCCTGCAAAGGGGAAAAAAAACCATTCTAAGTGAGAAACAAGGACCTGGACTGCAAGTGCAAAGGCCCCAAGGAGAGAGCAGGTTTGGCTTGTTTGCGGAACAGAAAGAGGCCAGAGTGGCAGAAGCCAGTGAGTAGGAGAAGGGTGGTGTGCAGTGAGGTCACAGATATGGGGATGGAACAATGCAGAGTTGGGAAGGCTGTGCAAGGGAATTAGGACTTGCATATGGAGATGATATGATCAGTCATGCATTTTTACAAGACCGTGTTTGCCTGGAGGGTGGCCAGACAGTGGATGGGAAAGAAAGGTGAGGACGGAGCCCAAGTTCTGGGTAAAAGGCCATGGCAACAACCCAGGAGGGAAGAGATGGCTGCCTGGACTAGGGAGGTAGAGGGAGAGATGGGCAAAAGTGGACTGGGGTATATTTTAGAGAGAAAGCCACAGATCTTTTTATGGATCAAGTGGAGAGAAGAGAAAGGGAAGAATCAAAAATGAATCTATGGCTTGGGGCCTGAGCAACGGGGTCCATGGTGGTAGCATTACCAAAACAGTGGTTCTTGGGGTGGAGGAGGGTGAGATATGGGGAAGTGAGGAGTGAGAGGTAGGCCTTGGCTCGTGGTGCCACCACCCCAACACTGGTCATCAGTAATCAGGGCTAATGGCTGCTACTCAGAGATACTCTGAAGCCAGCTCTGTGATCCAACCGGGATGATTCCAAAGCTGTCCTGGGGCCTTGGACACCTTTCCAGCAGGATAGAGTCCAAGGTCCTTCTTGTCACTCAAATCCCGTGAGATCTGGCCCCTGCTCTCCTCACCACCCCATTGTCTCTCATTCTCCCCAAGTACTCGACAGCATAGCCAGACCTAAGAGAGCCTCCCAAGTTCTGTGCTCTGTCCAACACATTTTTGGGTGCCTACCATATACTGTATTGGGCGCAGAAGACATAGAGAAAAAAACAAGATGGCCCTGGACCTAAAGAGCTTATTTTCTGGGGTAGATAAATAATTATTATAGAACAGCATGGTGAGGAGATGGCAGAGGCACCCTCAGGACTTTGTTGGGAGAAAGAAGAGAGGCAATGGCCCAGGTTGGGGCAGTCTGTGCAATCTGCTTCCTCTTCCTGGTCATCTTCAAGAGCTGCTTCTGGGAAGCCAATCTTGACCTCTCCAGAAGACTGCACACTCCTCCCTTCTTCCTCCCTCCTTACGCTTTCCCGAGTATGACCCCCCACGACAGTGCCTGGGTTGTACTTCATCTGTTTCTCTATATGTCATTCCTACTGGTCTTCCACTCCTCCAGAGCAGGGCTCCTGCTATTTCTCCATGGCGCCTGGCCATGGCCTGCCACAGGTTCCAGGTCTGGTTTGTGCCCTCCCCCCTACCCATTGCCCTGCAGTGGGAGATGGAGGCTCCCATTTGGCTACTGAAGAAAAGACTATTTCATGGCTGTCAACCTATGCTTCCTGCCTGGAAGACGTCTCGGCTTCTTCAGTCTGACAGCTGCTCCTCCTGCCTCTGGCTGCCAGAAAAGCTCAGCCTGCTTTAAGGAGGGACCAGACTTTCCACTGAGGCCAATACATGGGAAATGTAATACATAGGAGTTGAAAATGTCTACATACACAGAAAACATTCAAAGACGTAGTATCCAGAGAGCATGATGGTTTTAAACTTGTTTTTATTTTTTTGGTTAAGAGGTTAACCTAAGTCCGTGTGTACTGGGGACAGGGGGCAGCACAAACCACTTCAAACTTAATTCTTCCTAATTTGTCACCCATCCCACCTATTTACTTGGGGCCCTTCTCATCCTTAAGGGGAGTCATACACAGCGTGGATGGGTGCAGAGGGGATGTGGGAGTCAGCACCTTGAGAGTTACTGGCATCATATTTCCACATTTAAAATTCAAGTTTATGGGCTTTGTCTGTTTAGCTTGTGGTTTTCTCATTGTGGAGCTTACACTTTTATTTGCAGGAATAAAAGAAGTCAGTGGCAGCTGATGTGGTCCTCTGGAGTTGGAGGCAATAACCATTGTGGGCAATGTAGCCTGGAAAATAATAATAATAATAAACAGCACAAGGGGAGACAGCTTTTTGAAAGTGGTTGATGAATGGCTATTGACTCCATAACATCTCTCCATCACCACCACCGCCAACCACATACACCCAACCTCCCTGCAGTCCTGCAAGAATTCCACTGACAAGCACAGCACAGATACTGGTGCAAAGGAGGGAGGCTGAGAAGGTTTGCTCAGGGGTCCTGCAACTGGGAGGTGAAAGCAACTGCTAGGATGAGCAGGCGACATCACATCTGGAACAGAGAGGGAAGGGAGATGACGCTCTCTGAGCCTCAGTTTCCCTATCTATACCACGGGATGAGCATGCCTGCCTCATAAATTTTTGGGCGGCTTGCATGAGATGGCATATGTCAAGCACCTAGTACAGAGCCTGGCACATAGTAGACCTCTATAAATAATAGTCCACACTTTCCTCCCATCCCAAAGCCAGAGATGGAACCAGTAATGCTTTTTCAGCAGAGGAAGGAAGAGAGTCTCAAAGGAAAAGCATTTGGGTTTGATCTGGTCCCTTAAACTTGCCCACTGAAAAAAGATTCTGAAGCTGCCACCAAATGCTGGTGGAATCCCTCTTATCCAAATTCCTTCCCCTCCACTTCTGGAATACCCCTGCTCTCCCAGCCTGGAGCCCTCGTTTACTGCCTGCATCCCTTCTGCTATTCTCTTCATACCTTGTCTTTCTCCTGTCTGTGCTCTGTATCACCTGCCCTACTGTGTGCAGGGCCTTGATAATGATAATGTGAAATCTACAAAGATGACTACTCTTCTTCTTTTCAAGAGGAGGTGACCTGACATTTTTGGGATCTTACATTTGCTGTGTAAGTCATGTTATGTTACTATTGTTTTTCTAATCCATAAAACAGCCCTAGGAGGCAGGCATTTAGCTCTCCATCCTACAGAGGAAAATAACTTGGGTTCTGGAGAGTTGAGTGATTTGCCTGCCCCAGGCCATACTGTGAGTGAGTGAATAAGGAATAAGTGGTGAGTGAGGGGTCTGAAACCCAATCCCGTCAGAATCCAGAGCCCAGGCTCTTTTGATGGCTCCAGGTTGCCTCTAATGGGGATAAAGAGACTGGAGCTCTAACAGGCATTCAGTTAATAGGCTGAACTGAACCCACCTGTCCCCACAAGATCCGGGACACCCTTCCTACTGAGTGCCCAGACTCTGAGAGCCTCTTGGTGGGAAGGCAAATAGCATTTGGTTGAATCCTCCTCCTCCTACCTCTGTGACCAACAGTCATTTAGCTTCTGCTTGAACTCCTGCAAAGACAGGGAACTCACTCGTCTCCGTGGGCAGCATGTTGTAGGATAGGGTTCTCAAAGCTTGACGCCCAGAACGGCAGCTTCAAGATCACCTGAAATCTTGTTAGAAATGCAAATTCTTGGGTTCTACCCCAGAATCAGAATCAGAACCTTTGGGGGTGGACCCAGGGAACTGTGCTGTAACAAGCCTTCTGGGTGATTCTGATGCTCCCCAAGGCTGAAGCCCAGCGGCTTCGTGGAGAGGGAAAAGGGCCATGAGATCGTAGAGATCTGAGCTCACAGCTCTGGTACTTACCATCTGTGTGGCTCTGGGCAAGGTAGCTGTGAGGACTTTATGATAACATTACTGACGTTTACTGAGCCTGTGGAAGACTGACTAATGCCCCACCACCAAGGATACCCATGTCCCGTGAATAACTTACCTTATTCGGCGAAACGGATTTTAGATGAAATTGAGTTAAGGATCCTGGGATGGGGAGGTTAACTGAGTGGGCCCAATTTAACCACAAGCATCCTTATAAGAGGAAGGCAAGAGGACCAAATGGAGAAGAAGGCGATGTGACAGCAGAAACAGAGAAGAGTGATGTGGCTGTGAGGCAGGGAATGCAGGCAGACTCTAGAAGTTGGATAAGGAAAGGAATGAATTTTTCCCTGGAGCCTCCAGAAGGAATTAGCCCTGCCAACACCTTGATTTTGTCCTGTAAAACTCGCTTTATACTTCTGACCTCCAGAACTGTGAGAGAATACGTTTCTGTTGTTTTAAGCCACGAAGTTTGGGATAATTTGCTACAGTAGCAAGTTGGAAAGTAATATAAGCCTTTGCTATATGCCAGGATCTAAGTGCCTTAGCTATATAAAAGATAAAATGAGTTCTCTATTATTATTAATAACTCATTTCATCCCCACAACTGCTCTATCATGTGAATAGTGTCATTAGACCTTTTTACAGGTGAGGGAACTAAGGCACAGAGAGGTTTAGTCACTTGCCCGAGGACATACAGCTAGCAAGTCACCTGGCGGCAAGCTTGTCTCGCATGGTGGATTCGCTGTTTATCCTCCTAGGCTTGTCTCTACACATTCCACCTGCCTGCCCTCCCTCTATCCTGAGCAGAGCTTCAATGCTTCCTTGTAGCTGTTTTATTCTTGCAGCAAAGCTTTGACTGATCCTGGGGCAAAACTGTCTAAGCTAAAGCTTTGACCTCCTCTGAGCAGCCCTGTGTCTCTTTCTAATCTTCTTTCCATCCTGGAGGAACTTTAGCTTTGGGGTCTTTCCCAGATGCTGGGCTCAGCTCTCAGAGGTTCCACTTGTGCCCTGCTTGCATGCAGTGGAAGGAACCCCAGGAAGGAACTCCAGTGCTGTGACACTGGACCTTGGAGCTGGGTGGGCCACAGAGACCAGCCTTGGGAGAGCCATCTGAAAACTATACTCAACCAGAATGCCCTTCCTGGCAAGGTGCCAGGGCTCTCTCTAAGGTTTCCATCTATCCCGCAGTGAGATCTACATTCTGGCTCTTGTTTGCAATGTATACACGTGTGTGGGCTGCATTTCATTCATGCCAGAATCTGACACATAGGCAGAATTTTTGTAGCAAGCATATGGCTGAAAACCCTCAGATAACGTGCTCTGTGGGGACCCATTTTGAACCAAGATTTCGAGTGAAAAGATAAGTCAGCAAAGAAATGAACGCTGTAATAGGCACGGAAGAGCCATTAGCCTTCGAATGTAGACTTCCAGTGCGTGTGTATGTGTGTGTGAGAGTGTGCAATGTATGTTTGACAGCGTATGTTGGAATGTGTCTCAGTATGTAGTCATATGTGAATTGCATGATCACTTGTGTATTGTGGGGTGTGTAAAGTCTGAGGCTAATTGTGAACGTGTTGGTAGGTGGATTGTTTCAGGGTGTGTCTGCATGGGTATGCATTTGAATATCTGCTTACCATATTTTCTGAATGCAGGTGAGTACGTATCTTGTGTGAATACTGAAGTGGAGTAAAGGTAGGTGTATCTGGGTATTAGAACACTATGCGAATGCTGAGAGGGTTTATGTGACCATATGTGCTTGAGTATGAGCTTACATGTGCGTATGAATGGTGTGAATGTGAGGGTGTGTACGTGCTTCTGCATCTCAGTGAATTCTCCTGGCAAAACAGACTTAGGGTTGCCTCTCTAGCTCCTGTTTTCAGAGCTTGCTGGTGTTTTATGACTGAGCATCCCCGGCACAATTTATATAATGCCCAAATAATGAGGCTATTCAGCAAAAGATCCTGACAGATGGACCACAAGTTCCCTATATCCCAACCCCATGGTTGTGCAGCTGATTTAAACTCTTCCTTTGGCCATAATACTATGAGCAGCCCTCCCCCAGGGCCTTGTGGTCTGAGATGCCGCTGTGCATACCAGATCCACAAAGGGTGCTCCATTTCACCTGGTGCCTTACAGCAACCATGAGATCACCAGAGGTGGAGACTGGGGTCTGGTTCCTCCATCATGGCTGTCTTGCTCTGCAACTGTTTGCAACATACTAAACCATCTTAGTGTGTTGCCAACAGGCTAGGCACAACAAACAGGTCACACATTTTCCAAATGAGAGATTTTCTCCATTCTGTAGATGTGATGGAGAGCTGGAGATTGAAGCTGAGAGTGAGTTTGAGGGATCCCGCATAGGGAGTATGGCGTAGGAGGAAGTGGTGGAAAAGGACAAGTGGTGTATGCCCACGGGAACAGCTGAAAGTGATTGCTCCTCAAGCTGTGGTTGTAGTTTATAAAGCGCTTTCACACACAGCACCAAATTTTGCTCTCACAACAATCCTGGGAAGTATGGTTCACATTTTATGGGTGACGAATCTGAGACTCAGAGACGTCAAGTGACTTGTTCAGGGTCACAGAGCCTGTAAACTGCTGGAGCCGCATTGGAGTTTGGGGGATAAGATTCTGCATCAATCATACAATGTCTGAGTAAGAGCCCCAGCCTTAGGATGGGTCGTATCGCCATGCTTTCACTCCACTCACACATCCCCACTCAAGTCCTGTTTCTTTCTCTCATGTTTTCCTTGGGAATCTCTCCTTCACCATGGTGCTTCTGACTCCGATAGAGGGCAAACAAATCAAGACAAAAAGTCAAGTCAGGGGCTATTGATGGATAGGTGCTGTGGGCCTGCTCTGTGCCAGTTATTGTGAGTGTTATAGAAGAGAAACCACAATGTGTCCTTTGCTGTGATCTGCTCAGGAGGCTAGCCTCAAGCACCTGTCACTTCCTTGCTGGGTGACAGTGGGTAAGTCATTTGTTCATTTACTCACTCCCTGACAGGGCCATCTGTTATTTTGGCTCTCCAGTGGCCACCCTGCCTACCTCTCGTAACTATAGCCCAGATTTCCTCAGGAGACTCACTCCTCCCTCACCATATGGTGCGCTTGGTGGTGCTTTTTCCCCTGATACTCTGGATAGAGTGTTGGACTCAGGCATGGCTCATCATAACGTTGTACTCCCTTGGCCACAGTGACTGGCTCAGAGATGGGCATGAAACTCAGTCAGAACCAGTGAGATGTAAGGAGGCTTTGGCTGGAAGAGTTGGGAGGGGGATATTTGCTTCCCGACTGGACATGGACTATGAGAGGCTGGGTCCCATAGGCAGTGTGTCCCCACCTGGAGCCTCAGCATGGAGCCAAGACATGGCAAGGGGCAGAGTCAGGCTGGAGGTGGAGCTCAAGAACATGTGACATTACTTGGGCCTCTGAAACCAGTTATGCCTGGAGCTGGCATATTAATTTGTGTGCAGACTAAGCTGCTATAATGAAGAAATTGACATATGCAATGATGTAAACAAAATAAATTTCACTGTCAGGTAATAGCCCAGAGATATGTGGTCCAGAGACAATAAAACAGCTCTGCCGTTTTCAATTCATGGTTTCTGTTCCTAGGTCCAAGGTGGCTGCTCTAGAACTTGTCTTCTCCCTAGTTGGAGAAAGAAAGGGAGCAAGGGAAGTTTTTTTCACCATTGTTCATCAGCTTTATTGAGGTATAATTTACATCTAATAAAATTAACCTACTGAGGTGTACAGTGCTATGATTTTTGACAAGTGCGTAATGTCACGTAACACTCACTACAATCAAGATAATAGAACATTTCCACTCTTTACAGTCAATTTCCTACCCAAACCCCTCCACAAGAAACACCAGCCTATGTTCTTTTTTTAAAAATTTTTTTCAAAAAAAAAAAAAACCGGGATATATACACAGAATATGCAGGTTTTTTACATAGGTATACATGTGCCGTAGTGGTTTGCTGCACCTATTGACCCGTTCTCTAAGTTCCCTCCCCTCACCCTCACCCCCCGCCCCTGAACAGGCCCTGGTGTGTGTTGTTCCCCTCTCCATCTCCATGTATTCTCAATGTTCGACTCCCGCTTATAAGTGAGAACATGCGGTGTTTGGTTTTCTGTTCCTATGTTAGTTTGCTGAGGATAATGGCTTCCAGCTTCATCCACGTCCCTGTAAAGGACATGATCTCATTCTTTTTATGGCTGTATTTCCATGGCGTATATGTACCACATTTTCTTTATCCAGTCTATCGCTGATGGGCATTTGGGTTGGCTCCATGACTATGCTAATGTAAATAGTCACCAGCCTATTTTCTAGAACTATAGTTGTGCATTTCCCAGAATTACATATAAATAGAATCACATAATACACATTACTTTTGTCTGGTTTCTTTGACTTGGCAAAATGCTTTTAAGATTCAGCCAGACAGACTGGATAAAGAAAATGTGGTACATATACACCATGGAATACTATGCAGCCATAAAAAAGAATGAGATCTTGTCCTTTGCAGCTGGAGGCCATATCCTTAGCAAACTCAAGCAGAACAGAAAAGCAAATACCATATGTTCTCAGTTATAAGTGGGAGGTAAATGATGAGAACACACGAAAACAAAGAAGGGAACAACAGACACCGGGACCTACTTGAGGGTGGAGGGTGGGAAGAGGGAGAGGATCAGAAAAAATAGCTATTGGGCACTAGGCTTAGTACCTGGGTGATGAAAAAATCTGTACAACAAACCCCCATGACACAAGTTTACCTATATAACAAACCTGCACATGTACCCCTGAACCTAAAATAAAAGTTAAAAAAAGAGAAATTCAGCCCCACTGTTGCATGTATCAGTCATTGTTTGTCCCTTTTAATTGCTGAGAAATATTCCAGTTTATGGATATGCCATAAGTTGTTTTTCCATTCACCAGTTGATATTCATTGGGGTCTTTTCCATTTTCTGACTATTATGAATAAAGCTGCTATGAACATTTGAGTACAAGTCTTTGTGTGGATATATGCTTTCATTTCCCTTGGATAAATATGTACCTAGGAATAAAATTGCCTGGCCATAGTTAAGTGTATGTTTAACTTTGTAGGATACTGGCTTATTGTTTTCCAAACTAGCCGTGCAACTTTGCATTCCCATCATTGATATATGGAAGTTCAGTTTGCTCTTCCACATATTTGTCAACATTTGGTATTTTTAGTTTTTAAATATTATTATAATAATTTATAGGTATGTCATGATATCTCATGGTGGTTTTAACTTTCATGTCCCTAAAACTAATTATATTCAGCATCTTTTTATGTGCTTATTTTACATCTATATGTTTTTGGTCTTCAAATCTTCTACCATATGCAAAAAATAAGCTTCATTCCTACTTCACATCATATATAAAAATGAACTCAAAATGGATCAAATGGGCTTTTAGTTGTTCCAGTACCACTTTATTATTATTATTATTATTAAAATAACTCCCTGTCCACTGGAGTTATTTGGCACTTTCATTGAAAATAAATTGGCCATATATGGAAGATCTGTTTCTGGATTCTACTGTGTTTCATTGGCCTACGTGCCATTTACATACCACAATTCTTTATTAAAGTAGCTTTATAGTAAGTCTTGAAATCAGGTAGCGTGAGTACTGAAACTTCATTTTCCTTTTCAATATCGTGTTGGCTATTCTATCTGCTTCATTTTTCCTTGTAAATTTTGAAAACAGCTTCTGAATTTCTACAAATATTATGCTGGGATTGTGGTTAGAACTGTGTTTAATTTATAAAACAATTTGAGAGGACTAACATCTTAATAATATTGAGTCTTCTAATTAATACACATGATACATACCTCCATTTACTTAGGTCTTCATTTTTTTTTTACCAGTGTTGTGTAGCTTTTGGCATGCAAATTTTGCACATATTTTGTGATATTTATATATATACATATTTTAGATTTTATGGTGCTATTTAAATGGTATTTTAAAAACTACAATTTCCACCATTCATTACTAGCATATAGAAATATCTGGGTTTTTTTGCACATTTTCCTTGTCCTATAGTTTGGATATGGTTTGTTTGACCCCACCAAGTCTTATGTCGAAATTTGACCCTTACTGTTGGAGGTGGGGCTTGGTGGGACATGTTTGGATTTTGCAAGTGAATCCCTCATGAATGTGTTTGTGCCATTCTCTCAAGAGTGAGCGTGAGTTTTTGCTTTTTAGTTCCCATGAGACCTGATTGGTGAAAAGAGGCTGGCAACTCCTTCCCTCTCTTTCTTCCTGTCTTGCCATGTGATGCCTGCTCCCCTTGGCCTTCTACCATGAGTGGAACCTTCCTGAGGCCCTCGTGAGAAGCAGGTGTTGGAGCCATGCCTCTTGTACAGCCCGCAGAACCATGAGTCAAATAAACCTCTTTTTAAAATAAGTTACCCAGCCTCAGGTATTCTTTTATAGCAAAGCAAACAGACTAGGATACCTTGTATCCTGTGACCTTGCTAAACTTGTTTATTAGTTCTATTAGGTTTTTGTAAATTCTTTGGGACTTTCTACATGGATAATCTGGATATCCATAATCTGGTCTATGTATCTGTTTTTGTACTTATACCATGCTGAATTAGTTACTCTAGCCCTGTTTTATAGTTTTAATTTGGGTAATATGATGGTCCAACTCTATTCTTTTTGCTTAAGATTCCTTTGACTATTTAGGCTCTTTTTTGGTTCCACGTGAATTGTAAAATAGGTTTTTTTTTCTAATTCTGTGAAGAATGTCATTGATAGTTTGACAGGAATAGCGTCGAATCTATAAATTGCTTTGGGCAGTATGGTCATTTTAACAATATTGTTTCTTAAGATTGGTATTATTTACTCATTAAAGTGTTTAGTAGAATTCAGCAATGAAGCCGTCTGGGTCTGGAATTCTCTTTGTAGTGAGGTTTTAAAGTGCAAATCTAAATTTAAAAATCGATATAAGAATTTTCAGAACACATATTTTCTTTTGAGGGGGCTTTTGTAGTAAGCATCTTTCAAAAAATTTGTCCATTTTATCTAAATTGTTGATATATAGGCATAAAGTTTTCCATAATACTCTCTTATTTTGCTTTTAACATCTCTAGTGTCTGTAGTAATGTCTTGTCATTCTTTCTTGATATTGGTAATTTATGTATTTACTCTTTTCTTGATTATTATTGTCAGGGTTTATCAATTGTGTTGACCTTTTGACTGAAGAAATTTTGGTTTTATTGATTTTCCTTTTTCTCCTGTTTTCTTTTTAATTGATTTTGGCCCTTATCTTTTTTGTTCTTTTTCTAGTATCTTAAGGTAGCGGCTTAGACTGTTGAAGACTGTTGATTTTAGACCTTTCTTCTTCTTCTTTTTTTTTTTTTTTTTTTTTGAGACGGAGTCTCACTCTGTCGCCCAAGCTGGAGTGCAGTGGTGTGATCTTGGCTCACTGCAAGCTCCGCCTTCTGGGTTCACACCATTCTCCTACCTCAGCCTCCCGAGTAGCTGGGACTACAGGCACCCGCCACCACGCCTGGCTAATTTTTTTGTATTTTTAGTAGAGATGGGGTTTCACCATGTTAGCCAGGATAGTCTCGATCTCCTGACCTCATGATCCTCCCATCTTGGCTTCCCAAAGTGCTGGGATTACAGGCATGAGCCACCACGCCCAGCTCTCTTCTTTTTTAATATAAGCATTTTAAATATAATTTTCTTCTATGCACTACTTTATCTGCATTTTACATATTTTAATATGTTATGTTTTAAATTTCATTAAGTTCAAAATAAATTTCAATATCCCTGTGATTTCTTCTTTGACTCATATGTTATTTAAATGTGATATTTAATTTCCAAGTAGTTAAGGTTTTACAGATATCTTTCTGTTGCTGATTTTTAGTCTAACTTCAGTATGGTCAGAGATTCCTACACTTTTAAATTTATTATTGTTTATTTTATGGCCTAAAATATGGTCTATATTTATGAATATCATTTGTTCACTTGAAAGGAATGTGTATGTTGCTGTCAATAGGAATGTTTGCAAGGACAAAAAACCAAACACTGCATGTTCTCACTCATAGGTGGGAATTGAACAATGAGAACACATGAACACAGGAAGGGGAACATCACACACCGGAGCCTGTTGTGGGGTGGGGGGAGGAGGGAGGGATAGTATTAGGAGATATACCTAATGCTAAGTGATGAGTTAATGGTTGCAGCACACCAACATGGCACATGTATACATATGTAACAAACCTGCATGTTGTGCACATGCACCCTAAAACTTGAAGTATAATAAAAAGAGAAAAAAAAGTCAATTGAGTGAAATTTTTGATAGTCAAGTTCAAGTTACACTGCTCTTTTTGTGATTTATGTGTTCTTGCAATTACTCAACTTAGTATGTTGAAATATCCAACTATAATTATTGATTTGTCTGTTTTTCCTTTCAGTTATATCAGGTTTTACTTAGTTTATTTTGAAGTGCAACCAATAGGTGCATGCATGTTCAATTGAATTGACCCTTTTATCACTATGGATTGTCACATTTTGGAAGACATATTTGGAATATTCTTTGCCCCCAAGTATTCTTTATCTGATATTAATATAGCCACCCAACATTTCATTTGATTAGAGTTTCCACGGTCTATCCTTTTTCCGTCTTTTAGTTTCTAACCTATCTGTGTCTTTATAATTAAAGTGGATTTGTTTTAGGCAGCATATCATTGAGTCTTGGTCTTTTTATTTAAGATGACAATCTCTGCCTTTTAACTGGAGTGTTCAGGTCATTTAATGTAATATAATTGTCAATGTGGTTGACAGGGTCAATTCATTAAGACAAGATTTAAATCTCCCATTTTTCTATTTCTCTTTGTATGTTTCATATGTTCTTTGTTCCTCTCATTTTTTGTGCCTGTTTTTAGATCAAATAATTTTTATGATTCTATTTTCATTCCAGACTTGACTTGTTAGCCATATATCTATGTTTTGTTTTACTGATTGTCTTAAGGGTGCACACATTTACCTATCATAGGCTGCCTTTAAGTAATATATTACTTCATATTAATGTAGGAACTACTTACCTTTGAGCTGCAATTGTCATATAGTTCACTTCTATGTGCGATATAAACCAGAAATGTATCATTATTGTTTGTGCTTTAAACAGTCAATTATCTTTTAAAGTGACTTTAAAAATAAGAATCATTTAATGTTTATCTGTATTTACCATTTATGGGGCTCTTTATATAGATCAAGATTTATTTCTGTTATTTCTTCTGCCTGAAGGGCTTTCTGTACTATTTCTCATAGTCCTCATGCTGTTGATAATTTTTTTATGCTATTATATGCCTGAAAAATATTTATTTTATTTTTAGTTTTTGGAAGATGTTTTCACTGGGTACAGTAACATTATTTCTTCCAGTATGTTAAAGACATTGTTCCACTGTTTAATAGCTTGCATTTTTTCTGTTGGGAAGTCTGCTGTCATTCTTATCTTTGTTTCTATTTTCATAGTGCCTTTTCTCCTGCTATGGTCAATTTAAAGATTTTCTCTTTCTCACTGGTTTTAAGCAATTTGATGATTATGCTCTTCGGTATAGTTTTTTTTTCACATTTCTTGGTATTCATTAAGCTTCCTGATCTGCAGATTTTTCAACAAATTTAGAAAAAAATAGACTTTTCTTTTTTCTTTTTTTTGCCCTGTCTTACTCCCCTCATTTTTGGTAAGTCTGGCTTGCTGGACTGTTTAACTGTAGTCTCGCAGTTCACTAAGCTCTGTTACTTTTTTCAGTATTTTTTATCTTTCTGTGCTTCATTTGAGATATAGTTTTGATTGGTATATCTTCAAGTTAACTAATTTTATTTCATTGTTGAGTTTGCTAATTTTGCTAATTAGCAATTTAACAAAATTAGCAAAATTAACTTGTTAATTTTGTCCAGTTTACTTTCTATTTTATACTTTACTTTTATTTGCAGAAGTTCCATTGGAGTTTTTGAAAATATCTTCTATTTCTCGTTTTATATGTATTTTTTCCTCTAAATATCCCGGCATATTTATAAAATTTATAATAGCAATTTTAAAGTTCTTTTCTTAATCACGTAATATCTTCATTTCTGAGTTTTTTTTTCCCACTCATTGATTTTTCTTCTGGTTATGAGTTATACTCACATGCCTGGTAATTTTTGACTGGATTCTGGATATTGGGTATATTACATTATTGAATGTTAAATTTTGCTTTCCTTCAAAGAATTTTGGACTTTTTCTGATACAAATTTAAGTTATTGAGGATCAGTTTAAACATTTTGAGGATTGTATTAAGCTTTGTTAGTGAAAGTCCAGAGAAACCTTTACTCTAAAACTAATTTAAGCTGATGGTGAAGGCCTGAACATTCTGAGGGTTCTACCCATAATTTCTCTCCACTCTGGCTTTTGGGAATTGACCTATTCCCAGCTCTGTATGAGATCTGAGCATTTTTATTGCCTACTGATTACTGGAAGTTCTTTCTCTGGCCTTGAGGAGTCTCACCCCAGGATTCACAGATTAGTACTCAACCAAAGACTTAAAAGGACCCCTTTATAGATCTCTGGAACTCTTTTTGGGTGCAGCTTCCTCCTTTCTGCTACTCTGCCCTACAGAAGCTGGCTTCCTCAGCTTTACCAATCTCTGCTGTGTCTCCTCAACTCATAAGACCACCAGGCTCTGCTTTGCCTGCTCCTTCCTATACTGTATCATGGAAACTGCCTCTGGACAGTAAGCAAGAGTTGTCACTGTGTTCTCTCTGCTTATTCCCCTTCTCTCAGAGGTAACAGTCCGAATGCATCTGTTGCCCAGTGTTTTGTAAAAGTTTTAAAAAATATATTTTGTATGTTTTTCTGGTTGTTTATGGTGAGATGGCAATTTCTGTAGCATTTAATCCTTCATGGTCAGAAGCACAAGTCTTCCAGGGTCAAGATTTTGAGGGAAAGACTCAGAAGTCTCCCACCTTACCTCCACTAATATTGGATTATAAGACTTTAGTTATTCGGCAACACCTAGTTGTAAGCAGGTAGCCTGAATAATGAAGTCTAGGCCTCATGCCCAGTTAAATTGCATTACTATAGAGGAAGGGAAAAATGCATGATTATTTCAGTTATGTGCATCAGTTTGGAGTTGGGCTTCTGTTTCTGTCATCTAGAGTCCTGGCTGAGAGAGACAGTCAATAGACAGAGGGAAACATATATTCAATAACTTGGAGACTGTGTTGGTCTGGTTTTTGTGTCACTATAAGGGAACACCTGAGGCTGAATAATTTGGAAAGAAGAGAGGTTTAATTGGCTCACAGTCCTGCAGGCTGTACAGGAAGCATGGCTTTGGCATCTGCTTGGCTTTTGATGAGGGTTCAGAGAACTGTTACTCAAGGCAGAGGGCAAAGGTGGGACAGGCACATCGCACAGCAAGAGAGGGAGCAGGAGGAAATGAAGACTTTCCCAGAGTCCCAGACTTTTTTAAACAACCAGATCTCTTGTGAACAAACTGAGCAAAAACTCACTTATCTTCCAGGAGGTAGTGCTAAGCTATTCATAAGGGATCTGCCTCCATGATCCAATAACCTCCCACCAGGCCTCATGTTCAACACTGGCAATTACATTTCAACATGATATTTGGGGGGACAAATATCCAAATCATATCAAAGACATTTAATTTTTTCTTTAATCTCTTTGGAACTTAGTTTTCCTATTTGCAAAGTTGGGATATGTTATTCCTCTCTCTGTTTTTTTCTTAAGTTCAATAATTATATAAATGAGAAAGTCCTTTGTAAGCTGTCCAGTACCATGCAAACCATATCTCATATTTGTCAATCTTTTTCTAACCCCCACATTTAGTTTTTTCAACTATGATACACTCTTAAAACACCTGGTCCTTGTTCCTATAGTTTAACTGAATTATAGTAGACATTTGTGTACTTATTTATTTCCAGCTCCCATTCCCCAACAGACTGACAGACGCATTGGATGTTCAGAGAGTTGCTGTTTCTCTTATTCACAGCTGTATCACCAGCCCATTGCACAGTAACTGGCATTTATTGAGCTCCCAAAGAGTATTTAAGTGAATGAATGTCGACAATATAAGATGACAAATCATTGTCTGACTTCTAGAGACTATGTGTTCCAGGACTTTGGGAGAAAGCTGTCTTTTTCTTGTGTCCATACGAATGTTAAGACTGTGAGGACTATACTCAGGACTGGGGTCCAAATATGGAATGTGAGATGATTTTAGGAGTACATCCCTCTCCTGAATGATCTGCTTTTTCATCTCTATTTCATAATCCTATTTACAAAACTATCCTTTGACCCCAGATAGCCCTCCAGTTACTATTCTGTTTATCTACTTCCTTTTGCAAAATACTTCTTGAAGGAGTTGATTCTGATTACTTCCTCCATATCCTCAAAAATGTCCTTCCTTTTGGCCTACACTCACCAGCATTCTGCCCCAACCACACTCAATTGCAATGGCCCTTGTCAAAGTCACCAGTGAAATTCAATGGTCACTTTGTGTTCTTTCTAACTTGTTGTCTAAGCAACATTTAACACAATTGATCCTCTCTCCTCCTTGAATGACTTTCTTTTGCTGTCTTCCATGGGACCACATTTTTCCGGTTTCCCTCCTACTTCAATAGCTTTTTCTTTTTAGCCTCCTTCATTTGTTCCTCATTCTCTATCTTGCCTTTAAATGCTGGAACATTCCAGGGCTAAGCCTTTTCATTCTCTATTTACACACTCTCTAGGTGACATTATCTAGTTGCATAGATTTAAATTTTACCTATATGCTGATGACGCTAATCTTTAGTGGCAGCCCTGTCCTTTCTCTGGAACTCCAGGCTGCTATATCTAATTGCTTACGCATCCAAATGGATGTCTAATAACGGTATTTCAAACTGAAGGTGGTGCAAATACAACTCTTGTTTTGTTTCTGAAATCTCTCCTCATTTTCATCATCTCAGCAAATAGCACATCTCCTAGTTGTTCATGTTATCCTTAACTCCTTTCTCTCACCTCTCAAATTCAAGTAATAAGCAAGTTTCACAGACTCCACTATCCAGTCTGCAGCATCTCCCCATAGTTCAAGCCTTTTTCGTTTCTTGCTTGAGTACTGACTGCAATGATATCATGACTGGTCTTCTTGGTAGCCAGAATTAGATTTTTAAAAATTAACAAATAAAACATTGCCTTCAGTTGGACTTCCATATTTGTGAGTTCCACATCTGTGGATTCAACCTACTGTGAATCAAAAATATTTGAAGAATAAAAATAAAAAATACAGCAACAAAAATCATACAATGTAGTTTAGCAACAATTTACATAGAATTTACATTATATTAGATATTATAAATAATCTAGAGATGATTTAACATATATGAGAGGATGTGTGTAAGTTTATTTGCAAATACTACCTTATTTTATACATAGTACTTGAGCGTCTGTGGATTTTGGTATCTGAGTGGGTCCTGGATCCAATCTCCTGTGGCTACCAAGATAGAACTATATGTTTCACCGTGGTCTCGATCTCCTGACCTCGTGATCCGCCCGCCTCGGCCTCCCAAAGTGCTGGGATTACAAGCGTGAGCCACCGTGATCGAGACCACGGTGAAACCCCGTCTCTACTAAAAATACAAAAAATTAGCCGGGCGTGGTGGCGGGCGCCTGTAGTCCCAGCTACTCGGAGAGGCTGAGGCAGGAGAATGGCGTGAACCCGGGAGGCGGAGCTTGCAGTGAGCCGAGATTGCGCTACTGCACTCCAGCCTGGGCGACAGAGCGAGACTCCGTCTCAAAAAAAAAAAAAAAAAAAAAAAAAGAACTATATGTTATGGTGCACAATGTAATGTTTTGATATATGTATACATGGTAGAATATCAAGCTAATTAACATATCCATCACCTCATAGCTTTATCATTTTTTTTGTGATGAGAACATCTAAAATCTATTCCCTTAGCAATTTTCAAGTATTGAATAGATTACTAGCTATAGCCATCGAGCTGTATAATAGGTCTCCAGAACTTATTCTTCCTGTCTAGTCGAAATGTTGTACCTTCTCACCAACATCTCTTCATTTGATGTCTCTCGATCTCCACTTCCCACCCCAGTCCTTGGTAATCACTATTCTACTCTTCAACGAGTTTGCTTTTTTTTTTTTTAGATTCTACCTATAAGTGAGATCATGCAATATTTGTCTTCTTGTGCCTGGCTAATTTCACTAAACATAATGTCTTCCAGTTTATCCATGTGGCACAATGGAATACTATTCTGCCTTAAAAAAGAGGGAAATCCTGTCATTTGCAACAACATGGTCATACCAGAAATAGATCTGTAAATCTCAGATTTGATTCATGTCAAACCCTCTTTTAAAAGTTCCTACATCTTCCCATAACATGAGAAAAGTATTTGATGTTTTATCCCGGTTTCCAAAATTTTGTGTGATTTGGCCTGTTTTTACCTTTCCGAGTGTATCTCATGCCACTCTCCTCTTTCCCCTGTGCTCTCACTATCCTGGTCTGATTTCTGGTTCTCAAACTTGCCAAACTTGTTCCCACGTTGTGGCATTTGCACTAGCTTGTTCCCTCTGCTTGGAACAATTTCTCCCCAATGTTATCATGACAGGCTCCATCTTCCTTTCCTCTCTTAGTCTAAATGTCAATAACTTAGAGAGATTCCTCCATATAAATTAGCCATCTGGTTTCTATCACATCACCCTATTTTACCTCTCTCCATTGCACCTTTTTACTAGCTGATGTTAATCTAGTTATTTTTTCTGTCTGTTCTTTTCCCCACTAGATTGTAAGTTTGAGAGTAGAGACAGTATCTCTCTTATTCTCTGTATAAATTCATTACTTAGAATCCCTTATGGCACACAGTCAGTGTTCAACAAGTACCTCCTGAGTATCAAGTCAGACCACTTATTTGTTTTAGTATATGTTGTCCAAATCTGTCTCTATCTAGGCAAAGTGCTTTTAATAGTAACCCTTGGTCTACCAGAACTCATCAGATCACAGTGAGGTTCAGAACCTTTAATAATGATGACAATTTTGATGACCCCTGGCCTTTTTTTGCCTCCTTCATCAACCTATGGCAGCACTGGGTGTCTGGTGGAAGGGTTGGGGCTCAGGAAAAACATAGAACTTCATCTCAATTAACCTTTGGTAGAGTCAACAATGTTTAGAGCTCCTGGTTCCCTGCCTTCCTTTTCCAAGCCCTAACTACCTCCCCAACTGTGCTCACCTTTGTTAGAATTGCTACACTAGCAGAATTGGAGGGACAGTGAATGGGTCAGAGAAGGAAATATTATCCTGGCTTGTAGCACTAGCAGTATAGGAGGGACAGTGGATGGGTCAGAGAAGGAAATATTAGCCTGGCTTGTAGCACTAGCAATATTGGAGGGACAGTGGATGGGTCTGAGAAGGAAATGTTAGCCTGGCTTGCAGTTTTCAGGGACCAGCTGAGCCACGCTAGGATTAGGATAAGTAGATGAGTGAAGAATGCTGACAAAAATGTGGCAATGGAAAAAGTAGAGCATTTCTGTGGGGGAGTAAGAAGACTTCTGAAATACCCAGACACACTAAATCAAATTAAAAAATTGTAGGGTGTGTAATTGGGGAATGTAGAGTATTATTGGGCCATGTTCAATACGTATTTCTTTCAACACCGAGTAAAAATCTAAAACTATTTTATTTCTTAAGGCATCATAAAATTTGATAGGCCCAGGGGACCCAAGATTCCATTTCATTAGACTTCTTACCTTAGGCAAGAATGTCCTGTACCATGGAGCTAAAAGGTGGCCATTTGGCTTCTAAAATACTAAATACTAGAGCACGCACTTCCACATAAGGAAGCCCAACTAAATTGTAGAAGGCTGACTGTTAGAAATATCTTCCTTATATTATTAAAGACTTAAATGTAAGACCTGAAACTGTAAAAAATACTAGAAGAAAACTAGATAAAACTCTTCTGGACATTGGTCTAGGCAAAGAATTTATGACTAACTGCAAATGCAAATGCAACAAAACAAAAAATAGACAAATGGGACTTAAGTAAACTAAAAGGCACAGCAAAAGAAAGAATCGACAGAGTGAAAGACAATCTGCAAAATGGGAGATAATATTTGTGAACGATGTATCTGACAGGTGACAAATATCCAGAAAGATCTCAACTCAACAACCAAAAACCAAATAGCCCTATTAAAAAGTGGGCAAAGGACATGAATAGACATTTTTTGAAAGAAGACATACAAATGGCCAAGAAGCATGTGAAAAAAATGCTCAGCATAGCTAATCATCAGAGAAATTTAAATTAAAACCACAGTGAGATATCATCTTACCCCAGTCAGAATGACTATTATTAAAAAGACCTCCCCCAAAAAAATACCCCCGAAAACCAGATGTTGTTAAGGATGTGGAGAAAAGAGAACACTTATATGCTGTTGGTGGGATTGTAAATTAATACAACCTCCATGAAAAAAAATTTCTTAAAGAACCAAAATAGAACTACCATTTGATCCAGTAATCCCACTACTGGGTATAAACCCCACCTAAAAAAAAAAAAAGAAATCATATCAGAAAGATACCTGCACTTGCATGTTTACTGCAGTGCTCTTCATGAGAGTGAAGACACGGAATCCACCTAAGTGTCCATCAACAGATGATTGGGCAAAGAAAATGAGGTATAGATACACAACGAAATACTATTCAGCCATAAAAAAGAATGAAATTGTATCTTTTGCAGCAACATGGATGGAACTGGAAAGTTAAGTGAAACAATTCAAAAACAGAAAGACAAATGCTGCGTGTTTCACTTATGGTGGGAGCTAAATAACATGTACACACAGACATTGAGTGTGGACTGATAGACACTGGAGACTTGGAAGGGTAAAGGTTGGAGGGGTGGATGCTGATAAATTACTTAATGAGTACAATGTACTTTATTTGAGTGATAGATACACTAAAAGCCCAGACTTCACCACTATACAATATATCTCTGTAACAAAATTGCACTTGTACCCCTTAAATTTATACATTTTTTTTTTTTTGAGAGGGAGTTTCGCTCTTATTGAGCAGGCTGGGGTGCAATGGCGCAATCTCGGCTCACTGCAACCTCCACCTCCCTGGTTAAAGAGAATCTTCTGCCTCAGCCTCCTGAGTAGCTGGGATTACAGGCACCTGCCACCACACTTGGCTAATATTGTATTTTTAGTAGAGATGGTGTTTCACCATGTTGGTCAGGCCAGTCTTGAACTCCCCACCTCAAGTGACCCACCCACCTTGGCCTTCCAAACTGCCGGGATTATAGGCATGAGCCACCATGCCTGGCAATTTATACATTTTTTAAAAATATATTCCTTATATTGAATATACTTTTCCTTGAATTGGCTGTTTAACGGTCCTTGTTTTGGTCACTGGAGCATCAGAAAGTGAGCCTAAAACTCTTTCCCACCTAACAGTCTGTTATGGACTGAACTGTATATCTCCCCTACCTTGCCCCAATTCATATGTTGAAGTCCTGACCTCAGGACTGACCTAGATATGTGACTACTTTGGAGACAGGGCCTGTAAGTAGATAATTAAGGATAAATAAAGTCACAAGAATGGGGCCCTAATCTGATAGGACTGGTGGCCTTATAATAAGAGGAAGAGATGCCATCAGCATGTGTACTGAGGAAAGACCTTATGAGGACACAGTAAGAAGGTGACCATCTGCAAGCCAAGGAGAGGGGCCTCCAGATAAATCAAACCTGCTGGCACCTTGATCTTGTACTTCCAGCTGCCAGAACTGTAAGAAAATAAATTTCTGCTGTTTAAGCCACCTAGTCCATGTTATTTGGTTAAGGCAGCTTGAGCTGATGAATACATAGTCTTTGTACACCTCAGGGAACAGTGAAAGCTCTTTGAAAACTTCTCTTATTCAAGTGAAAAGTTCTTCTCTTTTCAACTGCTCCTCCTCAGAGCAGAGATGTCCATCAGAGGGAGGCCTTTTTAAAAGAGTAATGAGTAGAGTGGAACCTAACACCACAGTGAAGCAGGATGGGTGCTGGCCAGAGAAGTAGGACTATTACTTTACTTATTCTATAGATACTATTTTTATAATAAATACAGCTGAAGACCCATGCTGTAGCTATTGACTAAGATTAACTTCCAAGAGAGTTTAAAGTACTCTCTCAAAGGTTGTGCTAATAGTCCATTGGCTTTGTGCATTAAGTGCCTGACTTAACATCAGTCTTGTTAGATTTCATCACGTTAAATTTGCCTCGTTTTTTAATCCATCCAAATATACTCGTTGTCTGCCCCACATGCTTATTATTGGAAAATCAATGCCCTTCTTCAGACATTTCATAAGGCTAGTGAGTGGGAAAGGGTCAAGAATAGAACCTGATATTTTGAATGATAATAATAACAACTTACATCTATATAGAACTTTACAGGTTATAGAGCTTTCTACCAGTTTAGGGATTCTGGCAAAATAGGAAATGAGTTTCATCTTTCATGACCTTTTCTTTATGAGTTACTCAGTATGATGGAAATTCATTGTGAACCAGGAGCACTAATCTCAGCTTTGAAGCCACATTACCTCTCTCAGCTTTGATGTTCACCTACGAGTGAAGGAAAAGGCTTGATGATCTCCGAGATCATTTATCTTCTCTCTCTCTCTCTCTCTCTCTACGTATACACACACACACACACACACACACACCCACACACACACACACACATGCTCTCTCATTTCAAGCCAAACATTCCTGGTTCCTTAACTAAAGCTGTCTGGTAAATCCACACCGATTTCCAGGCTCCACGCTGTATCTCTAAAGTATTCATAAAACTTTTCACTAGTTAATAGTTTGAGAATCCACCTTTTTCTTTTTGTCTATGTTAAAGACCTTTCTCCATCTGCAACCATCAGCACTCACCCATTTTCCCTGATACCTCATAGAAAGCCAACAGTGGCTTAGTGATTGCATCTGCAAGTCTCCCCAGGACTGTGGGGTGAAGTTCTTCCAGCAGAATTTTTTTGGCGTTGCAAGAGCAGCCAGGTGCTGTCTTGCTCCCTGTTCACCCATTGTGAGTTCTCCTCTCAGCACTTTCATCTGCACATTTCATATTCATGTCTGCCATATCTTTATTCAAGGTGCCAATAAAAATGCATTATGCATGACTTGGTTGGCTAGAAAATGATCATGTTTTGTATATTTAGGGATATAAGAGCTTATAAAGAAGCAAAAAAATGGAGGGGGGAATGTGTTACTTCTTGACAAAAAAATCTTCAGAAAAATGATGGTTTTACTCCTCTCCGTCAACCACTTTCCCACCCAAATCTCCACATCTTAACCTAGAGCACATAGTGCCTGAGGGGAAGGAGAAGGGGTTAAAGTTGGATGGATGGAGTGGATGAGGTGCAGCCTGGCAGAAGTAGCCTGGAAAAAAGACATTCAGGCTAAGTACAGCAGGCAATAGGTAACCCTTTGCAGTTTTTAAGCAGAGATGTAATGCAATGGTAGCATGCTTTCTATTTGTCTTTAGATGGTGCTAATCAGTCCAGGTGACTGCTCTCCTGGATTCCCATAGCCAAAGCAGATGTACATTTTGGCACTTGCTGTTTTCTTTTTTTTTAATTGACTAGCAGAAGCTTTAAACTCCTCTCTCTCTCTCTCTATATATATATATATATATATATGATCTGTTAAAGTATAGATTATTAATGATACCCATCCTCAGAGGTTTTGATTCTGTAGGCTTGAGGTGGTGGGCCTGGGAATTTGCATAGCTAACAAATTCCCAGGTGATACTGATGCTGTTAGTTCAAGGACCCCACTTGATAAACCACTGCTTTAGAGAACCACATATGAGTCTTTTCCTGACGTCTCTTCATTAATGAGAAGCAAGCAGCAGCATGGGGCCCATGACGGGCCACTGAGAATAATTACATTTTTTTTTTTGCTCATGGTAAGACTCAGAGCTTTACCTTGGCATATAGCAAGACAATTTTCCTAGTGATGCTTGTCTTCAGACAATGGGTCTTTATAGCCCATAGCAGTAGAATTTGACATTATGATTCATCTACAATAGACTGAAATTCCCCATTTCAACTGAATGGGCCAATTCATAGAGGTAATGCTCATCAGATAATCTCCATCTTCCCAAGATGTTAGATTATCCTGGGGAGGATTTAGGTTAGGTACCAAGAGAATCTGCTGATAATGAAAACTGCTAAATACCCACAGGGCTTAAGAGAAGATATTACATCTCTCATCTGGGCAATAATTGAAAACAAGTTAGATTTGCCTCAATGCAGACGGAGTTCTGAAATCAGAGAGAACATGGTTGGAATAATTTTCTGCCTCTTTTAAAGGTAATCTGCTCTAAATGAGTCACTTAATCTCTCTGAGCCTCTGCTGTGATATACATAAAATAGGGATTATCAGGGCTTTTGTAAACTTTAATCAAGATAAAAAGTGTAAAATGCTTAGCACTTTGCCTCATAGTAGATGCTCAGCTAATGTTAATAACCTCCCTTCAGATGTCTTCTTTCTGTAATAGAGGCCATTTTACCGTTGCATGTTATGGATTAGTCTGAAATATATCAGAAAAGGAAACAAAGAGCCAGGCTTGGAAGGGGAGTCATTTTCAGAGTCAGCTTCATTGCTGCCAATTTGGAAATTAAACTTTCTCAATGGTTGGAGAACATCAGCATAGTAATGGGCTTACCTACAAACTGCAGAGAGAAATGGACTCTGCAGGGGACCACTCATTCAACACCGGGTGGCCCTGGAAATCTGTTTCCTGCTGGCAGAGGGCAGCCAGCAATAAGCACGGTGGGAGTCAGCACCGTGGACAGCTACTCAGAGGTCCAGGCTTGTCAGCTGGGCGCTCACTAGGCCTGGGTAATGATCCGTGGCAGTCTTGTTAATGGCCTTAGGGTTTCATATATTTCTGTAATTATTCAATCATTTGAAAGTTTTGAGTTTCTAATTATTAGGCAAAAATTAAAATATCCTCTATAATTCAGCTCCCTCAGGCCTTGAACTAGTGGTGTCTGGTTCTGTCGGGTTATCCTTCTAGTGAATGGTGGATGATGGCGGTTGCAGTCACCTTTCTTGTTATTTCTTTATGTATTTTACCTCCAGGACATCCTTTTTGCCATCAGGTCTTTAAATCATCACACTAGTGTGCCCAGTGATAAACACCAGGTGCTCCTCTTTCTAAGCCCAGCCTCTTAGTCTAGGGTAAGATTCTCCGCACTGGCTGCATATTAAAATCACCTCAAGAGCTTCTAAAATGTCTATGCAACCCCCACCCCAGATAATATAATTTAATTTGTCTTCATCCTGGGAGAGGCACAAGCATCAGTATTTCTTAAGTGATCCCCAGGTCACTGTAACGTGCCACCAAGGTTGAGAACCACTGGTCTAGAGATGAACCTTTTTTATCTCCTGATGTCTCCCTGGTGTTAATCTCAACTTCTTACCTATGATTCTGTTGGGACACAGACTGAACCCAGTTTCTAACTTATTGATTTCCAGCATAGGCATTGCCAAACTCAGCATTGCAGCCTCATCTTCCCCAAATGTAGAGTACAGACATCTTTATCTCAAAAATCTGCCCTATTTGTCTCAACAAGTTTATCACAAAATTAAAGAAAACAAAGTGGAAGTTGAAAATTTCAAATAAAAATAATTAGCATTCATATATGGTTGGAAGAGCCAAAGAAACAAAAGAAAGACCCTGAATTCTGGTGCAGCCATTCAAGAGCTCATTTAATGAAATTAAATGTGCACATGGCCTGTACCAGAATTCGGTGACCGGCAGTCTTATTGTGTGCATACCTCGGAACACTCCAGGCACAGGTCCATCAGAACATCAACAAAGATGCTCAGAGCAGCATTGTTGGTGACGGCAGGGAGCTTTAGGCAACCCAGGAACTTGTCACTAAAAAATTGATAAGCAAAATGTAGATGATGTTTTTATGGAATACAGTATAGAAGTTAGAGCAACAAAATGGGTATATATACAGCAACATAACTAGAACTGTAAAATAGAGTGATAAAAAAGGAAACAGCTTGAAATCTGAAGCACACTGCCACTTATGTACATTTAAAACAAATTTATTCACAAAGCAATATTACAGATTTTTCATGGATACACTCATATCCAAGGGCATTTACCAAACACAATATAGTAGGTGCTTATGGGAAATGGGCCTGGGGAGTGGAGATGAAGGAAAAATATTGGAACAAAGTCTATCAAGACTTTTAAACAGGCAGTTGCTGATGATATCTGCTATGAACCAAGAAGTATGATTAGCTTAGCTCTCTGCCCCTTCCAAAGAGGGAAAGGGAGCAAGAGTTAGGCAGAGAGAGGGAGCCCTGACTGGTTTACAAGTGGGAACAGGAGACTCTAGGAAGAAAAATGAGACCTTGGGAACCAGGAAAGAGAACCAGGAACCTGCCCTGGGCTGGAAAGAAAAATTTAGCTTTATTGCTCCCTGTAAGGGATTGGGAGAGGAAATGAAAAAGCCTTACCAAGTTAGAAATAAAGGTATTCACAAAAGCCCTGAGACAGAGGGGGAGCAATTTAGAGGCTGGAGTGGAGAAATTGCATTTCTAAGTCTAGAAAGAAGTTTTATGTTAAAGACTCAGGGATGTTGCTGCTCACCCAGGTGAGAGAAAGGCTCTGTTCCTCCTAACATTCTAGGCGTGCCTGAGTTTCAGAACAAGGAAGTTTCCAGAGTGAAATTATATCCTCCCCCTGATAGACTGACTCATAACTAGGGCCTCTTTTTAGACTTCTCCAGGTACTGATCTAATCATTGAGTCATTCCACTAAGATTGATGCTACAGGCCTGCCATGTCCTAGGCAATGGGTGTACAGAGAAGGGTGAGGCTTGTCCCTTGTTTCAGACAAGGCAGATATAGATGTTGAAGCATCCTTCAATTAGCCTGAACACTGAGCTGGGGCTGTGCAGAATTTCCTCTCTCCCTAGCAGCAGGTAATCATCTACCTATAGAATAGAAACCCCAGTGATCTATTCACCGTAAACCCAGAAAAACACAAATCTTAGCAGAAAGCCTTTTCATCTGTGTTACTGATAAAGAATAACGAATACATTAGTTAATAAATTAAGGAAGCACAATTTGAGTTTGTTTTCTACTAGGAGTCAAAGAAGAGCTATGCAAATCCCACCAACTTATAGTTGAGGACAACTTGTACATCTGATCAAACTTGTGTAACAGTGATACCAGGTCTTGCTGGATGTGGGTTGGATTGTACAGTTATGGGGACTAGGGTTGGGTAAGATCAAATTTATACCCCCCAAAATAGGGCAAGGAGGCTGGTTCTTGGGTAACCACTCCAGATGACCCCTTGAAAGTCACAGTGCGGTGGCTTTGAGAGCAATTCTCTTGGTAAAATGGCTCTTACTTTGCATTTAAGATTGTCCTCCTGAAGAGGTCATGTGTAAATCAAATTTAATAAATCAAATTCCACACTTCATACCTTGGGGAGGCTCTCTCTTCAAAGGAAACTGTGAGTGAATCCCTTTTTAATAGAAGTAATCAGCTCTTCATTTATCTGATTTGTAAGGTAAGATTTTTATGTATCAGATTTTCTTAAAGAGATCGGCAGAGTCTTCATTTCATCGGTAGAAAACCCAACACAGAATGGTGTAAGTAAAACAACAACAACAACAGCAAAAATAGCAAATTACAGGCTCATGCAGTGAAAAGGTGTAGGGGTACACTGGCTTTAGACAGGGCTATATTCAGGACCCAAACAATGACCTAGGATTTTGTTTTTTTTCATCTCTCAGATCTGCCTTCACTTGGCTTTGTTCTCAGGTGCTACCTGAATGAAACAGCTGCAGCATCTTTTTCCTGCCAGCTTCAAGGCCAACAAGGAACATCACTCGCTTCTCTTCCCAGCAGCCTCAGAATTGGCTCTGAGTGCATCTCCTGCCCATGCCTGAAGGAGTAGGGTGTGACCACCTGATTAGCTTAGGCTGGTCATGGGGGGCTTTCCATAAACCAGATGGGCAAAGAGTGGGGAACAGGAACTTCCAAGAAGAAAATCAAGCAGTTATCAGGAGAAATAGGGAACAATGCTGGGGGGTGGGGGAAACATAAACTCAAATTTTCCTTTCCGTCACCTCCATACCCAATCCATCACCGGGCATGTCTATCCTAGAAATACCTCACAAGGAGTTGTCTGCACAGCACTTGCATCGGAATCACCTGGAGGCCTGCTGAATGCAGGTTTTAGGGTCCTATTTCAAGTGTAGTGAATTTCATTATCTTGGGGTTCTCAGAATCTGCAATTTTAGATCATTTCCCAGGCGATTTTTAAAAATGTACACTGACATTTAAGAACCACTTCCCAAAGCTCTTTCCTTCTTTCCATTTCCCGTAGTTGCTGCCTTTGTTCAGGACATACCATGTCTCACCCGGGCACTTCCAAATGCCGCCTTGCTGGTCTTCCCACCTCAATTTGTGCTCTGCCAGCCATAGTCCCTTCCTCCACCACATCTGCTCATGCTAATGCCCTGAAATTCTACCTCAGACTTAGCTCTCCAGCCTCCTCACCCATCCTGGCTCCCAGCCGTTCTGGATGTCTCTCTCATCCATTCTCTAAACATTTCGGGTGATTTCCCCAGATCTACTCTGTTGTACATAGCCTTCCCTCTGCACCAGACATCATTCTACCACCGCCCCCCCCTTTTTTTTTTAGATGGAGTCTCCCTCTGTCACCCAGGCTGGAGTGCAGTGGTGCTATCTCGGCTCACTGTGACCTCTGCCTCCCGGGTTCAAGCAATTCTCCTTCCTCAGCCTCCCAAGTAGCTGGGACTACAGATGCGTGCCACTACACCTGGCTGATTTTTTGTATTTTTAGTAGAGATGGGGTTTCACCATGTTAGCCAGGATGGTCTCGATCTCTTGACCTTGTGATCCGCCCACCTCGGCCTCCCAAAGTGCTGGAATTACAGGGGTGAGCCACCGCGCCTGGCCCATTCCACTTTTCTGGCAAATGAAAACTCCTGTGTTAAAGGCCAGCTCAACTGCCACCGCCCCCGTGCAACCTCCCTGTGCCTTCCCTCCAGAAGAAATTTGTGACTACCCACTCCTAGCCTCTCGTTCTCCTCTGGAATCCTGTTCATGAGTCTCTTTTACAACAGTTCAGCACACTATGTGGAACTTACGAATGTATATGTCTGTTTTTCCCTCTGGCACTACTAACGGGTTCAATAATATTTAAGTGCTAAAAGCAAGCCTTTGGAGAAAGACAAACTAGGCATTCATCCAGCTTGAGATATTTACAAGACGTGTGACCTTGGGTAAGTCTCTTCACTTTCCTGAGCCTTGGTTTCCTAATGTTTAATGGGAATTTTCATACTTACGTCACGGATTTGTGGATGGATTCAACCAAGATAATAAACAGAAATCTCTTCACACAGTGCCTGGCAATGTAATCTGTGCCCAGTGAACGCTAAAGTAAACAAAACAAAACAAAAAACCAAAACCCTTGAGTCAAGGAAGGAAAAAGCCTCAATACTGTATATACTTAAATTCATGTTTATTTAATGCTAAGCAACGGTTCCTAAAAACCACATTCTGAACTAATCCTGTAATGTTATGTGGGTCAAATCTGGAAGGGTGCAGATAGAATCAAGTCTTTAGACTATATTTCCATTTCTCTGACACCTGTACACCCCTCTCTATCTTCTCCTGAGCTTTGAGCTGCTTTAAGCCTATCCCTGTGAAATAATCACTTTTAGAACGTGGAATGCTGACATGAGTGTAATGCAGCTCCCCAACAGTGCAATTTCTCTGGAGCATAGAAATGTTTTGGCTTTGTGAGAATGAGAAAGGCTAAGGCTTGGTGGTGGACAACCAGTTCAGAAGTGGCAGTGTTGAGCTCGCATAAATAAAAACCATTAAAGCTGCCTGAAGTGACAAGATCGGTCCAGGAATCCAAATGAACTGATAAGTGTGGGAGAGATAAACATTTCATTTAAGTGAGCAGCGGGATGAATTTCAAGAAATTTAGCCCCTCTTGTGGTAACTGTTTCCTGCTTGCTTTATAATCTGCCTGAAATTGTCACTCCCCTTCATAACCAGGCATCTTATACTTGGCATGCAAGAGGCTATGCAAAAGGGATCACAAACGGAAGCTGGGAAAAAATGGGCAGTTCAAGAAAATAAAATGACCGCAAATTCCTAGTTATCTGCAATGCCCACTGCAACGTAGTGGAATATCTACATGGTGCAGAGTTGATGTATGAAAAGAACCCAGCACAGTAGCTGGTGCTCTGTAGCTACTGTTGCCAATGTTGATTTTCTTGTTTCCTTCCATCCATTTTGAAATTTAGTGGGTAAGAAATGGAGGAGGTGTGTGTGTGGGGTGTGTGCATACAAGAGGATACAAGAAATTGACTTCTGTGTTTTTGTGGATTGCTCAAAATTTAGAGTGTAGATCACCGCTCTAATCTGATTGTGTTTGTCTAGCCAACACGTTAGATACTATTCTGAACGCAACCCTGCTCCAGGTGCAGGGAATATGAAGTTTAACCAGAAAACACAGGGCAAATCCTTGCCTTCCAGGAGCTCATGATTACAACATAAAACTAGACAAGTAAACAAACAAAACATAAGATTAGGCTCCCTTGAAGCCAGAAATTATGTCTTATGAATCTTTGTTTCCCTAGGTTGTTTCATAACCTTCATAGGCCTTAGGTACTCAGTTTTAGAGGGCTGTCTTATTAAAAAATAAAACACACTATAATACCACTGCCATACTAAATATACGGTCAGGCCTCCATATCCATGGGTTTTGCATTTCTGGATTCAACCAACCAAAGATTTAAAACATTTTTTTAAAAACTAGATGGTTGTGTCTGTACTGAACACGTACAGACTTTTTTTCTTATTATTATTCCCTAAACAATAAAGTATAAACCATTTACAGAGCATTTACATTGCATTAGATATTATAAGTAATCTAGAGATGATTTAAAGTGCAGAGGAGGATATATGTAGGTTATATGCAGATACTACAACATCTTATATAAGGGACTTGAGTATCTTCAGATTCTGGTATTCCAGGGAGGTGCTGGAACTAATTTCCCACAGATACCAAGGAAAGACTGTGTAATTTATATATAACCCTATAAGAGTTGTGCTGAAAGGTACTTAACTGGTTGATATAAGGTTGTACTTTGTAGACATTCAAGTAGATTTTTTAAATTTAATTTTGCAGTCTTTGTGTTTTGGAGATGATGATTATTTTCAGTCTCTTTTCTTTTCTTTTCTTTTTTTTTTTTTTTTGAGACAGAGCATGGCTCTGTCACCCAGGCTGGAGTGTGGTGGTGTGATCTCGGCTCACTGCATGCTCCGCCTCCCGGGTTCACACCATTCTCCTGCCTCAGCCTCCTGAGTAGCTGGGACTACAGGTACCTGCCACTACGCTCGGCTAATTTTTTTGTATTTTTAGTAGAGACGGGGTTTCACCATGTTAGCCAGGATGGTCTCGATCTCCTGACCTCGTGATCCGCCCGCCTTGGCCTCCCAAAGTGCTGGGATTACAGGCGTGAGCCACCGTGCCCGGCCTATTTTCAGTCTCAAATATTCCCGTGACCACTTGAAAAGCCCATGAATCCTAGGAACTGTTTTAATGTTGTCTGATAGAATAAGTGACCCTTGAAAATACCTGGCACACAGTGAGTCTTTCATTCAAATATTCGATGACAGAATAAATTAATTAAGGACATCAGATAATGAATAAATATCATGTGTTATAAAGTTCAGTTCCATGAAGCAAGGAACTTATCTCATGGCTCTAGATTCCATTCTAGTTCCCAGTTGTGATCCCTTTGAAAGTAAAGGCCATTGGTTGCTAAGGGATTACGGTGGCTTGAGAGAATATCTCCTCTCCATTGTAAAACTAACTTACAAAGCCTGGTCCTCGAGTTTTTAGCAAAAGATATAGAATGATCCAATATGCACAGCATGAAGTTAAGCATTGTGGAAGTAAGTGGGTTCTTTAGTCCCCATTCAAACATGAAGTGGGTGATGGTGTCTTGCAAAGTCAGTAAACCCGAGGCACTAGAGATAATAGATATGAGCACAAGCTTTGATACCAGGCTGTCTGGGTTTGAGTCTTGGCTCCAGTACTCCTGCTTGTGTGCCACTGGGCAAATTACTTAGCTTCTCTCCAGTTATTTATTTCTTATTTTAATCTAAAAAGGGGGAATAATTATAGAACCTATTCCATAGTGAGAATTAAATGAGTTTTTGCAAAATGCTTATCACAGTGCCTGACATGTGGTAGGCACCCCCAAATTTTATATTTGTCTCAGTGTGACCAGAAATTAGCCACATGATCTTAGACAAGTTTCTCGTCTACTTACAGTCCTCTGGTGTTCTTTCTTTTGTACCTTTCCTTAATGCATCAGACCCAGGTTGTAAAGACTGGATGAGGTCACAGAGTTGGCACAGAATTAGTGGTACACTAAGCCAGCTATGCTAGCTCACTCAAGTCTACCATTCAATTTTTAGGAATCCCTTAAGTTGATTATTAAAGACAGACATCTAAAAATTAATTATATAAGTTTATAATAATTATATTTGTAAACAAAAGTAACACATACTCAAAACTCCTCAATTTCTAATTATTTTAGTATGTTTTACTATCATCTATGCTCTTGTAGTTATTTATTTATGTCTATTGTATCTGTATGGTAAAAATTCTACATAATGTTGTGCCAGTCTCTTCTGAACTCCACATTCAGAGCTGTTACACTGGCATCTTGAAATGAGTTACGGTAGGGGTATGTACAACATAACATGGAAATTGGCAAATGCTACAAATATGAGCTTTTCTCCTTCTGAAAAGCCAGCTGTTAAGCATTTACCAGTATACCACTGCACCATTATCCATAAAATAGTGGTCCTAATTTCTGTTTTGCATGTGTAGATTCATAATGCCTTCTGGGCCATCCAAAAGTTCTGGGCAGGACAGGACTACACTGAGTGCAGTATGAAGATCTTTACATTAACACAGCTACTTACTGATGCACTATCCTCAAGTAAATGTGTACTTAAGGATAGCATCAGTGACCTTGTCACATGCCTTGCTGAGTTACAACTGTCTACACACTCCATTGTTGTACCAGCCTCATGATCCTATTAGAAAGAGAGAAGAGATTGATTCTGTTGGACCCATTCTTTTTTCATCAACTTTTAAGTTCAGGGGTACATGTGCAGGATGTGCAGGTTTGTTACATAGGTAAACGTGTGCCATGGTGGTTTGCTGCACAGATCATCCCATTACCTATGCATTAAGCCCAGCATCCATTAGCTATTCTTCTTGATGCTCTCCCTCCCCCACATCCCCAACAGACCCCAGTGTGTGTTGTCCCCTCCGCATGTGTCCAAGTGTTCTCATCATTCAGCTCCCACTTATAAGTGAGAACATGTGGTGTTTGGTTTTCTGTTCCTGTATTAGTTTGCTGAGGATAATGGCTTCCAACTCCATCCATGCCCCTGCAAAGAACATGATCTCGCCCCTTTTTATGGCTGCATAGTATTCCA
The DNA here is from genome assembly GCF_028878055.3 of Symphalangus syndactylus. Classification (NCBI taxonomy): domain Eukaryota; kingdom Metazoa; phylum Chordata; class Mammalia; order Primates; family Hylobatidae; genus Symphalangus; species Symphalangus syndactylus. Next base: position 143,029,840 of record NC_072441.2, read on the forward strand.
TGGTGTATATGTACCATATTTTCTTTACCCAGTCTATCACTGATGGGTATTTAGGTTGATTCTATGTCTTTGATATTGTGAATAGTGTTGCAATGAACATATATGTGCATGTATGTTTATAATACAATGATTTCTATTCCTTTGGGTGTATGCCCAGTAATGGAATTCCCGGGTCAAATGGGTATTTCTGCCTCTAGGTCTTTGAGGAATTGCCACACTGTCTTCTACAATGGTTGGACAAATTTACACTCTTACCAACAGTGTAAACATTCCTTTTTTTCCTGCAACCTTGCCAGCATCTGTTGTTTTTTGACTTTTTAATAATAGTCATTCTGACTGGCATGAGATGGTATCTCATTGTGGTTTTGATATGCATTTCTCTAACGATCAGTGAGGTTGAGCTTGTTTTCATATGTTTGTTGGCTGTATGTATGTCTGAGAAGTGTCTGTTCATGTCCTTTGCCCACATTTTAATGGGGTTGTTTTTTTCTTGTAAATTTGTTTAAGTTCCTTGTAGACTCTGGATATCAGACCTTTGTCAGATGGATGGATTGCAAAATTTTTCTCCCATTTTGTAGGTTGTCTATTCACTTTGATGATAGTTTCTCTTGCTACGTGGAAGCTCTTTAGTTTAATTAGATCCCATTCATCAATTTTCGCTTTTGTTGCTATTGCTTTTGGTGTTTTTGTCATGAAATCTTTGCCTGTGCTTATGTCCTGAATGATATTGCTTAGATTTTCTTCTAGGGTTTTTATGGATTTGTGTTTTACATTTAATCCATCTTCAGTTAATTTTTGTATGTGGTGTAAGGAAGGGGTCTAGTTTCAATTTTCTGCATATGGCACTCCCATCACCATTTATTATTTAATAAATAGGAATCATGGCCGGGCATGGTGGCTCATGCCTGTAATCCCAGCACTTTGGGAGGCCAAGGTGGGCGGATCACGAAGTCAGGAAATGGAGACCATCCTGGCTAACACGGAGAAATCCCGTCTCTACTAAAAATACAAAAAATTAGCCGGGCGTGGTGGCAGGCACTCATAGTCCCAGCTACTCAGGAGGCTGAGGCAGGAGAATGGCATGAACCCAGGAGGCAGAGCTTGCAGTAATCCAAGATTGTGCCACTGCACTCTAGCCTGGGCAACAGAGCGAGACTCCGTCTCAAAAAAAAAAAAATAGGAATCACTTTCCCCATTGCTTGTTTTTGTCAAGTTTGTCACAGATCAGATGGTTATAGATGTGGGGTCTTATTTCCAAGTTCTCTCTTCTGTTCCATTGTTCTATGTCTGTTCTTGTACAAGTATCATGCTGTTTTGCTTACTGTAGCCCTGTAGTATAGTTTGAAGCCAGGTAGCATGATGCCTCCAGCTTTGTTCTTTTTGCTTAGGAGTGTCTTGGCTATTCAGGCTCTTTTTAGGTTGCATATGAATTTTAAAATAGTTTTTTTTTTCTAATTCTGCAAAGAATACCAATGGTAGTTTAATGGGAATAGCATTGATTCTGTAAATTACATTGGGCAGTATGTCCATTTTCACAGCATTGATTCTTCCTATCTATGAGCATGAAATGTTTTTCCATTTGTTTGTGTCCTCTCTGATTTCTTTGAGCAGTGGTTTGTTGCTCTCTTTGAAGAGGTCTTTCACTTCCCTTGTTAGCTGTATTCCTAGGTATTTTATTCTTTTTCTAGCAATTGTGAATGGGAGTTGATTCATGATTTGGCTCTCTGCATTCCTGTTGTCAGTGTCTAGGAATGTTAGTGATTTTTGCATATTGATTTTATGTCCTGAGACTTTGCTTACACTGCTTATCAGCTTAAAAAGCTTTTGGGCTGAGATAATGGTGTTTTCTAGATATAGGATCAGATCCTCTGTAAACAGAGATAATTTGCCTTCCTCTCTTCCTATTTGAACACCCTTTATTTCTTTTTCTTGCCTGATTGCCCTGGCCAGAACTTTCTAGGTTGAATAGGAGTGGTGAGAGAAGAATCCTTGTCTTGTTTTCAAGGGGAATGCTTCCAGCTTTTGCCCATTCAGTATGATATTGGCTGTGGGTTTGTCATAGATGGCTCTTATTATTTTGAGGTATGTTGCTTCAATACCTAGTTTATTGAGATTTTTTAATATGAAGGGATGTTGGATTTTTATCAAAGGCCTTTTCTGCATCTATTGAGATAACCATGTGGTTTTTGTCTTTAGCTTTGTCTATGTGATTAATCACATTTATTGATTTGCATATGTTGAACCAACCTTGTATCCCAGGGATGAAGCTGACTTGATTGTGGTGGATAAGTTTTTTGATGTGCTGCTGGATTTGGTTTGCCAGTATTTTACTGAGGATTTTTTTGCACTGATAGTCATCAAAGATATTGGCCTCAGTTTTCTTTTTTTGTTGTATCGCTGCCAGGTTTTGGTATCAGGATGATTCTGGCCTCATGGAATGAGTTAGGGAGGAGACCCTCCTTTTCAACTTTTTGGAATAGTTTCAGTAGAATGGTGTCAACTCTTTTTTGTACCTCTGGTAGAATTCAGCAGTGAATCTGTCTGGTCCTGGGCTTTTTTTTTTTTTTTTTTTTTGGTTGGTAGGCTATTTATTACTGCCTCAGTTTCAGAACTCATTATTGATCTATTCAGGGATTTAGTTTCTTCCTGGTTCAGCCTTGGGAGGGTGTATGTGTCCAGGAATTTATCCATTTCTTACAGATTTTCTAGTTTATATGCAGAGAGGTGTTTATAGTATTCTCCGATGGAAGTTTGTATGTCTGTGGGGTTAGTTGTGATATACACTTTATCACTTCTGATTGTGTTTATTTGAATCTTCTCTCTTCTTTATTAATTTAGCTAGTGGTCTATTATATTATTTTTTTTTTTTTTCAAAAAATCAGCTCCTGGATTCGTTTATTTTTTGAAGTGTTTTCTGTGTCTCTATCTCCTTTAGTTCAGCTCTGATCTTGGTTATTTCTCATCTTCTGCTAGCTTTTGAGTTTGTTTGCTCTTGGTTCTCTAGTTCTTTTAGTTGAGATGTTAGGTTGTTAACCTGAGTTCTTTCTAGCTTTTTGATATGGGCATTTTTAGTGCTATAAATTTCCTTTTTAATACTGCTTTAGCTGCATCCCAGAGATTCCTTTGCATTGTCTCTTTGTTCTCATTAGTTTCAAAAAACTTCTTGATTTCTGTCTTAATTTCTTTATTTACTCAAAAGCCATTCAGAAGCAGGTTGTTCATTTTCCATGTAGTTGTGTGGTTTTGAGTGAATTTCTTAATCTCAAGTTTTAATTTGATTGCAGCGTAGTATGAGAGACTGTTATGATTTCAGTTCTTTTGCATTTGCTGAGGTGTGCTTTACTTCCAATTATGTGTTCAATTTTAGAGTAACTGCCATGTGATGATGAGAAGAATGTATGTCCTGTTGAATTTGGGTGGAGAGTTCTGTCGATATCTATCAGATCCACTTGATCCAGAGCTGAGTTCAGGTCCCGTGGACTAATTCTTAAGGTGAATTTTGAGAAAAAGTGGTTTTACATTTTTTTCCACTGCAGTTATATGGAGAAATTGCCTTCAGTGTACATGTAATCAATCAGTACCTCCAGAGCATCTCTTCTGTGCAAGCTCAGGTAGCCTGCCAAGCACTTTGTGAAGGGACAGTAATGAATGAGACTATAACCTTGCCCTCAACTAGTTCACAATCTAATTAGGAGACACATAAACAAACAAGCACAGTAGACCATAATGTCCCTGGAAGATGAGGCAGCACAGCATGCTATGCAATTCAAGAATTGGGAGTGAATGTTCTGCATATGTATGTATAGAAGGGATGGTTGGTGAAAGATGGCAGGAAGGTGGAGATGTGGGAAGATTTCAGGGCAGGGAGGGTGTATCAGTCAGAGCTTGTAATCACAAAAAACATAAATCAGTCTCAGCTAGTTAAACAGAAGAAGAATTTAGAAGAGGTATTAGAAAGCCTGAAGAACCTCTAGGAGGGCCTAGAGAGTATGCATTCAGAGGCAACACCCAAAATTGTGCTGCAAAGCTAGTTCAGTTGAGTCACATGGCTGTCCAACTGGTTGTGGATGCAGTCGCTCATGACCAACTCTGCTGATGCCAAGCATTAGACACTGCCATTAGGCTTCTTGCTGCTGATGTCTTTTGCAATTGAATTTAGTTGCTGCCACTAAATTCTACACAATGCTTTATTCTACAAGTCACAAGCTTCTTATTCAAAGCCTAGTTGGATATATCTGATTGTTGAAGCCTCAGTCATATCTTAGTGTCTCAGCTGCAAGACAGGCTGGGGAAAATCTGGCTTCTATTAAAGGATTTAAAAGATGAGTAACTCTCCACACATAGTACAGATGTTCAGGATCTAATCAGCCCCAATAATGACAAATCCCCATTATAGTGTGACCCTTTGGCTTTGTTTTGCAGAAAGTTTAGAAGTGTGTCAAATTAAAAGATTGTGATAGGGCATGCTAAACATAGAGAACAGCATATTCAAGGGCTAGGTGGCCTGGGGAACCTGGCACGGATAGGTAATTTCAAATATTTTAGTCTGTCTAGGGTGAAAGTTCTGTGTATGTGTGCGTGTGTGTGTGTGTGTGTGTGTGTGTATGTGTACCAGAGGTGGTGGCCAGAGATGAGTACGAAAAAATAAAATGAAGCTCAGAATGAAGAGTTTTGAATTCATGGTAAAAATTTAGGACTTTAAGACTTCATTTTGTAGATGATAGTGAGCCACAGAAGAGTTTAAAATAGGAAAATAACTTAGTCGTATTTTTCAGGTAGCTCAGCATATATGAAGGATGGACAGAAGACAGAGCTCCTATATTAATGCTTAAAGAAATTAATACAATAAAAAACAGAATCTTAACTTTATCCACATATTTTGTTTTTCCTAAACTCCTAATTTTAAATTTCTATCTGTTATAATTGCTCTTGAAAATGTCTTTATTTCACCTTTAGTTTTGGAGGATGTGATCTCTAAGTATACTATTCTAGTTTGACAGGCTGTTGTTGCTTTTTTTCTCCTGTGTAGCAATTAAAAGAGGTCATTCCATTTTCTTCTGGATTTCATTGTTTCTGATGAAAAGTCAGCAAAAATTTGTGTGTGTGTGTGTGTGTGTGTTCTCTAACTGCTTTAAATTTTTTCTTTTTCTTTTCACTGTGATGTACTTAGGTGTAGTTTTTATTATATTCATCCTGTCTGGGATTTGCTGAGCTTCTTGGATCTCTGGGTTAATTTTTCAAAATCAAATTTGACAAAATTTAGACATTCTACCTTTTCATACATTTAAAAAAATAACTTCTTTTTCATCTCCCCTTCTGAGACTACACTTATATATGTGTTAGATTATTTTATATTATCTTACATGTAGCTGATGTTCTGTTCAGCCATTTTCTTTCTGTGTTTCAGTTTGGATAATCTCAACTGACTTGATTTTAAGTTTACTATTCCTTTCTTCATTGTGCTGAATCTGATGTTAAGCCTGTAAATTAACTTTTAAATTTCAAATAAGTAAGTTTTCAGATATCCAATTTTCATTTGGTTCTTTTAAATTTTTAAATAATTTACCCAGCCTGGGCAACACAGCAAAACCCTGTCTCTACAAAAGACACACACATGCACACACACACACAGACACACACACAATAGCTGGGCATGATGGCACATGCCTGTAGTCCCAGTTACTCGGGAGGCTGAAGTGGGAGGATCACCTGAGCCTGGGGAGGTCAAGGCTGCAGCGAACCATGAACCTGCCACTGGACTCCAGCCTAGGCAACAAAGTGAGATCCTGTCTCAAAATAATAATAATTTTTATTTCTTTCTTGCTATTTTATTTTACTTCATGCATTCTATTCATCTTTTTTCTGCAAATTTTCTGACATGTTCATAATAGTTATTTTAAAGTCCTTGATTGACAACTGTGATATATTGATTTTCTGTGAGTCTCCTTCTGTTGGTTGTTTTTCTCTTGGTTGTTGATCACATTTTTCATGTCTTGTAATTTTTTACTGTTTAAGTATACATTTTGGGGTTTTTTGATGGATTGATTGATTAAAATAATGAAATAATTAATTTTGCAGAGGGCACAAGTCATTTTCTCTGTCAGGTGAAATTCGTATTTCATTAAGAATTAAATTCAGCTGAAGCCAGGACACAGCTTTAATTATATTGAGTTCACTTCTGGTTTCAAATAGGACCAAGAATGTCTCTTTGCCTTTTATCTGAATTTGTTACCTTCCAAGGGAGTGATCTCTTTGATACTTGATGATTTGACCAGGGAGCAAGTTGGGCTGCAGCTTCAAATAGATTTGATCACTTTGGGATTAACCTCCAGCATGGCCCCAAAGTTCAAGAATCACAAGTCTTCACAAACTTCTCTACTTTCCAGCTTTATTTCCTCTGCTAACTATTCAGCAAAATTTCAGAATGCAGCCAAGTGATTTATCTTTGGTTTGGAACTCCTCTAGATTCCAATATTTCCTGCCTTATCACATTGACATTTGAATCTTGGCTGGTTTCTCCTACTCTTAAAAATTCTCTCTGTCTATGGCAGACCTGATTTTCCATCCACTTTCTTTCTTTTATAAAAAATAGAGTTAGGGTCTTGCTCTGTCAACCAGGCTAGAGTGCAGTGGCTCAATCATAGCTCAATGTACCTTCTAACTCCTAGGCTAGAGAGATTCACCTGCCTAAGCCATGCGAGTTGCTGAGATTACAGGTGTGAGCCACTGTGCCAGCTCCATCCACTTTCATCAAGATGTGGTCTTTGCCTTCAGATGTGGAAGCCACCATTACTTTCTGCTCACCTATTAAGGACTTATTCCTCTCTGGAGTTCAGTTTATCAAGACTTCCTTGCATCTACTGCTCTTGATAGTTGCATAATTTGTTATTTGTTTTCTTGTTATCATGGGAATATAAGTCTTTTACATACTAACCAGAAAGAAAAATGACTGTCCCTCTCTCCCCATTGCAAAGTATTATATTCCCTTTTTGAGTCTCTGTTTAGAGATGGAAGGAAGACCTATGACCCTGGATGCCCAGAGATAACTCACTTCCTATGTATCAGTTATGTAAGAAAACACCACTCTTCTCCCCAGATCTTCATGCAAAGACTGATGCTACCTTGTCGCTAGATGCCATGAAATGGGCTTGGGAAGATGTCTAACCTCTCAGTGATTTCAGAACATCCACTTTGCACAGTTTCAGCTACTCCCTCTTCATACCTAACAGATGCATTTATATAAATTTGCAAATTTTACAGAATTTGCTATTTGTAATTTCTTTTGTGATTGACTTAGTTGTTAAATGCCCTATGGGAGTTTTCTATTTACAGGAATCTTGTTGTTAATCCTTTCATAATATGAATAGTGAGAGTAACAAGTCACCCTCTACTCCTACACAACCATCTCCATTCCAACTGTTGAGTATAACATAAAGCGCTTGGACACTGGAGTCAGGTAAATCTGAAATCAAACCCTCTTTCAACCACTTAGTATGTATGTAACCTTAACCTCTGTTTGCCTTAGTTTCATTATTATTCAAATTGTTCTTATTGTTAAATACTTTTCCTTTCCATCTTCCATAGTTAGATTCCACCCTTTCTTCTGATCTAAACTGAAGTGTCATTTCTCTGACCCCCTCGACTGGGTCATATTTGCCTATTTTACATACTGAAAGCCCCAGGTACCTTTCACTTACAGCAATTGCCACAATAATATCTTTATTATTTATTTATGTGATTATTGTTTAGCATCTTCCTTCAGTCTAGAATATAAGCTCTTCCTTACATGGAAGGGGCCATGGATGTATTCCCTGTGCCCAGTCCTTTGCAGAGTAGGTGTTTGATGAATGAATTCTCATTCATTGAGAATGAGAGTAATGAAGCTTACCTCTACAGGGCTGCTGTGAGGGCCAAATGAGCTAAGGTAAGGGTGCCTTGGTTTGGGCTCCTTCTGAAACAAGGATTTAGGTACAAGAATTTTATTTTGTTTTGATACCAACTAGGATGGTGAAGAAGTGAAAGAAAGAGACAATGGAAGAAGCAAAAGTCATAAAGGGTGGTGCCTTGAGGAGGAGGTTACACTGTGGAGAACAGGGCTCTGTCTTACTGGGGACTCTCTGAGAAACTATGTAGAACATACTATGGAATTTTCCAAGTGAGGGTTGATGAAGCTGGGTTATGTATTCACCCACTTCTGTGTTTCATTGCTTGGGGGTTTCTCTGCCAGGCATTCTCTCTCCAGTCTCCAGAGCACGTCTTTGGGCAGAAAGGTTCAGGAAGCCAGAGCTTTGTATAAGGGCACTGAATGCAGAGGACCTCTGAGGTGGGAGGGGCACCTTTGGTGACCTCTGTGAAGTTAAAGCACTCTGTGCAGTGTCAATGCAGATTAAGGCTCCTTCCAGAAATTGTTCTTCCCTCCCCCTATCTGCTACAGCCACTTTGACCCCAGCAGAACTGGGCACAGTGACAGAGCTTGTGCCAGGGCCTCAGATTATGCCTGCTTTTACCACTGACTGAAGAATCAAGACAAGTGGACAGGCTTGCCCTGGGTCCAGGCCCCATTTTACCCTGAAGGAGCTCACCTCTCAGGCTGACCTTAGGGCCCATTAGAGAACACAAGCAAGGCTGCGTTGGTGCGAGTTCTCTGGAGAAAGGTGTGATTTTTTTTTTTATGATTATACTTTAAGTTTTAGGGTACATGTGCACAACGTGCAGGTCTGTTACATATGTATACATGTGCCATGTTGGTGTGCTGCGAGGTGGGATATTAATCCAACCCTTGCCTGGGATATGGTTGCACAACATGTAGCCAACACAAGGCCTACTGTTTCCACAGAGCAATTCCGCTCAGCTCAGTCCAGGTCCTGCACCTGGGAGGTTTCTAGTTAATGCCTATTGAATAAACACGGAATCCACCCCTAACTGAGGTCACAGCAGAAGCAGGGCCACCATGGTAAAAATACACCGATATTTTAAATGGTTAGCAGCATAGGAGTGATTTGTGAAAATAAAAAACCCTTTTCCTTGAGAGATGAGATGGGATGATTCCAATTCTCAGAATATAAAATTAAAGTTTCTTTCACAATGAGATGAGGATTTCTAGAACACTTGTGCTGCCAAATTTTAGCTCTGATTTAGAACACCTTTATCACAAACAATGCTGGCTGAGCATAGTCTTTTTAGACTGTAGAGAGCTGATTCAGCCCTCCCTCCCCAAAAGGAATAGAAGAGCAGGAAGGTGGAAAGAGAGGAGAGAGAGAGACAGAGGGAGAGAGAGAGAGAGAAAGAGAGGGGTTTCTTTCTCTAGCTTTGCCAATGCCAATGTTGCATTTTCATAGCCATGTGTATCTCCTCACTCATGGAGTTCACATGTTATTTCTCTTTGACAACAGGGAAAGGATGGTTTCATTCCTTGCTTTCTGCTGTCTCTGCCTTTTTACTGCTGTTTCCCTGCTTCCCTCCCTGTCTGTCTCGGAAGCTTTTCTGTCTGTCTATTTATCTGCCCACTGCTCCTTTTCTGCATCTCTTTTTTCTCTTTCCCTTGTCCTCTGGCATCATCTTCCTTCCTTCTCATGTCTTTTGGCATCTGCTTTCTGTCTTTCTATGGTGTCTCTCTACGTTCTGTTCTTCATCTCCTCATTCCTTTTCTCTCTTGTCCCCAATTTCACTCTCTCTCTCTGTCTCTCAAAATCACACACATACACACACACATAATTTCTTAAAACAAACACAAAGGTATTTTAAGTTTTATCAGAAGAGGAGTGGAGTATCTTCAATCTGCCTCTTTGAAAAACAAAACAGGAAAACAAATCTAGCTTCCCTGGCTTCCTCCTTTTGTGGCCCTGGGTGAGGCCCTTTGCGGACCCTTTGCTGTTGCGTGTCTGGCCCGGACTGGCGACTTCAGTCTGTGATTTTTTCTTTCAGTGTGCTCACTCTGTTCTGGGCTCTGGACTGAATTGTTGGGGATCCCTGAGTCGGGCAACCCCAAGAAGTCTGCCCAGTGGCTAGGGTTGGCCGTGCCTGTCCTGGGCATTGTCTTATGTGGTTGAGGTTCCCCAAAGGTTCAAGCCTTCTTCCCTTTATTCTCAGCAAGTCACAGCACAAATCAGAAGTGTTGGTTTGGGGGAAAAAAGTGTGTTGAATCACATTAGTTGTGCTACCTCTGCCTACCATCCTGCATCCACGTTCCAGCACCTACTAGCAAGTAGCAGGCAGATCCCTTCACCTCTTGGTGCCTGGGCTTTCTCAGCTGTGGAATGAGGATGAAACCTAGGCTGAAGGTTGTTTTCAGAACTTGATGAGGTAAATGGATGTGAAGCTCTCAGCACAGGGCTGAAAGCTAAACCACAGGTACAACAGGGAAAATAATACTGCCCCGTCTGCTGCACACAATTGCTTTAGGTGTCAAATGAAGTGATGATGGAGAATGTGCTTTGAAAAGAGTATCATGTACTAAATAAAGTTTATTCTTATTATTGAGGTAAATTTTTTTATAGCTAGCAGTTATTGAATACTTACAATAATAATTTTAAAAATCCTCTGAGGTGGGGATAGCTCTGTTTTACAGATGAGGAAATAGAAGCTTGGAGAGGTTAAATGATGACCAAATAACACATTAAAAAAAATAAAAATTTTAAATTAAGTGCTTACCATGTGACAGATATCATGCTAAGGCCCTTGCATTTATTATCTTATTTAGTTACACAATTGTGTGAGATAGCTATTTTCTCCAATTTAAAATATATTTATTTATTTATTTAAATTTCAACTTGTATTTTAGATTCAAGGGTACATATTCAGGCTTGTTACAAGGGTATATTGTGGGATGCTTAGGTTTGGGGTACAACTCAACATTGCCCAGGTAGTGAACATCCTACCCAATAATTAGTTTTTCAAACCCTTTCTCTCCCTCTCCAACCCCTCTCTTGTAGTCTCCAGTGTCAATTGTTCCTGTATTTATGACTCTGTGTATCTAATGTTTAGCTCCCACTTATAAATGAGAACATGAGGTGTTGGTATTTGGTTTTCTGTTTCTGCATTAATGCACTCAGTGTAATGGCCTCCAGTTCCATCCATGTTGCTGCAGAGGACATGACTGCATTCTTTTTTATGGCTGTGTGGTATTCCATAGTGTATATTTACCACATTTCCCTTATCCAACCCACTTTTAGTGGGTACCTAGGTTGATTTCATGTCTTTGCTGTTGTAAATAGTGCTGTGATGATATCTACAAGGAGAACCACAAAACACCGCTGAAAGAAACCATAGATCACACAAACAAATGGAAAAACATTCCATGCTCATGGATTGGAAGAATCAATATCATTAAAATGTCCCTATTGCTCAAAGCAATCTACAGATTCGGTAATATTCCTATCAAGCTATTATACCAATGTCATTTTTACACTATTATAAAATTCATATGGAACCAAAAAAGGGCTCAAATAGCCAAAGCAATCCTAAGCAAAAGGAACAAAGTCAGAGGCATCGCATAACCCAACTTCAAACTATACTGCTAAGCTACAGTAACTAACACAGCATGGTACTGGTACAAAAACAGACATAGACTAATGGAACAGGTTAGAGAACCTTGAAATAAAGCTGCACCCCTGGGTCTACTTATTTTTAGGTGAGAAAACTAATGTTTGGAGAAGTTAAGTAATTTGCCCAAGCTCAGGTGGCTACAGGCAGAATCTGTCAGATACCAAAACTCATTCTTGAAACTTCTTGCTATGCCACCTCATAACTCCTAAAGGGTAAAGCTTGGCTGGGGACCAGGTCTTTCTTCTGGGGCTGCTGGTGGAGCAGTGTGTATTGGGGGGTGGGGGAATGGGGGTGGGAAGGTGACTCATGGTGTCCCAAGCAAGGGACTATTATCTGAAATGAACTATTTTCTGAAAGAACAACAGTGTGTCCAAGTTTGCAGTCAGCTGGGCATGGGCACTCTTGCCTCTGGAGTGTGAAGTAGGGAATACAAGTGGTTCTCCTCTTGCCTTTCTCCTTCCTTATTCCTCTTGCTCCCTTCCTTCCTTTTGTTCCTCTCCCCATGCCTCCTTCGATTCCTCTCTCATCTCTTTCCCTCCTCCTGCCTTCCTTCTCCCCTTTTCTGCCTTCCGCTTTCCTCCCCCTTGTCTTTTTTTGCCCCCTCCCCTTTCACTGAGTTTTCCTCTCCCTTTCCTTCTTTTTCTCTCTCCCTTCCATCTTCCTTTCTTTCTCCCCTTCTGATTTCTCCCCCACTCCCTCCTCCTCCTGCATTGCCCCTCCCATCCCCCCAACCCCTTCTCCCCTCTGCCTGCACTAACTGATGCCTGAAGAGCGTGCTGCCTGCTGTTGCCATGGAAACACCTCAGCCAGTGTTGCAGCCTTTTCCTGGATCTCGGCTGGCCAAAGACCAATAAGAGAAGCCTAATGAAGTGGACCCAGCATTTCCTTCCTCTCCTCTCCCTCTCAGAGACCACACTCTCTGAAGGCTGGAGCCACCTATCCCTGGAAGTGTGAAAGGCAGAAACATACGGGGTTGTGGAGAGCTCCAGGGTGGCCTCGGGTGTGAGATTGGGCACCAGTCACCTTCCTTGTCACCATCAGCTCCATCTCAAAAGACTGCTGAGCACCGTGTGCACAATACAGTATAAAAAGAATCGCTCCAGCACCCAGTGCACACAGAGGTCTCCATAAGGCTGATTTGTGCCACCTCTCCCCCTCTTAAATGTCCAAGTTTTAGTCAAATGCTGTATTTGCTGGTCACTTTGTCTTGGTGAAAGGGGTCCCCACCAGACTTCAGGGGACCTGCGTTTGGCTTCTGCTCTTGCTGGGTAACTGGGAGCTTCACACTTATCTGTCACTTGGTGAGGTCCCATTTACCCTACAACCTTTCAGGACACCATGGGAGCCAAATCTATAGGACTGCATGGATGCTGGTGGCTTCTCCCTCTTTTCTCCCTTCAGGAAATCCCTGTCTACAGACTCATTCTACTCTAGGGAAAAACACTTTTGACTTCAGCTCGTTCTCTGCATCTGCTGGAACCACCCAACAGGGAAGAAAAACTCAAAAGACCTTGGCCACTTTCTCCCTCCTTTCACTCCTGAGTCCTCTGTGGCTTCATTATTCTGATTTCAATTTAGAGAATATATATTGATTGCCAATTATGTATAAAATGCATTGGGCAGTAGAAAGCCCACCTTTACAGCCAAACGCATTACTATTTTGCAATGCAGCAAGCTCGTATTATCCTTTCCTGTTTCTGTTCCATCAGAGTGGAGAAGGCCTGGTCTATCCTGGGACCATGTCTGCATTAGCCAGCGTTTCCTGTGGCAACAACCTCCACCCACTCCTGCCAAATCTCAATGCCTTACAACAGTGAGCTTTTATTTCCTGCTCCCATTATGTGAGGGTTGCTGGTCAGCAGGAGCTGTCGTTGGTTCTTCCGGGATCTGCTGGGCCTGGCTCAGCGCCGTGGGTCTTCTCTTATTCCAGGACCCCAGCTGAAGGGGCAGCCCACGTATGCAGCGTGCTGTTCTTGTGGCAGAGGGCAGAAGCTCAAGGGAGAAAGAGCTCAACCAGAAAGCACATTGTAAGGCTCTGCTCAGATGTGGAGTGAGTCCTAGCTGCTGGGACACCACTGGGCAAAGCAAGTCACGTGGCTCAGCCCAACATCAAAGAAGCAGGAAGTAGGGCGGCTTACAGGGAAGCCAGGGAACAGACAATTACCAACAAAGAATAGAAGCCGCTACAATGCCCAGACAATCCCAGACTGGAGTCAGCCTTTTTCTAGGACTCTTCTCATTTCACTTTTGAACTATTATCTGAAAGAACAACAGTGTGTGCAAGTTTGCAGTCAGCAAGACATGGGTTGAAATCTGAGTTTTTCAGTTTCCTAGCTATGTGGCTTCAGGATGGGGAGTTAACCTCTCTGAGTCTCAGTTTCTGCATCTGTAAAGTGGCAATCCTAACACTGATTTCACATGGTTGCTATAGGGATCACATAGGAATATATAGTGCTGGGCACATAGTGGGGACTCAGCAAGTCACAGTTATTAACCCTGTTAGTATATTAAAATGAATACATTATTTTTGTCAAAGTAAATAAGTAAGGTGTAGCTTTGCTGTCTCCTGATTTTTCTACTTATGCAATCTGGGTCATAATAATTGGCCAGGTGATGTGGGGGAACAATAATAGCAAATGTTAACAGTTAAATGGCACTTACTGTGTGTGAGATACTATTTAAGGGCTTTACATATTCTAACTTACTTAATCCTCACAAGCCTATGAAATACTGCTACTCTTATCCACATATTACTGATCATGGAACTGAGCCCAGAGGAACACAGAAGCAGGTTAAGTGGCTTATTCATGGCCATATAGCTTACCTAGCAGCAGAGCCAGGATTTGAACCCAAGTAGCTCAGCTGAAAGCTCATGTTCTTAGCCATTGTGCTATGGGGCCTCTGAGCTTTTTAGTAGCCAGTGTTTAGACAGAGATGGTGAAGAGCTGTGTGACTGTGGCTATGATGCTTAAGCCTGGTTTGTTGGGCGGAAAGAAAATCTGGTGAGTGACCTGAATTTAATACCTACTTGGACATGAAATAAAGGAGGCCTTGGAGGCAAGGGCAAGATTTAGAATCTATGAGACAGCCCCTAGTCAATTAGCATGGAATGTGATTCTAGGTATGTGTGTGGGAGAGTGAGGTGGGTTTTCTGGAGTGGAGGGTGACTCTGTTTCTTCCATTCAAATGCCCCAGGCCTTGCTCTCCAGCTAGGTCAGCCACCCTTTGGGAGGCAGGTCTTTGAGATTCCAGCGTCTGACAATACTGTGACTACTCTGTCCATTTCTGCACAGAAGGCAGTAGGATGGAAATTTCTCTGGGGAGCATCTTCACTGCCCTTTCCCAAGGCAGATGAAAACATTTTCATCCCGACAGACCCATGGTCGCTCTGACATCTGCAGCAAAGGGGAGAGCTGATAACACTGCAAGTGATGCTATAGCCGGTGAACTTACACATCATCTTCTCCTGTTACGCCAAGAGCTGACCGCCAACTCGCAGCCCTAGCAACTGAGGATAAAAATGGCAGCAAACGTCTGCCTGAATCTGAGCCTTTAAATGAGGCCAGCCCACACTGTCACACCCACGGGACCTTTAACAGGGTGCTCTGGGCGTCCTGGCCTTGCTGACAGCAGAAGTTCTTAACCTGCTGGCATCAACTCACTGTTTCTTGCCTTTTGCTCTGCATCTTTGTTTGCTCAGCTCCTCACATTTTTTTTGTTTTTTGAGACAGGGTCTCCCTCTGTCACCCAGGCCAGAGTGCAGTGGCGCCATCTCGGCTCACTGTAAACCTTGCCTTCGGGGTTCAAGAGATTCTCTTGCTTCAGCCTCCGGAATAGCTGGGACTACAGGTGCGCACCACTACGCCTAGCTGATTTTTGTATTTTTAGTAGAGATGGGGTCTATTGGCCAGGCTGGTCTCAAACTCCTCACCTCAGGTGATCCACCCACTTCGGCCTCCCAAAGTGCTAGGATTACAGGCATGAGCCACTGTGCCTGGTCTCCTCACATGTTTTTTAACTTTAAGATCCAAAACCACACTTACTCCTTAAATGTAAGGACTGTTTGGGCTTTATTTGATTTGATTCATGAGTGTGGTTTTGGAGTCACCTTCAGGATCTTGCTCCAAGCATCAGCCTGCTTTGCCAGAAGCCCTGGGCTGGCTTGGGCCTTGTGGGGGCCAAATACTGCTCTACCCTGAGTCAGTCATTGTTTTTGGGTTTCACTGAGGTCCCCTTTGGTCATTGGTAATGTGGGAAACAGGGCCTGGACTTCATGCCAATCAATGTAGAAATAGCATTAGCTCAACGTCATTCCTTTGAGCATTGCTGTGCCCACTCTCACTCCCACCTCAAGACTAGAAAAGGACTCGGTTGGAAGGAATCATCTGGATGTTTTCTGGCAGAAGATGTTTTCTTCCTACTTAGTAGACCCAGTTGTCAAGAGTAGAGTCTGTGCCTACTCCTACTGTGTCACCTGCCCAGTCCTTGAGCCAATGAGGGCCCAGCCTTAAAGGCCATCAGGAGTTCCTTGCCCACTAGTCAGTCGGGTCTTCAAATAATCAGTTGCCCTTACATCGGGTGTGCCCAGTGCACAGCGGTATTTAGCCCCTGGGTACCCAGGGAGGCATCAGGCTGCCACCTCAGTAGCTTGCACCTTGAGTCTAACTGCCCTCTGTTCGGCTCCATTGTTCCTAATTTTGCCCCAGGGCTTGTTTTCCAGTCCTAGAAGCCAGCCCCATTGTTCAAGCCCCTCGTGTCTCTTTCTTATATACCTTGCATTGTATATACAGGATATACCATCTCCCTGACCTGCGTATTGCTTCTGCTAGCCCTCCCACTAACTTAGAGTCCCCTTTCAAATCTATGACTTAGATACTTATCAGATGCCAAAAAGTGCAGTCATCTAGAAAGCCCACCCAGACCCCTAGAATGTAATATTAAATGAATCAGACTCCACTTGACTCCAGCTCTTGGATTTAATGGTTTGGGCTGCCAGCCTCTTCCTCCAGGGAGCCAGCTGTCTTGTCCTAGGTGATTTCTCTAAGAAGAGTCTCAGTAAGCTCTTCTTCCCCCAACACAGGCTTTTGGAATCTCACGGCCCTGCCAAGACATGTAGTTATATCATTTCCTGAGACGGGGCCTTTCTTGGATTATTAAATTGTCAGAGTTAACAAGAATGAAACATCAGGTCTTGCCCATCGGACTGGCAAAAATGAACATGATTAGCAATGGATAGAAAGGGTATAGGGAAACAGACGGTCTCAGACAGCATTCATGAGAGTGTACATTAGCACACCTTTTTACTTTTTTGGAGAGCAGCTTGAAAATATGTATCAAAATTTTTACCTCGACAATTTTTCTTCTAGGAATTTATCAAGGAGTTAATCAAACAAATTTTCAAAAATATATGTGCAAAAGAATGCTCCTTCAGTAATGTTTCTGATAGCAGAAAAATGTATAGGATTTGTTAGATAATTGATGTTATATCCATACAAAGCAATACAGTACAGCTATTAAAGAGCTTGTTATAAAGCAACATGCATTAATATGGAAAGATGTCCACACCACATTGCTGGGCAAAGAAGCAATTTGTAATCCCAGTAAGCAGATGTCATATATGTGTAGCGGGGAGGGGGAAGTATGTATACATATACCTGTATTTGCACACACACACATGCACTTCAGGGAAGCCACAGTCTAGCAGTGATGGCAGGCACATACAAAAAAGACAATTATGGAATCGCATGGCATACAGGTCATTAGAGAAATGAAAGGAGTGGTTCAAGGAAGTCCTCCCAAACAGAGTGACAGCTAAGCCGAGAACTGTAGGACAATTGAGAGGTTGTCAAGGGAAGATGCAGAGATCCTAGTAAATGGCTGGGTCTATGGGCTCCAAAGCATAGCTATGACCTAGGCGTGGAGAGTCTTCAGGTCTAACCACCAAGGTCACTGGCCACAAGCTACAGGAGGCTGCAGGAAGCATCACTGAAATGAGTGATATAGTCAGACCACTGGGCAAAAGGTAGACTTGTGGGGAGAGGGGAGGGGGGAGCATTGAACTTTGACCCCATGCCCATTGTGTGAGGCACAGAAAGCCTCCACCTTTTTCAAACAACTTTCAAAGTTCTCCTTCCCTTGCCTGCCCTGCTGTGCCCTGCAGCAAAATGACACTTGGTCACACAATCCATTCCATAGTTAAACTTGCACTTTATTAAAATTGCTCTGAATAACTCTGGGGGGAAAATTGTGTCCGTCTCCATTCATCTTCAATGGCTTTTACACCTCACTCGACATAACTGTCTCCTTTGATTAAATCTCCATTAGGGCTCTGTTCCATATTCAGCAGCTCTATAAGCCAATTAACCCACCATTCCATAGGTTAGGACAAAGAGCAGTCCTTCTTCAGAGAGGGAGGGACAGAGAGAGAGAGAGGGAGAAAAAGAGAGAGGGGGATGGAAGGGAAGGAAGAAGGGTAATACAGCAAGAGAAACTTATCTCCCCTGCTACGGCTACAGCTAATCAGTGTTTATCATTATACTCTTATTTCCCCACATTTAATCTAAAGGAGATGGGGGGGACATTGCCAGCAAGATGCAGTGTCAGGCCTGGAAAGTCCATGCTTGGCTTATTCATTATGCCAGACTCCATAGATGACAAGATGCAATTTCTTTTCTTCTTCTTTTTTTTTTGGTAGTGACAGGATCTCACTATCACCAAGGCTGGCCTTGAACTTCTGGACTCAAGCCATCTTTCCGCTTCAGCTTCCCAAAATGCTGGAATTACAGGTGTGAGTCACCACGCCTGGCCAAGATGCAATTTCTTAAACTGAATAGTGTTTGGGAGTGATCAAACCTCTCAATGCCTTCCTCATCTTGATCAACCAGAATCCTCAAGGATGCCTACCCCTAGGTTCAGCCCTTCCAGACCCTGCCCAGGCCTGCATGTTAGAAGGCCATCTCCGCTAGTGTGAATCTAGTCTAGTCTCATGGCCCTAAGCCTGGCTCCAGTGGGTGTGGAGGCAGGGCCTGGTTGTTCGCAAATCCTCAGGTTATTCCCTACCCACGAACTACCCCCCTCATCTCCACTTACTGGAACGTGTTATAGGATTGACTTCTGTCTGGAGACTTGGCCAACATTTGAATCTTATTTAAGGGCTGGAACTCTTACATGCCTTTGATTCACCGGCTGGTCATCGGAGATCCTATCCGCTACCTGGTTCCGCTAGTTCCTTTCCCTGGGGTATGGCCCCAGTGGATGAAGTTCTGCCCTGAAGAGACAGCATCTGTCCACATTTTGGTATTGCCTGAAGCTGGAAAATCCAGCTGATTCCCAGGGCCCCATTGACTGAGTACATGCACACCACTTATGTGGGACCCCAAAAGTCCCAACTACCTGGATCCATGGCTGGGCTGAATGAAGTGAACTTGAACAAGGATTCATGTCAGGTCTGTTCTGAGCCCCAGATGCTCATGATTAGGGTGCAATGGCTCAGAGTTGAAAGGCAGAAGTAGGATTGGAGGTCAGCACAAGCCTAGGATGAGAGAATAAGCTGATTCAAACTTGAGTCCATCCACAGGGTTTTGCTGTCACACATACCTAACTTTCCATCTCAGCTCTGTTGCACACCAGCTATAGGATGTGGGGAAGTTAATTCATCCCTTTGAGCCTTGGTATTCCCAGCCATAAAATGGGAAGAACAATGCCTGCTTCAGAGGACTGTAGATCAGATGAGAACATGTACATTATGTGGCACTCGGTAAGTGTTTGATAAATGATAGCCATTATAGTGAGGGTGGCAGAAAGACTCAAAACCATTTTTATTAGAAATGTTTGGGAGGGCCGGGATGATCAACCTAGAAAAGTCTATGGGGGATGTGATGGGGATTTTCAAACACTGGGACTGTGCTCAGAAAAAGCGATTAGAACTGATGGAGCGCCTGGTGTATTTGACATCTAGGGAGGATCACTTTTAACAACGCCTTCCTCTGTCCAACAAGGCTCTTCTCAGTAATAAACGTAAAATGAAACAAATGCCAATGACCACAAAGGAAAAGCAGGCAGTGAACATTTTCTTTCGTTAAACTTAACATATATAATCGCACCGGTGAAAAATACAACTAATATTGCAGCATAAAAGAGAAAAAAGTAACGGATTAATATTTTTATTATGTTACTATAGCTTTTGAGAAAAGGGAAAACATATCTGCATTCTGTTGCAGTAATAAATAATAACGTTACCGTTTTATTTTCCTGATTAACTCTTCAGTTAAAAAACAACTAGCACTTCAAAAAGAATGATGAATTTCAGTTTTAAAGATCTTATTCAGGCCGGGCGCGGTGGCTCACGCTTGTAATCCCAGCACTTTGGGAGGCCGAGGCGGGCGGATCACGAGGTCAGGAGATTGAGACCACGGTGAAACCCCGTCTCTACTAAAAATACAAAAAATTAGCCGGGCGTGGTGGCGGGCGCCTGTAGTCCCAGCTACTCGGAGAGGCTGAGGCAGGAGAATGGCGTGAACCCGGGAGGCGGAGCTTGCAGTGAGCCGAGATCGCGCCACTGCACTCCAGCCTGGGAGACAAAGGGAGACTCCGTCTCAAAAAAAAAAAAAAAAAAAAAAAAAAAGATATTATTCAAATTCAATACAGATAAACTAAAAATCACACTTACTGAACAAAAAATAATTGTACGATGCAGTTCTCACTGTTTCACTGTTTAAAAATAAAAATTTCAAGGGCTCACATAGAATGTCAGAATTGAAGTAACTCATTTTCCGTTTTTGTTTTTTTTTTTTTTGTCTTCACCATTATGATACTTATTTCAAATTTGCCATTTAAAATCAGGGATATGTAAGTACCACAGGAGGCGGAGACATGAACTGTGTTTGAAACGAACTGGAAGAGATTCAAATCTTAAGAATTTACTCTTGAAATGAGCATTTATAGCTGAGTTTGCATGTGCTGGGGCCAGTTGTATAACTGGGACTTCTCCAAATTAGTGCCCATGTGGAATACAATGTCATTAAAGGACAAATAATAAAAATGTGCCAAATGGAAGCTTATTACATCTATTATTATTATTAAAACACAACAGTTACCATAACAATGACTTAGTACTTGACCAACAAAAGCTTTTGTTAAAGAGGAGTATTTTATCACTGACATTGTTTAGAGCTGCCAGAGAATGGTGGTAATAATAAAAAGCAGACTGGCTCTTAGTCTGTTTTATTATTGTTTTCACATTCTGTACAGACAACATTCCCTCTATTTTCTGCACCTGGGGGGACTGCTCTCCGAAGCCACCCTTGATGTGCGCTGATTAAAGGGGTGACCCTGATGAAAAGCAGAGCTCAGTTGGGGCTCAGCGTAGGGGAGAGTGTTCCAACTGCCAGAGCTCTCCAAGATGGATTGGCCTGCCTCCGGAGGTAGTAAATCTCCTGTCACAAAAGGTGCTCAAGCATGCGATGGCCTTTAAGGTCTTTCCAACCTGAAGACTCAGTGACTCCATGAATCAGGAATGACAGAGCCTCCTTCAGTCATTGGGAGAGAGTTGTGGACTTAGCTGTGTCTGGGGCTGGTGTATGGGCTGTGTTCTGCAGAGGCACAACCCCAAATTCTAGAGCCAGCTCCACCCCCACCCCCACCCCCACAACCCCTGCTTTTACCAATAAAGGCATCACTGTCCATGGCCAGAGACCAGAAAATTCCTGGTTGCTGGTCAGAGCAAAGGAAGACCAGCTGGAGTGTCCTGCAGGGCCATCATAGAGAAGATGGTCTCCTCCTGACAGCCTGGGGAGGGCTGGTGTGTTTCCTGCTATTTGCATCTTGAGGGATGAAGCAATTTTGGAGAAGTATTAACCCTAAATTCTAGTCATTCTTTAATCCCCCTGTGGGAGGTTCCCATTATCTCTTTAGCATAAAACGCATTATTAATGGATTATGCTTTCAACAGGTGAAGGTCTTTTTAGAAATGATTTTAAGAATTCCAACCTGGATTTTCTTTTCAGAAATACTACTTTCATGGCTCTGGCTATGAACATCAGCATATAGAAAATGGATCACTACCGAAGAAGGCATCCGAATGTGTCTGTCTCATCCTGGGGAAACTCATTCATCTGTGTATGTACTCAGCAAGTGTTTCCTGGCACCTGCTCTGGGTCACAGGGAGTGCTGGGCACTGGAAGCTGAGAGATGTGGAAGAAGGCTGGACATTCAAGGTATGCACCCACACCTGCCTAGGGGACTCGGACCTGCAAACAAACAAAAGGTCACAGTGCAAGCTGACAAATGCTCTGAGAGAGGTGTGGGAAGAAATGCTTCAGGAGCTCAGTGGATTGGTGAAGTCTGCTTTATTCATTTAAGCAAATAAAAATGGGTTCTGGATACATTCAGCAAAAGATGATTTGGAAGGCAAGAAAGATCTTGATCACCAAGCTTATGTGCTTGATCTTGTGCTATCCAGAGGGCTTCTGGCTAATTCATTGAACTTAAAGATGAGAGATATCATTTTCTTTTACAAAAAGACAAGTTTTCCAAATTTGCTGACCTTTCCAGTGATGACAGGTAGCTGTTGCTATTAGATATTTTTGAAAAAGTAAACATCTGTAATCTGCCCTTTCAAGGTAAAGGCGATGTTTTTTAACAATGAGTGAGAAAGGAACTGTTTTTTGAAACAGTTTTGTGTGCACGAAAGGAGGAACATTTTAAAATGGATGTTTGAAGTGTTTCCACCATTACATGATCCTATTGCCTGAAATTTTGTCAGGGTGTCACTTATAAAAATTGTTATATCTGTGTTCTATAAAAACTTGGAAACAAAATTTTCTAAAGTGTTAAAAAATCTCCTACATAAAAAAACTTGGAGGACTTTGTACACATTTGCTCAAAATATAGAAATGCTGCATCTTCCAATTCATTTGCAGAAATGAACAATTGATACATGGAATATGGAGATCTAGTAGGCAAATGGTCACATTGTCTGTATAATTGGTAGATGGGATTGAAAACGGGTCTAATATGTACAAAGTGCAGCCAATAAGTATGTTTCCCACTGTGATCTCTATGTCTTTTGCATGCCTTTCGGCATAAGTCATGAAAACCGTGTACTAAATAAACATACTTTCAACTTGACCTTCAAATGATTATATCAAAAAGTGTTAAGCTAAGATTTTTAAAAGTATCAAAGCATTTATGATGAGCAATTACATAGCTCTCATTATTTTATTTAGTGGTTGAAAATTATATATGTATAAATATAAATGTTTTATCATTTTCAACCGTATGTATCTTCTCCCTTAAAATTTTCTACTTTGTGTGCAAAATTTCCATGATACTTAGCACATTACAGGTATCTAATTTATAAATAAATAAGTAAGCAGATATGCTTATGTTGAAGTTGCATTCTCAAAAAGTTTTGATGGATGAGATGTTGATCATGAAACTGGGAAACTTCTCACGTCCTCAATGGGGTCACCCTAAAGGAAATTAACATATGGGAGTGACAGGACATACTTTTGTCTTAGAGAGGTGAGTTTTGCAACAGTGTGGAGAATGATTGGAATCAAGGAGACCAATGAAAACGGTGTTTTGATAACTGGTGCCATGAGATGAGGGTCTGAATTAAGGTTGAGAAAGTGGGATCCCAGGCTGGCGTGGGTACCTCTCCTTTGGGCTCCAACAGCACCTGTGTTTTTTATAGTGTCGCTTTCATCACACTGTTTTGTAATCGTTTCTTTACTTGTCTGCCTGCTACTCTGTGCACCAGAAGCAGAGAGCTAGTTAGTGCTGACTTTTGTTTCTGATTCATGGTAGGTACTTTGTCGACACCTCTGAATGAACAATGCAGAATTTGACAAGACTGACCGGACGCTGAGGAAGTAAAGAGAGGTTGGGAATTTCCGCGATCGAATTTTTCAAAACAAAGTTGTTCTACCAGGCCTGTGGACACTTTTTCTTTGCCTTCATGTTGCTCTCAAAACTTTTTAATTAGCTGCCAATCCTAAAAATTTAGAAGGTTTCATATTAATATCTGAATTTCCAGCTTCTTTAAAAAAATCAGAGGAGCAGGAAACACTGGGTTCATATTTCTATACGGCAGCATCAGCTGCAGTTGGCGATCTGCTGCCCCTTTTAGCTGGACATGCATGCCTCTCTGCAACCCAGCACTCTTCATTCGCATTGCTTGCCTGGCCTGACCAGGCATTTTAGCTAGTGATGTCTGCTTGCTGAGGGTGTGCATTTTAAAAGTGGCAATGCTTAATACAAGAAAGAAAACTACTAAGCGGGTATTTCAAACACCTGAAGAGAAAATATTTTATGGAAAGGGAGCTTTCTGCTCCCTAAAAATTATACGATAGAGATGATCATTTCTAGATCAAACAAATCTGCGTATCAACCTCCCAAGGAGTCTGCTCCTTTTCATTTGTAACTAGCCCTGCCTCTCACAGAGCCTTCAAAGTAAAAATTGCCTCCTCCCTCCTAAAGAGAGGTGGCTTTACATCCTTTCTCCCTGACAAAGTGAGCTCGTCACTTTTTGAATCGTTTCATGGCACTGGATCTCCTAACTCCAGGATTCCCTTGCTTTCATCCCAAAATAAGAGAACCAAGGTCCAGGAACAGAGAAGACTGTCTCCCTTCTCATTCTCTGTTCCAGGGAAGTCTGTCCCAGTCTGGGTTTTCCCAAAAGCAGAGCTTGAGACATGGGCATATGTATATGAGTATTTTACTGAGGGATATGATGCCAGAGAAGTGAAGGTTAGGGGAAAGGAGGCAGGGAAAAGAGAGTCAATATAAAGATACATTATTAGGCTGACCACTACTATGGTTGACTAGTTGGTTGATCCCCCCAGACCATCACCAAGCCATGTGAAATGTCATTAAGACCATCTGACTAGAGATAGAAAGAGGGAAGTATTTACACATTATTTTCTTGTTACTCATTGCTCAAAAGTTGGCCTCACGGGGCATTAACTCTGCCACACTTCTAGGTTGCACCTGCCTAGGTACTGAGTGCATTTCCACAGTAGCCCACACTGCAACATCAACAGAGAACCTCAGGATGGGAGGCAAAAAGTGCATGGCATAGGCTTAGGGTAAGACACTCTTAAGTTGCTCTGTGTAAAGCTGAGTGGGGTTCTGTGGGATGTTGAGATAAATGAAACTCATCTGTGGACTACCCTGTGACAGACAACTGGAGGGTCAACATGGTCCCAGTGCAAGCAAAGGCATGCTGTTGTCCTTCCCATGTAAAGGTAAACTGCTTTTGATCATCCTAACTGATAAATATCCAGAATAATGTATTTGACAAATTAATAATCACATACAAATACTAGATAATATATTGATCTGCTCAGTAAAGATACTGCATGACAGCTGGGGTTGGGACTCCCACCTTGTTAAGCATAAGGCAGTTCACGTTGATCTGCCACGATCCATTTTCTTGAGAAAGTAGAATAGCAGAGGAGAACATCTTTACATTTTTGTGGCGGCATTGATCTCTGCAATTCCTCCAAGGGTGCAGGAGAGCATCTGATTTACTACTGTATTGGGATACTGGAGTTATATATCAAGGCTTTTTTATGGGCAAGATAGATAGAGAGATAACCAAGTATGGCTTCTTTTGTATAAATTTAGGGGCTTCCACTTCGTCCTTATTACAGTGATGACAGTTTATAGGCTATAGAGGAAAAATGTCCCTGAGCCTTCTGGCCCCTTCCTTGATACTATGCCAAGGCAATCCCAGAATTGTTGTCTCATTTATTACAGGCTATGCTGATGTCCAAGCTCCAAGCAGTCATTCCAGTAGGTTGTTAAGAGGGGCTCCACCAGTCCTTTCAGAATATTGAACTCCAAATTATAGCTAAGTTCTCCCATGTCAACAAATTCTCCACTATTCCACCTTAAATTCTCACACCCCCTCCAGTCTAATACCTTTGAGATCCAATTCTACACATGTTTCCCAAATTCCTGCTTACACATATAACCTGAGCCCTGATATTTTCTTTTCTTTTCTTTCTTTCTTTCTTTCTTTTTTTTTTTTTGAGATGGAGTTTTTTGCTCTTGTCACTCAGACTGGAGTGCAAGGCACAATCTCGGCTCACTGCAACCTCCACCTCCCAGGTTCAAGTGATTCTTTTGCTTCAGCCTCCCAAGTAGTTGGGACTACAGGTGTGCACCAGCATGCCTGGCTAATTTTTGTACTTTTAGTAGAGACGGGGTTTCACCATGTTGGCCAGGCTGGTCTCGAACTGCTGACCTCAGGAGATCCTCCCGCCTTGGCCTCCTAAAGTGCTGGGATTACAGGTGTGAGCCACCGTGCCTGGCCCCTTGATATTTTCTCCAGGAGCAAGGTCTGCACTTACAGAGGCTGTGCTGAGACTTGACCCTTGTTATTGGTCTGAAGCTAATGAGAGGTGGAAGGGACAGATATTTAGAAGGACAAGCCGTGTTTTGCAAGCACCTGCCTCAGGGGAGGCTATTGCAGGACCTCCAGACTGGAGAAACTGTTCTCCTGAGACAAGGGAAGAGGGAGACCTCTGCCACCCTAGAGAGTTAAGGTAAATCTGGAGGTTTAAGAGTTCCACGTTTTTCCATTCAAAAGCTCCCACCCCACATTGCAAGATTTCATGCCTTTTCTGTCAGGGACTTGATTTTGATGCAGAAGACCTATTGAAGCCATACATTCGATTTCCTTTGTAACACTTGTCACCCTTTCAATGAGATCCTGGCCAGGTTTTGGCCCAGTCTGTCTCATGGCTACAGGAAATTAAAGTCACTTCAAAGCTTCCATAAAGGCCTTCTGGTTTTCACAGCATAGCCTGAATATACAGTTGGAGATCTTGTGCCTTTTGTTCTCTCATTTCAAGGTGTTCAGTGAAGTTAACAAAAGGCCGCCCCACTCTAATCTGTATAATTATTATTGTCTCTGCACATTCAAGTACCGTAACCACCATAACCCACACCTCACCTTCCAACTAGCTCTTCATCTCCGTCAGCCTCAGGTGGAAGTCTTAGTTATCAGGATGCCACTGGGTGTCAGGGGGGTCATCACCCCTCTACTTCCTACTGACGCTAGGGTCCTTATTGCCATTGACTGGCAAGTGATTAAGCCCTAAGATCCCATCCTGAGGGGCTGAGTTCCAGGCCACTGTGGAAAACAACCATCTTAGGCTGGCACCCTTGAAAGCAGAGCCTGGGACAAAAGCTTATGTACAAGCACTTTTTTGGGACTGTGATCCCAGGGAGCAGAAGTGAAGGACAAGAGAGTGGAGCCAGGCTGGAGAGCAAGCGCGTGCAAAGGTGCATTAACCTGGCTGCAGGCATGAGCAACTGGTCACTCAGTCCCACAAGACCATCTGAAAAGTCCTCTGAAATGTGTCTCAGCCAACACACTTAGAGGCAGAAGAGGGACATTTATCTACTGATTGCTGTCACCCATGGGTCACAGCATTGCCTCAAGGATATCGATTCCCCTGCACCTCCTGGTTGTGCATGTATGGGTTGCTGGGAAAGTTTCCCATGGCATCACACACCAAGGCATCAGAGAGACGCTCAAGGGAGATAGCTGAGAGGTGCACAGTGGGGCTTGAGCCAGGAACTGTCAATGTATACCTGCATAAAGCTGGCCAAAGCCTGTGCCTACCTGGTCACAGCAGCAGAGGCCATGATTGGAGACAGAGAAGGTCAGGAGGATCTGAAGTAGAGCACAGAAGTGTCTGCAAGATCAGCTTGGCAGGGACTTGCGTTAACTGAGCACCATCTAGACCTGGTGGGGGTACAGCAGGGAGTCATTGTCTACCCATTAGGCTATGTAAATCTCCTTGAAAGGAAACGTGCAAGGAAGCTGTGGGGCATGTGTGTGTGTGTGTGTCTGTATGCTTTGTGTTGCAAATGTGTATTTGTGTGGAGAGGCAATGGCAGAGGCAGAGGCCTTCAAAGGTGTACTTGCCATGTATCTGATAGTACCATCAGAAAGATACCCACAGAGGGATGCTCATTAAGGGAACCCCGTCTCCTAGTAACAAGATCACCCAATTGAAGCCAGTTAGCCAGCACAGAGAGAACCAGTCCTTATCTGCTGTTGCTGCAGCAGCAGCTGCTTTAAGAAGCTGAGTGATGCTTCAGCAGTTTTCCTCCCTCCCAGATCAATAATGATAATGGGGAACAGAACCTAGCTGAAGAGCATGGACAGAAGGTGGTCAGATGTTGATGCCGAATTCTTTGAAGTCCATTTCCTGGAAAGTTCTTTGGTAAGACAAAGGCTCACTTCCCTGCCTCCAGGCATGCAGATACTCAAGAAGGCTGTGGACTTCTGTTTGTGCCAGACATATGCTGGATTCTGTGGTGGGGAGAACAGGAGCAGGTGGAATCGAAGGACAAGATGCAGCCTGATAGGAGGCCCTGAACCAAAGATCAAGAGTCATGCCTTCCCTGGAATTGGAACAAGCTCTTTTTCTGCATCAACTACCTTCTCATTGTGGAGCCCTAAGCACAATATTCTCCAATTTGGTCTTCAGTTTTCTTATCTACAAAAGGAGGGTACCGGGCTGGGTTGTCATTTCCCATGCTATGTTCTCAGTGGCACATGAGATGCCAGTTCTCCGCACTTACATGGTGCCAGAGGCTACCAATTGCTGGGAACCTCCTTTGTTCCAGACACACGCTGAGTACACTTTGCTCCTGATCTCATTCAATGGTTACAGAAAGCTTCTGAGAGTTCCGCTATCATTTCTGTTTTACAGATGAGAAGCCCGAGGCTGGTAAACTAGAGTCCAAGGGCAGAAAGCTGGTAAGTAACACAAGTAGGATTCTTCAAACTCAAGTCTGTCTAACCTCAGAGACTTAAACACTTTAAAGCTATGCTAGACTGCTGTGTCAAGAGTTTTGGAAGGTTACTTATGAAGTAATTGGGCAGTGTTTCCCAGTGTTCAAAAACCCACTGCCCTTTTGGTTAGATGTGGAAATCTCAGACTTCCCCCCCAGAGATTCTGGTATCTCCCCCTAAAGTGGAATACTAACTTGGTGAGAATCACTGGGCCAAAACATCTCTGAAGTCCATTTAAAATCTAATAACTCAATGAGAGAGTTTGTATAAAGCACACAGTCCTTGACACATAACAGGTCCTCAATCTCTGGCAGCTTTAGTAGTCCATGGCTGCCTGCCTCCCTAGCATCTATTTCCCCCTTCCTTCTTTACAAAGGGATCCCAAATCTCCCATTTGTCCATGTAGGTTGGATTTAACCACTTCCAGCTCAGGGGTGGGCCCTGATTGGCTGAACGCTAGCGACATGATCTCTCGCACCTGCACATCACATTCTCCCAGCCACAGTTCTCAGGGATATCCATGTGACCCAAATTGGTCCAGTGAGAGAAAAATCCCAGGGCTTTGTTCAAAAGCTCCTATTTTTAATAGCTGTGAATATTATATATCACCAGGTATATAATAAAAACTCCGAAGAAAAGATCTGGAAAACATTCGTGGCACCATTTTTACCCGAATGGGAGACCACAAAACCATGAGGAGATAATATGTGTCCTACAAGTTGGATAGGAAGGAGTGACATAGGAGTGGTCTTTCCTCTCATCCCTCTATGTCTCTGCCTCTGCCCTCCCGCCCTCCTTACAGCTGAGCCAACCTAAATGTGCAGTCCCATCTTTCCCAAGGATCCCAGGCCAGCCGGAGCTGAATGCAAGAGCTATTTAAGAAGCCTCAGCTCCTCTTCACTCCCAGGTGTGAGGGATTAGGAGTGGGGAGTAATGATCACTCTTATCACTCTCAGATCACCTTCCAGTGTGACTCAGGGACCCAGAGCTGACCCAGAGCCCTTGAAATGTTACCAGAGTCCTCTCGAGACCCCAAGGTCCCTGACACCACCACCACAATGAACAACTGACCTTTAGCTTTCAGCCCTCTTGAAATAAATTCGCCCTGCCCCGCCCCTCCCCGCCCTGCCTCGCCTCGCCTCGCCTCGCCCCGCCCTGCCTCGCCTCTGTGGCCCAGGCTGGAGTAAACTCTGCTCGCTGCAGACTCCCTGCGTCCGGCTCCCGTGATTCTCCTGCCCTGGCCTGCGGGCTGCCTGGGATTGCGGCCGCGCGCCACCACCCCTCCCTCGTTTTTCTCCTTTGGCTGGAGGCGCGGTTTCGCCATGTCGGCCAGGCTGGTCTCCAGCTCCTGACCTCCAGTGCTCTGCCCGCCTCGGCCTCCCGAGGTGCTGGGACTGCAGACGGAGGCTCGCTCATTCGGTGCTCGGTGTTGCCCAGGCTGGAGTGCGGTGGCGTGGTCTTGGCTCGCTGCAGCCTCCGCCTCCCAGCCGCCTGCCTTGGCCTCCCAGGGTGCTGGGATTGCAGCCTCTGCCCGGCCGCCCCGTCTGGGAGGTGAGGAGCGCCCCTGCCCGGCCGCCCCGTCTGGTAAGTGAGGAGCGCCTCTGCCCGGCCGCCCCGTCTGGGATGTGAGGAGCCCCTCTGCCCGGCCGCCCCGTCTGAGAAGTGAGGAGCACCTCTGCCTGGCTGCCCCGTCTGGGATGTGGGGAGCGCCTCTGCCCGGCCGCCCCGTCTGGGAGGTCTACCACAGAGGCCAGAAGCAATGTGGGGGCTGGATGTGGTGGCTCACGCCTGTAGTTCCAGTACTCTGGGAGGCTGAGGCGGGTTGATCACTTGGGGCTAGGAGCTCGAGACCAGCCTGGCCAACATGGCGAAACATATGAAAAATACAACTGTCAAACCAACCAACGAACCAAGCGACAACAAAACAGGTCTACCCTGGAGTCATACTCTAATTTTTTCTATTTTCCTGCCTTTCTGATCCTTTATCCCACTTTCTTTTTCTTCCTCTTCCTACTCCTTCTTCTTTGTCAAATAGAGGATTGAGTGATTATCATTGATCCATAAAAAAATAAATAAATAATAATAAACAGTAGATTCCGAAACAAAAAAAAAAAAAAAAGAAAGAAAGAAATTCCCAGGGATTTTTCCAGTTCCCCAGACCCTGAGGGGACTCAGACTGGGCCTTGCCTAAGACCCGGACCCTGAACTGTACTAGGCACCTGCTGTGTATGGACTGACCTCCCCTGCTGATGGGGGATGCCTGCCTGGATATCAGCAAACCTTGCCCACTGCTCCTGGGACAACCCTGAGGCTTGAACCAGGGCTGGACACTGCTATGCCCTATGTTGCTGTATTTTCTACCCTCCCCCATCTCTGAACCGCTACCTCCCAGTATTTCTATATTCCTCACACCTATGGTCCTGGACTCCCCCACCCCACCTCTGGCCCTGCAGTATCTCACTGTAGATAAAAGAGTGTGTCCCCACGGTGGTGGGTGATAGTGACAGGTATAACCTGCCGAGGACACACTGAGATAGGGGTGGGTTCAGGACACACTGAGAAAGGGGTGGGTTCAGGTATCCCTAGGCGAGAACATTGGCTGGTACAGGAGGGAGAAATACTTTGAGAGGAGGTGATGGATGCTGGTTCGAGGAGCTGGGTTGGGCCTCGTGGGAGCCGGTCTAAGCTGGCAGCAATTTTCCTGTTTCCCTAGCTTTAAGACCGACAGGCTTGAAACAGGGCCTGGCACAGTGGCTGGTCAGCTCGAGTGCTTTATTTTTATTTCTTATTCTCAATCAACAATTGTACTGCTTTTATTAGCAATCAGTGCTCTGACAGGAGTGCTGACGGCAAGAGACTCGGTGGTGAGTCGAAGTGGTTGGC
The DNA here is from genome assembly GCF_028878055.3 of Symphalangus syndactylus. Classification (NCBI taxonomy): domain Eukaryota; kingdom Metazoa; phylum Chordata; class Mammalia; order Primates; family Hylobatidae; genus Symphalangus; species Symphalangus syndactylus. The sequence continues at coordinate 143,061,086 of NC_072441.2, forward strand.
TCTCAGGCAGATAGTTGGCTGAAAGGAGGAGGAGGGAGGACTGTTATTCTAACAGGCTGAAGGGAGCAGATCCCGTGGGGCTGCCAGGTCAGGAAGCTCTGCAGGGCCCTAGGCGAGCAGGGTGGGGCTAGAGGGGCTGCCTTAGCATCCACAGCCCATTTTCCCCGAACCCTGTCCCAGCCCCCTGAGTCTCGGGCAGTCATGGCCTTAATGGGGACTCAGTTTCCTCCAAAGTCTGCAGCAGGGTGATATTTCTAGAATGAATCCTTGTTCCTTTTGCCTAGGAAGGATGAAGGCGAATGGACACATTTTGATCAGAGACCACAAAATCCTGTGAAGGCGTTAGAAATGGAAGAGCTCCAGGGTGAAAAGAGCACGCTTCCATCTGGGAGCTTGGAGCCGAGACTATGGCCCAGTCCTCAGTGGCTCCATTCGCTTTTCTTTTCTTTTTTCTTTTTGGTAGCCACAAAAAGGTTCTAAGTCTTGTTACAGCTGGAGAGCCAACCACTTGGGGATCTGAGCAGAAACTCAAATTCTTACTTTTCAGTAGAGCCATTAAAAAGAAGGAGCCTGGACTCAGGCCCACCTCTGTCTGCATCCTGGCTCTGCCCCTCATTAGCTGCGTGACCTTGCACAGATGACTTAACTTCTCTGACCCTGGGCCCCTTTATTAGGAATGTGGAGGGTTAAGTAAGAGCCAGGAGGCAAGTTGGCAGAAGGGCCCTGGGCCGTCACGTTCGAAGACTGGCAGGAGTTCAGAGCCCCATTCTGCCACCTAGTGGGGGAATGTCCTTGGGCAAGTCACTAAGTCACAACCTCTGGGCCTCAGTTTCCTCATCTGCAAAATGGGGCTGATGACAACCGAAACTTCCTCCTTGGGTGCTTGTGAGGGCTAAATGTCTGTGAAACACTTAGAATAGTGGCTGGCTTATAGTAAGCCCTGTCTGAGGTTAGCTAGGTTAGTAATCTAACATCATGCTTAGTATCCTAGGAGATTCAGTAGGCGTGACAGCAGCCATGACATCATTAACTAAGAGGTTATCTGGGCTCTGCATCGGAAAGGGAGTGGCCAGCTGTCCTCATCACAATGTCTAGTAGCAATAAAGGTTTTCGTCCCCCTGCCCTGGAGTCCTCCATCACTGCCTGTTAGAAATGGGGTCTTGTTGGACAAGTCGGACAGGACACGCGTTTCCAGCACTCTCTATGAAATGCCACACTGCTACGAACCCCCCGTAGCACCCACTCTCCTGTCACTGCCCGTTTACTTATCTGTCTCTCTTACTGGCCTGTGGGAAACTTGAGGGCAACATCTGTCTCAGTCACTGTGTAGAGATGGCAAAGTGTCGCGGTGAAGTGAGACAGCCAGGCCCCAGTCCTGGCTCTGTCACTTACCAGCTGTGTGAGAGCTGGTCTATGTGTCCTAACCTTCCTTTGAAGGTGCTTCTCCAAATTTCACTATGTCCACACAGTCACTTGGGAATCTTGGGAATCTTGCAGTGATTCTGATTCAGTAGGTCTGGGGTTGATTTGCATCCCAACAAGATCCCATTTCTAACAGTAGGTGATGGAGGGCTCCACGGTTGGGGGCAGCAAATCTTTTTTTTTTGCCACCAGTTATTATGATGACAGCTGGCCACTTGCTATGCCTCAGTTTCTTCATGCATAAAAAGTGCAAAATAATAGTGTTTCTCTCACAGGGTTGTTATAAATATTAAAGGATTAAATGAGCGCCAGGCAGGTGCTGAGCATTCAGTCAGAGTTGGCGCCATGTATTGTTGTTGCTATTGTTGTGTTACCGTTGTCATTGTATCGCTAGTACCCAGCCCAGTGCCAGGCACCCAGTAGACACTCCACAAACATTTATTGAATAAATAAATGACCTCAGCTGGGTGCACATCAATGTTTTTCACACCCTTGACATTGGCAAGGCTTTTTCCGATATCGAACACCGAGCTCTGTTTCTGTTGTGTGACTTGAATTCCCTGGGGAAGATGAGCGATTGGGAGCAGACTCTCAATGTCCTCTGAAAAATAACCTGCCGAATGGAGAAGGCCACGTTGACCTCCATCTTTGGGGCCAGGTCAAGGAAGAAACAGGACTTTAAAAAAATATGATGATTATGGTTTATGGAGGCAGACCTTTAGAGTCAAGTAAGTACAATCTGAGTAAAACAAATGTTGCTCATTTATATGTAAGGGGCAACATTTCCATCCAGCAGGAAAGTGTCCTCTTGCTCTTGATCAAGACATTGCGTTTCAAAATTTTATTCTTTTTCATCCAGGATCAGTGGCTGGAGGAAGAAATGAGAGGATCTCCATACTGAGGCCTTGGCTTCTACGTCCGTTCTCGAAGTGGTTGAAGTGCAGATTTCTGATTCTGTGCCCAGCCTCCAGGGACACAGTACACGGTAGGCTGGGAATGGTGGTGGGTGTTTGAGGTACATTACTTCCAGACAAAACATGGCTGCAGAGGGATACCAAAAGCGTCTTCTGGTGGCTGAAGCCGTGTCTGCACAAGTGTCTGTGTTCTTCAATGGTTCAGGCAAGCTCAGACAGACCCTCTGCTTCTCTTAACCTGAGACACTAGTTTTCCCAAGAACTTTGAGCTGAAGGTTCCTTGCTGTGTCCCCTACCTGGCTGTGAGGACTTTGAGGATAATTATCCTATCTTATTTGTTGCTGTGCTCCCAGAGTCTTGGATGGAGCCTGACATCTAGTCAGTGTTCGTAAATGTTGACGTGGAATGAATTTTGCAAGAATCTGCAGCCCTGAGAAGAGGGGATACTTCTTGGAAACCGCTGTGGGCTAAATTGAGGGTTAAGGACTGGGACTGGAAGGCAGAGATTCCAGAGTGATAACCACAGCAGTTACCATCTCATGAGGGCCTCCACGTGCCAGCCTCTAAGCTAGGCCCATAACATGCATTACCTCTTGTCCCCACTTTACAGAAACTAAGGCTTAGACAAGTTAAGCAACTTGCTAAAGATCAAACAACTCAATATGTGTTGGAGTCAAATGAATGCGTTTTTTTCCATTTCCCTCATGTACTCCACTAAGGACAGTACTTGAATTATAGACTAGGAATTAAAATAGTAGAAGCCTGACTTGGGAGGGCAGAACCCCTGCGTTCGAATGCCTGAAAGTCAGTGATGGGTAGGAAGAACAGTCTTGGAGCAGAGCTCTGGGCGAGGGAGGAGCCGTGAGCAGGTGGACATGAACTCACTGTGACAACTCTTCAACAGTGAAAGTAGGTTCCCATGGAATCCAGGGATATTACTGAATAACTTTCAACACAAAAATGTGTGCTAGTGAGCTGTAGAGCCTTTATATCCCCCCAAAACATATTATGGGGGTGGGGGGGAATTCTGAATTTTTGTTGTTGTTGTTTTTGAGACAGAGTTTTGCTGTTGTTGCCCAGGCTGGAGTGCAATGGCGCGATCTTGGCTCACCACAGCCTCCGCCTCCTGGATTCAAGCGATTCTCCTGCCCCAGCCTCCAGAGTAGCTGCTGGGATTACAGACATGCACCACCACGCCTGGCTAAATTTGTATTTTTAGTAGAGATGGGGTTTCTGCATGTTGATCAGGCTGGTCTCGAACTCCTGACCTCAGGTGATCCACCCAGCTTGGCTTCCCAAAGTGCTGGGATTACAGGCGTGAGCCACGGCACCCGGCCTAAGTAAACAGTTTGGAAAGCTGCATCCCATAGTCTCTCTTGAAGATTCACAATGCACCCTAGCTTGTTGACTGTTCCAAGAAGTCCCGGGAAAAGAATGCTTGTTTGACTTTCTTGAATCCAGTGTTGCCCACGTTTATTTGACTAGTGAGCAGGTGTTTTTTTTGTTTATTTGTTTTTTTTTGTTTATTTGTTTTTTAAGTGACACTTTTTAACATTCTGAGGCAGTAATATTGTACTGAACACCTGGGGAACCTTCTGTGGAAGTTTGGCCTGGAATACGTCCTCTGTGTTCTTTCTCGCCGAGTGAGTGTGCTGTAAAAGCTTAGTGACAGAAAAGTCCCACTTAGCCTATTTGTAATGATTTCCTGAACTGGGCAAATAACTCATCTGAATGGCCGAGGTGATAAACTCACAGGAGGAGAAGATGCTGGAGGAAGCGTCGTGTGTCCTGCACGTAGGTACCGCTTCACTTCCCAGCAAGGCGATGCTGATAGCAGCGTTTTCCTTGGGTGCTGAATTTTCCATCCTGCAATTATGTCTTAAGCCATAGATAAAATTCACATCCACGTTTCACTCAAGATAAACCTAACATCATAATAATACAGAAGATTAATTCATTGGGGAAAAATAGAGGAAAACTGGTCTTGGCTTAAAGAGAAGTCAACATTTAGAATGTGTAGAAGGGGATTTCTTCTGGATCACACTCTGTCCTCAACAGTGGCATGTGAAAATGTATGTGGTTCGCTTTAGCTCTTGCATGTTTGTGCCTGTCCCACTGACACATCCACAGTGTGACCCATAGAGGTCCACTTTTAAGACCCCTAACTCTGAGTCCAACCCACCCTTTTGGACTCACTGCAGTCATTTCTCTCTGAAGTCTTCCTTGTGAAAGGAAAGATGGAACTCTCTCCTCCCCATCCCCAGGGGATGGAAGCTGTCTGTTGCAGGGACCAGCATGAGGTGGGGAGGAAGGAAGAATGACCCTGGATCTAGAAAATGGGACTGATGCTATTTAGAAGTCTGCCATCACTGAGTCAGTGGGTGTGGGCTTCTTTATGCACTCACTAGAAATGGGCCATCAGGCCACTCCTAGTGTGCCTGGAGCAACTTGTTCTTGTCTCCAAGTCCAGATGCAGAATACCTAACTCCACTCCACTTCATCCTCAGTCCCAACCTGTCTTCACTCATTTCCGACTGAACCAAGCCACCTGATTGTGGTGAGTTCACCTGTGTGTTCTTGCCATCTCCTGGGATGGAGTCACCACAGGTCAGAACACTTGAACTCATTGTATAGAACCAGATTCTGTCTCACATTTTTCTCTCTCCTCTTAGAGGCCAATTTGTTCTGCAGTCAATTCTGTAGAAGTTAGAAATAAACCATGGTGACCAATCAGAGATGAGAGAGGGTGTGGTTGGGCTGGAAGTCACTTTTCAGAGCTTATGAAAAGCTGCAAACCTGGCAGATGGCTTACACTCCTTCCTCAAGGGCAACACATTGAGTGAGAGGGTGCTGGAGGGGGACCCTGGGGAAAACGAGCTTGTATTCAAGGAGGCCTGTGGTGTCATTATTTACAGTGTCACACCTGATCCTCCCAACGACCCCATCTCTAGGTTCTGGAAGTTAGTGATTAAGAGCACATCTTTCAGGCTTGTTCACAAACCAGTTGTGTGACCTTGGGCAAGTCTCTGTGCGTCAGTTTCCTCATCTGTAGAATGTTGGTAGAGGAGGATATTAAGAGTAACTACCACATGGTGCTGGGAGGATAAAATGATTTAATAGATGTGATGGGCAGCTGTGGGGATGGCTCCCAACGATCCCTGTCTCCAGGTATCCATGCCCTTGTTTCTAAGGAAGAGAATATGGCAAAGTTGATAGGCTGTCTCTTCCGAGATCAGGTTACAAGAGACTGTGAACTCCCTCTTGCTTACTTTCTCTTACTGTCTTTCTTATTCCAATGGAAGCCAACAGGATGTTATGAGCTGCCCAGTGGAGAAGCCCACACTACAAGAAACTGTGGATGGCCTCCTCTGGTCAATAGCCAGCTAGGAATAAGGCCTTCATCCAACAGCCCATGAGGAACTGAGTCCTGCCAAAAACCACACACGTGAGCTTAGAAGCAGATCTTTCCCCAGTAGAGCCTTGAAATGACTGCTGCCCCCACCTGACACCTTAACTGTGGTCTGTGTGAGACTCTGAAACAGGGGGCCCAGCTAAGCCATGCCCATATTCCTGACCCACAGACACTTTGAGATAATATTGAATAAATACTTGTGGTGTTAAGCCACTAAGTTTTAGGGTAATTTGTTAGACAGCGATAGATAACGAATACAATACATTAACAATTCTTAAGATACCACCCAGTGGATAGTAAACCTTCAATAGATATTGACTGTCTTTATTATTAACGTCTCAGTTTCACAGGTGAGACAAATGAGGCTCAAAGTGACTTCCCAGAGTTCAACAGTTAATATGCAGTACAGTAGGGGCTCTGCCTTTGTTCTATCTGACTTCAAAGTCAGTGCTCTCAAAGCATCACTATTTGGAAGACTCAGCTCCTTGAGGTGCCTAAGCAGGATCTGTAGAAAAACAGAGGGCAGATTTCCATGGGATGCCTTAGATAGGTGAATGACCCCTTAAGGCTGTAGAGGGCCAGGCCTAGGGCTGGGGAGAGCCATGGCCAGCCCTTCAGGGAGTCTACATGGGTAGGAGGACTAGCTCCTGCCCCCAAACTTCGCTAGGGGCTAGGCCTTCCAGCACATGGGAGAACCAACACGTGGCTGAGTCTGTTCCTAGAGTTTGTAAGATGCTGTGGACTGAGAAATGGAGCTCTGGTCTCTCCTTGCCCTCTGCTATAGTTTCAATGTGTCCCCCAAAAAGCATGTGTTGGAAACTTAATCCCCAATGCAACAGTGTTGGGAAGTGGGGCCTAATGGGAGGTGTTTAGGGCATGAGGGCTCTATCCTCATGAATGGATTAATGCCGATTATAAAAGGGCTTGAGTCTGTGAGTTCATTCTCTTGCTCTCACTCACAATGCTGACTTGCCCTTCCACCGTGAGCCACGGGATGATGTAGGAATCATCCCATGATTGCTGGCTCCTTCATATTAGACTGTGTTGGACTTTGCAGCCTCCAGAACTGTGATAAACAAATGCCTTATAAGTTACCACGCCTCTGATATTGTGTTATAGCAACACAAAATAGACTGAGACTCTTTCTCTCATTCCCTCTGGGAGCTCATGAACTAGGAGCCTGAGATAAGCCCCAATCAGAGGAGCCTCATCTGAGCAAAGGCCATTTTCATTGCTATCCTATCATGCTATAGACAGCAATGATGAATCGACTTAGCTGATCGGAGGGCAGTCATCACCATCAGGAACAACATGTCCTCTTAGCACAGTAACTGCTGGGAACATCTACAAGATTCCTCAGGGTGTATGGGCAACAGACACAGGGAGCGTGCAGAGAGGCAGCTGGCACAGCCCCTGATACCTGTGGTGGTGAGAAGCACAATGGGAGCAGATTCAAGCTTCACCACACAGGCACTCGAAGAATCAACAGATACACGGAGACACTCAGGCACCTGCATTAATACCCATATACTCCCAGACACATGGCCACACTCATAGACACACCTACAGAATGACACACTCAGATATTCAGTGTGAAAGACACAAATGCTCAGATAAATGCCCAGATGGTAGGGAGGAACCTTAAAACCCCACAACTCATGTTTCCCGGGAGGGGAAGACTTTTCCATTGCGCCATGCAGGAGGGAAAAGTATGGAAGGAACACTTCTTGCCCTTGTCCATCCCCTCACCTATTTCTCCCCAGAGGGGAGATGGTGAGTTTGGGGGAGGAACAGAGCATGCTCAGTCTGGCCTCCCCTAGGGCTTCTCTGTCTTTTACCCTGCCTGCCTGCAGAGGGGAAACAACATTCTCATCAGTCCTCTGGTACTGAGTGGCCTCTCAGGGTTGGCTTGGCCCCTCTGGGGAGTTGCCTGGTGTGACCAGTGCCGATGGACACGTCTATCTAATTCACTGGGGAAGAATTTGCAGACCCATTTGGCTACATATCCAAAGCCACATTCTTTACTTGACTGTACCCAGTAATAGAGCTCACATTCTGATCTTCACCTCTGTCTCTGGGGCCTTATTTCTCAGTTGGTGTCAAACCTGCGATTCCCCAGTTCCAACACCAAATATTCCCACTTAGAAGAAAAACAAAAACATGGACAGACGTTCAAAGACACAGCAAATAAACATAGACGAGATGGTACATTTGCTCTCCTGAGTGGAGGGAGGATGGTTAGAAGAGCAGTTCATGAGCCTGTCTGGGTGTTAGAATCACCTGGGAAGAGTTACAAATAGGTACTGATGTCTGGGTCCTACTCCAGACAAACTGATTCAGAATCTACTGGGTCAGGGCCTGGGCAGTGGTCAATTTTAAAGCTCCCCAGGCGATTCTAACAGGCAGCTTCCCCACTCCCCAACACTCCATGAGGAGCAAAAGAGTGTTGGTGATTGGGGGCCTAACCCGTCCGTCACAGACCTCCCTCAGACGTCACTTGCTTCCAGCTACAGCTCCAAATTTCTCTCCTATGGACATTCTGGGGATTCTGGTAGCAGCTGAGGGCTGTGCACTAAGTAGGCAATTGCCTGTGACTGCTGCTCTTCTGACTCTTCTAACTCTTCTGATGGACCATGGGGGCTGTCTCACCACTCTTCAAACAGAAGTCCCTCACTCCCGCCTTGGATCCCCAACACGTACAGATGCTTAGGTCGACACGGTATTTTTCCTCTTGCTTTCAGTCTAGCTTCCTGTTGCATCTCTGCTTGGCCGGCCCCCGGCACAGCAGGTGCACAGGACACCGAGTGGAGAACTGGCCCCAGTGACAGTGGCTCAGCACATGCTGTTCATCCCATAGCCAAAGGCACTTTCCTTGTGATGGATGGAGGCCAAACTCTTCTGCCAGCAACAGAGAAGCGAGGCCAGGCTGATGGCTGCAAAATGGTGAGGTTCACTGACCTTGAACCTGGAGTTGTCCAGATCCTTCTCTGCCTTTTCTCTATGCATTGGAGAGAGCTACTGGAATTCTGACCAGGAATCTGGTTTTCTTCACCTGCCCCTTGCTCTAGGCCCATAATTCTCAAACTTGCATGTATTTGAATTACCTAGAAGGCTCATTAGAACACAGATTGGTGGGCACCACTTCTAGAGTTTCTGAGTCAGTAGGTCTAGGGTGGGCCTGATAATTTATTTGTATTTCTGATAAGTTCCCAGGTGATGCTGATGCTGCTGGTCCAGGAACCACACTTTAAGAACCACTGCTTGAGGCTGCTTCTCTGGCCTGCTTGGTGTGTGTGTGTGCACGTGTGTGTGTGTGTCCTGTCATCTGAGGATCCAGGAGGGAGGCACCTAGGTAACTTCAGCAAAAGGGATCATGATCAAGTTCCCTCTATTGACTCCTTACTATAAGCCAGGCACCATGCTGAGTGCTTAATATGCATTATCTTACGGAATTCTCCCAGTCGCTCTATGAGGAAGGTACTACTATTTCCCTCATTTTATGAATGAGGAGACTGAGGTTAGGTATTTGACTCAAGGTAACATAATGCAGAGTTAAGAAGTAGCTGAGCTGGGACTGGAGCCCAAGCCAGTTATAATCTTAAAATACTCATTCGTTCATTTGTATATACATAATGAATGTGTTTGACACAAATTTCTTAAACATCTTCTATATTACTGGCACTTTTCTAGGTCCTAATGATGCAGCAATGAACAAGGCAGTGCAGATGGCTGCTCTTAGGAAACTGAAATTCAAGAGGAGGAGGAGACAATAACTGGCATATGTTTAAAATGCACATGAATTTTGATCAATTGTTCCTTTGTGTTTTACAATGAGGGAGGACTTGACTCAGAGTGAGGGCAGGGTTTTGGGAGGAACCTCTGTGGAGGAGTAGTCAGTGTGATCTTCAACTCCCCCTGGACTCTCCCAGGTGAGGTTGATGGGCAGCACCCGGGGCAAGCCAAGTCTTGAGGTCAGCAGTTATCAGCCCCCAACCCAACACAACTCCATCCCCGGTCAGAGAGCCATTGGGTTCCCTCTGGACTAACAGACACGTTGTCCTTTGGTAAATTGCAGCCCTGGTCATGGCAATATGGCTCAGTCTGGGTGAAGATCATCTGATATTCATTGTATAAAGAGAAATGGCTTACTGAGCTGCTTCACTGAACTCGTTCACAGGGTGAGCAGGTGAGGGGCTTGCCGTGTAGCTTATTTTAGAAAGCAGCCATCAGCCTAATCTTTCAACAACTCGTATTGAATACCCATGCAGATGGACTGCTAAACTGTCTTTTATTGGCTACACACACCATCATGACAGCCGCCTTCTAGCTCTCTCCATCACTTATCAATATACGTCCTCGAGCTTACTGAGCGTTGCCAATTTAACTCAGCGTCAGAAGTCTGCTACTCGGGGGCTCTATGAAAGCACTGAATGGATCTTAAAAATCTTAATTTCTGCAGTACGCAGCAGAGTGCCTGACACTTAGATTTCAGTAAATGTTGGACGGATGGATGAATGGGAGAGTAAATGAACGAAAGAGATACTCCCTGCCCTCTTGCCAATCCCTGCCGCCCCTGGGGCTGCTCAGCTGCAGACACTAACAGCCTCCAGCATGCAGCTTCAATGTCATGACAGTTTCGCTGCCTGTGAGGAGCGCAGCCACACCAGCAGTGGGACCTGGGGTTAGTTCTGTGGCTCTCAGTGTGGTATCTGGAGGCAGAGGGAGTGCCTGGTCCTGAGTCCCCATGAGCCCCGAGTGCTGCTCCCCTCATTATCCACTGAACCACCTTCTCCAAGCTTAACCATCTCAGTATGATTGCATGCCGCCTCAGTTTCCCAATTGCTCACTAGTCCCCTGCAGGGACTAAGAGCTTGCCTTGAAGTCACCTGCTTTTCTAGAACCCTACCAGCCTACTTGGATCCTTTTTTTTTTTGAGACAGAATGCTGTGTTGCCCAGGCTGTAGTATAGTGGCACGATCTTGGCTCACTGCAACCTCCGCCTCCTGAGTTCAAGAGATTCTCCTGCCTCAGCCTCCCGAGTAGCTAGGACCACAGGCATTGACACCATGCCCGGCTAATTTTTGTGTTTTTGGTAGAGACGGGGGTTTTCAGCATGTTGGCCTAGCCTCAAGTGATGTGCCCACCTTGGCCTCCCAAAATGCTGGGACTACAGGCGTTAGCCACCATGCCCAGCTTTACCTGGATCATTTCAGCTCTTTAGCTTAGAGGCTGAACCCAGCCTCTGTAATTCCAGCAGGCTCCTGGTGGGACCATCAGAATCACAATGCCCCTAGGCCCCTGCCACTTACCTCCATGTACACATTGGACCCATAAACACCTATAGGCTAGAGCTGCTGTATTTCTTCATACCTCAGCACTGGGACATGGTCACTCTTTTTCTGCCAAGTTAGGCACCCAAGATATAGTCAATGGGTTCAACTTTTCTTTTCTCAGTGACCTACTGACACATAAGCCTCTCTGGTTATAGAGCTTATGCAGGTCAAACTATCCCGGTTTCTCATCTTTAGTCTCTTTCATGTTTCTCCCTCTGGGCCAAGGAAGGTTTGATGGGTGTCTTCTTTCCCCTTTCTACTCACTCTGGGCCAAGCCCTTTGTCTACTACCCTGACCTTCTGTCAATCTGACACTGTAAATGATCTCCTCAATTTCTCTCCTTCTCACTGCAGCTTCCAAGCAGACCCCTGTGCCTTCTGGGCACAATAAGCCATTTCAAACAAAAATCCAGTCTTCCCAACATCGAATATATTCTTGCTCATCTGCTCGCAGGTGCTTTGGCAATCCCAATGAGAAAAAAAAATACTTTAAATATTTAAGAAGCAGTTAATATATGAGTTAACTGCCCCATTTCTGGTGTCAGACTGCTGGGGTTCAAATCCTGGCTCTGCCACTTTCTAATTATATAGCCAAAGGCAAGCTAACGAACCTCTCTGGGGATTGACTTCTCCATTTATAAAATGGGGGTAATAATGGTAACTGCTCTTCGGGCTTTTGAGAGAATATGCATAATAAGCACTCTATAAATGTGAGGTATTCTGGTATGCATGCTGATTGTGATCAAAGAGCTGTTTATTCATCTATGCAAGATAAAGTTATTAAGAACCTACCATGTGTCAAGTCCTATAGAGCAGTCAAAGATGCATGAAGGGAACAAGACCCAGGCTCACCCCATACCAAAGAGTGAGTGTGGGCATAGATGAGTGAAGAGAAGGGGATAGGAGGACTGAGGATGGTACATACCCAGCTGGAGGGTTGCACATAGAGGTGCTGCATGGGGGTGGGTTGGGAGGTGTCAGTTCCACTCTGTCCTTGAGGCAAGTCTAGAAGGTAAAGAGATCCCTGGGTCTTATGACAAGAGATCAGGCTGGACAGGGAAGCTCCTCTCAGCCGTGGACTTATGAAGCCCCATCCCCAGGGCTCCAGAAGTCATGATCTCAACATGTGATGGGGCCTCAAGCAATGGGGCATCGTTGACTGGCAAGGGCCCAGGGGGACAGTCTCACCAAGATGTTGGTGCCACAAGTGGGCTTGTGTAGACTGGAGCCTTCCCGGTCGGTAGCTCTCTGGTGTGGGAGCCTTTGCCTTTACAGGATGGGGCTGATTTCCCCTCCAAGGTTTTCTTCCAAGGGACACAAACATTTCCTCTCCCTGCTCGGCAACTCCTGCACTCACCCTTCTAGGAAAACACTTTGAAAGGGGCTTTCTTTTATTTGCTCCTCAGCTTCTTTTTTGAAGCTTCCGGCATTAGAGGCCCTTTTTTTTTTTCTCTCAGAGTTAGGTGGAAAAACTATGATGACTGCTTGCCTCTCCATTTTGTTCATGATTTAAGTCAGATGGCTTCTCAGCATGTACCTTTCCCTGGCTATTTTTTCTGCCCTCTTGAGTCAGCCCACTTCTGTCACCCCTGTGCCACCTCCACCCCTTAATTCTTTTAACAGGCCAGTCTATCTTCAGAGGGCTCCTTGGAGAGGCTTGGAGAGTTAACTCTATCTTGGGGCTGATTCCAGTCCCCAAGCAAAGCCGTCTTAACTGCCAGTGGTAGATTGCTACCTCCATTTACACAGAAGGTGCAGGATGTTAGCCCACCCAAATAAACTCACCAGACAGGAAACGAACATCTCAACAGAGAACTCACAAACACGCGAGGACTTCATTATCCTGAGATGTCCCTAAGAGACACCAGACATCTGGTAGAAAACAGTAAAAGCCCACAGTGGCTCCATTGTCAGCAAATGAGGCTTGCAGGTGAGGGTAGGCCACCCTTTCTAGAAGTTCCCTAGTGGAAAGATGAGGAGAATAGGGTGGTAGTTGAAAAATACTTGAAGGAGGATTTTCTTTGTGTGGGGAGACTTGAGCCTGCCTGAAGATTGAGGAGAAGGATGTGGAGGAAATGGAGAAGTAGAAAATACATGAGTGTGTGCATGTGTGTGTGCGTGTGTGTGTGCGTGTGTGTGTGTGCGTGTGAGATTGATGGATGGGAAATAGGAACCAGGATGCATGTCCTAGAGGTCATCTCTGGAGAGGGGAAGGGGAAAAAGGCCACCAGTCTAATAAGAAGCCATATTTGTTTAATTAATTTAACTTAATTTATTTATTTTATTTTATTGTTTTGAGACAGAGTCTCGCTCCGTTGCCCAGGCTGGAGTGCAGTGGTGTGATCTTGGCTCACTGCAACCTCCACCTCCCAGGTTCAAGCAATTCTCCTGCCTCAGCCTCCCAAGTTGCTAGGATTACAGGCACATGCCACCATGCCTGGTTAATTTTTTGTATTTTTATTAGAGACGGGGTTTCACCATGTTAGCCAGGATGGTCTTGATCTCCTGACCTTGTGATCCGCCCACCTCAGCCTCCCAAAGTGCTGGGATTACAGGCGTGAGCCACCGCGCCCAGCCAAGAATCCATATTTATGGAAGGCTCACTGCACTGCAGACGCCATGCTGAGAACTTCACATGGATCATGTCTTTTCATGCCTCAGATGGGCATTGTCATGTCCTCATTTTCCAGATGAAAAACCCGAAGGCCAAGGAGGTTTTGGCCTTCGGAAGTGACTTCCTCAAGGTCCCAGAGCTAAAAAAATGACACAGCCAGGACTTCAGAGCTCATGTTCCCACTGTTTTATATTTGTTTAAGTGTTAAGCTTCTTGCAAAAAACAATAATCATTGCTCACATTATTCACCTCATACCCTGTGCTAGACACTGTGTTTTATGTGTGCTAACTCATTTACTCCTCAGCAGCTCTATGAGGTGGAAGACACCACTGCTGTCCCTATTTTACGCATGATGTAACTTGCCTAAGGTCACACAGCTAGTAAGAGGCAGACTTTGCTCTTGACTCTGATGGACTGACCTTAGATCCCAACACGTAATCCATGCTTCACTGACCTCTTCTTTTAAAAAGAGAGCATGGTGTAAAGATGGGAGCAGAGGTGGCGTGTACCCATCCAGTGGCCTTGATGCTTCCATGAATATGGAGGTAAGAGAATCTACTGGAGATGGATGTGGGGTGGAGGGATGTAGGTTAGTGGGAAGTGGAGGTAGCAGACTTCCGGAGAGTAGAGGGGATAGGGAGAACCCTCCCTATGAAGTGTGAGCAGGGGCAAGGGACAAAACAAAGGATGGGCTGTGAGGCAGACCCAGTTGAAGTTGCCCTGATTGTTTCAGCTTGAAGTTTCCTTCAAAGTCCTCAGCAGGGAGCTCAGCAGAGTCGATGCCCCTGGGCCTGAGCTGGGTGATTGGGAATGCAGCCCAGGCAGTCCTAGATCTCAGACTCTGGGAGCTGATTGGTGTCATGGGGACCCCATGTTAGCTTTGAGAGCATCCGATGGACAAAAGGGGCTTTGCACAGAGAAGAGACCCTGTGAGGTTTAAGAGGCTATTAACTCAGGAGAGAGACCCCCAAGAATGTGTCCCTGAGGGGGCCATATGGCAGGTGGCAGAGAGAGGGTATTTGCCTTGGCACATTTGACCACTGGTCTCCTCCAGCCTCAGGGAGCCAGCCGGACATAGACTTCCTAATGAGAAGAGTCCTGGGCATTTAGAGACTCCGCATGCTTGAGCAAGCCGAGTCTAAAGTATTCATGGTCTTTAAACTCTTCTGGGTAGGAGCTGACTCTTCAGAAGAGGGTGCAGTAAGAAAGATTCAGAATTGGTCAGATGATCACAGACTCCCTCGCCCAGGTCTCACCCCAGTCTCTTTCTGTCTTAGCTCTTTCTTCAGGGGCAGATTCCTGGCTCCTGGACTTGACTGGTGCACCCTTTGGTCTCTATCTCTGGTGGCTGATCTCCTTGGCCTTGGTAGCTCCATGACTTTCTGGAATCATAAACTCTACCTGGTTCAGAATTGGCCACTTCTAGGCCAGGGCCTGACCCACCTATGCTGCAACTCAGCACAGTCATTGCCATTGGAACTTCCTCCCATCAGTGTTCAGTGCTCAGAGGAGACAACCAGCTGTGGGAGTTCCAAGAGGGGCTGGGGCAAAGTTCCATCCAATAATCCTGTGGAATTTCTCTCCGGACAGCTGTGGACAGATGTGAGGGCAGTGACTGTTGATGCATAGCTGTCCCCTGGAGCAAGAGCCTCAGGGGCTTTGTTCAGCTCTTGCCAGCTGGGAAGAGAGCAGAGCCCAGCCACATCCTTGAAAGGAATAGCAGATGTAATGGCCAGAGGAAGCCGTGTGCAGGGATGCATCTGGAGAGCTCAGAGGACTCATTAGAGCATCATCTTGCTCTGATAAGTTGTTAGTTAAAAGTTCACCTGGAGGGGCTTTTATTGCACCCCACTGAGAATTCCTACCTCCTGCTAGGAGTGCATATTGGGAAGGAGGAATTTTATAGATGGTATAAATGGCCAAATGTCTGAGTGTTAGTTATTCAAGCCTCACATAATTGTGCTCTTTGGACCTATAGAAACCCAACTCTTTGTTGACTGTGTGGCAATCAAAGGAATAATGTTAGCGCAGAATTAGGGGCTAACCATTGTAATCATAATAACTGTAATAAGAATAGTGGCAGTAATTTATGGAGCTTCTATATGCTAGGCACTCTGCTTAGCACCTGCAGTGGGCTGAATAATACTCCCCCTAAAATATCCAGGTCCTAATCCCTGGAACCTGTGAATGTTACCCTATGTGGCAAACGGGACTTTGCAGATGCAATTAGGTTAAGGATTTTGAGATGGGAAGATTATCCTAGATTATCTAGGTGGGCCCTAAAAGTGATCACAAGTGTCCATATTAGAGAAAGGCAGAGGGAGATTTGGCACAGAGGGGAAAAGGAAATATGACCATGGCAGCAGAGAGTGGAGGGATGTAGCTAACTGCCAAGGAATGCCACAGCCACCAGTAACTGGAACAGGAAAGGAGTGGATTCTTCCCTGAAGCCTCCAGAAGGAACCAGCCTGCTGACACCTTGATCTTAGCCCTGCAAGACTCATTTCAGACTTCTGGCCTCCAAGACTGTAAGGGAATAAATTTCTGTTGCTTTAAGCTACAAAGTTTGGGGTAATTAACAACAGCAGCAATAGGAAACCAAACACATATACACCTTGGCTCATTGACTCCTCCTCCATCCTGTGAACTAGGCCCTATTGCGATTTCCATGTACACTTGAGGAAACTGTGGTTCAGAGGGGCCAAGTGGCTGCTTGAGGTCAACAGTGCTAGCTAGTGGAAGAGCAGAAAATCAAACTCGGGTCTGTCTGTCTCTTGATCTCATGTCCTTCACCATAAGGCTATATGTCTTGCAGCCACAACTCAGTACTGGCCATGATGAAGACGGCAAAGAAATTGGGCAGCCTCTGCAAGACTGGGCTAAGAAATCATGGAGTCAAAATTGAGACTACTTCATGGAGTGTCCTTGGGTATAGACACTGTCATGAGAGAAGCCCCCTGAAGAGAAGGAGGAGACACAGCTACAGGTGTCACAATCAAGATGTTGCAGGGAGGGGAAGTGCATGGAAGTTAGGTTCTGGGATAGACACGGTGGAAGCTCAGCCATGGGGAAATAGAGATAATTGAGGTACCAAGAAGGGTGAGAACAGGGGTGGAGGTGCCGATCCAGAAATTGGTGGTGAGCATCAGAATATCTGTGGGCACCTCTGTGTGACTGAGCCAGTGTTAAAGGTGTTATTTCCCAGAGAACCCACGCTAGGAGGGGCTGGGAGTTGTGTGTGACTGCAGCCCCTCAAGTCAGATGGGCACAGTGCTTCCCATCCAGGGAGGGTATTGCCCAGGTGCTGCCTGAGGAGTGAATGAGGCAGAACACCAGGTCTAAGACCTTGGCATGGGGTAGAGCTGACAAGGGCCAGTGGGGTGTTAGTGCCTCCTTTAAGTGTTATGGGTTTGGGGACAGGGCTCTGGTCCCAAGGAGACAGGTGCTGGTTCAGGAAACCATGGCAGAACTCAGTTACTTGGGTTGAACCCATTCTACAGACGCTGGGAAAGTGTGTGCTTCACTGGGCATGCAGATGGCTAGGCCCTGTCCCAGGCCACCAGACTCCTCCTGTGCTGGGCTAAACTCAGCAGCAAGCTCGGTCTGCAAGTGAGGGGCTGGGGCTGGGCTTCCTCGTGGGCTCCCAGCTGTGCTCAGCACCAACTCAGAGGAGGATGCTGCAATTGAGTGGGGCAGGAGGGTGGGCAGGAGAAGGCAGGCTGGCAGCAGAGACCCCTCAGATGGAACTCCCCCAGTCATGACCATTCAGGAAGATCTGGGGCACTGGTTCTCAAAGTACGGTCCCAGACCAGCAGCATCAGCATCTCTTGGGAATTCGTCACAAATGCAAAATTCCTAGGCCCCGCTCCACACGCACTGAATCAGAAACTTGGACGGAGGTCCATCCATTTGTGTTTTTAATAAGCCCTCTAGGTGATTCTGCTACCTGATGAAGTTTAAGAACCTAGACCCCCACCTAGGAGATCATGGGGTTACCCTGGGAAGATTGGGGTCATGGACTAATCCTTTGTATTTTCTTCCTCCCCACCCATGCCACGCCAGTGGCAGATTGTCCAAAGATGTTCACAGCTGTATCCAATGCAATCTTGTGCACAAAAGGAGGCTTTTTATTTTTCTGCTTTCAGGGATGTGAATTCCTATCAGCAGATGAGTATCTCCTTTCACTGAGGCTTCTGAATTATACAGGACCGTGGGAGGAGTTCAGGGAATCAGATATATTAACTAGACCTTGAAATATATTTTTTCCAAATGGATGCAGTCTTTATTTAAATAGAAAGCATTTCTGGCTAAATTTGGTGGCTCATTTGTAGGAAAACCAGCAAAAACCTGACTTCTGGGAGTCTCTATGATTTAAGCCATGTTAATATTAGCTGCTGGTTGAATCACAGGGAGAAAATCGACAGATTCATTCTCTTGGGGGCAGGGAGGAGAGGGAGCTCCCAGCTGAGCCAAGAATCCGCCAGTGCTGCGTCTGGGTGATTAATGGCATTAGGCATCGGTGCCCTCTTTAGCGGTCCAGCCAGTGGCCTTAGGGAACCCCCGCAGCATTAGGCTGGTTTATGTGAAGCAGCTCTGAGGGTTGGGGACAGGATGTAGGGGCATCAGGGAGGAGACCGAGGCAAAAGAAACCACCTCCATCTTCCCTCCCCAGCGGAGCCGCCGGCCTGCAGTCTTGTGCGCCATGAAAAAATGATGACTTGACTTCATTAAAGCCTTGTCATCTTCCCCCCTACTGACAGCTTGAAAAGAGCACTCTCGCCTGAGCAGAACGGGATTCCAGAGGCCCTGGGGGCACAGAAATCACAGACTGAACTTTCGGAAAGAAAAATCCTTCTCTCCCTGTTAAGCAAATAACTGAATATGAAAATGAAGGAGGGTGGGGAGGAAATTTCATTTCAGTTTCAGTGGTGCAGGGGCCTGTACAGCAGAGGAGAAGGATTTAGGTATGTCCCGCCTAAGGGGATGCGGTGCCATCAGGCCCCTCCCCTGCCATCCGGCTTCCTGAAGCTTGACCCCGTCTTGCTGTTTTGATCTGATTTCCCTCCAGCCCTTGTGGTTCAAGTTATTGATATCCACTGAGCATCTAAAAGGCCCCATGGTGGGCACAGCCTCATGTCATCCCCCTAATGCCCTCTTTGAAGGTGGTATCATTACCCTCATTTTACAGAAACAGAGGCTGAGAGAAGGGAAAGGGGTAATTTGTTCAAGGTGACAGTAATGGGACCATATCTGGAGTTCAGGCTTGTCTGACTCCTGTGCGTCTTCAGGTGATTGAGAAACAAGGAAAGTCAGAGAGGACGGAGAGCTTCAGTCTTGGACAGAAACCTAGAGAGATCCAATGCCCTGTTGACAGCCACTCAGCGTGTGAGGGGGGAGACCAGAAGAGACCCCAGACCATCATGGCCTGATGATATTCTCATGTATTTATTTATTCAGCAACTTTAAAAAATAACTATTTTAGAAATCTTGACTTTTATAAGTGTCTTAAAACAATGTACATGGTTAAAAACAAGTCAAATAATATAAAAAAGCTTATAATGAAAAAGAGCAGTCCCTGGCCTAATCATTTTAAACTCTTTTAGGGTGTTTTTCCTGGCATTAACTTTAATTCTGTATCTCCATGTTTATGCCTATACAGGACTTCTATTTCTTGATTTGTGGGAGGGAGAATTTCACTGTCTCCCCACACCCTACTTCACCCCAACCCCAGCATCCTAATATAGTCCTATTATTGTTTTTACTAAAATAAATGGTCAGCGTTTACTCTATCTCCTTTCTTGAACAGATTTTGATTCTTTAGAGTTATAGTTGCCTATTTCACTTGCTTATTTTTTTCACATATATGTCTTTAAAGTTTTCAAAATTAATCAGGTTATAATCTACCTATTATTATTTTTTACAAAAATTCCATCATATCACTTTTTTTATCATTCCCCCATGTAAAAAATTGCTGGAGATCTTCATTGTAAAGAATTTCTTCCTCTTATTTTCAGTTGAACCAGTTAATCTATAGGCCTTTTGCACAGTTATCCTGCATGGACTTCCTTTGCCCTTATCCTGGATTGGATGCACCGTTTCTTGATCCTTTGTCTTCCTCCTTCTTAGAGTCCTCCCTAACTTTGCTGGAGCACATCCTTCAGCAGTTTATAAAGAAAGCGTGCATAAAAGTTATTTTTTTTTTTCTGAGTCTTTTATGTCTTCAAATATTATTTTATCGTCACACAATTTCTAATGTGACTGAATGTAAAATTTAAGGCTGAAAATAATATTTTATTCAAAAATGTGATGGCATCTAGCTTCCAGTTTTGTTCTTGGGAAGTTAAATGCTATTTTGATTATTATTTTGCATATAGTTTTTTTTCTCTTTGGAATCTTTTGGGATCTATTCTTTCTTCCTGGTGTTCTGAAATTTTATATAAGCCCTAAAGTAGAAGATGAAGCCTAGTTCCAGGAAATACTATTCACATCAAATCAATTTTTTGGCAATTTCTTCCCCTCCCTTTTTCTGTGTTCTCATTTTATATTTCTCCCGTTAGTCAGATATTGAATTGCTGGATTGGTTATCTGAAAGTTCTTATGTATTCTTTAATATTTTCCATCACTGTCTTTTTCTTCTCCTTTCTAATAGACTTTATTATCTTTACTATCTATACCTTTTATTGAAGTGTTTTGTTTTTTCTCCTATTCTTAATTTCTAATAGTACTTTCCTGTCTCCTTACTGTTGCTTCTTTTATAAACCCTATTCTTTAATGCATCAATATCTTCTCCCATGGCTCTGAGTATACTAATTCTATATTATCTTTAAGGTTTTTTTCTGAGTCCTATATTATCTCTATTTTCTTCAGCTCTTTTTTTCCTGTTTTGATATTGGTGTTATTTTGTTTATTTTATTTTATTTTTTGTTTTAGTCTTTTCTTAAGTGTCTTTCATTGTCCATTAATGTAATAGGCTCTAAATAGATGATTGAAATCTCTGTATATGGGACTGAGGGGAGGATTATCAGCTAGTGGGATTCACTTTAAGATGATCAGACACCATGATGATGTTTCATCTGGAAATTCTCAAATGACAATATGTAAAGTCTTTTCTTTGGCCCCATTCCATTTAACTGGAAAAAGAATCCTTTTATCTTTTGCCTAGCTGGTAGAGTGTTAAATTCTAAAGAATTAGACATGGGGCAAGGGATGGGCCCACCCAGGGGATATCACCTTTCCATGTGTTGGCTGTTAAAACATTTTTTATTGGAGTATAATTTATGTATAGTAAATATAAATGAAAAAATATTCATTGTATCTAATATAAACATTAGATAAATGTTTATATTTCAACCATCCTGAAAATTCCTTGATGCCTCATTTGTGTGCAGACTTTATTTTATTTACTAATTTATTTATTTTTTTAGGTGGAGTCTCGCTCTGTTGCCCAGGCTGGTGTGCAGGGGTGTAATCTCAGCTCACAGCAACTTCCACCTCCCAGGTTCAAGCGATTCTCCTGCCTCAGCCTCCTGAGTAGCCGGGATTACAGGCATGCAACACCACGCCTGGCTAATTTTTGTATTTTAGTAGAGACGGGGTTTCACCATGTTGGTCAGGCTGGTCTCGAACTTCTGACCTCGTGATCCTCCCACCTCAGCCTCCCAAAGTGCTGGGATTACAGATGTGAGCCACGGCACCCGGCCTGTGTGCAGACTTTTAATTGATTCCTGTTTTCAGTCTTATACTTGGCTCCCAGCTTCCCTATACCTGATGTCTCTGAAT
The DNA here is from genome assembly GCF_028878055.3 of Symphalangus syndactylus. NCBI lineage: Eukaryota > Metazoa > Chordata > Mammalia > Primates > Hylobatidae > Symphalangus > Symphalangus syndactylus. The sequence goes on from NC_072441.2 coordinate 143,082,560, forward strand.
CCTGGTCCTCTTCTGTTTTCCTTCTCCAGAGAATAACTCCCTCTTTACCAAGAGTCTAGCTGTAATTGACAGAGACCTAACTTTTACTGGCTTCAGCAAAAATATTGTCTCACATAATTGGAAGTTCAAAGGTAGGAAGTACTCCCGGTGTGATGTGGATGAGTGGCTCAGTGATGGCATCTAGCACTAGGGGTTTTTCAGGCTCTTTGCTTTGCTCTCCTTAGCATCTGATTTGAATGAGCTGATTCCTTTCACAACCATAAAATTGTGCCACTAGGACTTGAGCTATGTCTCTATCACTCAAGTGTGGTTCTTGAACCAGCAGCATTGGCATCACCCAAAAGTTTGTCATATATGCAGAATCTTAATCCCTGTCCCAGGCATACTGAGAATAACCTGCATTTTAATGAGATAATCAGGTGATTCAAATGCACACGAAAGTTTGAGAAGCACTGGGCTATATACTTTCATGTTTGCATTCAACTGAAGATAACTAGAGAAAAATCTCTCTCCTAGTACATATTTTATATGTGATTGGACTAACCTGGGGTATGATCCTCCCTCACCCTACCCCATCGGAGCCCATTTGAACTGTCATGTGCTTACTGACTTAGACAATCAAACTCCATCCCTTAGATCTGAGGATCGCATCTTCCCTTGAAGCATATGCTTCATGGAAGAGGGACTGATAGTCTAACAAAAGCAGGGATCTGCTAGGAAGGAGGAAGAGAGTGAAATGGAAATTTCAGTGAACCATCTATACAATCCACAGGAGAGTTTGGCCACTAAATGTAGAGACTTTCAATTAATCTGTTTTTTAGCCCTGAGTTTCCCCCACTGCCCTCCACCCCGTCTAGGGCCTTCAAGTCATGACATCTCCAAGGGCTCTTGGGTAGGGCAAATCAGCTCTCTTCTCTTTACGCTCATGCGTTTTCGCCTCTGGAAGGAGTTTCCAGTGCAGCTTCCTTCTCCCTGATAGAAGTTACTACACCTCCATTTGCTTTGCGTTTTAAAAAACTGTTGAAACCTTTCACTTGTGTTTTCTCTCCCTATACTTTTTGTCTTCTAAAAAAAAATTCATTGCTATCATTTTCATGGTGTCTGGAGAAGTAGAGAAAATCAACACATGTGACCAATCCACTCTCTTTAACTGAAAGAGTTCAGCACACATGATGTTGGTGTGGACACTGTGCCACACTGCTTCTTTATGATCAAAACAACAAGGAGATGTGGAAAAAGGGGCGTGTGTGTGTGTGTGTGTGTGTGTCTTGGGGGGGAAACAGAGAGAGATACACACATACTGAGAGAAAGAGACAGAGACAGAGACAACCAGAACAGGTGGCCTGCATCTCGCCTTGAGGGAAGTGTGGGATATTCCATGAGCAGAAGAGATGATATACTTAAAATTGAGTGCCTAACTGCCTGGAGTGAGAGGATTTGCCATGCACACGGGGCAATCAGTTGCAGCTGACTTGTGTGCCAATACCTGTCCTGTAAGAAGAAGCCTAGCAGAGTGTCACAAGGCTGAGCCATAGACCAGCAGGGTCAGGATCAGAACAAGGGAAGGGCATGGCTGAGAGTGAGCACCTGAGCGAGTACGTGGGCCTGACTCTGAGACCAAGCCAAATGCGCTGTTTCCCCAAGGTCACAAGTTACTACACTTAAAGGCCAATGCTCGCCTTTCTTCTCATCCCTGCCTTGCTTATCTCAAAACCGCTATGCTTTCCGGTTGCCCCAACAAAAGTGACTGTTGAAATAAATTGTGGTTATGCATGTGTAAAGAGAAATATGATTCATCTATTAAAGTGACAATGTCTATGGCTGCTGAGATGGAAAGATGCATAGGATACATTGATGAGGTGCTAGTGGGGAAGCAGATATCTAAGAAGCAAGTAGAGTCTCGTTCTACTTTTGTCAAATATCTGTTTGTAACTAGGATGTCTCAGACTTCATGAGCTGTGGGAATGTCTTTCAGCTAACAGCCTAAACTACAAAGGCTCCCAGTGCCGCTTGGCTGCAGGAGCAGAGCCTCCCTCAAAGGGTCTTACAGTCATTTCTGAGGGTGCCCAAGAGCACCGCCTGCTCACGTTGTCCTACCGAGTAGGAGGCCACCCCCCACCCCCCAGCACAAGGAGTGTTCTGAGACATCTGTGCTCCCAAGGTCAGGCCCAATAGCCCTGGGACCTGGAAGAGTAAGGCAGGCATTCCTTGGGGCCTCCTCTAAGGCTTCCCTGCCCAGGCCTGGCTTGCTTTCCTGGGATCTTTTCTTCTCTGGCAGTTGCTGATGCTACAAATGCTCATTACTCCTTCAGCGAGCTGGGCAGTCCTGTCTAATGGCCTCTAAGCAGTCAATGGCATTGAGTACAGTAGCTCAATATCAGTTCCTTCCTCCAGGGCTGCGGGAGAGAGTTATTTGCTTAACGTTTTGTAACAAAAATCCCATTTAAAGGGTTTTCCCAAAATAAATAGTCTACTCCTAAGGTCAAAGTCAGTCCTTTTAGGACAAAAACTGTTTATATTAAAGCTTTAACCATCAAGGTTTTAAAAAAAAAAAAAACCCCAAAACTCATTAGGTCTAGAATTTCCGCTAGACATTAATTTATATATGTATTTAGGTATGGAAAATTTGCACAAAAATGTTAAAAAGAGGTGGCTATTTCAGAGTAGTGGGATGAAGAGTGATTTTTCTTAATTTTCCTTTGGCCTATCTGCTTTTATCTGTAATAAACATGTATTATTTGTAAAAACATGTTTTAAAGTTAGAAAAATGATGAGGCACACTGTTCATGTTCCTTCGACCAGATCCTTAATAAAGATGCTAAATGCTGTGGGTATGGATACTGCCTCTTGCTGGCCTTGTGCCCCTAAGAGAATTCATCATGCTTTAGATTTCCCCAACCGTCAACTTTGCAGCTAATTTCAGTCCATTATGATGTCCCAGCAAATGTGGATGGATTTTCAAAAAAGGCTAGCATCAGCAAACATTTATTCTGAAATCTGGGCAGGAAAGGGGCCATAGAAATGGAAGCAGTACTCTGCAGCAGTGCCCCAGGTTGTCTCCTGCCTTCCTGCCATCCCCATCCTGGGAAAAGCCTGTAATAGTGGCCACCAAGCCCGAAGGAGGGGAACAATCCCAGAGAAGCCCAACTCCAGGCAGCCCCAAGGATAGGGACACTTGGGAAGCAAAGCAGAGGTAGCCAGCGCACCAGAAACAGAGAGGGCTTTCTCAGGAGTGTCTGAGGGAGGCACGGTCCGGGGCTATGGAAGGGCTTGAGGGACATGGGCATCACAAACCAACACCAGTCTGGCCAACATGGTGAAACCCCGTCCTTACTAAATACAAAAATTAGCTGGGCGTGGTGGTGTGCACCTGTACACCTGTAATCCCAGCAAGTCGGGAGGGAAGAGAATCGCTTGAACCTGGGAAGTGGAAGTAGCAGTGAGCCAAGATCACACCACTGCACTCCAGCCTGGGTGACAGAGTGAGATTCCGTCCCCCGCAAAAGAAATTAAGAAAAGGAAAAGGAAAAGAAAAGAAAAGGAAAAAAACCCAACAGAGCCCAGGTGGCTTCCATGTAGTTGACGACTTGGGACTTTAGCAGTGAGATCTGAGGACGAGTCTGAAGGTGCTCAGATGCTCATGCTAGGTCTCCTCTCTTACCCCCTTTCCAGTGGTTCAGGAAGGTGCACCCCAGCCCTGTCACCCAGTCCTTCAGGATGCTTGATCCCTTGGGCTCTCACTTCTGCAAAGGGTAGCTTCCCAGACCAGTTCTGGTTTCCAGAGAGGTCCGGACGGAATAAGCCTGGCAGTTTTTCCTACAATTCTTGGCTCTGTGTGAGGTGGGCAGAGCTCAATTAGGTGGGGTCCACATGGTACTGTGCCTGCCAGTTTCCTCACCATAGGCTCACCATACCGTCCCACCTTGTCTTCGCCAAGCCTCGGGCCATTGCTGACCTTTCTCCCATCCTGTTTGTGTACACTCAGTTTGGGGCTCAAAGGTGGGAGCTATTGTGGATCCTTGTTAATTCTCCTTGCACTAAATTCACTCCATCTGTTGTCCCACACCTTTTAGGTCCTGTGCAAGAGGGACTGTTGTGTAGTGGTAGGAACAGATGAGCAATTCAGTAGTAGTTGATCCTAGAAGGGACATAGGGCTTTTTCCTTAGGGCCAGACCATGTCACCACCTGGGGTGTGGATTAATGTTCATCCCTAGTGGAGGGACTAGTAGAGCCCAGGGTTCTTGCCAACCGGGACGGGGGTGCAGGGCAAGGCTCCACCATTGGTGGGATCATGAACACTGGGCAAGACTCCAAAGCAGAGGCTAGTCGTATAGACTGCTCAACAGGATGGTAATCATGGGAAAGGAATTGTCTAGGAGGTGAGGCCCATCCAAGAGCTTGAGGATCTGACTCAGCATAGCAGGAGTCTCCCAAAATCTTCGTGCCTCAGATTGAGACATTAAGAGTGATGTCAATCTCTACATCATGGGTGGGAAAGGGGTTTCCAATATATTCTCAACCCTACGAACCAGGCAAAGCTGAGTCAACAATTGAGAATGTACTGTGTGCCAGACACTGTTCTAAGTGCTTCACACACATTAACTCATGTAATCCCACCTCATGGGATACAGAATTCTATTATTCTCATTCAACAGATGAGAAAACAGGTTGCATAGATGGCAAAGAAGATAACTTCAAAGTGACTGCCCATGAATAGACAGCCCACCATGTTCCTAATGGTGTCCTCTACCCTCTCCTCTGTCTCTCTCTCCTTTCTCTCTCTTCACGCTTCTCTTTTACTTCCCCAGACCTGGGATCAAATGATGATGGAATGGAATCACCTGGGGGTGGCAGACACAGCTGGTGTCTCTAAACTTATCCTCTCTGCACTCACAATTCCCTTCCCAGCTAATGGTTTTCTTCTGCAAGCACCTGATCCCTCTGCCTGGTGGTCTTCTCTACTTGAAGCATGCTCAACCAGAGGGTAGTACTGCCAGGGAGTTAGCACCCCTGGGAACAGCTCTCAACCAGGGAAAGAATAGAACATAAATACCCAGCTTCTTTGCCCTTGGGCGTGACAAATGTGAGCATGTTCCACACAGTCTCCCAGAGGTTCCCTGTGGGGCTGAGTCCTAGTTGCCCATATTGAAAACCTGCAACTGGCTTCCTTCCCTGCCCTGTATTTCACTCTGCACTCTCTTACCTGGAATCAGCTCTCCTATAAACTACTTGCACTCAAATCCTTGTCTCAGATCTGATTCAGCCCCATCCGTCTGCTCTTCATTTGGCCTGCCCATTAGGACTTCTTGGGTCACACTGATTATAGTTGGCCTCTTTGTTTCCAGGAGCACTTTCTGGGGGTGAGAAAAGATGGAGGAGGCACAGTTTCTGGGGAAGCTGTCAGCTCAGTTCCTGAGTTGAAAGGAATGATAGAACATTATGCTGTCAGAGAGATCTGCTGCTTTGCTCCTCAAAAGACAGATGCAGAAGCATCCCCTTCCTCACTTGTCTCTTAGGAATATCAGTTCACATCTGATTGAGGTGGTCCGTGAAAGATGTGTGAAGATGAGGGTGCAAAAGGTTTGCTCGGCCATTCAGCAATTTGGGAATGGTGTGCTGTCTCTCTAATTTGACTTGGAGCTCAAAATGACAAAGCCTAAAGGATCTGGAGTCGGTCTTCCTCTTCTGATTTTAACAGGAACTGCAAAACACTAAAGAGGGAATTAGAATAGGATCAGGTTTGCTTAATTGCTCTGAGCCTTAGTTTTCTTGTCTTAAACATGAGAAGATCAACCCACTGAGAGCACTTTGTGGTATGAATGTATGGAAGGATCTGGCACACGGTGTGTGTGTTTGGTTGTTTGGGGGATGGCTGGACAAGGTTGTCAGTTTATGTTGGAAGTCACCTTGGGAGTTCAGGGTCAGCTGGGGTTGGATGGGTTTGAGGAGTAGAGAAGGGCCTATGAAATTAAGACAAATGTTCTTTCAAAGCTCTGTGACTGCATTTAGACTGCCCTATAGTTAGTGAACTGAAGAGTGTTTTAAAGTCACTCACAGATCCCTCATGCTTCAGGGTCATCCATGTTTCTTATGTCCCCCACAGAATCCCTGGTGGCTCACACATTCTGCTCAATGGCCAAAGAGCTCGTCCCACTGCACCCTTTGGATTTAACTGATACTGGACCCATCGTGACCTTGGCGTAGGCATCAGGCTCCTCTACTCATCCCTTCTATCTGCTGGAGAAACGCCCATCTTGCTCTCAGTGCCGGGGAGAGGTTCTCACAGCTCTCAGTGCCGGGGAGAGGCTCTCACAGCTCTCAGCTTCTCAGGGTCCCCTTATGTTTGAACACTTCAAAGGGACTTGAACTTGCACGCCCAGATTGTCCCTTTTCTTTAGGAACTTGGGAAAATCCATGCAGGGCTGGGTTTCAGGGCAGTCTGTGTGGTGCTACACTAGAACCCAAAGTGCCCTATGACCCTCCTCTTCAAGTTTAACAAGAGACAGCTAAATTTTAAATGACTTCCTACTTAAATGAAAACTACACATCCATTCGGAAATATTTATTTCCAGGTCAAGTCAATATCTGGATCGTTGAACTCTTGTATAGATCAGCCTCAGTGAACAGAAATATTTGGTTTCAAGATGCCCAGCTCTGTGCCTGGATTTCTGCCTTCTTACTTCTTACTGGGTTTGGCCAATGGGGGACACCAGCAGACGATCCCAGGAAGGAGGTGAGTGAGGGTGGGTACATCTTCCCCTGCTTCTCTGCTTATGGGATCATTGTAAGCTGGCTGACACCCTTGATGGAAAACCAGAGCTCTTTCTGTCTCCAGATTTCTTGTTCCTAGGGTCCTGCACCACCTCCTGGGGCTTCCCTATGCCCTGCCCTCTCCTTTATGAATGGTGCCTCTATAAATGCTCCTCACTGACCCTAGGTGCGGATCTGACTTAGAGAGGCAGGAGTCTCCCAGAATCTTTATGCCTCAGGATTAAGACATTAAGAGTGATTCCAATCTCTATATCGTGGGTGGGAAAGGGGCTTCCAAAATATTTTCAAGCACTGGAGGGCCCCTTCCTGCAACCCTCATTGGGCCACATGCCCAGGCAACCCCCATCAGGAAGAAAGCAGGAGCCTCTTGGGGCCATGTTTCCACCTCCCAGATTACACCTTAAGGAGGTAAGGTTTGCAATTGCTGAGCACGAGGCCCACACTGAGTATTCATTGAATGTTTTCTATCATTTTTATTATCACTGTGTATGGAATATGGCGATACTCCGTCTCTACCAAAAAAAAATTAAATTAATCAGGCAGAAGTGGGTGGCATGGGCCTGTAGTGGAAGGTGCCACGTATTTTCTGCTGGGACCCTGACTGGTACACTGAGCCCAGGACCTTTGACTGATTGAGGATCTTAGTTACAGAACTCAGCCTTGAATCCCAGTGAGGATCCCCTTTCTTCCAAAAGATTGTCTGCAAAGAGGTCACACCCGCTGTGCCCCAGCGCCTGAGATGGGATGAAAATTGCATAGTTAATAAGGTTACATCTTTTTCATTCCATGACGGTTCAGGGCCTTCAAAAAAAAATGGCATTGATTATTTTTCTCCTTATTCATATTTTCCTCTTTATAGATGTCAGTTTTCAGAAAAAGGAATGTCCTGAGCCCTAAAACCTGAAAATAAGGATGCACTTTTTGGAATTTTCATAACACTTAAAATGAATGGCTCTCTGTTAGTATTTTCAATTGATGTTATTTACTTTCCTGGATGTCTCTATATGAAAAGCCCCCTTTTTCAAGATTTTTCTTTCTTTCTTTCTTTCTTTCTTCTTCATATATATATATATATATATATATACATATGAATTGCCGTGAGCTATCCTAAGGGCCTGGAATCTGGCTGGAGTTTGCTTGTGAAATGGGTATTTTTCTTTTTTTTTTTTTTTAAGGAATATATGACTTTTTAATGCCATCTTCAGAATCGGTATCATCCATTAAAAAACGTAGTTCATTTTTATCAAGCAGTTTTAGGCTCACAGCAAAATTGAGCAGAAAGTTCAGTGTTTCCCTGTATCCTTTGTCCCCCCACTGGTACAGCCTTTCCCACTATCAACATCCCACATTAGAGCAACGCATCTGTTACAATCCATGAACCTACAATGATGCTTTATTATCACTTGAAGTCTATGGATTACATTAGGTTTCAGTCCTGGTGTTGTACATTCTATGGGTTTGGACCAAGGTATAATGACAGGTATCTACCATTACCATGCAGAATAGTTTCATGACCCTAAAAATTTTCTGTGCTGTGCCTATTCCTCCCTCCCTCTTCTCTAACCTCTGGCAGCCACTGATCTGTTTACTATCTTCACAGTTTTGTCTTTTTCATAGTTTCATATAACTAAAATCATACAGTATGTAGGCTTTTCAAACTGCCTTCTTTTACTTAGTAACGTGCATTGAAAATTCCATCATGTCTTCTCATGGCTTGATAGCTCATTGAATTTCTTTAGCAGGGAATAATATTCAATTGCCTGGATGTACTATAGCTTATTTATCCATTCATCTACTGAAGGACATCTTTCCTGCTTTCAAGTTTTAGTCATTATGAATAAAGTTGTTATGACCATTCCTTTGCAGATTTTTGTGTGGACATAAATTTTCAACTTATTTGTGTTAGGAGTGTGGCTGTCAGAATGTAGGGTAAGAGTTCATTTAGTTTTCTAATAAATCACACTGTTTTCCAAAGTGGTTGGGCCATACTGTGTTCCCACCAGCAATGAATGAGATTTCCTGCTGATGAACATCCTCACCAGTAGTTGGTGTCAGTATTTTTTTTTTTTTATAGGTCCATAGTATTTATTTATTTATTTATTTATTTATTTTTTTAATTATACTTTAGGTTTTAGGGTACATGTGCACTATGTGCAGGTTTGTTACATATGTATCCATGTGCCATGTTGATTTCCTGCACCCATTAACTCGTCATTTAGCATTAGGTATATCTCCTAATGCTGTCCCTCCCCCCTCCCCCCACCCCACAACAGTCCCCGGAGTGTGATGTTCCCCTTCCTGTGTCCATGAGTTCTCATTGTTCAATTCCCACCTATGAATGAGAACATGCGGTGTTTGGTTTTTTGTCCTTGCGATAGTTTACTGAGAATGATGTTTTCCAGTTTCATCAATGTCCCTACAAAGGACACGAACTCATCATTTTTATGGCTGCATAGTATTCCATGGTGTATATGTGCCACATTTTCTTAATCCAGTCTATTGTTGTTGGACATTTGGGTTGGTTCCAACTCTTTGCTATTGTGAATAGTGCCGCAATAAACATACGTGTGCATGTGTCTTTATAGCAGCATGATTTATAGTCCTTTGGGTATATACCCAGTAATGGGATGGCTGGGTCAAATGGTATTTCTAGTTCTAGATCCCTGAGGAATCGCCACACTGACTTCCACAATGGTTGAACTAGTTTACAGTCCCACCAACAGTGTAAAAGTGTTCCTATTTCTCCACATCCTCTCCAGCACCTGTTGTTTCCTGCTTTTTTAATGATGGCCATTCTAACTGGTGTGAGATGGTATCTCGCTGTGGTTTTGATTTGCATTTCTCTGATGGCCAGTGATGATGAGCATTTCTTCATGTGTTTTTTGGCTGCATAAATGTCTTCTTTTGAGAAGTGTCTGTTCATGTCCTTTGCCCACTTTTTGATGGGGTTGTTTGTTTTTTTCTTGTAAATTTGTTTGAGTTCCTTGTAGATTCTGGATATTAGCCCTTTGTCAGATGAGTAGGTTGCAAAAATTTTCTCCCATTCTGTAGGTTGCCTGTTCACTCTGATGGTAGTTTCTTTTGCTGTGCAGAAGCTCTTTAGTTTAATGAGATCTCATTTGTCAATTTTGGCTTTTGTTGCCATTGCTTTTGGTGTTTTAGACATGAAGTCCTTGCCCACGCCTATGTCCTGAATGATATTGCCTAGCTTTTCTTGTAGGATTTTAATGGTTTTAGGTCTAACATTTAAGTCTTTAATCCATCTTGAATTAATTTTTGTATAAGGTGTAAGGAAGGGATCCAGTTTCAGCTTTCTACATATGGCTAGCCAGTTTTCCCAGCACCATTTATTAAATAGGGAATCCTTTCCCCATTTCTTGTTTTTGTCAGGTTTCTCAAAGATCAGATAGTTGTAGATATGTGGCATCATTTCTGAGGGCTCTGTTCTGTTCCATTGATCTATGTCTCTGTTGTGGTACCAGTATCATGCTGTTTTGGTTACTGTAGCCTTGTAGTATAGTTTGAAGTCAGGTAGCGTGATGCCTCCAGCTTTGTTCTTTTGGCTTAGGATTGACTTGGCGATGTGGGCTCTTTTTTGGTTCCATATGAACTTTAAAGTAGTTTTTTCCAATTCTGTGAAGAAAGTCATTGGTAGCTTGATGGGGATGGCATTGAATCTATAAATTACCTTGGGCAGTATGGCCATTTTCACGATATTGATTCTTCCAACCCATGAGCATGGAATATTCTTCCATTTGTTTGTGTCCTCTTTTATTTCATTGAGCAGTGGTTTGTAGTTCTCCTTGAAGAGGTCCTTCATATCCCTTGTAAGTTGGATTCCTAGGTATTTTATTCTCTTTGAAGCAATTGTGAATGGGAGTTCACTCATGATTTGGCTCTCTGTTTGTCTGTGATTGGTGTACAAGAATGCTTGTGATTTTTGTACATTGATTTTGTATCCTGAGACTTTGCTGAAGTTGCTAATCAGCTTAAGGAGTTTCTGGGCTGAGACAATGGGGTTTTCTAGATATACAATCATGTCATCTGCAAACAGGGACAATTTGACTTCCTCTTTTCCTAATTGAATACCCTTTATTTCCTTTTCTTACCTGATTGCTCTGGCCAGAACTTCCAGCACTATGTTGAATAGGAGCGGTGAGAGAGGGCATCCCTGTCTTGTGCCAGTTTTCAGAGGGAATGCTTCCAGTTTTTGCCCATTCAGTATGATATTGGCGGTGTTTTTCTTTTTAAAATGTAACAATTCTTTTTTTTTTTGTCTCCCTCCCCCACACCAAATGGGTAACTTTTCTTTTAAAAAAATCAGTATGTTCATTGTGATATCTTCACTTCAGATTAGATTGGATTTTCTGTAATAAATATTAGCTTTTGCCTCAGAATACCTCAGAATGATATTTGGAGGCCTCAGGGTACTTGGATCTTGATGCACCTTGTCTGGGGGCTCTGGAAAATGCTATTGGCTTCCTCGCTTTGTTGGTGGATGGTTACTTAGAGCAGAAGGTTCCAAGTCCCGTCTGTGGACTTTTGTTGGGCTGTGATGCAGACTCGCCCGGCAGCAGTGTTTTTGTCTGATATGTTCCTGATTGCTGTGGGGTGGCTGATCCAGGAGGCTGATCCACGCTCCAGGACGCACTGGGTGGGACAACCCTCGTTGGCCCACACGCCCCTGCAGCCCCTATCAGGGAGAAGGCAGGAGCCTCTTGGGGCCATGTTTCCACCTCCCAGCTAAGGTTTGCAAGTTGCTGAGCACAAGGCCCACAGCGAGTACTCACTGAGTCTTTTCTATCATTATTATTATCACTATGTTTTGAATATAGATCCTCAAGGTGACAAATTTATATCAAGAAAAAACCCACCATATAATATCATAAAATACAATTCTACATTGTCATTTTTCTGCACTCAAAGAAAGTTTAAAGACCATTGTTTGTTGTTGGGGGATGGATATGTTCATCTAAGTTTACCAGCTGTTTGTTTTTGGAAAGGATTGTCCTGTATTCTGGTGGTATGCCCTCCTGGTTTCTGCTATTAAAATGTCCTTTCTTTCATGAAATAATAGCAATAGTAGGTTTTAAAAAAATATCCTGGAGCTGAATGTGGTGGCTCACACTTACAATCCCAGAACTTTGGGAGGCTGAGGTGGGAGGGTCGTATGAGCCTAGGAGTTTGAGACCAGCTTGGGCAACATGGGGAGACGCCATCTCTACAAATAAACAAACAAATAAATAAATAAATTAGCCAGGTGTGGGTGGCATGGGCATGTAGTCTCAGCTAGTTGGGAGGATGAGGCAGGACGATCACTTTGAGCCCAGGAGTTTGAAGCTGCAGTGAGCTATGATCACGCCACAGCACCCCAGCCTGGGCAATGGAGGGAAGCCCCGTCCAAAAGAAAAGGAAATTCTTACAAAGTAAAAAAAAGTTCGTAAGTTTCCCTATATTTAAACTCTGATTTGGAAGAGTTCCTAACTCTTCCTAATCAGAACTTGGGAAGAGCTCTGGGCTTCTGTGGTTTTTGCATGAAGGGTATTGATCAAGGAAAGGAGATGAGGTGGCACGGGCTGCTGCGGGCAGTAGCTGTTCTCAGTAGTGAATTAAAAAATCTCACAGAGCCTTGGCCCAAGCCTCTTGTGTCTTGCGCACTGGGGACATTCCAAAGGGTTGTAGAGCATACCTATTCACAATGTGGAGGAGAATGGAAGGCAACCAGCATTAGTGTGTTCATTCACGCCACAAATATTTACTGAGCATCTACTATGTGCCAGCCTCTGTTCCAGGGCTATAGCAGTGAGCATAACAGAAAGAAGATTCTCTGTTCTCATGAAGCTCACATTATATTGGGCTTGGCAGGTTTTCAGTTTGATCCTCCAACAACCCTGGGGAGGTACCTATGAAACCTCCTTTCTCAGTGTGAGAAAACTGAAACAGAGAGGTTGAGTCGCCACCAGAAGCTGTAGTTTAGTGCCCTGGTCTGCCTCCAAAGTTTCGTTCTTCCCGTGGAGCCAGGGCCCCCCGATGGTCATGCATCTGTCATCTGAACACTGACAGATGTCATCTGAACATCTGTCCACACCCCAGTGGGTGTGGACAGGTTGGCCTTAGGAGCTGAATTTCTCTATGCAATTTTCACTCCAGAACTGTTGTATCAGCAGAAACCCCAGACTTTGATGAGAAACCTGTACTCCATCCCTTAAGCTGGTATTGAGTAGGAACAAAATGATGGAAAAGTTCTGGCTCTACCCACAGCTCTGCCACTGAGAGCTGGGTGACCTTGAGGCCTTCACTTACCCTCCTCATCTTTACTCTGGCCATAATATTACCCCTTGGCAATGTTTTTGCAACTGTTCATAAAACAGCATATGTGAAAACACTGAGCTCATTGCCTGGCAAATGTAGTTGCTCAATAAATGTTAGTTGAATTGGAATCTGAAAAATTGAGGCACAGGCAGTGAACCTAATTCCTGAGACTGTAGACTTCATTTGGCTCACTGATTTGCCTTTAAGCAATTGATTTTGTATGCCAGGGCACACAGCAGGATGGTGCAGGGAACCCAGTTTAGCAAGCCCGTTTTATCTGATGTGGATGCGATCCGTGATTGAAATAAGGAACATTTCTACACAGGGCATCTGAATGCTTTATATATGGATGGCCCAGCACACACACACCTGTGGATTGTGTATATCTCAGTGCCAACCACATTGCACTTCCAGTATCGGGCAGGCCCCTCCTGCCTCTCCTCTAAGGCCAGCAGGAGGCTTGGGGAAACACAGAAGTTGTTTCAGAAAGCTAGAGGAGTCAAGCACCTCCTCATCTCTGCTGCCTCTGCCACACTTAGGATGACAGCCTTATCTTCTCAGTGAGTGGGAAACTCAGTACCTTCAGGGAGCAAGGAGTAGGGTGGTTAGGACACTCTCTTGGTAATTTTTTCGGGTGTCCATGAGAATGATGGCGATGGCACCAGTGGAACTCCCAGTCAAGGCAGTGGACTTTATTGTCTTAATGCAAGAAACTGTGGTGCTGCTGCTGGTCAACCAGGAGGGGCTGAGGGGCCATTTATTTGGAAAGAAGGTAGTTCCCTCTTTCCAATGGGGAAGGAGAGAGAAAAGAGGTGCAGCCATGCAGTCCTTCAAGCAGACTGGAAGGAGGAGTGTTTCTCATGCACACCTGCAGCACCTGGGAGCAGGCACCAGAATCATGTTGCCAGGAGCGGGGGCCAAAGCTAGCAACAAGTGTCCAAAATAAGCCATCAAGCAAGCATTCCGGAGGTGGTGTCAGGAGCAGAAGTAAGAAGCTGAAATAAGGAAAAAAAGGCAAGGTACCAGGGGCTCTGCTCAGTCCTAGCCCCTGCCTGCCCTGGACAGTAAGAAGAGCAAATGTCCAGCCACTAGCCTGGACATGGGTCAGAGTGGGCATGTTGGCCACACAGGCTGGAGGTGGAGACCGCTGAACTCCTGGGCCTTCTGATGGTGATCAGGATTCATCCTGGAGGTGAGGCTACTCAGGTGGCTCTGGCCGGGGTGGCAGCGGGGGGGCAAAGGCAGGTCACCATGCCCATGGTAGACTGAGGGCCCTGGTGAAGACCTGGGCGACCTCAGGAAGCTCCGGGGTCCTCTCTGGGCCTGGGCAGCACTCAGCATGCTCCAGCTCCTGGGGTGGGGGGTCCACCTCCGGAGATCTCTCACCTTCTAGTCACAGGCTGCCAACGCGGGAACGCAGATGACCTGATGTCTCTTGCCGGTGGGGGCCAGGCAGTGTGTTCCGACAGACACCCACGCAGCTGACGGGCTCGGGAAGGTCTACTGCAAGAGACTTGTAAGCGGGTAGCTGTTGGGAGACTTGTCATTTGTCTACTGATCGGAGTCCTGACAAGTTAAGAGTGTTCTCCTTTGGTCCCCTGGGGACTCAGCAGGAGGCCCCCTCCTTACTTAGCCTGAGCAAAGCAGAGAACTGAAGCAATTACCCAGATTATTCAGGCAAAAGTCCCCACAAGGTGGCCATTGAGATAGGGAGATGCAAGTGGCACCTTCTTTTAAAATCCTACATTCTCTACTTCAGTTGCTTTAAAAAAAAAAAACAAACAAAAAAAACAACCAAAACCTATTGTGTTGAAGTGTCTTTAGATGTAGACTCAGCTGAGAACCCATTGTGCTCCCCCAGGATTGACATCGGCCCCAGCCTTCCCAGATCCTCCCGGGATGATTGCAGCATTGAGTTAAAACGGAACAGATTAGTAAATAGATTTCCATCTTTGTGCCACGCAATAAACAGTATTGGAAAGAACATGTGAGAGGATTACTGGATAAAAAACCTAATCAATCCATTCAGAAGGAAAGGAGTCTTGGCTGTGACACAGCACAGGGCTTCAGCAAACACCTGGAAGAGAGGAGCTGCTGAAACTGCTGAAGTCTCTTCTGGGAACCAGTGAGTCATCCATCCAGGACCAGAACTTCTTGTCCGTCCCTGCCCCTCCCTTTTCTGACCATTGGCAAATTCTGTTGACCTCTCTCCAATAGACTGAGTCCAAGCTGGCCCATCTAGGTCCTGTGTGAGTTCCACCAGCCACAAGGCTTGGACCTGGACTGTGTCTTCCTGGTTCTGGAATGTAGCATGTGCCCATGTGACCATGGAACTGCACCCTCCCCTGACCCTCCTCCTGTGTGCCCAGCTTACACAACTGGCCTCTGCCTTGAGTCTTGGTAGTGTTGTTTGCATGGCCCAATGTGTTTATAGAATGGTGCCCAGCACAAGTAGTTTTTTTGGTGGGAGATGATGAAGGGAGATGCATTATCAGGTGACTCCTCTTTGCCCATGTCAAGCCCAAACACAGGGTTGATCATCACATTCCAACCAGGAAGCAGGGGCTCTGGGCTTCAAAATCCACCCTAAGCGTACAGGATCCTGGACTGCTGGCAGCATGGCTAGGCCTGGATGTGTCTGCTTGTAGGGTTCTCACCCAGGCTGGGATAGGGCAGGATGAGCTCAGAGTCTATGCGGGTAGGACCTCCAGACAGGTAGTCATCTGAATCTAAAGATAACCATGAAGGTGGCAGGCAGGGGAGGGGACAGATAGCACACTCTGCCTACTGATCATACAAGCGTGACCCTGGGGATCACAATCAGGACTTCAGCCAGTGTCAGCAACTCCTCCCATCTCAGTGTCTGCCAACACTTACCTCATGTCATATCCTCAAGGCACGGAGGAGTCATCCCAGACTTCTTGCTTAGAACAGACTGTGTTGGTTGAATTTTTCTCCAATCATCCTTCTGTTTGCTAATTCTGGAGGTGTCCATTTTCTAGTACAAAAATACAAATCCTCTTACTATGTGATCAAATGTAACTCAATATGACAATCCCTAGCTTGATGCAAGGGCTGCATGTCTATAACTCATGAGGTCTCATAAGCAGTTGATTTGAAAGCAAGCTGTGTCTTCTGGGTTGAATGCTCCACTTGTATGCATGCATGTAACTCCTGCGTGACCTTCCCACTGGTGCATCCAGCAGAAGATACAAACATAGGGAGGATGCTATGTCAGCACAGTGATGAGAAGATGTTGTCCACATGCTAGAGACGTCAGAGAGCCCCTGGACATTGGGCCACCTGATCCCCTTCCCCCGGGCTTTCAGCCTCTCCATCACAGATTCCGGTCTCCTGCCCCTGCACTCATACCTGCTCTGGGCTCTGCAGTTTGGTGGCTCCTCCCATCTCTCTCTGTGTTTCAGAATTCAGCTTTTCTTTGTTCTCATTGTACATTCTTTTGGTTTTGATGTTCTATGGAATGTCAGGGAAGAAACTCCATCATTTTCTTGTGTTCACTGCAAGATAAGAGCTGCTTGGATGCTTCCCAAAACAGAGCTGCCAGTGGACCTCCTAGTTATCTCTGTATATGGCTTTTCTGGGCTGCTATAGAGGCAGAGAGAGCTCCAGCTCAGGAGTTTAATAAACCTGACTTTAAAACCTGGCTACACCACTTTATTGCCTTGAGTACCTGGCACAGTATCCTGCGTGCTGTGGGTACTGAGAAATTTTGTGCCTAAACAGATGACCAACTGTTTTACTATTAATTCTGGTGAGTCATGGGGCTAGGAAGGGTAGATCCTCAGTTTTCTTTACTGTATGTAACAGACATCTCTTGTTTCTGTCTATTCAACTTTCCTTTTCCCTTCTTGTACAACCACATCTTCTGTTTCAATGATGAACACATAAATGAAATAAATTTAGTGGCTTGAAACACCATTTTATCCTTTATGATTCTGTGGATTTACTGGGCTAAGCTTGGTGGTTCTTCCACTTCTCCTGGTATCAACTGGGCTGCAGTTATCTGAGGTTTGACTAGGCTGGAATGTCCAAGGTGATCCCTCATATAATAGTAGCTGGGACTGGCTGTCAGCTGGAAATCAGCTGTGGCTATGGACCTGAGCACCTCAGTTCTTCTCCATATGGCCACTCTATGTGGCTTAGGCTTCTCACAGCGTGTTGGTTGGGTTGGAGGAGGGAACATTCCAAGTGAATGAAAGCACGTTGCAGATTTCTCAAGTCCAGCTTTGGTGATAAAATAGCACCACATCTACTACATTCTACCAGCCAAAACAAGTCACAAAATAGTCCAGAATCATATTCCACCTCTCAATGCAGGGCATGCCAAAAAAGTTTAGGCTTTTTAGTCTACCATAACGAACTTTGGAAAACTGCCAGTCAGAGCGCTAGACCCCTGTTCACAGAGATGGGCAATTGGTCCACACCTAGACAATCAAAGTTCCCTGTCATGACTCTCCTGCCTACCAGCCCCATCTTGGCAGTTGGCCCACGGATAGGCACCATGACCAAAGCTGAGTCACCAAGACTCCCTCCTTGAGATCTAATGTATTGGCAAAAGGAGAGACATGCTTCCCTCTTTATTTGGGGGCTAGGTGGCTGGGATGACATGAGCCTGAAGATGTCTGTAGCCAGAGAGCTCCTCTAAGCCACCTATCACAAAAGCTCATCTGCTTTATGAAACAGTGCTGCAAATGTTCAGAAAAGAGTGGGGAGACAGGAAGGGAGGGAGAGAGGTTGAGAGAATGGTACGATGAGGAAGACATCAACAAGATGATGACAATGTCATTGGTTGAGGCCTGGAGTCCGCAGACTTCCAGTTACAGCCAACAAATTATCTATTTTGCTAAATCTAGTTTTAATTATTTCTTATCACCAGTGATCCAAAAGGTTCTGGGTTAGGAGGAAGTCATTCGTTAAAGGTTGGTTTCCCATCTAGAAGAAAGTGATGATAGTAGGACCTATTATAGGCCAGGTACTGTGCCAGGTGCATTATATACTTTTCTTTTCTTTTTTTTTTAGACAGAGTCTCACTCTGTTGCCCAGGCTGGATAAAGTGCAGTGGCGAGATCCTGGCTCACTGCAATCTTTGCCTCCCGGGTTCAAACAATTCCTGTGCCTCAGCCTTCTGAGTAGCTGGGATTACAGGCATGAGCCACTGTGCTCCACCATATACTTTGCTTTTTCTTCATTTATTGCTCACAGGAATCCTGGAGGATCAGTATTATTGTGCCCACTTGACAGATAAGGAAACTGAAGCTCAGAGACTCAGATGTAGACTTAGCTGGGATCTCACTGTGCTCCCCCAGGATTCAGGCCCTACTCACATTGAACAGAACTAGGAAATGGTGGAGCCCTGCTTCCAGCTCTTTTGAACAACCAAACCTAGGAGCCATCCACTGCTCTGCACTGCCCCAGGGAGGGTATGTAGGTCAGGCAGGGTAGGCATGGTTAGAGTGAGGCTTGGGGTGACTTTCTGGGACAAGTGTGCCAACAATATAAGGCCATTGGGAGAGAAAAGAAAAGGAAATCCTATATCTCCTCTGAATTCTCCTTCTTTGGGGGCATCTTCCTAGAATCACAAACTCATGGTCAAATTAAGCAGAATCAGGTCATAGGTAGTTCTAAAAATTTGGGAAAAGAGTGTTTCTTTGTGTTTTAAATTAAGCTTCTAGTTTTAACATACTCCAATTTTGAGGAAGAGAAGAAGGAATTAAAAGAGAGTGCAGGTCCTCCTGCCCCAGCTCTGGAGGAAACTCACAAGTTTCTGTCCCAGCTCCCAGCTCCCCTGCTCTGTGTTTTCAGCTGTCTTGTGAGAGCCACTTCCTGTTATTTGCAAGTCACTGACAATTATCAACCACATGGACGTCTAACAAGGGGGTAAGCATAGCAGAGCAGATCAGGGCAGTCTTGGGATTGGACAGTTTGCTAAATATAAAAATAACTCTACCCCTTTCCAAACATTTATTTCAATACCAATTACCCATATGGGTCTATTCAAGGCCAAGATGTCAGAGCTGGTAAATGTCTTCAGAAAGAGAGCAGTGCATTTCACTAATATTTACTGAGCACCTATGATGTACCAGAATTGACCAACAGTAAACCTTTGATGCTGCTTCTTGTGTCAGGAACTTAACCAAAATCTCATCCCTAGGTGGTCTGTTCTCTGGCCCTAGGCAAGAATTATGCAGAATTCAGTTAGCTTCCTGATGAAAATGGACTTGAGGCTCTAGTGGGATAAATAAACGCACACCGGATGCATCCAATGCACTTTTTTCTGTCTTTCCTGGCTCTGCCTGGGGCTGCTGGGCTTGGGCTGCACAGACTGAGGCAGCTCTTAAATGATACACGCCCATCCCTAGATACTGAAGATGTGATGGATTCCCCAAAACCTCTTACTAGGGGAGGTTCCTCCACCCTGGCACTGGAAATGATTGCTTTTGCCATAGCTGTCCCCCTTCCCCATGCTCCCATTTTAAGACCTGAGTTTGGAAATCATCTCTCAACTCAAGATTCTCTCAGTGCCTTTCAGAATAACCTCCAGGGCTCCTTCCACTGGAACCTGGAACAGCTTTTACTTGCTGAGATGTTAAATCTAGCTCACATCAGCAGTAACTGACCAAGCTTCCTTTTCCCATGGGGGGGTGACAGTGGGAGACTGAGGCAGGCCGGGTAGGAGCAGTAACCTTAGGCTGGCAACTGGGGAAAGGAGGGTTTGGACTGACTCTGTCCCCATGTCTGGGTGGCTGTAGATGTCTACGTCTACTGCTCAGCCCCTGCTGCTTGCCATAACCAGACAGCCCTGCCAGCTCACCTGAGGAAATAGTTGAAGCTTCCTCCCCTCTAGGAAGTAGGCTTTGGAGCACCCAAGTACCTGTGAATGAACCCATCAGCTGATAAACCACTGGCCCATCTGCCTGTCAGCCCTTCTTATGAACCCCCCTCCCCAAAAGAATAGGTCTCTGCACCTCCCTTCTGCCTTCCCTTACCCAAAGAAGACTGAGATGCTGGTCTTCCTCCAGATCCTAGTGGCCCCCTTTACTGGAGCCGGACTCTGTTTTAGGGCTCTTCCTTTATCCACCAGGGCACACTTAGTAGAGTGAAGTTAGTCTCTAGAAAGGTCTGATCAGGCTGTTGCAACAAAATGCCACAGACTGGGTGGCTTAAACAATAGGAATGTACGTCCTCACTATTCTGGAGGCCAGAAGTCTGAGGTCAAGGGCAGGACTGGTTACTGGTGAAGTCTCTCTTTCTAACTTGCAGACCTTCTATCTGTGACCTTATGTGTCCTTTTCTCTGTCAGTGCATGTGGGGAGAGAGAGAGAGCATGCTCTGGTGTCTCTTCTACTTCTAGTAAGGACCTCTGTCTTATCAGATGGGGGTCTTATTGGATGGGAGTCCTATTGGACTGGGGGTCCTATTAGAAGGCCCCACCTTCATGACCATATGTAACCTTAATTACCCCCATAAAGGCCCTAGCTCCAAATACAGTCATGTTGGGGTTGGAGCTTCAACACAGGAATTCTGGGGAGACACAATTCAGGCTCTAATAATCTCCTATGCCAGGATGATCCCAAACACTGTTTGAAACTCTGGGGGGCCACCACTCACCCCTCCTCATCCCATCCCCTTTGGACCAAAATCCTTAATAATCGAAGCTGAATTTGGGCTTGCTTCATGTCCCTGAAAACTTGATTAGAAAAATCACAGACATTTCTACCATTCTAGAACACCCAGTCATTACTCAAAAGGTTTCCCTGAGCCCTGAGCAGCTGTCGTGGGACCCCATTTAGCTCCTCAGTGTGACCCCATGACCCTCCACCAATTCCCACCTGCTTGGATCCAGGTTCGGGTCCTGGGTGCCTGTTAGGAAGGTGCAGCAACCCGCGGAAGTCTCCTTTTCCATTTGCCTCAATCTCCCCTGCATTTCCCTTGGAGAACTTCCACTTTATAATGCTGGGGAGGGGACAAGCCGGGAAATGAGGCGAAAACATCAACATATTTTATCCTAAAATGTATTTGTTTGACATATTTTGAAGTGGCTGTTCAAAGAGCCTGCCAGCAGAAGTAGCCCTGCAAAGCTGTCTTTTGTCGGGGGGATTTGCATCTGTACAGAATGTGCATTGATGCAGCCAGGTCTTCCCTTGTCCGGATCGAGGAAAGATTAACTGAGAATCTGACATCTTTAAAGGTCTGAAAGAAACATTTACCGTCTGTTCTCTCTGAGGGTTGCTACCTTTGAGGTTCCATCTACAGAGCAAGACCACCTTTGCTAGCCAGGCCTCCTCTTCTCTTCCCTTCAATAACCTGATCACCACCATAACCTGGTTTGGGCCAGGCTCTGACTCCTACTCTTTCTGTAATCTCAAAATGGTATATAAGGTTCTGCACCCCATTGGAGATGCACGCGTTAAAAAATTTATGTGCCTTTTCTCCAATTAATCTGCCTTTTGTGAGCTGATTTTTCAATGAAACTTCAGAGGGTGAAAGGGAAGTTTTCCCTTGGCCCCTGCAGGAGTCAGACAGATAAGGGTGGAAGGACTTGGGGCTGGGGAAGAGAAGACACTAAATGAACTCTCAGTCTGGGTTTGTTGAGCAGCAGCCCTGTGGGTAGATGCAGCAGGGAGGAAACCAGATCAGGCAGAGGTTGAGAGCAGCTGCCTCATCTCAAGCAAGGCCGACTTTCTTTGCCTCCCCTGGAGCAGGGCTTGCTGTGGTCTGGCTGCTAAGAGCTTTCTCAAGCCAGCAGCTGTGCTAGGGCGCGTGGTCCCCAGTGCAACGGCCGAGCTCCTTCACTCCAAGGGGGCCTCATTTCCCTTTCTCTTGCAAACCCCTGTTAAAGGCTGAAATGTGGCCCTGCCTCATCCTCCCTTGCTTAAGCTTTTGCCTATGAAGGGCACCAGAGGGAGACATCCCTGCAGGTCCTGTGGGAGAAGCTTTTTCTCCTGCATCAGAGACCACGTGATACGCCTAGAGTGTAGCAGCCCGAGAAGCCATAGCATCTGGCCCTGCCCTCTTGTCTGCAGGAAGCATGAAGACCTCGCTGGCCTCCTGCTGGCCCCAGACGGGTCCAGAATTCCCTGGGGATCTATGAGGACTTCCTGACTTGTCTCCCACTCTGTTTCCCACCATGTCCGTATGTATGTTGCTCAAGCCTTAGCTCCCTCTCGCCAGTTCATTCATTATTCATCCACTCAACAGATACAGCACACAGATTCTGACAATGTGCTGGAGCTGCAGGAAGGAACAAATAAGACCCTTGCCCCGGCTTAGCTCATTGACTAACTGAAACAGTCAATGATGAGTAAAGCAACGATAAAAACATAAAGGGCATATACTCTATATTCTAACTCATATATGGAAGTAAGGGGTGCTATGGCAACACCGAGCTGGGGCCTGCATTTGTTTCCTAAGGTTGCTGTAGCAAATTAACACAAATTTGGTTTAAAACAACAGAAGTGTATTGTCTCATAGTCCTGCAGACAGGAAATCGAAAATCAAGATGTTGGCTGGGCCCTGCTCCCTGGAGAGGCTCCAGAGGAGGGCATTTCTTGTGTTTTCCTCGCTTCTGGTGGGTGCTGATGACCCTTGGCATTCCTTGGCTGGCAGCTGCATCTCTGTCTTCATAGGCACATGGCATTCTCCCTGTGTGTCTGTGTCCCAATTTCCCTCTTCTTAAGGACACCAGTCATGAGATTAGGGCCCACACCAATCCAGGATGACTTCGTTTTAACTTGATTACATTTTCAAAGACCCAATTTCCAGATGAGGTCACATTCACAGGTAGTTGGGATTTGGGGATTTGAACATATCTTTTGGGGGTTCACAATTCAACCTACAATAGGGTCCTTAACCTGGACTTGGATCATCAGGGCAGGCTACCTGGAGGAAGTGAAATTAACCTTTGAGAGGGAGTAGGAGTTAGCCAGCTAAAGAATGAAGAGGGAAAAATGTGATAAGTCCAGGGGCAAGAGAGGGCTTGGAGCATTTCAGATGATAAAGGTAACCTGCAATCTCGCATTGACTGGCAGTAAGAGTGATACACGGTGGAAATAGGGTTTAATAGTACCCCATGCTTCATGTTAAGGGACTTGGATTCTATCCTCAGGGGAATGGGAAGCCGCTGAAAACCTTTGTGGAAGAGACTGACACGGTCATATTTGTATTATAGAAACATCACTCTTGTGGCTATAAGGAGAATTGATGGGAGAGGGCACCTGGGGACAGGGAGACAGGTGAGGAGGCCTGTGTTATGGTCCAAGGTAAAGAAGATGTTTTCGAGTATGGTCAGGACATAGGAAGTGGAGAGAAGAGAATGGGCTGTGGAGATACTTATGTAGTGGAATCAACAAGACCATATGATTGAAGGGGTGTGGGGAGACACTGCTAGTCCATAGCTTCAGGGGTTGCAGGCAGGCCTCTGGCCCAGGGGATTCCCACAGGGGACAGATCACACCTCCCAGGGGAGCTTATGCCAAGGAGGGGGCCCCCTACATAAAGCATGTACAAAGATGTTTTGGGCTTTGATGTAAAATGCTCATGGCATTTACACAGTGTGGAGCCAAATGCCCAGAGGGCGAGGGGCCTGTTGTTCTTCAAAGAAAGCTGTAGTCAGGTTTCCACCAACATGGAGCAGCCACAAATTATGACATTATTTGGAGGAAGCAAGCTTAAAAGACAAAAATCCCAGTCCAGGACCTACCTTTAAGACTGGGGTGAAACGAGGGAATGCTGCATGGGCAGGTAGGGATTGGAGGGGATTATGGCATGCGTTAGGCAGAAGGAGCTCTGGGTCTCCATCCCACATGATCTGCTTCTGGTCTTTTGAGCTTGCAACACCTGACCATCTCCCTTCTCCTCCACCTCCCTCACCTAATGCTCTGGATTGATGGTTGTTCTGTCCCTTTCCCCATGTCCCACCCCAGGCTGGCCTGACGTGCCTGTCCCTGGACTGCAGCCTCAAGGTCTGCCTAGCTCCTGAGGTGCTCCTACAGGCCTCCCAACCTGGTCACAGGCACTCCCTTCCCGTCCCACGAACCCTCTCCCCCAACCCCAGCTGCTGATCCAGCACCTCTCCCAGCAGAAAGCAGCTGACCAAGAAACATGGAAATGAAGTTACATTTTAGACTCTGAGAATTAGAGAGGTTTTGGAATCCTGGGAGAAAAAAAACCCAGGATAATTGGAGTTGTTATTTATGAAGCCAGGCACTGTGCAAAGAGAATTGCATGCATCATCTCATTTGATCTCCACAATCCCCCGAGTATTACTCTCTCTGTTTTACAGATGAGGCGATGGAAGCACAGAGAGTTAAGTGACGTGTCCACAGTCACACAACTTGTCCAAGGTTATATCACTAGTATGTGGCAAAGTCAAGATGCAAAGCCAGGTCTGTGTGATTTTTAAAGCCTGTGCTGATGATCCCTCCACTTCCTGTCTCCCAGCACCTGACTGTGCACGTGGACCGCTCCATCAGGGATCTTTGTTGCACTACATCCCCTCGTGACCTCATCAGTCACAGTGGGATGCTCCCATCCCCAAATCAACCCCAGAGCCAGGCTCAGTGAGATTTAGAAAAAAATCTCTGATACAGAAATTATATTAACCATACTCCTTGTCTCATAGCTCATTATCATAAAAAGTCTGTGCAAAGCCTTCCATTGTTTTATGGGCTCCTTTCCCACTTTATCCACAGTCCTCACTCCAATTCCCTTTCCTCCCCTGGGTACTCACCATAGGGTATTTCATATACGGTCCTACATACTCATGGATCCTTGTTAAAATCTAATGTTGTTTCGTGGTGTGTATGTGTTTTTAATTTACACTAATGGTGCTGTGCTATAAATCTTGTTCTGTTTATTACTTTTTTTTTCCTACTCTGCACTAGGTTTTTAAGATTTATCCCTGTTGCTCTTTATACTGCTAGTCCATAGCTTCAACCACTTCCCCCATCTCTTTCCTTTCCATTGTCCCAGGCTTCAGCCAAACAGGCACAGTGCTTGGGTGATCATTCTGAAATATGTCCCTTATGAATCTGTTCCCGAAATGGCTCTGGACTCTTTTCCCAGGAGAATATTTTTGGGTCATAGACTTTATACAAACTTAGTTTCACTAAATATTTCCACAACATTTTCAGAATGGCTGTGGACACTTATTTTGTTAGTAGCAAAGGTTCCCATCTCTCCATTTTTCTTCCAACATGTAGAGCTCACATGTTGAGCTCACAACAGGTTGAGCTCACAACACCTGTGAAGTAGTTTCAGCTGCTACTCTAATTGTGAGATTGATTGGTACCCAAACAAGGGGAGCTACAAGACCATAGGGCCGAGCCCGTCACCTACCCCAGGGTAACAGCTCCTCCTTGGCTGCTGGCATTGAGAACTATTCACACACCTTCCGTGCCCTGCCCTGTGGCATGTGTGAATCTCCTTCTTTTTCTGTCAGTCTTGACTTGTCTTGCCCTGTTTAATCAGAGCCACCCATCAGCATCAGGTAGAACTCAGAATTAGTTGTGTGATTTGGTGTTCTTGTGCCTGAGGATGTGCCCATTGTATCAATATTCCTTCTAGACCTTGATTAACTGACTCCAAAGATAGCTGTGCTTCTTTCTCATCTCCAGTGCCAGCCCTTCAGGGCCTCAGTTTTCCCAGTCCTCTCAAACTCAGCTACTTATTCCTCCTTGCTGCCTCATATACGCCATCCGACCTAGGTTGGAATCTCAGAATGCTCTCCTGCCTAGGATGGATGACCATTTGCATAACTAGCAGAGTAACCTACAGAGAACTTATTTTTGGCTTTTCACTATTGTAGAAAGACATTTCCCTAAATTTCCTTGGGGGGATTAATCAGAAAGAAATGGTGCTCCCTCACCTTCCACCCTATGTTGGGAAGGGGAAAATTCTCCTTTGTGTGTCTAAGATTGAGTTTCTTTATGCCTGGCTACTCCACTGTGGAAGAGAGAGGCGGAAGTAGTCCTCTGTGTTCTGGAATTTGACAAATAAACTGGTCTGATGCTGGGAGACACTCTTGGGCTAACAGTGGAGTCCTAAGAATCAATTTACATATAGCATCCATGAGGCGATATGTAAATGGAAGAGAAAGCAAAGAAGCTGATGTTTAGAGACAAGGATGAGGTGGAAGAGCAGAGCAAAGTAGAAATGGAAAGGTCACGAGGAACTTGAAAACAAACAGAAATGGGGAGAATCACTGCTTCACAATAGTATCAGCTTACCATTGTCACAAAAATACTGCATAACAAATACCCAGACAATCTCAGTGTCATATGACAAGTATTTATGTAGCCTGTGCACCTATTGGTTACCTGGGATTGGCTGATATGGATGGGCTTAGCCAGTTGGTTCTGCTGGTTTCATCGAGGCTCACTCTTGCATCTGTAGCTGGTTGGGGACTGGCTGATCTAGGTTGGACTCTGTTTGTGGCAACTCAGCTCTACACATCTCTCATTTTCCTCTTGGGACTAATGGGCCAGCCGAGTCCTGCTATTCTCATGGGAGTGGCAAAGTGCAAGATGACAAGCCTAATTGTGCACATGCTTTCCAAAGCTGTGGTGTTGTGTAGCTTCAAAGTGATTCCAAACACTTATATGGTTTGCTACATGAATAATATATGTGCTGCTATGATAAGAGCTTGGAGTGAACTCCCTCTGCCTTTGGGATTATTACATCACATCTTATCAGACCCCAT
Source organism: Symphalangus syndactylus (assembly GCF_028878055.3). Lineage (NCBI taxonomy): Eukaryota > Metazoa > Chordata > Mammalia > Primates > Hylobatidae > Symphalangus > Symphalangus syndactylus. The sequence goes on from NC_072441.2 coordinate 143,109,364, forward strand.
ATATGAGTTACTGACCTGAACCAGTGGACTTCAAAATACATGGAAACCTAAGAGTTTGACAGACCTTTTGAGAGCTTAGGCTGCAGCAGGCTACACTGTTGGCTGCTTTTCTGAAGACAGAGCCTACAGTGTACAAGGCTGCACTCTGTCAGCCTCTTCTCCAAGACCCACAGCTCAGGCTGTGTGCAACAGCATCACACCTTGTTAGCCTTGCTTGCCAACACCACACCACCATCTAGGAGGAAGAAAGGACTGGCATGAAGTGGAGCCAGGGATTAGAATCCAGCTGATGAAGCTGGGAGGAGTCAGCTTCAGGCCCAAGTTCAACTGGCCCAGGGCCATGGGATGGAACCTTCATGCATGTGTGTGTATATGTGTGTGTGTGTGCATGTGCACGTGTGTGTGTGTGTGTGTGTGTATTTTATCATTGTACTTCAATGAGGCTGAGGCAGGTAGGTACTACAGAAGGCTGGACATTCAGGTGAGAGCTTCCTCTGCTTCTTTCCCTTCCTCCCTCCTTCTTAGAGAGTGGGAACCATCTGGGCTGCCCCTACTGCCTGCCAATGCCACTGCAGAGTTATGGGTAGTCCCAGTGGCCCTATCCTTCACTTACAACAACTGTTCAGGAGCCAGATCTTTGGGAGTTTTATGGGTGATGAGAATGTATGAACCAGAACAAGTTTGACTCCTTGATCCCCCATTGAACTGGCACCAGGAAAAGTGAAATCAATTCTGGTAACCTGAGCAGCAGCAGAAAGCAGGCAAGAGTAATGGGAAACCATCAAGGCCATTTTCTCACCTGCACGACAGGGAAGAGGAGAAAAAACCAAGCCAATAACAACACAATGATTGTGTATTGATGCCTGCTATGTAGCAGATCCTGGGCTGAACAATGGGATGCACAAGTGCATGTCCCGGAACTGGTGATAGTCTGGTTGAGGACAGGGGACACATATATAGATACGTAAATACAGCACGCTGAGATGGGATGAAAGACGGAGTGCTGTTTGAACCTAGAGAAGGCAAGACCAGGCAGCATGGGCAGGAAGTCCACACGGGGAGGCCTAGCATGGGCTAGGTTCTGCTGCAGCAACAAACCACCTCAACTTTTAAGGTTTAAAACCAAGGTTTCCTTCTCCATTGTGGGTTAGCAGGAGACTCTATCCCACACTATCATTCTTACTCTGGGACCCAGGTTAAAAGAGCAGCAGGCATTTGGCTGTTGCTAGTCACCATGCCAGGGGGAAAGAGAATTCTAGAGAGCCTCATATGGGTGAGCAAATGCTCAGGCCCAGAACTGGCAACTGTCACTCTCACCCATGACTTACATCAGGGCTTGGACATGCAGTCTTATAGTGTGCCCAGCACATGGGGAAAATGAGAAATCTGGTGAGCAGCACTCAGGGATGCCACAGAACTTTGGAGATGCTTCCCAGAGGAGAAGAATTTTGGGATGGGGTTTAATGAAGAAGTAGGCAATGAGGCAGAGAAGGGAAGGACCTTCCAGGGTCAAAGGCTCCATGGAGACATAAAAATGTAAGGTGTGTTCCAGGAAGCCTAAGGGCAGTGGGTGGTGGAGGGAGAGAGGTGAGGGGTGGCCTCAGTGTAAAGCTTCTTGTGAGCCTTGCTTGGTGATTTGCAGTTTATCCTCCAGCAATGTGCAGGCAGCAGACGTCTCTGAGCAGCACGGTGCCGGGGATGCTTAAAAGGAAATGCCCGGGAGGATTTGGGGAGAGCTATATCGGGCACTCAGCTTCCTGAGCAGAGGCCTGCAGTCAGCTGGCCTCAGCCTTCATTGTCTTTGTTTCCCTGGATAATGCTTTTTATAACTCTGCAATATCCAGCACTTGCTCTTATTTTAAAGATTTTAGAAACCTGCTGTTGTGACTGGGGCAGTTTGGGTGAATGAAATCATGTTTTTTGTTGGACTGTGGAGACAACATATATAAATGATATCATTGGCGCTGAGAGCTTGGCAGCTCCCGGATGTATCAGAGGTCATTCTTAGAGCCCTCATTAAGGCTGTACATCACAAGTCGCCACAAGACCGAAGGAGGGCAATACGACTTTGTGATGAGACTTCTGAGGACAAATGTCTCTGAAGAGGGTGTACAGCTGCGTTTTCAACTTCCCATCTCCCATCTCTCAGATAATTCCCTCGTCAACATAAAGAGAGGAGGCTGGGCAGGGAGGGAGCGGTGGAAGGAGTTGCAATGTGGGAAGGGCTTAACCTAAAATACCTTTGTCAAAGTTGAGTCCTTGGAACCATGTTTGAAACATTGCACTGCTACAGAGGAGTTTTCACAGACAGTGCCCCCACTGGGCAGAACCCTTAGCACTCTCTCTCCTGCCTGTACAGACGAAAGAAGACTTCAGTTCTGGTTCCCAAGAGGGACACATGTCGGAGAAAACATTGTTGACCTCCCTCTTGCCTACATCACTGTGCTCACTTCCTCTGGGACCTGTATTCTTTCTGTTGGTGAGCTTGACACTGTTGGCCAGGGTTCTAGGGAGCAGGATCACACAGCAGTGCTGGTCTCTCTTTCATGCCGCGATCTGTCACACAGACACAGTCTATCTCAAAGAGAGATGAGAAGAGCCAGGTCCCCTGTCTTCTTCCTCCATGCTGTTAGCTCACCAGGGCAGATCTTGACCTCCAAGAATGCCGTCTTCCCTTCTGGAGCTGGTCCTGTGATGTGAACCTGGCTGTCTTCAATTCACAGGATAGGGAGTAGGACATTTCATTTTGGCCTTAGGTCCAAGCCATCTTCTTCAGTGTAGCTGCTACTAGAGAGCCCACAATGAAGCCAATAATTGGCTCCCCATTGGGCAATTTGTGTCCCTTTTCAGAAGGAGGAAGGGTTAGTAATCAGCACTTTTAATGACCAGCATGCAGCATTAACAAGTTCTCAAGGCCTGCAAGCCATAGGGTTTCTGTCTTCCCTATATTGGCCTTGTAACCCCTGACCACGATTAGGGTAAGAGTCAAGAGAGTCCCAGGACAGGAAACAGAAAACATCAGATTTGTGTTTTGTAATGAACCCTCTTGGTTGGATGCAGTGGCCTGTAATTCAGCACTTTATGAGGCCAAGGTGGGCAGATTGCTGGAGCCCAAGAGTTTGAGACCAGCCTGGACAACATGGCAAGACCCCATCTCTACAAAAACTACAAAAATTAGCTGGGTGTAATGATGTATGCCTGTGGTCCCACCTACTTGGGAGGCTGAGGTGGGAGGATCCCTTGAGCCCAGGAGATCAAGGCTACAACAAGCTGAGATCATACCACTGCACTCCATCCTGGGCAATAGAATGAGACCCTGTCCCCGTCAAAAAAGCAAAAACATTAAAACAAAACAAATAAACAACAAACAAACAAAAAACCCAAATAGAAAGAACCCAAATAGATGAACCTGGATTTATAAACCAGCTCTGTCACTTACCAATCTGTATGACTTTGGATAAGTCCTTTACGCTCAGTTGTACAATGGGAACAAGGATAGTACCTACTCAGGATGGTTTGGAGAAGCAGGTTGAAGGATGGTGGTTTGGAGGAGCAGAGTTGAAAGCAAGGGGCCCAGTTAGAAGACTATGCAAAATCCAAGTCAGAGATGATGCCTGGGAAAAGGTGTGCATCAGTCAGGGCTTGAAGAGAAAAACAGAACTGGTAGAAGATGTATGTAAGAGATTTATTGCAAAGAATCGGCTGACATGACTGTGGGGGGCTGGCTAGGGAAGCCCAAAACCTGCAGGGCAGACCACTGGAAAGGACAGGCTGGAACTCCTAGGTGTGATGTGGAGCTGCTGCCCACAGGTAGACATTTGTCTTCCTCAGGGAAGCCTCAGCTCTGCTCTCAAGGCCTTTCAACTGATCAAATCAGGCCTACACCAATATCTAGGGTGATTTACCTTACTTTGAGTCCACTGATTACGGACTACACATCTACAAAATCTCCACCTAGATTTGTGCTTGACGGAGTAACTGGGGACTGCAGCCTAGCCAAGTTGACACATAAAATGACCACTCCAAAGGGCTTTGTCCATTCTCCGTATAACAGAGACCCTGATAATTTAGAACAAGACTTATTAGAGGGGCTCTTTGGCTGTGCCTTGATGTTGGCTACAATAGCATAGCAAGCTCCAGCTGGCTGGTTGTCAGTCACTACCTAAAGTAGCAAGGAGCCAACTGAGGGAGCATGGGTGGCTTGTTACCCATTTGCCCGAAAGTCCATAGAAGGATTTCATGGCCCCAGGCAGAAGCTGCAAAGAACTGAGCTCCCTGTTGCCACAGGTGTAACATGAGGGTACTGATACCCACTTCAGAGGGTGTTTCTGAGGATGAAATGAGCTAGAAATAACTTGTAAACTGCAGCTATACATATGTATCAGAGTTTCTGATAGAGACTATAAAATAATTTATACGTATCAGCCTCCAGGTCTAAATGTCTTCACTTGTAAGACTAGTGTTCCTCACTTATCACCAGTCAGCTCTAGCTTTGTTAATAAACTAGATTCCAACGATGTAATAACAAAGCTCAACTTTAAAAAGCATGAATCAGTATTTTAGAGAGTTATGCGAAGTTATTTCAAGAAGTGTGGTAGGAATGACATTTATGTGACTTGTTTCATACACAATCTTGGAAAACGCCTACTTAACCTTCTCACGTGTAACCGAAATGTTGCGTCCTTGGTGAAGGCTGCCCTAATGTGCCCAGGCCTGGTTATGGGACTCATCACAGGGTGACCACTGATGATGGATGTCCAGAGACAGACTTAGCCACCCACAGCCTACCTCAGCTGTCACCACCTAACATGCACCTCCAACTGCCATCCCCAAATCCTACAGTCCTGCCTGTTAGTGTATTTAGAGCCCCATTCTGCTTGGTGAGTGGGATGAAGGGGGTCTGGAAACCTGGTCCTATCACACCTGGTGTCTGTTGTCCCTGAGGATCTGAGCCCCTGGATTGAGCTGAAGCTCCTTTCCTCCAATGGGTGAGCCACCATGCTTTAGGCACTGTGCTAAATGCTATACGTGAATCATTTCAGCTAACGTTTATATATTTACTGCCCCTTACATTTTAGCCACTTTCCTAAGAACTTGATACATATTAATTTATGTAACCATCATAACTCTGTGAGTAGGTACTATCCTTGTTCCCATTGTACAATTGAACTTAAAGGACTTGTCCAAAGTCATACAGATTGGTAAGTGACAGAGGTGGTTTATAAATCCAGGTTCATCTAACTCCATGGCCAATGTCCTTAGCCATGACCCCATATAGCCTCCACAAAACAGCCTAGATAGTCCTGTCTCTATTTCACTCTGCCACCTGCCCCTCCTACACACACACACACACACACACTCACACACACACTCACACACACACACACCACTTTCAGGCACCTATTACTGTAGTTTGAAGTTTGTGGTAACCTTAACTTTGTAGTTTGGGCTCCTGAGTCCTCTCGAGTAACCTGGTTAATTCCTCAGTTAATTCCTAATCTTCTGTTCACCTGTATTACTCTCTCACCCCCTCCATCAGTCCTCCAGCAGGCACAGAACAACAACAACCAAAAAACTGAAGAGCCAAGTCCTGTGCCACGGTCCTGTGACCATCGATCTAGGCTTCCATTCCCTCATGGATCCTACCGCACCATCTATATCTGATGGTGCCTCTGTCTCTTCACTGGCCTGTGCACTCCTTTCAGGCAGAGACTGGATCTTACTTACCTTTCTCTCCTCAGATCCCAACTCAGAGTAGTGGGAAACCTCTGCTCAGGCACGAGGTGGAAATAGGGCCAGGGGGAAAAGTTAAGGGGATTAGTGGGGTGCAGATAAACCTCATGGCTGCTGGATGAGTGGAGATTGGAGAGTGGCATTTGCATTTCCACTGAGAGCTGGGGACTTAAGGAGTTGAGGAATTCATATCAGGGCTATGGTTCTTCCCAGAGTCAGATATGCAATGATGTTGACAGGGTCGGCCCCCTGATTCTGTCCAAGCATCATTGTCCGGATTTCTCTGACATTTGCATTTATTGAAATTCACTCTTATTTCCAGGGGAAGCATGACAAAGATACACATGGTAGCACCTTAACCAGTTTAGAGGAAGGTCATGAGGGAAAGAGAACAAAAGGGAAGAAGGAGAGGGGGCAAGAAGAAAGGAAGGAGAGGGGGCAAGAAGAAAGGAAGGAGAAGAGAGAAGAGGAGATGGGAAAAAAGCAAAAGCATGGGGGAAGGGAGAGAGAATATTTCAAAGCTGACTTCAAGAGGCTTTGTGGCATGGATGTTAAGCAATTACAGATTAGAGGGTTCTAAAAGAATCTCTACCATCTGTCTTCAGAGTCTCAATTTTGCCTCTGTAAAATGGGCAGTAACGAACTTGCCCTTCACGCTAAACTCTGCCATGAAGAAGGATTTAGGCATGATCAAGAATGTGGTACATTCCTTCTCAAGAACGTCACAAGTCTTGGTGAGTTGTTTTGCAAGTTTGAGACAGCTTAATACTGAGATGGAGAAATAGTTAATTTGCCAGACTTCCAGGAAGGCTGTGGAAGGCGGAGCAGCCTCACGGGGCTCTTGATTCGAGAGGCAATTGGAGCAGGGCCAACTGGACCATCCCTCCCAGTGCGGCTGCATGTTTGGGTCAAGGTCGCCTGGCAGGAGCAGCAGGTTTGAATGAAAGCAGGGCTTGAGGGAGTGCACTAGAACAGCAGTATGCAGTCTTTGGTCCCTTAAAAATTATGGAAGACCCTGGCTGGGTGCAGTGGCTCATGCCTGTAATCCCAGCACTTTGGGAGGCCAAGGCGGGCAGATCACAAGGTCAAGAAATCAAGATTATCCTGGTCAACGTGATGAAACCCTGTCTCTACTAAAAATACAAAAATTAGCTGGGCATGGCGGTGAGCGCCTGTAGTCCCAGCTACTTGGGAGGCTGAGGCAGGAGAAGCGCTTGAACCTGGGAGGTGGGGGCTGCAGTGAGCCGAGATTGCACCACTGCACTCCAGCCTGGCAGTAGAGCAAGACTCCATCTCAAAAAAAAAAAAAATTGTGGAAGACTCCAAAAACTTTTATGTTTTTTTAAACCCATTGGTTTTAAAAATATATATTGGTAATTCAAACTGAGGACATTTTAAGACACCAGAATGCACAAGCACACATTTCATTGGCCCTCCAATCAGTGACATCATCAGGCATCAGGTAGATGCTGGAGAACTTCTCTGTGCACTTGACAGAGCATGAGAGTGGAAAATGCAAACCACATGTGGCGTGGTTATGAAAACAGGTTAGATCTCTCAGACACCTGGATACTCCCTGGCCCACCCTGTGAGAACCTCTGAACTACAGACGTGGCAGAATGTTACGCCTGATGGGAATCCTGCTGTAACTCTTCAAGACCTCAGACAAGGCGGTGACCTCATGTGATCACAACTGCGATTGGATTTCTTGAGCTATGTGTACCAGTTAATGTGCAAACAAGTCAGAATGATTCACTCAGCCAGAGGCACAAAACTAGAGGGCTCCAGAGAGAAGTACAGTCAGGAATTTGGGGAAATCACAGAAAGGGCCCTGGATCCATGCGAGGTATGAAATTTGAGGATTTGGATCCACTTCGTCTAAATCTGCCAGAAGCAGGAAGGCCCCATCTAGGTTCAAACTTATGGCTGTAAGTTCAAAAATATAACTCTTCCCAAAGGCCTTGAGCCTATAGCAGCATCTGCACTCCCCTTATGAGGTCAGCGTCTGTGCTCAGCCCTACCAGCCCCCTCCCCTTTCCCAGTGCTAGAGAAAACATGAAGCCACTGCAATCAAAATGAAATGTCAAATTGTTAAAAACCTGAGGAACAGCTGTAATTTGCAAGGAGACAGAATGCAATTAGCATACACTTGTCAGAATGGGAGATGGCTCTGTGAGCCCTTTATTGCCTTAGTTTTATTAAGACTGGACTGATTATTACAGTTTCATTTGCTGTTTGCCCCATTAATGGCCAAAGCAGAACAATAAACAGGAAGGCAGTGGAGAGCGTTTAGGAGCAGCATGCCATGGCCCTTGAAGGTCTCCATGGAGGTGAGAGAGGAATCAGGTACCTGCGTGTGATTTTGTTTGGAGAAAGGGGAAATGAGGGCCTCAGCAAGGATCCTTCAGCCTCTAGTCTACCAGCACCTTTTGTAACTTTTGCTTCCTGAGTCGCAGTGCTTTGGGACAGAGGCCAAGAAAATCAGGGCAGACAGTAAACAATCACAGTGTCAGCCTGGTAATCCAGTTGAGGCCCTGTGGGGAGACGGGAAGTTAGAGTTCCCCAGGCATGTCCCAGGGTGGTCTTTAAATTATTCTGCAGGGGCACTATTCTCTGCTAGGGGACATTTGTCTGCAGTCGCTGCTGCCTGCTGGGCCTCTACCCCTGCTCTTACCTGACCTTGCACTGGGGGTTGTTCCCTGAACCCCAGTCCTGCTCTGATTGCTCCTGCAGGAGTTTCTGCAGCCCTTGAATCAGACTCAGCCTCCCTGGGTGGGAGGCAGTGGGGTTGCCCCCCAGTCTGTCATCTGTGCACACAGTCCTGCTGGAGTCTCTTCCGTGGGCTTCATTAAAGGTCATGGAGCCTGCTCATTGGGTGAGCACAACCTGAGGATACGACCGAAGAACAGTTTTATTTTTGCTCCCGTTCTCCTTTTAAAATTTATTTGGTGAGGACCATTTTTTCCCTTGCCTGAGGATGAAATGTCTGTGTCAGGCAGGCCCCATAATTTTCTCCTGGCTTTAAGGTAATAAAAAGATCTCTGGTCACTTTAAACCACAAATACTGTCTCCATTCAGTAATTAAAATGGTCTATTCCTAGATAATAAAAATTCTGGACTTGTTTTAATGCCAGCTAAAGGGGTCCCTTACAGTGGAGAAGGGGCAGGGTCTTTGGCTTCCCAGCCCAGTGTTTCTCCTTCTCTGCCCACTGACCTGGGAGTTTCTGAAGTTTCTGACCCTTTCAGGGTTTGACTGGTGGAAGGTGGGGTAGGAGGAACAGGGAGTGTCTCCAGGAAGCAGACATGGGTCTATAGGCTGAGGCTTCCTCTCTGGACACCTTCTTCCAGCCTCATGAAGACCCCTTAACCTCCAGTTTTGCAGCACTATCTGCCACACAGCAGAATCAACTCACTGGAATCTGTTTGCCCAGGTTCAGATTGTTTCTTAGAAAATCTGGGTGGCTGCAGGACCGTGCACTCTCCTTGCTGAGAAAGTGGGGCTCAGATCGTCCTGCTCAGGTAGGGACTTCCCATCTCTGCCTACACTGTTCCCTCTGTTTTGCTTTCTCAGGCTGACAGGCACTGCCTCTCACTTGAGATTCCACAGTAGTTTGTGTGTGGGTCAGACATCAGTTTAAGTGTTCCCACCACTCCAGGGGCCACATCGTGGGGCCTCTGTGGGTCCCATTAAGGGTCCTTCTATAGCTGCAGGTGAAGGAGGTAATATAGCCCACCATCCCCGGCTTTTTGTTTTTCAACTCCAGTCACTCTTTCACTCTGTCTTGCATATTTTAATCTTGGTCAGAGGCCCTGCTGAGAGGTCTAAGGATTGTGAAATTTGTTCTCAGCCTCTTCACTTTGGTATGCAGCATCAATTATGTTGAAATTGCCTTTTTAACATCCTGTAATGACACTCACTGGATGCCCAGTGGCTGCACTCTCTCCTTCTGGGAATGGTGCTTGCACAGGTTTGGGAAGCTGCTCTACCTCCCTCCTTAGCCATGTGGCTTGACAGAGAGATGACCCCATCCCAGCTCCAGCAGTGGGTCCTGATGGGTGTAGGCCAATCAGCATATTCTCTCCCTCTAACCGTGGGGATTGACTCAGCCATGGGCACCTCCTATGGCTTGAATGTGTTCCCTCAGAAGCATGTGTTGGAAATTTACTCCCCAGTGCAACAGTGTTGGGAGGTAAGGCCTAATGAGAGGTATTAAGGTAATAAGGGCTCTACTCTCATGAATGGATTAATGCTGATTACAAACTATAAAAGGGCTTGAGATTGAGAATTCAATCTCTTGTTCTCTCTTGCCCTCTCTTTGCCTTTCTGCCATAGGATGATACAGCAGCAAGGCCTTTGCCAGATGCTTGCCCCTCAATCTTGGACTTCCCAGCCCCTAGAATCATCAGCCAATACATTTCTATTCATTATAAATTACCTAGCCTCAGGGATTATGTTATAGCAGCACAAGGTGGATCTAGGCAAAAAATTGGTACTGGAGAAGTGGGTGTTGCCATGATAAATACCTGAAAATGTGAACTTTGGCTTTGGAGCTGGGTAATGGGCAGAGGCTGGGAGAGTTTGGAGGAGCAGGCTAGAAAAAGCCTGTATTGCAGTGAATGGAGCATTAAGGGGGATTCTGGTAAGGACTCAGAAAAAAGAAGAACTGTAAGAAAAATCTGGAACTTCTTAGAGATTACTTAAGTGGCTATGGTCAGAACGTTGGTAGAAATATGAACAGCAAAGGCCATTCCGATGAGGTCTCAGATGGAAAAGAGGAATACCTTATTGGAAACTGGAGTAAAGGCCATCCTTGTTATGAAGTGGCAAAGAACTTGGCTGAATTGTGTCTATGCCCTAGGGCTTTACGGAAGGCAGAATTTAAGAGCGATGAACTAGAGTATCTGGTTGAAAAAATTTCTAAGCAAAATATTTAAGAAGCTGCATGGCTTCTTTTAACTGCATGCAGTAAAATGAGAGAGATGATTTAAAGAGAGAATTTATAATTAAAAGGAAACAGAACTTAGGGATTTGAAGGATGCTCAGTTTGGTCATGTGATAGAGAATGAAAGAGCATTTTCAGGAGAGAAAACCAAGGCTGTGGCCAGGCCACGGACTGATAATGAAATTAGTATGCATAAAATGAAGCCCGAGGCTATTCTTCAAGACAATGGAAGAACAAACCCTAAGGTACTTTGTAGATTACTAGTGCTGTTCTTTCTGCCAGAGGCCCAGAATGCCAAAGTCAAATGACTTCTGGTCATAGCAGAGAAATAAGCTATACCATATATCCTAGGTGTGTAGTAACTAGACCATCTAGATCTGTGCAAGTACACTCTATGATGTTCACGCAATGACAAAATTGCCTAATAACATATTTCTCAGAACTTAGTCCCAAATTAAGTGATGTATGACTGTATGCCAAAAAAGAGGCCTAGGACACCCTGGGGACCTTGAGGCTCACTGCCCAGAGCTGCCTCAAGTCTCTGCTCCTGGAATTTTGGCAAAATGCTCCTAGGTCACTCCACGTGTGGCTCAAGGTGGGTCAGGTGTGGCTCAGGCCACAGTTTCAGAAGGTGCAAACAGCAAATCTTGCGTAGCATCCGTGTGGTGTTAAGTCTGCAGGTGTGCAAATGCAAAAGCTGTGGAGCACAGCTTCCTCCACTAGATTTCAAAGGCTATCTCAGGCAGCCTGGGTGCTCAGGCAGAGACTCATCCCAGGGGTGGAGTCACTGCAGGGAGTCCCATGAGGGCAATGCTTAGGGGAGCCATGAGGATGGGATCACCCCCAAAACTCCAGAACTGTAGAGCTACCAGCATGCAACACCAGCCTGGGAGAGTGGCAGATACCTGGCTTTAGCCAGTGAGAGCTGCTGTATGGGCTGAGCTTGGTAAAGCTATAGGGGCAGGGCTGTTGGAGTCCTTGTGGACCCAACCCCCACCTCAGTGTGCCCAGAGGTGGAACATGGAATCAAGGAAGATTATTCTGGAGCCCTAAGATTTAATGTTATTTGTCCTGTTGGGTTTTGGACTTACTTGGGACTAGTCATCCTTGTCTTCTTGCCTATTTCCCCCTTTTGGAATGGGAATGTCTATTCTATGCTTGTCTCACCATTGTTTTGGAAGTAGTCAACTCTCTTGGTTTCACAGGCTCACAGTTGGAAGGAAATTTGCCTTAGGATGAATCCTGCCTTGAGTCTTACCTGTATCTGATTTGGATAAGTCTCTGACTTTGGACTTTTGAGTTGATGTTGGAACGAGTTAAGACTTCTGGGGCTATGGGATGGAATGAATATATTTTATATGTAAGAAGGACATAAATCTTGGGGGCCAGATGTGAAATGATATGGTTTAATGGAGAGAATGTATCCCCCAAAAGCATATATTGGAAACTTAATCCTCAATGTAACAGTGTTGAGAGGTGGGGCCTAATGGGAGGTGTTTAGGTCATGAGGGCTCCACCCTCATAAATAGATTAATGCTAGTTATGAATTATAAAAGGGGTTGAGGCTGCAAGTTCAATCTCTTGTTCTCTCTTGTCCTCTCTTTGCCCTTCTGCCATGGATGATGCAGCAGCAAGGCTCTTGCTAGATGCTGACCCCTCAGTTTTGGACTTCCTAGGCTCCAGAACCAGGAGCCAATAAATTTCTATGCATTATAAATTACCCAGTCTCAGGTATTATGTTATGGCAGCACAAAGTGGACTAGGACAGCACCCAAACAATCAGCACAGAGAGAGGTGAGGAAACATGCTGAGGATTTTGCATGGGAAGATGCAGTCTCTGTTCTGTGGGGATGACCAAAAAAAGACTTCTCTTCCCCTAGACAGTCAGGTAGGAAGCTGTGAGGTCTGCAATTTTGATGGCCATTTTACTGACACAAGGGGAGAGTGTGGAGCTACGAGGGTCCACCATGTGGACCCTGAGGATGAGCCAAGACCACAGAAGGCTCTGTGCCTTGGTCATGAGAAATCAGGTCCTGGTGACATCACTTGAGTCACCAGGTAAGGTTTCCTAAAGCTAGTTTTCAACTGGGGGTGATTTTGCTCCTTCTCCCCAAGGGGACATTTGGCAGTATCTGGAGGCATTTTTGATTGTCATAACTTGGGAGGCGGGGAAGGTGCTACTGACATCTAGTGGGTAGAGATCAGAGATGCTGCTAAATACCCTACAGTACACAGGAGAGGTCCCATAACAAAGAATCATCCAGCCCAAAATGTCAGTAGCAATGAGGTTAAAAAACTGTGTTCTAACACCAAAACTGTATCTGGACTTTTCAATTATATGAGCCAATGTGTTTATTTTATTTGTTTTAATGTTCGGTTGGTTTTCCTATGATTTGCAGTTGAAAGAATCCTGACTGACAGTTCCTAAAACAGAACACCTTCCCATTCCCAAATTCCCTCCTCAGAGCCTCACCTAAGGCCTGCAGGCCCCTCCCAGGAATCACCCTTCTTGACATAGTCACTCTTTCTACCTCCTTGGTAGACACTTTTTAGAAATAGTGTCCTCCACTCCAGGAATCCCCATAAAAAAATCCCATCTTCTCAAGTCTTAAAAATACTTGGATGAAAGCATTTACAATTTTGCCCAAAAATTTCAAGATCACAATTTAAAAATTTTAGTATGAACTATTTCAGACCTACGGAATAAGTGCCCACCATCCAGCTTAAGAAATATATCCCCTTTCCTAATAGCACTTTCCTCTCCCTCTTCAAGAGAAAACAATTTCCTAAATTTGGTGCTTATCTTCTCATGCTTATTTTTTGTATAGTATCTTCTCTTCATGTATTCCTAAATATATTTCTTTAAATATTTTATATACACTCATATAAATGGTATCATGTGGTATGTATTCTCATGACTTGTTTTCTTTGTAATGTATCTCAGAATCCCCTAGACTGCTTTAGGTAGCTTTGGGTTCTTCTGGTCTATGTAATGTTTCCTTATGTGAATTTAGATATCCAGCCTCATGGTGAAGCCCAGCTCAATTTTTCCACATGTAAAAAGATGCCTCTGTGGAGATTCATGACCCTGTGTCCTAGAGCACATGGACACAAGCTTCTATTGCATTCACCTAAAAGTGAGTGTTGAGTTGTAGTGTGTGTGCACTTTCGCATCCTACTAGCTGTTGCCAAATTGGTCTCAAAGGTCACCTGAAATTTACTCATGCTATATATGTTGTACAGATGTGTTAGAGGACACAAATATTGTTCTTGGCCCTCATCCATCTCAGTCACTCCTGAGATTTTTTGGATCTTTGTGTGCAAATACTATGTGAATAAGAACAATAGAAAGAATGATGGCCTTCCCAAAGATGTCCACTCCTAATCTCTGGAACCTAGGATTACATTAAATTCCATGGCAAAGGGACTTTGTAGATGTGATTAAATTAAGGATCTTGAGATGGGAACATTATCCTGGATTACCCTGGGCCCAATGTAATCACAAGGTCCTTATAAGAGAGAGGCAGAGGGATCAGAGTCAGAGAAGTCAATGTGATGAAGGCAGTAGAGATCAGAGTGAAGTGAAGAGTGGCACATGAGCCAAGGAATGCAGGAGGCTCTCTAGAAGCTGGAAAAGGTAAGGAAGTAGATTGTCCCTTTATAGATTTTAGAATGAATGCAGCCTGTTGACCCACTTTGGGCTTCTGATCTCCAGAACTGTAAGATATTAAATGTATGTTGTTTCAAGTTTGCGGTAATTTGTTACAGCAGCAAGAGGAAACTATACAAGAAGTAAGGCCAACTCAGAGCAAAAATTAAGAAGGCAAAGCTGGTCTCTGGTGTGCCCACATGCCCAGTACCATGTCTGACAAGTTGGCTGTCAGTTTGGGCCGTTTGGGCTGTTTGGGCTGCAGTCTGTTTGGGCTTAGTCTGTGTGGGCTGCAGTAACAATACCATAAACTGAGTGGCTTATAATCAACAGAAATGTATTTCTCATAATGCTAGAGGCTGGGAAGTCCAAGATCAAGGTGCCAGCAGCAAGGTGCCTCTGTGTCTGGTGAGGATTCACATTCTCATAGATAGTGCTTTGCCCTCCTTACATGGGAAGGAACAAGGAAGCTCACTGGGGCCTCATTTATAAGGACACTAGTCCCATCTATGAGACCTAATCACCTTCCAAAGGTCCCATCTCCTAACATCATCATCGTGGGGGTTAGGATTTCCATATATAAATATGGGGAGAAATATAAACATTCAGACCATGGCATGGGCATTTAACAAAGGTTTAGCCCCTTCTCTTTTCCTCCCTGTTCAATCAATCCCAAGTACTGACCCCTCAGGCCGCCCTGAAGGTCCTAGTAAAGAGGAAATCTCCTAATACAGGTTTTAATGTTAGAACATCTAGAAGATCCCTTAGAAGCACCAACAAAAGAAAATCACATTCTTATGTCAGGCACTGCCTGAGGTGCCTTCACATGGTATCTCATTTGAGCCTCACAGCAACCCAAGGAGGTAATAATAATAATATCAACAATCATAAATACTTATTATTGAGACGTGTTTTTGATTCTAGGCTCCATGCAAGGGATCAGTTGAACGGTACAGCTAGCCATGGTCATCTCATTTTTATTGATGAAGAAATCAAGTGAGGCTAAGTGATTTTTCCAAGACCCTAAAGCTAGTATGTCATGGAGCAAGGGTTTGTAACGCAAGTCCATGTGATATCAAAGTTTCTGCTTCTTCTATGGCAATTTCCTCAGAAAATAGTTGTAAAGAGAGTTTCAGCCAATCCTTCCCTTCATAGCACACAACCATAGTTCCTTTCCTCCCTCCTGTCAATATCCTATGTCCATGGTGAATCCCACCTCCTCAATGCCAGAGATACCTGTATTCCGCATTTAGTGACTGCAGAGAATTGGGCAATTCTTGCCCAGCTCCAATTCCTCTGCAAACATTTCTTCCTCCATCTGCTGATGATAACCTTCTGGCTTGCCGCCTGTCCTATCAGAGGCAACCGTCAGAGGGCCTCTGCAAGGAAACTGTGATGGGTTGCTACCAGCACATTCCTGAGTATGCCTCTGTGTGTGTGTGTGTGTGTGTGTGTGTGTGTGTGTTTACACATGCACACAGGTGACTACTAGACTGCTGTATAATCCCTTTAGGATGGCTGGATTAGCCCAAAGGTCTCAAGCCTAGAGGCCACTGTAGTCTTTGATCTATTCATGAAGCTTGGAGATAGGAATAGGGCTGTGCATGAATGAGGAGGCTTCAGTGGCCATTTTCCTGGCAATGTCAGTTTTATGGGCCTGAAAAATATCCCATCTCTGCTTAGAAAGTTGCTTAAATGAAAACTCAGTTTGCCAAGTTGCAGGTAGTTGCGATCACATGACTAGGCATAGGGCAATAAAATGTGAGCAGAAGTGATAAGTATAACTTCAGGGTCATTCCCAACAGAAGACAAGCCAACTTTCCTGGATGTGGGTCTATTTTACCCTTCCTGAAACTGAGGTTTCTGACTGACTTCATGAAACGAAGCTGCCCATCATCTAGGCTGTCTGGATTGTTACACCAGTGGGAAATAAACTTCTACTTTATGTAAGCCACTCTGTTGTGGGGTATTTTTGTTACAGCAGTTGAGTAGTTTTACCCTAATTAATGTAACTACATTCTACGAAGCATCAAGAGAGCAATTACCCAGGCTTTATATGTGCAGAAAGGATGACATCATTTTGGGCATATGCCTTGTTTTTTTTTTTCTTTTTTTGACCAGATGGATTACAAACTGGATCATCCACCCCCATCTCTACTTCGCTTTTGATTATGCAGTGGAATTGCATCTTAAATTGGGGTTTGTTTCTATAGTTAGGCCATAAGGTAAGAACTGTTAATATTAAAAATATTCAGCAGGCCGGGCGCGGTGCCTCACGCTTGTAATCCCAGCACTTTGGGAGGCCGAGGCGGGCGGATCACGAGCTCAGGAGATCGAGACCACGGTGAAACCCCGTCTCTACTAAAAATACAAAAAAAAATTAGCCGGGCGTGGTGGCGGGCGCCTGTAGTCCCAGCTACTCGGTGAGGCTGAGGCAGGAGAATAGCGTGAACCCGGGAATCGGAGCTTGCAGTGAGCCGAGATTGCACCACTGCACTCCAGCCTGGGTGACAGAGCGAGACTCCGTCCCAAAAAAAAAAGAGAAAAATATTCTTATGGACTCTGAATAGATCCAGTGCAGACAGCATTTCCTCTAGCTTTGAAAGGTGTCTTGTTTCTTTGGTCATGCTCTTGTTGAGGATTGCCATTTAGGGACCTTATTCTATTAAAAATATGTTTTAAGACATGCTTATTTCTTTCCACTCTCCCTCAACTTTTTCTTCTTGTCTCTTGGATATAATTGGATTCACCTAGGTGTAACGTGTATGAAGCAATTCGGTATAAACAGTGGTGGTCAACAGCTTGGCTGCCAGGAAAGAAGTGGACTCGGAATGCTGGAGGCCAATGAGCTCCCAGTCCATCTGGTTTGCTTCAGGTGCTGTCTTGCCTTAGGTTAGGGAGCTGGACACTATGATTTGATGAGATTGCTTTGAGCAAAGGCAAGAAGCCCCCAGAGTGGCAGAGGATGCAGTTGCTTGCATGGGTAATTATTTCTCTCTCTTCCCATCCTCTCCAACGTCTACCTTAAGTATATACTGATTTATACCTAAAAATTTTCTTACTCTGGTTTAATGCTTTAAGAATTGTTTCAACACAAATCCTTGCAGTATTTTCCATTATTCATCATTTATATATCATTTTTGCAAACTCAGATTATTTATTAAATGTTCACTTTGGGCATTTGGTAAAGACAAAGTTACTCATACTCATCACCCTGCCTCAACAACTGTCCTCATTTTAGCAGAATCCCTTTTAGTTTTTGTTCAAATGAATATATTTTTCCTTATTTGTAATTATACCAAACATACCTTTTTATTTAAAATTTTATTTTTGAATTCTTTCCATGTAGTTACACCTTTGTAATTATAATTTTAAGAGTTGCATAAAAGCCTATTGAATTTATGTATTATATTTTACTCTGCAGTTGGCAGAGTTCATAATGGAGAGAATGATATCTACTTCTCTGAGTTGTTAAGGGGATTATAAAGATATGTGGTGCTTAGCTCAGTACCTAACATACTACAGGATTGGTAGAGAGCATGGTTTTTGGACATAGACTTCCTGGCTTGGAATCTCAGCTTCACCTCTATCTAGCTATATTTCGGAAGTTACCCTCTGTGTGCCAGTTTCCTCGGCTATAAAATGGGGATGGTAGTAATTCCTAAACCATAGGTTTGTCATGAGAATTAAATGAGTTAAGTCCTACATGTGTTGTTGTCATTGTCATCATCCTTATTTTTATTCCTCTCTGATACACTGGGTCTTTGCCAAAGTCTGAGAATCAGTCCTTTCAAGTAATTAAATTTCATGTCTTATTGCTTTATCTAAAATTCCCACAATAATAAATTATTAAAAGCTTATCTGGCATATTTGTTCTGTTGCTTATTTTAAAGTTGATATTTTAAAGTTTTTATAATTGTCATTAATTGGGTTTTTGTGTACAATGGGTATTATTTTTTATATAAAAGTGGACATTTCTGTCCCTTTTTAAAAATTCTTGACATAAGGAATAGATGTTAGATTGTATTAAATGCTTTGTGTCACCCATTGAAATGATTATGTTGTTTCTTGCTTAACTATTGAAATGATGTGTGTATTATCTAATCATTCCTTTTGATTTCCTTTGGATCTTTGTTCTTGTTGTCCTTTTCTTGCTCTGCCTGTAATCTCTACACATAAGGTAAATGGTAGGTATCTTAGAGTTCTCCATAGAAAGAGAACCAATAGGGTATATAAGAGGAGATTTTTTTAATATATATATATTTTTATTATACTTTAAGTTCTATGGTACATGTGCACAACGTGCAGGTTTGTTACATATGTATACATGTGCCATATTGGTGTGCTGCACCCATTAACTCATCATTTACGTTAGGTATATCTCCTAATGCTATTCCTCCCCCCTCCCACCACCCCACGACAGGCCCATTTAACGTAAGAATTGGCTTATGTAATTTTGGAAGCCAGTAAATACCACAATCTGCCATTTGCAGTCTGGAAGGCCAGTGGTATAGTTCCAGTCCAAGCTCAAAGGCCTGAGAACTAGCGAGAACAAAGGAGGAGAAGGTGGATAACAGAGCTCAAGCAGAGAGCACATTTTCCCTTCCTCTGCCTTTTTGCTCTGTTTGGGCTCTCAGTGGATTGGATGATGCCCACCACATTGATGAGGGTGATCTTCATTATTCAAATGTGAATATCTTCCAGAAACAGCCTCACAGACACACCCAGAAACAATGTTTTACCAGCTATCTGGATACCCATTAGTTCAGTCAAGTTGACACCTCAAATTGACCATCCCAGGAGGAAAGTTTAGACAAGGTTTATCTGGGCCTGGAGGTTATGTGAGTACTCCAGCCAGTGAATGGACAAGAACCAAGTGATGAAGTGAAAACTAATTCTATTAACTTCTAAAGTGACAATGATAGATGGCTAGCAACAAGTATTAATTAAAATAATTTAATGTATTCGAGTATTTATTTGCTTAATATTTGAAAATTAATCTTAGCATTTCTACAATGTGTAATGTTAAATAACTTACCTATTTTGAACTTAAAAGGGTTTCTTGTATATGATTCTGTGACTGTTACATGAGCAGACATTTGACAGATCTACTTGTATCCTTGGAAACGTGTGTTTAGTCACAGACAACACTGCATGACTCAAAATTTTTTTCAGAACTCATTAAGTGTTTTATCTGGTAGGAATATGATAGTTAATTGTGTTTACAAGTAATGTGTGCATAAATAAGTAGAACAGGCAATATTAATAACTGTTAAGAGCTTTTAGAACAGCATATGTTATTACCAAGTATGGCTGATGTGAATAGATTTATTCACTATAAACCACCTTTGTTTTGCAGGAATAAATCATATATATTCCTGGTACATTATTCCTTTAATGTAAGGCTGATTTTACTTATTGATATTTTATTTCAATATTTTCTATTTGTATTCAAATATGACGTTGGCACAGATTTTGCTTTGTGGCTGTATCTTTATCAGATTTCAGGCTCTGTATCATACTGACCTCACAGACTAATATAGTCACCCTAAAAATTTTTCTTGCTTTGGAACAGTTTATAGCACACAAAAATCATTCATATGAGGAATAATTAGCAGCACATCTTTATGGCCTTTGTAAATAATCTTCAGGTTAAATCTAACACTGTTTTCCATTTTTTTCTTGCATCAGGTTTAGAATGCCATGTCTTTAAGGACATTTTTTTTTCTACCTTATTGAGGTTTCAAATTATCTGACAATTCAGGATAATATGCTTTTATAATTTTTAAAATTATTTTATGTCAGTTGTTATATTAGCTTTCTGATTTTAATTTTGTTAATTTGAATTTGTTTTTGATTGGCTTTACTAGTTTAGGTTTTCTTATTTTGTCACTTCTATTTTTCTTTCTTATTTACTTAGGGTTTCTATTGCTGTTATCCTTGCCAATAGTGTCCCTTGTCCATG
Source organism: Symphalangus syndactylus (assembly GCF_028878055.3). Lineage (NCBI taxonomy): Eukaryota > Metazoa > Chordata > Mammalia > Primates > Hylobatidae > Symphalangus > Symphalangus syndactylus. Next base: position 143,129,654 of record NC_072441.2, read on the forward strand.
TAACTGACCCCTTTCCTAATCAGAGATAATTGGCTGACGCAGGCAAAGGTCTTCCAAAAGGTAGGATTCATCATTAGAGTCTTACTCAATCGAAGTGCAATTAAGAACCCCAAAGACGGCCGTGGGCGGTGGCTCACGCCTGTAATCCCAGCACTTTGGGAGGCCAAGGAGGGTGGATCACGAGGTCACGGGGTCGAGACCATCCTGGCTAACATGGTGAAACCCCGTCTCTACTAGAAATACAAAAAATTAGCCGGGCGTGGTGGCAGGAGCCTGTAGTCCCAGCTCCTCGGGAGGCTGAGGCAGGAGAATGGCGTGAACCTGGGAGGCGGAGCTTGCAGTGAGCTGAGATCACATCACTGCACTCCAGCCTGGGCGACAGAGTGAGACTCCATCTCAAAAAATAAAATAAAATAAAATAAAATAATAAAAAGAACCCCAAAGACTGTGATGTTAACTGTAGGGAGCCAATAAGCAAGGTCAGAGTGTATATGGACCAATATTGTCACCAGCAAAGCCCCATGCAAGCTGAAATCAAGGGAAAGAAGGATATCAGCTTGAGCTGTGAAAACTGGTAGAAAGAAGACATGTGTGGAGAAAAGCATGAACCAAGAGCCATGTAATCCCGGGGAGATGAAGGTGGACAGTCGAGCCACGTTTTATCCCTCTGGTTTCCATGAGGTCTGACTATACTTCCCTACCACGTACTTCCATGAGGATCCCTTTCTATTTTTGTGTAACTATTTATCTTACCCTTGGGCTAGAGTTCCTGTTTAATGCTATCAAGCATGTCTTAAGATATTTTCTTATGTTTTTAAACTTAATGCTCACTTCATTTACTTGATTTTTAAATAATTGAATACTTTAAAGTAACTAAGAGGCTGAAGTGGATGACAATTTATTATTTCTCTCATTAATTACTCAAATCTTCCAGACCCTCTGATTCTTTAATAATCTTTGCTTTGTCCATTTTCTACCTATTCTTAGCACCCAACACCAGGACACAATTTATTCTCAATGGTTGTCTTAATGGTTTCCCAAGTAGATAAAGTACCAGATTCTCATCTCATTCTTTCTCTGAATTACAAATACAAATTAGGTAAAAATAAAATCCATATTTCTGTGAATATATATCTATGTCTCCATAGAGAAAAAAAGATAGGAAGAAAATAGACCAAAGTCTTACCAGTGCTTATTCACAGTTTTTATTTTGTTTGTGCTTCTCTGTTTTCTGCAAACAATGAGAGCGCATTATTTTGTAATCGGATAAATGAAATTATATGAGACTAAAAAATGAACAATTAATTTCTGAGTCTGACTTTGCTGTAAAACAGAAGTTTTTATGTATAGTGTTTTTGTTTTCATTGATTTCCGCATTTGCTATTATTTGGCCCAAATGTAATTCTGCAGAGGATTTTTTTTTAATTTACAAGCTTTAAACATGTTTTATCTATTTTAACTTATATTACTAATAGATCATTTTTTTTACCTGACCACTAGACTTGAGGGAAAATTGGGTCACAACCCTGGTTATTGGCTCTTCTGCATCTACTCTGTTTACTGGTTCTGATCCGTCTTTTCTAGGCGTAGGTAGAATATAAGTGCTTGATACGGGCAGATTTGTTCATTCATTGCTTTTAACAATTATTTGTGTAAGGCTTACAGCACGCTGGTACTGCTCTAGGGTCTGAGGATGGGATACAGAAGTTAACAAGACAGATAAAACCCCTGTTTCTATGGAGTTGATATTCTAATGAGGAAGCTAAGCAAGCAAGTTAGTGTGCAATTTATAGAAACAAGAGCTACCCAGAAAAACAAGTTTACGTGAAATATGATAGGGATAGGGTTTTCAGGAAGGTGTCTTTGCAGTGGCCATATTTACAATGCAATCTGAAAATATGGAAGAAATCACTCCAGGCAGCAGGGGCACTAGCGTGAAGGTCCTAACGTAGAACAAGTGTGGATATTGAGAAAGACAAGGAGGGTCGGTGTGGCCAGAGTTGAGTGGGGGAGAGAAAGTGAAGTAAGAGATGAGGCCGGAGAGTTGACTACAGGGCAGTTCATGAACGTGCAGATCAGAGGAAGGGATGTGATTTTCAGGTTTGATGGGAACCCACTGGAGCATTTTAAGCAGGGAAGTAATGTGATTTGTTTTATATATTGAAAAGATAACTTGAGGACTTCCATTCTGGGCAGATGGAATGAAAGTACTTTTCCCTATTCCTGACACTAAGTACAACTAATAACCCTGGATGTTATACATAAAACAAAAGTAAGAACACTCCTAAAGGTAGAGAGAAAGAAGCAGGCTGGATGGGGACCTCAGGACCTTAGGACATCATCAATGGTGTTTCTTATTGTTTCTGTAAATTTTAATTTTTGCCTCATATATCCCAGACTTGGAGCTGAAGAAGCCAGCAACTCAGAAAATGGCACCGATGAAAAACAAGACATCAAAAAAAAAAAAAAAGCCGCAAACAAACAAAAGCCCAAACAAAAACTTACTCTCTAGGCAAAGGACCAGGAAAGAGGCCGGCTAGCATGACAAAAAACGTTTAGACAATAACTGCTCTACTCTAGCCAAACACCACAAAAAAGCTGTGGGTCACTCACACCCATGCCAGCAAAAGCTAAGTAGGGAGCCTAGGCTTTTATCCTTTACTGTCTATAATGAGGACCACGACACCCTTGTGGGGGAAGTGTCAGAGAAGGCCAAGTAGGGAGCTGGGACTTTCATCATGACAGATGGTAACAAGCCCCTGACCCCCTGCAGTGTGAATGGAAACCAATTGGATAACCTGTACATCCACCACTACCTGGCATTAACTAGATGCCTTTCCCCTTTCCCATTGAAGTGGTGTCAGACGAAGCCTAGTGGAGATACAGGACTTTCACCACTACCCAGAAGCAAGAAGGCCACCACTTCCTCTTTGGTGTCAGTGGAGGTCACTTGGGGGACAGTAACAAGGCACCCCTACCCTTCTGAGCCAGGAAGGTATGAGTGAAGACCTAGTGGGGAGCCAGGACTCCCAATCTTCCAGTAGTAATGAGGGACACCCCCTCATGGAGGCTGGATTGGGAACCTGAACTTCTATCCCTGCCTGGCAGTAACAAGGTGGCCCCAACCCCTTTTTCCTGGCAGTCAAGTGTCAGAAGAAGCCAGCTAAAAGAGATTTAAATAAGATTCATAGTATAATACCCAAAATGTTTCAAGAGAAAATTACTTGTCATACTCCAAACCAGGAAAAGTTCAAACTGAATAAAGAACGACAATCAATACATGCTAATACTGAAATGACAGAGAGGTTAGAATCATCTGACAAAAATGTTAAAGCAGCCATCCTAAAAAATGCTCCAAAGAGTGATCATGTATGCACTTCAAGCAAATGGAAAATAGAAATTCTCAACTAAGAAATGGAAGATATAAAGTAGAAGCAAATTGTACTAAAACACAGAATAACTAAAATTAAAAACTTATTAACGGGCTCAACAACAGACTGAAGTGGAGAAAAAGAAAGGAATCAGTGACCTGAAAGATGATAACAAAAATTACCCAATCTGAACAACAGAGAGAAAGTAGATTACAAATAAATAAGCAGAGCCTTAGGGACCTGTGCAACTACAATATTCATGTTGCAGGAATATTGGAAGGAGAGGTGAGAGAAGGTGGGAGTGAAAAAGTACTAAAAGAAATAATGGTTGAAAACTCCCCAAATTTGGCAGAAACCATAAACGTCAGATTCAAGAAGTTGAGCAAACCCCAAACAAAATAAACCCAGAGAATTCCACACTAAGACATCAAAGTTCTAAAAACTAAAAAAAAAAAATATTGAAAGCATTGAAGAGAAATGATACCTTATCTGTAAGAGAAAAAAATTCAAATGACTACTGGTTTCTCAGCAGAAACAAGAGAGGCCAGAAGAAAGTGGGATAGCATTTTTCAAGTGCTGAAGGAACAGAACTGTCAACCCAGAACAGTGAAACTGTTTTTTAGGAATTGAAGAGAAATTAAGAAATATTCAGATGAAGGAAAACTATGACAATATGTCACCAGCAGACATGTCTTAAAATAATTGCTCAAGGAAGTTCTCTAAACGGAAAGGAACTGATAAAAGAAGGAAATTTGGAACATCCAGAAGGAAGCAAGAATGTAGTACAAAAAAATGGGAAAGTTCAATAGATTTTTCTTCTCTTCTTGAGTTTCTAAAATTATATTTGACAGTTGAAGCAAAAAATTATAACAGCATCTGATGTGGCTTTAAATGTATATAAAAGAAATATTTAAGACAATGTATATTACAAATGAGAGAGGGTCAAGGCCATAAAGGGAAGTAAGGCTCCTATATTTCACTTAAATTGATGAAATGATGACACCAGTAGAATATGGTAAGTTATGTATACACAATATAATACCTAGAGTGACAATTTAAAAACCTATACAAAGAGTGACACATAAACAAAAACAACATAAATAAATCAAAATATAATTCTAAAAATATTAAAGTAGCCAATTGGAAGGCAGAAAAAAGAAAAAGAACAAAAAATAGAACAGCACTAAACAAAAAATAAAATTGCAGACCTAGGCCCTGACATATCAGTAATTATATTAAATGTAAATGGTCTAAATTTACCAATTAAAAGAGAAAGAGAAAATTGGCAGAGTGGATTAAAAAGTATGATCTAACTATATGCTGTCTACAAGAAACTCATTTCAAATATAACAATATAGGCAGGTTGAAAGTAAAAGAAATAGAAATTGATACATTATGCAAACATTAAAGCAAAGCAGGAGTGGTTATATTAATATCATATAGAGTAGATTCAGAGCAAATAAAATTACCAGAGCTGAAAATGGACATTATATATGATAAAAGAGTCAATCCACTAAGGAGACATAACAAATCATAAATACATAGGCACAAAGCAAAAGAACTGTAAAGATATGTGAAGGAAAAGCTAATATAACTGAAATGGAAAATAGACAAATTGATAATTATGGCTGGACCTTCAACACGCTTCTCTTAATAATTGATAGGAAAACTAGACAGAAAATCAACAAGAATATAGAAGAACTCAATAATATTACCAAACAATAGAATCTAATTATTTATAGAACACTCCATCCAACAACAGCACAATACACATTCTTTTAAAATGTCCACAGATAACAAGATACACCATGTCCTGGGTCATAAAACAAACTTCAACAAATTTAAACAATTGAAACCATACAGTGTGTTTTCCAACCATAATAGACTCAAGCTGTAAATCATTAACAGAAAGACAACAGAAAAATATCCAAACATTGGAAGCCAAACAATATACTACTAATAATTCATAGGTCAAAAAGGAAATCTCAAGGAAAAAAATTTGAAAACATTAAACTAAACGGAGATGAAAATACAGCATATAAAAATTTGTGGGTCACAGATAAAGCAGTGATGAGAGGAAGATTTATAGCACTAAATATACACATTAGAAAAGAGGAAAAGTTTTAAATCAGTAATCTAAGTTCTTTCTTCAACAACCCAGGGGAGAAAATGCAAAACAAACCCAAAGCAAGAAGGAAGACCATAATAAAGAGCAGAAATTAATAAAGTCAAAAAGAAAAAAAGCACACAGAAAATCCATGGAAGAAAAGGCTTTTTTTGGAAAATATCAATAAAATTGACAGACGACTAACAAAACTGATAAAGAAAGGAAGCCAAGACACAGAGTACTAATATCAGGAACGAGAGAGGGAATGTCACTATAGACTCTGCAGACATCAAAAGAAAAATAAAAACACTATGAACAGTACTGTGAATATTATTCATAAACAGTTGGCAATTTAGATAAAATGGACCAATTTCTTGAAAAACACAAACTACCATAAGTCACTCAAGGTGAGATGTATAACTTGAATAGGCCTATAGCTAAATAATTCATCCTAATTAAATAAATAATAAATAATAATTAATTAAAGCTGCCAAAAAATATTTCTAGGCCTAGATAGTTTCATAGGAAATTTTGCCTAATGTTCAAAGAATAATTCTTTAATGATTTTTATATTATAATTATAATTATTTAATTATATTATAATAATTCTATTATATTATAATAATATATTATATTATTATAATATATTATATTATAATAGAATTATGTTAATTACTACATTATATTTTAATTATGTTAATTATTATATTATAATTATTATATTACAATATATTATATTATAATTATTATGTTAAATATAATATAATATATTATATTATAATTATGTTAAATATAATATAATATATTATAATTATTATGTTAATTATTTGTATAATTATAATTCTTTCATTATTTTAATAATTATTTAATAATTCAAGAAATTCTACACAATTTCTTGCAGAAAACAAAAGAAGAGATAACACTTTTCAATTCATTTCACATAGCTGGTGTTACCTTGATATCAAAACTAGAGAAAAACATAAAAAAGAAAACTGGATTGGGAGTGGATGCTCATTCCTGCAATCCCAGCACTTTGAGAGACCAGCATGGGAGTTTGAGACCATCCTGGACAACATAGTAAGAGTCTGTCTCTATAAATAATAATAATAATAAATAGCCAGATTTTTTAGGGAGGCTAAGGTGGGAGGATTGAGTCCAGGAGTTTGAGGCTGCAGTAAGTTCAAGATTGCACCATGGCACTCCAGCTGGGGCAACATAGGCAGACCCTGTCTCTAGAAAAAAAAATTAAAAAAAGAAAACCACAGACAAATATCCCTCATGAATATAGACACAAAAGTCTTTAATAAAATATTAGCAAATAGAATTCAACAGTATAATAATTTTGTAGTTTTGCTCATATAGATCTTCTACCTATTTTGTTAGATTAGGTATTTAATGTGTGGAGGGGCTACTCTAAATAGTATTGTTTTACATTTCGAATTCCAATTGCTTTTTGCTAGTATATATTAAAGTAATTTGACATTGTATATTAACCTTTTATGAAACCTTGCTATAATTGCTTATTAGTTCCAAGAGTTTTTGTTGCTGTTGTTGATCCTTTGGGATTGTCTACATAGACAATCGTGCCGTCTGTGAACAAAGGCAGTTTTCTTTCTTCCTTCCCAATCTGTAAGCATTTTTTTCATTTTATTGTCTTATTGCATTAGCTAGGACTTTCAGTATGGTGTTGAATCGGGGTGGTAAGAGAGGAAATTCTTATCTTTTATCTTAAAGGCAAAGCATTTAGTTTCTCACCATTAAGTATGTCGTTAACTCTAGGTTTTTTGCAGATGTTCTTTATCAAACTGAAGTTTCTTCTTATTCCTAGGTTGCTGAGTTTTTATCATGAATGAGTGTTGGATTTTGTCAAATACTTTTTGGCATTTATTTATTTGATCATATGATTTTTCTCCTTTAACCCATTGATGTGATGATTTATATTTATTATGTTTTGAACAAGTCTTGCACATCTGAGTAAATCCCATTTGGTTCTGATATGCAGTTCTTTTGATACATTGTTGGATTTGATTTGCTAATATTTGGTTACAGATTTTTGCATCTGTGTTCATGAGAGACATTGATCTATGATTTTTCTTTCTTGTAATGTCTCCATCTGGTTTTGGTATTAGGATAATATCATCCTCATAAAACAAGTCACTAAGTGTACCCTCTGCTTGTATTTTCTGGAAGAGGTTGTAGGGATTGGTAGCAGTTCTTCCTTAAATATTTGGTAGAATTCACCAGTGAAACCACCTAGGCCTGGTGTTTTCATTTCTGAAGGTTATTAATTATGGGTTAAATTTATTCAATACATCTATTAAGACTATCAAGATTATTTATTTATTCTTGTGTGAGTTTTAGTAAATTGAGTCTTTCAAAGAATTGTTCCATTTTATCTAAGTTATCAAATTTGTGAGCATAGAGTTGTTTATAGTATTCCTTTATTACCATTTTAATGTCCATTGCATCAGTATTGATGGCCCCTCTGTCATTTCTAATATCAGTAATTTGTGTCTTTTCTCTTTTTTATTCTTAGTAAGCTTGGGTAGAGGTTTATTAATTTTCAATAAACCAGCTTTCGGTCTTGTTGATTTTCTCTTTCCACAAAATAGAGTGCGTTCTGTTTTCAATTTCACTGGTATCTGCTTTAATTTTTATTATTTGTCTTCTGCTTGCTTTAGCTTTATATTGCTTTTCTTTCTCTAATTTCCTAAGGTGGAAGCTGGAAGCTTAGATTATCGATTTTAGATATTTCTTCTTTTCTAATATATGCATGTGAGGTAATACATTTTCCTTTAAGCATGGTTTTCACTATAAGTCACAAATTTTGATAAGCTATATTTTTAGTTTAATTTAGTTTGCAATATCTTTTTTCTTTTTTCTTTATCTTTTTTTTTTTGAGACAGAGTTTCACTCTGTCACCCAGACGGGAGTGTGGTGGTGTAATCATGGCTCACTGCAGCCTCCCAGGCTCAAGCAATCCTCCCATCTCAGAATGGCCAAGTAGCTGGGACTACAGCCATACACTACCATGCCCAGCTAATTTTCATTTTTTGTAGAGACAGGGTCTCACTATACGGTCTGGGTTGGTCTCAAACCCCTAGGCTCAAGTGATCCTCCTGCCTCAGCCGCCCAGTGTGCTGGGATTACAGGCATGAGCCACTGTGCACAGCATACTTCACAATATCTTTAAGTTTTCCTCTTTGAGCCATGTGTTATTTAGAATTATGTTGTTCAATCTCAAATACATTGGGATTTTCCAGCTGTCTTCTTGGTATTGATTTCTATTTCAATTTTACTGTGTCCTTGGGCATATTTTGTGTCATTTTTAGTCCTTTAGATTTGTTGAGGTATGTTTAATAGTCCAGTGTGTTGTCTGTCGTGGTGACTGTTCCATATGAGCTTAAGAATAATACATATTCTGCTGTTGTTTGATGAAGTATTCTGTAAACATCAATTAAATCAGTTTACTGATGGTTCTGTTCAGTTAAACTATTTTTACTGATTTTCTGCCTGCAAGATCTGTCAATTATTGATAAAGGTGTGCTGAAGTCTCCAACTATAATAATGGCATTATCTATTTCTCCTTGCATTTCTACTCGTTTTTGTCTCTGTATTTTGACGCTCTCTTGTTAGGCACATACACGTTAAGGATTGTTATGTCTTCCTGGAGGATAGAGCTCTTCTCATTAAGTAATGCCTTTGACAATTTTCCTTCTGAAGTCAGCTTTGTCTGAGATTAATATAGCTACCCCAGCTTTCTTTTGATTTGTGTTAGTATAGTTTCTATTTTTATTAATCTTTTTTTTGTTTTTTTTTCTTTGGCTTCTTTCGATATTTTCTTTGTCTTTGATGTTTTGCAGTTTGAACACGATATGCCTAGGTACAGATTTTGGGGAGTATTTATCCTATTTGCTCTTCTCTGTGCTCCTTGTGTCTCTGGTGGAAGTCATTCTATGGATCTGTCATTCATTTTTAAAAATTTTCAGTCATTATGACCTCAAATATTTCTTCTGTTCCTTTTTCCCTTTCTTCTCCTCCTCATATTCCCATTGCATGTATTTTACATCTTTGGCAATTGTTTCACAGTTCTTGGGGTGTGCTGTTCTATTTATTTCATTCTTTTTTTTTCTCTTTGCATATTTGTATGAGTAGTAGTTTCTATTGACCTTTCTTCAAGCTCGTTCATTTTTTTCAGCTGTGTCCAGCTATTGATGAGCCCATGGAAGTCCTTCATTTTTGTTAGTGTTTTTTTAATATATATTTGGCATTTCCTGTGGATTTTTTCTTAGAATTGCCATTTCTTTGCTTATATTACTCATCTGTTCTCACGGGATGTCCAGTTTTTCCATGAGAGCCTTTAGAATATTTATTTTCATTATTTTAAATTACTGGTCTGATAATTCCAAAATCTCTGCCCTATTTGAGTCTGGCTTTGACACTTGCTCTGTCTTTTCAAAATTTCATTTTTGCTTCTTAGTACGTCTTCTAATTTTTTGTTGAAAGCAGACGTGATGTACTACATAAAAGGGAAATGAGTCAAACAGGCCTTTGATGTGAGGTTTTGTGTTTGTTTATCTGGGCAAGAGTTAGGCTGTTTATTCTTTGCTGTAGCTATAGGTGTCAGAGGCTAAAATTTCCTCTGGTACTTGTTTTCGTCTCTCTTGTTATCTTGGGCTTTCCCTGGAGACTTTTTCTTTAATAAGGACTGAGACAACGTAGTTCTTCCTATTGTAATCCCCTAGGAGTATATTGAGGCCCTGCTGATGTCATGATAAGGGGTAGGGGTAGGGGAAGTATTCAATAGTCCTATGATTAGGTGTCAGTCTTTTTTTTTTTTTTTTTTTTTTGAGATAGAGTCTTGCTCTGTCGCGATCTTGGCTCACTGCAAGCTCTGCCTCCCGGGTTCACATCATTCTCCTGTCTCAGCCTCCCTAGTAGCTGGGACTACAGGCGCCCGCCATCACGCCCGGCTAATTTTTTGTATTTTTAGTAGAGATGGGGTTTCACCGTGATAGCCAGGATGGCCTCTATCTCCTGATCTTGTGATCCACCCACCTCGGCCTCCCAAAGTGCTAGGATTACAGGCGTGAGCCACCGTGCCTGGCAGGTGTCAATCTTTAAGAGAACCAGTGCCTTGGGCTGGGACCTTCACAAGTACTTCTCACTTCTCCCCCACCCCGACCCCTTAGATGAAAGACGGGGATGCTACAGGGAGTTGGAGCTGGGTGTTTCCCTTCCCCAGGTCAGTGAGGCTCTAGTAAAATAGTTTCCTTTGATGATGACTTTCATTAAAGAAAAATGAATGCTCTGGGCATTTTTCAGATGATTACTTTCCCCGTGCTCTTGTCATAAGCAGGAGATTTTTCTCAGGTTAACTCCCTGAGAATCTATCCGTTGGGACTGCTGGAGATAAAACTCATGTAGATGTGGGAGCCTCCCTAAGACTGGCCTTCCTGGAGTTTTTATCTCTCAAGCTTGTCCGCACTGAGGCTTCAGCAATTCGTCAGTTACAGCATAAGTTCTCCTACCCTACTTCTGGGTCCAGCAGCAGGCTTCTGTTCCTGAACTTCTGCTCCAGTAAGCTGTGATTTTTTGTATTTGCCTGCATCGCCAATTTTGGGGGCAACAGTTTTCTCTGTGACCTCAATTCTCTGACAGATCTATGAAGAGTTTTTGATTTTCTGTTTGTTCAGCTTTTATCTTGTTGTGAGGATGGGAGTGGTGACTTCCAAGCTCCTTACGTGCTGGACTGGAAATCAGAAGTCTGTCCCTTTACTTTTAATCTATCTGTGTCTTTATATTTAAAGTAAGTTTTTAAAAAGACAACACAATTAGTGGGACAGTTTAATCGATAACAACCATATTTGTTTCTGTTTTCTATTCATTGGGCTTGTTCTTTTTTTCTTTAAAAAAATCTGTCTCTCTTTTTTTATGACCATCTCAATATTCTGGTTGTAATTGGGGATTTTATGTGATTCCATTTTCTCTCCTCTCTTACCATATCAATAATGCTTCTTTTTAAAATTTATCTACTGATTGTCCTAGAGTTGCAGTATATCTAAATCCACTTTCAAATAACGCTATACCACTTTATGGGTAGTACAGGTACCTTATAAAAGATTATTCCTGATTCCTCCTTCCTGTCCCTTATAACATTGTTGTAATTCTTTTACTTATTCACAAGCTATAATAATCACCCAACACATTGTTGCTATCATTGTTTTGAGCAAAGAGTTATTAGATCAGTTAAGAATAGGGAAAATAACAGATTTTATGTTGCCTTCATTTTTTCCTTCTGCAACACTCTTTTCTTTATGTAGCTATGAGTTTCCAACCTATACAATTTTCCTCCTTTCTGAAGAACTTCTAACATTTCTTGCAATGCAAGTCTATTGGCAACAAATTATTTCAGTTTATGTTTATCTGAGAAAGTCTATTTCTCCTTCACTTTTGAAGGATATTTTTGCTGGATACAGAATTCTAGGTTGGTGGATTTTTTTTTTCTTTTTTTTTTTTGAGCAACATGGCTGTTTATTTCACCTGGGTGCAGGCGGGCTGAGTTCGAAAGAGAGTCAGCAAAGGGAGATAGGGGTGGGCCCATTTTATAAGATTTGGGCAGGTAAAGGAAAATTACAGTCAAAGGGGTTTGTTCTCTGGCAGGCAGGAGTAGGGGTGGCAAGGTGCTTGGTGGGGGCGCTTTCTGAGCCAGGATGAGCCAGGAAAAGGACTTTCACAAGGTAATGTCATCACTTAAGGCAAGGACTGGCCATTTACACTTCTTTTGTGGTGGAATGTCATCAGTTAATGTGTGGCAGGGCATATTCACTTCTTTTGTGATTCTTCAGTTACTTCAGGCCATCTGGGCATATACATGCAAGTCACAGGGGATGCGATGGCTTGGCTTGGGCTCAGAGGCCTGACATTCCTGCCTTCTTATATTAATAAGAAAAATAAAACAAAATAGTGTTGAAGTGTTAGGGTGGCGAAAATTTTTAGGGGGTGGTATGGAGAGAGAGAATGGGCGATGTTTCTCAGGGCTGCTTCGAGCAGGATTAGGGGCGGCGTGGGAACCTTGAGTGGGAGAGATTAAGCTGAAGGAAGATTTTGTGGTAAGGGGTGATATTGTGGGGTTGTTAGAAGAAATATTTGTCGTGTAGAATTATTAGTGATGGCCTGGATATGATTTTGTATGAATTGAAAAACTAAATGGAATAAGAGGAGAAAAACAGATATAAAAGGTCTAAGAATTGGGAGAACCCAGGACATCTGATTAGAGAGTGCCTAAGGAGATTCAGTGTAGTCCTGCCAGCAAAGATTATGTATTTACTTCAAGAGTTTAGAGTGGCAGTTTGGGGATAGCACCAGGAGATATCAGCTGTGATGGCTTGGAGAAACAGTGTAAACTGGCAGTGTAAACAAGAGCAGGGCATGTATGAGTAGTTGAGAATGGTGAATAGGAGTATGACTAGACAGAAGGTAGTAGGGATGACAAGTTTTTTGGGGCACAGTCTAGGTTGGTCTGGTGTCTAGAATGAAACTGGGGCCTAATAAAAAGGAGCATCTATTCAGGAGCTTAAATGGGCTGTACCCTGTAGCATTCCAAGGACAGGCCTGAATTCTGAGAAGCGAAAGTGGTAAAAGTATTGTCCAGTCCTTTTTAAGTTGGTGGCTGAGCTTGGTGAGGTGTGTTTTTAATAGACCATTAGTCTGTCACTGAATACTAAGAGCCTGAAGAAATGCTTGGCTGATTTGACTAATAAAGGCCGGTCTGCTATCAGACTGTATAGAGATGGGAAGGCTAAACTGAGGAATTATGTCTGACAGAAGGGAAGAAATGACTGCGGTGGCCTTCTCAGACCCTGTAGGAAAGGCCTGTACCTAACCAGTGAAAGTGTCTACCTAGACTAAGAGATATTTTAGTTATCTGACTCCGGGCATGTGAGTAAAGCTAATTTGCCAGTCCTGGGTGGGGGCAAATCCTCGAGCTTGATGTGTAGGGAGGGGAGGAGGCCTGAACAATCCCTGAGGGGTAGTAGAATAGCAAATGGAACACTGAGAAGTTATTTCTTTGAGGATAGATTTCCACGATGGAAAGGAAATGAGAGGTTCTAAGAGACGGGCTAGCGGCTTGTAACCTACATGGAAGAGGTTATGAAATGGCGACAGAATAGAATGGGCCTGTGAGGCTGGAAGGAGATACTTTCCTTGGTCTAAGAACCATTTGCCTTGTGTGGGAAGAGATTGATAGGTGGAAGTTTCAGCGGGGGAGTAGGTGGGAGTGACTGAAGTGAAGGAGAAAAACTGGCCGTGAGGGACAGAAGTTGGAGAGCTAGCTGCTTGTCTAGCCACCTTATCAGCATAAGCGTTGCCTAGGGCAGTGGGATCTGAGGCCTTTTGATGCCCTTTGCAGTGAATGACCCCAATTTCCTTTGGAAGTAAAGCGGCCTTGAGCAGAGTTTTTATTAAAGAGGCATTAATGATGGAGGACCCTTGCGTAGTGAGAAAACCTCTTTCAGCCCATATGACTGCATGGTGGTGCAGAATATGAAAGGCATATTTAGAATCAGTATAGATATTGACACGTAGTCCTTTTGCAAGAGTGAGGGCTTGAGTTAAGCCAACTAGTTCGGCTTGCTGAGAGGTAGTGGAGGGGGGCAGAGTGGTAGCCTCAATGATAGATGTGGAAGATACTACAGCATAGCCTGCCTTTGCTGGTGAGTGGCGATTAGGCCTGGTGGAACTGCCATCAATAAACTAAATGTGATCAGGGTGAGGAACAGGAAATAAGGAAATATGGGGAAATGGGCTGAATGTCAGGTGGATCAGAGAGATACCGTCATGAAGGTCAGGTGTGGTATCCAGAATAATGTGGGAGGCCGGATTGAAGTCCGGGCCAGGAACAATGGTAATTGTGGGAGGCTCAACAAAGAGTGAGTACAGCTGAAGGAGCCGGGGAGCAGAAAGTATATGTGTCAGGTGTGAGGAAGAAAATAGACTTTGGAAATTATGAGAGCTGTAGAGAGTGAGTTGAGCATAGTTTGTGAATTTAAGGGCCTCTAAAAGTATTAAAGCAGCGGCAGCCACTGCATGCAGACATGAGGGCTAGGCTAAAACAGTAAGGTCAAGTTGTTTGGACAGAAAGGCTACAGGGTGTGGTCCTGGCTCTTGTGTAAGAATTCTGACCACGCTAACCATGCCTAGGAAGGAAAGGAGTTGTTGTTTTGTAGAAGGTGCTGGGGTTTGAGAGATCAGTCGGACACGATTGGCAGGGAGAGCACGTGTGTTTTTATGAGAATTATGCCGAGATAGGTAACAGATGAGGAAGAAATTTGGGCTTGACTGAAGTAATAGGGGCTGTCTGTGAAGCTTTGCGGCAGTAAAGCCTAGGTAATTTGCTGAGCTTGATGGGTGTCAGGGTCAGTCCACGTGAAAGCAAAGAGAGGCTGGGATTAAGGGTGCAAAGGAATAGTAAAAGAAAGCATGTTTGAGATCTAGAACAGAATAATGGGTTGTAGAGGGAGGTATTGAGGATATAA
Organism: Symphalangus syndactylus; assembly: GCF_028878055.3. Lineage (NCBI taxonomy): Eukaryota > Metazoa > Chordata > Mammalia > Primates > Hylobatidae > Symphalangus > Symphalangus syndactylus. Next base: position 143,144,671 of record NC_072441.2, read on the forward strand.
GAGTATATGGCTTTGGCACCATGGGGTGGATAGGCAAAACAATTTGGTTGATAAGGCGCAGATCCTGAACTAACTTATAAGGCTTGTCTGGTTTTAGGACAGGTAAAATGGGGGAATTGTAAGGAGAGTTTATAGGTTTTAGAAGCCCATGCTGTAGCAGGTGAGTGATAACAGGCTTTAATCTTTTTAAATCGTGCTGTGGGGTGGGATATTGGCGTTGAGTGGGGTAAGGGTGATTAGGTTTTAATGAGATGGTAAGGGGTGCATGATCAGTCGCCAAGGCGGGAGTAGAGGTATCTTATACTTGTGGGTTAAGGTGGGTGGGATACAAGGGGAGGATGTGAAGGAGGCTTTGAACTGGGGGAAAAGGTGGCAATGAGGTGTGGCTGTAGCCTAGGAATAATCAGGGAAGCAGATAATTTAGTTAAAGTGTCTTGGCGTAATAAGGGAACTGGGCAGGTGGGGATACTAAAAAGGAGTGCTTAAAAGAGTATTGTCTAAGTTGGCACCAGAGTTGGGGAGTTTTAAGAGGTTTAGAAGCCTGGCCATCAATACCCACAACAGTTACGGAGGCAAGGGAAACAGGCCCTTGAAAAGAAGGTAATGTGGAGTGGGTAGCCTTCGTATTGATTAAGAAGGGGACGGACGTACCTTCCACTGTGAGAGTTACCCAGAGTGTCTGTTATGGTCCTGTAGGCTTCCGAGGCGATTGGGCGGTGTCAGTCTTCAGCTGCTAAGCCGAGAAGATCTGGGAAGGAGTCAGTCAGAGAGCCTTGGGCCAGAGTTCCAGGGGCTCTGGAAGTGGCTGCCAGGTGAGTTGAACAGTTCGATTTTCAGTGGGGTCCTACACAGATGGGATGCGGCTTAGGAGGAATCCCAGGCTGTGGGCATTCCTTGGCCCAGTGGCCAGATTTCTGGCACTTGTAGCAAGCTCCTGGGGGAGGCAGGCCTGGAGGAATGCCTGGCCACTGCAGTTCAGGCATTTGGAAGGTCTTGTGTGCTGGAGATATGGCTGGGGTTTGTCTCACAGTGGAGGCAAGGAATTGCAACTTTTTTCTATTATTGTACACCTTGAGGCAAGGTTAAGTCCTGTTGTGGGGTTTGAGGGCCGGAATTTAATTTTTGGAGCTTTATTTAATGTTGGGAGCAGATTGGGTAATAAAATGCATATTGAGAATAAGATGGCCTTTTGACCTTTTAGGGTCTAGGGCTGTAAGGCATCTCAGGGTTGCTGCCAAAGGAGTCATGAGCTGGGCTGGATTTTTTATATTTGATGAAAAAGAGTCTAAATGCTAACTGGTTTGGGAAAGGTTGGATAAAGAAAAAGGAGTATTAACCTTGACTATGCCTTTAGCTCCAGCCACCTTTCTAAGAGGAAATTGCTGGGCAGGTGGGGGAGGGCTAGTCATGGAACGAAACTGTAAGCCGGACCAGGTGTGAGGAGGGGAGGTGATAAAAGGATTATAGGGTGGAGGAGCAGAGGCTGAGGAAGAATTGGGACCTAGCTAGATGTCAGATGGGTCTGTAGAAAAAGGAAGATTAGAAAGACTCAGCGACGCTTGGGGTTGGGACTGAGGGGACAGGTGGGAGGGAAAGGAGGAAGATTTGGGACAAGTTGCATTGGGCACAGAGACTAGGAAGGGACTGATGTGTAAAAGAATGCCTGGATGTCAGGCACCTCGACCATTTGCCCATTTTACGACAAGAATTATTTAGATCTTGTAGGATAGAAAAATTGAAAGTGCCGTTTTCCTGCTATTTGGAACTACTGTGAGTTTGTATTGGGATCGAGCTTCATTGCAGAAGAAAATAAGATGCTTAGATTTTAGGTCAGGTGAGAGTTGAAGAGGTTTTAAGTTCTTAAGAACACAGTCTAAGGGAGAAGGAGGAATGGAAAAGCAGGACTTGCTGCTATGGGTGAAGGAGAAGGGGTTGAGGTGTACTTGCCCCTGCCCCAGAAGAGCAGGACTTGCCACTAAGGGTGAAGGAGAAGGGGTTGAGGGGTACTTGCCTCTGCCTCAGGAAAGCAGAGAAGGGGTAGAGACAAGGAGAGAAGGGGTTGGGGTACTTGCCCCTTCCCCAGAAAAGCGGGACTTGCCGCTAAGGGTGAAGGACCAAGGCAGGCATCCTTGCGTGGTCTGACACCTCTGAAATGTGTGTGAATAATCAGAGAGGCGTCCCTGCAATGATTAAACACCAAGGGAAGGCTGCCTTCCCGAGTCCGTGACCAGTGCCGGAGTTTTGCGTCCACAGATAAAACGTGTCTCCTTTGTCTCTACCAGAAAATGAAAGGAATGGAAATTAAGAGAAGGGAGAGATTGAAGAGTAGAAAGGAGAAAGTGGTTGAGGGATAGTGAGAGAGGTTGGAGAAGAGAGTAAGAAGAGGCCGCTTACCAGATTTAAAATTGGTGAGATGTTCCTTGGGCTGGTGGGTCTGAGGACCTGAGGTCGTAGGTGGATCTTTTTCACGGAGCAAAGAATAGGAGGACAGGGGATTGATCTCCCAGGGGAGGTCCCCCGATCAGAGTCACGGCACCAAATTTCATGCGCGTCCGTGTGAAGAGACCACCAAACAGGCTTCGTGTGAGCAACGTGGCTGTTTATTTCACCTGGGTGCAGGCGGGCTGAGTCCGAAAAGAGAGTCAGCCAGTTGGTGGATTTCTTCTTATTTTTTTAATGCTTTCACTATTTCACTCCATGCACTTCTTACTTGCATGGCTTTTGAAAAGAGGTCCTATGTATTTCTTATCCTTTTTCCTCTATAGGTAAGATGTTCCTCCCCTCACACTCTCTTCCCCCAGCTTCTTTCAAGATCTTCTCTATGTCTTTGGTTTTCTGAGTTTAAATATAACATGCCTAGGTGTATTTTTTTTGGTATTTATTCTGGTTGGTGTTCCTGGATATGTGGCAGCTAAAACCAAGCTGGTGGCCATGAGGGATGGGGAATAGCATCACATATATGACAATTTAGAAAGATGAGTCAATTGAGCAAAATACGAAAGAAGAAAATTTCAACATACTATAATATCTTCATTCAGAATGAAAACTCTTATTACCAGTTGTATATATTTCTCAATTTTAATATATATAAGATATTTTATTTGCTAGTCTGCTTTATCACTTATTATAAACATTTTTCTATTTAGATACATTTTATTCTAAAACAATTTTAATAAATACATAATATTTGATTATGGGATACACCAAGATTTACTTAACCCATTCTCTTCTACTGGACATTTAAGCTATTTTCAATTTTTCATTGTTTTATGAACACTTACTGCAATGTTTATTCTATTAGCTAGACATACACAGTCTCACTTAAATAAATAAGACTATTTATAGCCGGCCTTGTCATCAATGCAATTTGTTAAGAACACTTTCCTAGATGCATATGAAAGGTTTGCATGTTCTTAAGGATTTTAATATGCATTTATTAATCATTCTTCAAATTATCTTCCTACCAGCAGTTTATGAATACCCCACAGCACCCATATTAAGAACTATCTACTCACCACAGAGTATTATCTTTGTATTTAATCTTTGCTAGGCTGATAGCGAAACAATGTTATCTCATTGTTTTAATTTTTTATTCTTTGGTTATAAGTGCGGTTGAATGTTTCCTTGACTACATTGATTGACTCCTCTAGTCATGTATTCTGCCCTTAGGACTAGGGGTAGAGTCAGCCTCATCTGAAACAGATGGACTGAGAGAAGGGAAGTGGGGGTGCCTCAGCTGAACATTGAGATATTATTATCTATGTGGGGCAAAAAGGCAAAACTTCTACCACAAAGAAAGCAAATAAACCTTCTCAGCTCAAGCCTGTAATCCCAGCACTTTGGGAGGCCGAGGCGGGTGGATCACCTGAGTTCAGGGGTTTGAGAACAGCCTGGACAACATGGTGAAATCCCATCTCTACTAAAATTACAAAAATTCACCGGGCATGGTGGCACAAGCTTATAGTCCCAGCTACTCAGGAGGCTGACACAGGAGAATCACTTGAACCTGGGAGGCGGAGGCTTCAGTGAGCCGAGATCACGCCACCGCACTCCAGCCTGGGCAAGACAGAGCAAGACTCCATCTAAACAACAACCACAACAACAACAAAAAACAAAAACAAAAAACCTTCTCTCTTTCTCTCCACCTAATCAGGCTCACTAAATCCATCTAGGACTCGTTTTCTTATATGTATGGTCCTTGGCTGGCATTGGCAGAAAATGGGTAGCTAGCCTTGTCATCAATGCAGTGCCATACAGTACATATTTATTGATTATACACGATGGGCAAGAAACAACAGTGGTGCTGGAGGGGAAGGAGGAGGATATCCAGAGGTTTTACACATGGTTTCACCCCTCAGTGAGTTCTCAATATTTGAAAGAGGTGGAAACAACCACAATTCAAAGCAGAAATGAAGTGAGGACTAAATGCAGGTATAATAACCTGAAGAGACAAAACTGGGGTGCAGGTGGGCCATTCAAGGAAAGCTTTGCAAGGCAGCACTCAGGCTGAGCCCTCCACACTGAGCTGGTTTTCCATAGGTGGAGAGAATGATGATTCTCTCACATGAGCCCACGGCATTCAATATACTGTTTCCAAATCCTTTCTCGCAGAGCTCCGTGCAAATGACGACTTGTAAATTATAGGGAATTAATTGCATCATTTATATTCCCTGCAGATCCAAGCCAGATCTGGTCTCAGCCTCTTTAAAGCAAACAGCGCGGCCACATTCTTCCCGTATGGCAGATGCCACTTCTTTCAGTTATTTAAGCTCATTTGGATGGGTTGCTGGGGCCCGGGCTGCCAGGCCTCAGCACTCTGTGCAGGCCCATTCCTGGGGTCACTGGGGGCAACTGGAAGGCAGGTCAGGCAGCGCCAGGCCAGCAGCCCCAGCTGTGTTTGATCTGATTCCAACTGGGAAAGAGTCTTTAGAAAACAACCTTCCTCGTAGTTACCGTTTTTAATTTCTCCTGAAATATTGACAGGGGAAGGCTCTGTGGAAGAAAAATGAGCCTTGAGAGATTATTCACTGACACAAGGCGCAGTCATGCTCACGGCCAAGCCAGGTTGCCTTATCACGGGCTGCTCTATCCATTCCCCTGCCCAAATTCCCATCAATAACCCACTAACAATAACAAATTGCTACATGACACCCTCAACATTCTATTGGGACTAAGCACCTGAAGAGGTGTTTGCAGTAAATTGGACTCCTCTCCTTTCCTTTCCTGTTCATATTTCACAGAGTCCGCAAATATTTATGGAGTACCCGCTTTGTGCCAGACACTGAACAAGACCAAGAAGGCCCCCTCCTCACGTGAGGCTGACATTCTATGGAGGGGCCCAGACCCAAGCAAAGAAAAAGAAACTCAGCATCTCAGACAGTGGACACAAAATGGGGTCACAGAAGAGGAGCTAACTGCGAGGAAGCTATTTCCTACTGAGTGGTCAAGGTTGACCTCTCAGGAGGCAACATCTGAGTCATAACTTGAATGAAGAACAGGAATGAACTATGTGAAGAGCCAGGGGAAGAACATTCCAGAGAGAAGAGACAAGCCAGGAATGTTGGAGGCGAAGAGAAGCGCACGGAGCTGAATTGCTGTGAGCCAAGGAAGGGGTGGTGGCATCTGAGTACATTCTGTTTCCCGGCCCTGTTCCTCTGCCGTCTTCCCTCCTCCTCCCTTCAACCCCTTTCCTCATCCCTGTCCCTTGTCCCTTGCTCAAGTCAACAAGATTTCTCTCCGTCAGCTCCTCATTCTGTACCTTCCAAACTCATAGACTTCTGGGAGTCCAGGATATTGTGTTTTTTTTTTTTTTTTTTTTTTTTTGAAAGTTTGGCTCTTGGCAAAGAGCCAGTGCTATTTCCATCTTGTGTGGAAAATATAGAATTACCGTGAATTATATTGAAAAATTAGATTCATTCACTGCTGTGATAATTTATCTCCCAATCTGTCTCAGAGAGTTAGCAGCTGGTGAGAAAATAAAATGTAATTTAGGCAAAAAAAATCTCACTTTTAATCTATGTCTGGCAGGGAGAGAGGCTATTAAGTGAGTTTACTATTTGCCAATCAGGTGGTTTTCCTTAGCACACCCTCAAATGAAATGTTGTGATAGAGACTAATGGGTAGCTTGCTCTCCTCAGATGGGCCTTGCCAGCCGTGGGCTGTAAAGTCAGGCCCCGCTTAAAACGCAAAGCTTCCTAACCGGGGCCTCCTCCTGGGGTTCATCTCCTGAGATCTTATTGGACTTGGCTCCTGTGAGAGGATGCACTTTATAGCACTGGGGTTTTCCATGACAGTTTCTGCCTTGAGAAAGGAGGAGAAACAGCCCCCAAGTTTAAGCCTTATCGACTTAAGGTGTTTGAAATATTCCTCTCCAACTTGTAATCGTGGCCATTTTTCTTCTCTGGAGTGCCTGATTATGTGCCCTGCAATGGTCCTGACATCATTGCATGAGTCAGAACACTGAGCTAATAATGCTTTGCCCAGACCGGGTCCAAACCTCCCCACATTGGTGAGTCAGCCCCTCACAGGAGAGGCCACTCCAGAACAGCAGGCTTTAAGTGATAACCAACGTCCCTTCCCCCGTAGCATCCCGTAATGTCAGGGCAGGCTTCTCCCCCTCCTTGCAAGGGATTCTGTCTTCTTGGAACAGGGCAGCATAGGGTTAATATGACCCACTTTCTTCCTGGGGAATGAATTTTCTGGGTAGTAAGGCTGGAGGGGTGGAGGTAACAATTACTGCTTTCCATTCTACCTAGCTCAGAATTCTACATCCTTGGGAAAACTGAGGTGCAATTGAGCGAGAATGTCCTAGACTGGAATCTGGACTCTAAAGATGTAGTGGAGGTTCTGCCGTTTGCTCATCATATGACCTTAGGGGAAGTCTCTTTACCTCTCTTGGCTGGAGCTGCCTCATCTATAAAGTGAGGAGCCTGGGCAAGATGGGCAAGGTCCCTTCAGCTCAGAGTTTGTTAATCTGTGAATTTGTTATTTGGGCTACACAGATGTATGCCCAGCTCCACTCTGTACACGCCAGGTGGAGCAGAGACCCTGCATCTGAGCTTGAGCCTCCCTGGGATACTTGCTCAAAGGACCCTAACTCAGGTGACTTCAGGGAATGGAGGGGAGGTTCTAACTTGGGGAGGGTGCAGAGCAGAAGGGATCATCAACTTCTCGTGGGTGACCCACATACTGGGTGCATCTGATGAGATATCACGCTGCGGTGACAGTTGGTTTCCTCAAAGCCGCTGGGACCCTCCCGACTGGAGAGTAGTAACAGGGACCCTGAGTGTGGAGGGAATTCCTAGAAGTCACCTGGCCCATCAGATGTCACTCCAGGCAGAACTGTGCTTCATCCATCTCCCCAATGATCTCACTGACTTCTTGAACATGACCTATGAGGCCAGGCATAGAGAGGAAGGGTTTGATTTAAATTCAGTTTGAACTTCCAGGAAAGCCAAAGCTCTCATCACAGATTCCACCTGCCTCACCTCTAGCCCTCCACCCTGGTCAGGTTAAAACTACTGGTGGAATATAAGAACAGGGGAGGGTGTACACTGGTGCTGTAACATGAGCAAAGCTGATAGGAATGTTAGAGGATTTTTGAAAGATGGAGGCAGATGAGTTCAGAGGGAAGGAGGGAAGACTGTTTGCATGAGAATGGGGTACATCTATTTGTTCTTCCAGCCACTCTTTACCGAACACTTTCTATGTGCCAACACTGCTCTCAGTACTGGGGATCCACAGAAGAGAATAGGAAGGACAAGATCCCTGTTCTCCTGAAGATTTTATTCTAGTTTGGAGAGACAGGCAGAAAACTAATACACAAGTACATAAACAAGATAGTTCAGAATGAGCAGTGCTGTGAGATGTGATGGGAAAGGCACATGGGTAGGCAGGCTACTCCAGGGTGGTTTGGAAAGCTTTCCAAATGAGGTGAGTTTTGAGCTAATACCTGCATGTCAGGAAAGAGTCAGTCCTGAGAAGGGCAAGGGGAAGAATATTCCAGAGAGGTTCTGAGATGGGGGTGGCCTGACACGCGCCCAGTCTATAGAAAATGGATTTGGGGGCTCCCATGAAGTTAAAGAGATCCTGGCAGAACTCCACTATTATCACCCCTGCCCCCCAACATCTCAGAGGGAAATCCTAGAGGCAAAGATGGTGTGGGCATGTCCAGGGGCATGGATGGATCCAGCCAGGGCTTAGGGAAGGTCCCCAGGGCACAGGGTCTCACTGGGCTGGGAGCCTTAGTGACCCCAGTTCCTGACAGGGACAGGGGAAGAAAGAACCACTGCCTCCTGCCTCACCAGAAACAGCCAGGCCACCTCTCTTAGGCAAAGGACCTCACAGCATCTGACTCCCCTATTTCCCACCTTCCTACCCCAAACTGCTGAGTCTGAGTTTGGACCATCCAGTACTTTTTCAGTGAACCTAATCTTCTCTCTTCTCCCTTGTGTCTGAACCTGATGTATTTTAACAAAGGCCACCCTGACAGTCTCAGCCAGAACTTTCCCATGGCAGGGTGAAGGGACAGAAAATAACCAGACATGAGGAAGGAAACTGAAGTTCAAAAGAAGAGGACCATCTGAGACATTGGATAACATGTCTCCCTAAATAGTAAAGGTACTGAAAGAAGCAAGAGATAATTTTAGACAAATTTTAATTGTCCTCTCAACGAGATTCCAAATGTCATTGCATCTATGAATCTAAAGCAGAAACTCATCCACAAAGGTATGAAGAGAGGACAAATTAGGACAGACTAGACTAGGAGATGACACAGGGTGAGGGGGAGGAGGCTGGGCTGAATTTTGGCTCCACACTTGTTGGCTCTGTGGTCTTGGACAAGTTCTAGAACCCATCAATCTCCCATAAATAGAGGATTTAAAATAGTACCTTCTTCATGGAGCGTTGCAAAGCTTAAACAAGATAACAATGTGTGAACAGCACTTGGCACAATGTCAGGCACACAAGAAGCACCCAATGCACGTTATTCTTTTTGAGAAAGTTCATGAAAATGGAACACAACTGCTTAATTTAGTGATTACAATGAAGGCAAAGAACAGCAAGTTAGATTCTTGAGGAAACCAATAGCAAAGTGGGAGGCAAGAAGGGGGAAATTCTCCCTCATTTCAAAAGAAAAGAAATGAAAGGTGAAAATATTGAGGTTTGAAAAGAAGAGGCATCAATCACAGGGCCAGTAAATTCAAGACAGATATAGGAAGTTGAGTACGTGAAGCTGGAGCAAATGAAGGGGAATTAATTAATCTTTTTTAAAAAAACAATTGGAACACATTTTCTGCTGTTTCTGCAGGTTGAAAGGACTTACTACACTACAGGAAAGGAAAACAGACTGACAACTAAAAACATCTCAGGGAAAAGATTGAATTTCAGGGATAAGGAAAATGATTTGCCAAATGTAAAAGAAAATAAAAGAAGTGTATTGCAAAGGAAGAAAATCAGACCAGCTTTGGATCTCTCCACAAAAGCAAACACCAGACAAGAAGCAGCAATACGAGAGGAAAAGCATGATGGCGAATTCTGATTGTCATTCCAGATTATCATTCCTGTGAGAGCAGCAGGGAGGTTTTCTCATTCATGAAAGGTCTCAGAGTACACTTCCCAAGGGGCTGCGATAAAAAGAATCACTTGAAGATATAGCTTAATGCTTAAGAAATGAATTATAGATAGAATTTAACACTGCAGAAGCCATAATTGAAAGAACCGTAGAATAAACTATGCAATGGAGTCACGGCAAAATGATGATCTTTAATGGAGTTTCATAATTTGCAATTTTTTTTAAAAAACCATAAAATAAGTTAATGCCAACCCAGCTCTAATAACCTATATTTCTTTTTTCTTTTAAATGAGAAATGGGAGTAATAGGAGGGAAGCAGAACTTTCCTAGATTTCTTCTCTTTCGTAAGTATTGATAAAGGTTTCTGACATGAAGTAGAGAGAATAGTCATTTTTAAATTTAAAAACAACCTTTTAGGACAAAAACAGGATATAAACTCCAAATCCTTGAGGCAAAAGGAAAGGCAAATACACAGAAAATGTATTTCCATAGAGGAACCACAAAAAAATGAAAAAAAAAAAAAAAAAGTAAGTAAGCATAAAAAGCTTAAAATAACAAAGACACCTTTTTTTATTGTGACAACAGATATAAATGAGCTAAGTTCTCTTGTTAAAATTGAAAGACTCCCAATTAAATGATGAATTGAAGTCCGTCCAAGTTGATATCACAGAAAAGTTAAAACCCTGCTCTAGGACATGAAAGGAAGTGAATTAATGTCAAAATATACCATGTTCCTTGATAGGAAGTCTCAACTTTTTAAAGATTTGATTTATTTTTAATTCATAAATAAAACAAAATTCTAATAAACATTCACATAGAATCTTTTAAACCATGGCAAAATGAGTTTTAAGTTATTCTGTAAAAATAAATATGGGAAAAATCCAAATAAAAATTGAGCAGTAGAATAAAGGAGGCACTTATCTTTTGATATTAAAAATACTTTAAAGGTGCATTAATTAAGAGTATGGTATAGGTGAAAGAATGAAAATATCACTGCAACACACTCTAGAAACCCCCAGAATAGACCTACATAAGTAAGGTAGTATTTCATGACACTGGGTAAAGAATAGATGATTATCATGCTGAAGTAAATTGCTAATTATTGGAAATTAATAAAATTGATCACTACATCATTCTTTTTTTTTTTTTTTTTTGAGACGGAGTCTTGCTCTGTCCCCCAGGCTGGAGTGCAGTGGCGCGATCTCGGCTCACTGCAAGCTCCACCTCCCGGGTTCATGCCATTCTCCTGCCTCAGCCTCCCGAGTAGCTGGGACTACAGGCGCCCGCCAACACGCCCGGCTAATTTTTTGTATTTTTAGTAGAGACGGGGTTTCACCATGTTAGCCAGGATGGTCTCGATCTCTTGACCTCGTGATCCGCCCGCCTCGGCCTCCCAAAGTGCTGGGATTACAGGCTTGAGCCACCGCGCCCGGCGATCACTACATCATAACCACTACCTGGATGTAGAACAAATGTTAAATGTAAAAGTACAAAGTAACTGAAATAAAATAGTAGTAAAACCAGGATAAATATTTGCTTGATCTTTGGGTGAAGAGGGGATTTCTAAACCAAAAAGCAAAGGAAGAAAAAAAATGCAATTCAAGAAAATGTAGGACTTGACTACATAAATATTAGACAATAAGTTCTCTTTGCCAAGAAGTTCATAAATCAAGTTTAAAGGAGAACAAATGAGACTGGAAAATGATATCAAACACACATGCATGCACACACACACACACAGGTTAATGTCCTGACTATATAGAAATTAATATCAATTAGGACAAAAGTAAGCACTCAGCAGGAAAAAACTTGACAAAACACACAAACTGATGAATTACAAATAAAGGAACACAAGTGGCGAAGCAACATATGAAAAAAAATTCCACTTCACTAGTAGACAAAGATATTCGAATTCAAATAACATGTCTATCAAATTGAAAGAGATTAAAGTACATATATTACTGAGTGCTGGAGAGGGTACAAGAAACAGGTACTCCTATATCAAAACCCTTAAAAATATAGCCTCGGGTGTAGATATTCTCTCCCTAGGAATGTATTCTAAGGGAACATTCAGAAATTTACATTAAAATTTAGCTACAAGAGTGATCTTTACAGCATTTTTAAGGTGGGTCAAAATGGATGATAATAGGCAAATCTAATATTTATTTATTGAGCGTGTAAAATGGCCAGGCACTCTGCCAAGCCTTTCACATGCATTATCTCATTTTATCCTCAAACAGCCATGTGAGGTACATCCCATTATTATCTCTATTTTACAGATGAGAAGGTAGGGGATTAAAACAACTCAAATGCCCAGCAGAAGAGGATGATTATACATATCATGGAACAAAATATGAATGTAGTAAAGCCATTTAAAACCATATTTCTCAAAGAATACAGAGAGACATCACTAAATGTTCACAGTACATTTGTAAGTCTGTGTGTGAACAGGGTACTAAACATATGGCCATATGATTTTGGAGAAAAGCATATATAATATATGTGTATCTCCCTAGGAAAAAAAGGATAAAGGGAGAAAGAAAGAAGCAGAGAAAGACAGAGAGGAAGAAAGAAAGCTGCTAACAGTGGTTTTCTCTATTTAGGTTATAGAATGATGGTAATTTCCTTCTTTTTGTCATCCTTTGTCTTCAAATTTTCTTCAATGAGCATGCACTTATAGAATAAAATAAAATTTTATTTTAAGGGGGCGGGATAACTGACATCATTTTCAAAGGTTTTCTTTTTAAAAGAGAAGAAGGATTGCCTTCAGATTTACAGTCAAACTCTAATGGTTTGTCCAAGGTTTCTGGGGTCGCTAAAGTTCTCAAAGCTACCTGATCCTAGAAGAGGAACAGGACTGATTTATTTACCTTGGAATAATTCTACCCTTTGGTCCAGAGAGACTCAGGCTTAAAAGACATTCCTCAGATCACTAAGTCCTCCCTCTGGCTAAGGTTTTTATTCTGAGGCTGAAGCCCCTGTGCATTTCCCCAGCTAAATATATATGTCCTGATATTCATGGTTGCATATTGATATGTCTGAATGCCTCCAGCTCCACTCCAGCCAGGATAAAAGTGACAAATGCATGGCATTGTCTCCAGAATTTCCACAAATGAATATTTTCTCTAATAGGAAATTAAAACCCTCAAGTTCCTGATCAGGTTATTGCAGCAGGTGATTTGGGCTGTAGAGAGACCTAAAAGTAGAAGTGGGTGTTAGGGTGTCTGTCTAGGCTGGCTGGTTTGGGGCACGTAGCCACAATGATGACCACAGGTGGATCTGTCACAGCTATTCCTAAGGCCGTGGCCCACAGGCAGCGGGTAGGGCTTCATAAATCTCAAGGGGAGGGAGTGGTTTCAAATCAGCAAAATTAAAGGCTGCCTCTCTCACAAATAAAGCAAAGGGAGCACAGAAAAGTCTCCTGCTGGCAGTATAGCTGTGCATGTTTCTATTTGATCTTTCCACTCCTGAGCTCGTTCATTCCTTCATTCACTCAAAAACTATTGAATACTTGAAATGTACCAGGCAGTGGGAATACAGGGATGAACAAAACAGTAAAGTCCCTGCCTGAATGGAGGTTTATACCCTGACGGAATTAGATTTACAATAAACATGTAAACATATAAACAAACAAGTCAACAAGCAAATAAAAATAGATAATTTCAAATAGGATAAGTCCTCAGAAGAGAACGAAACAGAGTAATGGGATGGGAAGTGACGGGGGGTTTGTTTTCTAGGGAGGCAGTGGAAGGCCATACCAGGTGACAGTTGAGCTGAAACATGAATGGGCAGGAGAAGCAGCCACTCTAAATGGCACTCAGCTTCTTTATTCTCCTTAGCCTGGCTCCACCTACCCACCAAGCCCACTATTCCAGGAATCTTCCCTGGCATTCCCAGCACATACTATTGCCTCCTTCTCAGAGCTAGACAGTTCTTCCAGTGATGTGTGCATGTGTGTGGGAACATGTGTGTATGTGCAATGTATGTGCATGTTCTAGCCTTCTGCTAGACTCCAGGGTCCATGGATAAGCTAGCAGTGCATCCTGTGGATAGTGTACAGCTGAAGGGTCCCACTTCTTCCCTGGCCTTGGCCCAGACCCCTGTATGCAGCTGCTTACAGGGTTGATTTACCTGACTCTCCCACAGATGCCTCATGCTTTGAACATCTAGTATGAATGAGGAGTTGGCAGCTGGACACTGCCTTGCCTGCAGTCTCATTCTGGTTCTGAGGCTCTATGAAATACATGAGTGGCAATAGTGAGTGATTCTGCTTGTAGCATGCAAGTGAGAAGCCTGAGAAGGTGTCCAGGGATGCCTGTAGAGGGCCCTGGAAAAGAACACACTGGGGCTCCCCTACTGCCAACCTGTGCAATAGCTTTCAGCCTCAGCCCCATCCCTTTTTCCCAGTCAGCCTGGACTAGGGATTTTTCTCCACTTGGATACTTGGCCAAGAGTTGGCCTTTTGGACAATGGCCTCATTCCCAAGATTCTGAGTAATGGAGGCAGCAGTTTGGGCAGGGGTAAAGAGCCCAGTTGACATTTTCTTCCTTTCTTTCTTTCTTTCTTTCTTTCTTTTTCTTTCTTTCTTTCTTTCTTTCTTTCTTTCTTTCTTTCTTTCTTTCTTTCTATCTATCTATCTATCATCTATCTATTTCTCTCTCTCTCTCTCTCTCTGTCTGTCTGTCTGTCTGTCTATCATCTATCAACCTGAGAAAGAATCTCACTGTCACCCAGGCTGGAGTGCAGTGGTATAATCTCGGCTCACTGCAACCTCCGCCTCCCAGGTTCAGGTGATTCTCATGCCTCAGCCTCCCGAGTAGCTGGGACTACAGGCACGTGCCACTATGCTGGGCTAATTTTTGTATTTTTAGTAGAGATGGGATTTCACCACATTGGCTAAGCTGGTCTGAAACTCCTGACCTCAAGAGATCCGCCCGCCTTGGCCTCCCAAAGTGCTGGAATTATAGGCGTGAGCCACCGCACCTGGCTCCAGTTGACATTTTCAACATGCACAGACATGTTAGTGCCTAACAGTCCCCTGAGCCTGCCAGGCTAGCGAGGCTTTGGCTGAGGTTGTGAGAACAAAGCAAACTGAAGCACACGGCTCCCCAGGGGAGGAGATGAAAGGAGTCCATCAGGCTCCATGTAGCCCTTCAGCATTAAACACTGCACTGGCCTCAGCTCTTGATCCAGACTCTGAGCTCTTCTCAAGGTGCCCCAGCCATATCAAAGAGCCCAACAGCCCACATCTTCACAATCACCTTGCATGAATCAGGGGGATGGGATACAATCATAGGTGTGAGACCCAGGGAAAATTCACTTCAGCTCATCAACACTTCTGCAATAAGTTCTGAGGCTGCAGAGAAACTGTGTCTGCCTCTGGAGCTACCATCCACAGGAGAAGACAGACCTGGGAACCAACAGTGCAGGCAGTGCAATGCACTCCTCTAACTGAAGTGGGTAGCAAGTGCACTGACAGCC
Source organism: Symphalangus syndactylus (assembly GCF_028878055.3). Taxonomy (NCBI): domain Eukaryota; kingdom Metazoa; phylum Chordata; class Mammalia; order Primates; family Hylobatidae; genus Symphalangus; species Symphalangus syndactylus. Next base: position 143,159,723 of record NC_072441.2, read on the forward strand.
CAGACAGGCCGAGGAGTCTTCCTTGGGGAATGGGGGTGGGGACCGGGGAATTGAAGACAGAAAGACACCTCTGAGCTGGACCTTGAAGGACGAGTAGGACTTTGAGGAGAGAACAAGAAGGGAAAGAGCGCCTTAGGCACAGGGAACAGTATGAGCAAAGGCAAATAGCAGAGCATGGCGGTTAAGCAGAAGAACTTGAGCCAGAGTGTGAAGGCTGGAACCAGACTCTGCCCCTTGCTAGCTGTGCGACGCTGGGCATGTTAACCTCTCTGTGCCACAGCTTCTTCGCCTATAAACAAACAATAATAAAAGTACCGATTGGATAGGATAGGAGTGGAGATTTTAAAAGTTAATACACATAAAGAGCTCAGAAGAGTGTCTGGCACACAGTAAGCTCTATAGATGTATTAGCTGCTGTTGCTGTCATCGACATTGTCTTCGGACAGCTGCCCAGTGTGGACTCAGTGAGGCTGCAGGTGTATGTGTGGTCAGATGTGAGACTGCAAAGGCAAACCAGCGTTAGACAGTGAAACTGTGAATCCATTGAGGATTTCAACCCTTCTCTTCCCTGGATGTATTTTCACAAACAGGCCAGAGGTGCAATTAAGAGGAGGCTTACAAGTGCCCATGTCTTGGACACCTGGAAGGAAGCCCCTCAGAGCGGGAGCCCAGCTTCTCCCTACTCTAACCATTCAGCAGGCTCAGTCTGTACTCCAGAGGCCACTGGAGCAACTACAAATGCCCCCGCCTTGGTCACGAGGGCCTGAGAGAGAAAGCGCAGATTTATTTGTCCAAACTGGACAGACTCTGGTGCATCTGAAGGACAGCCTGGAGCATGGTGGGGTGAGAGGGGAGAAACTGGGTGGGGTTAGAACCTGGCTACTGAAGGAAATCTGGAACCCTGAGGGCAGGATGGATTTGGGCCATTAGGAGCCAGTCAGTGGGTGAGCACCAATCAAGAAGTAGAAAATCTAGGATGGGGATCAGCAGCCCTAGAGGGAGGCTTTGGCAAGAAGGGGACTGGATGCCAGGGCCCCAGCCAAGCGGCCTGGAGTTCAGCGTGGACTTTGGCCTCAGAGGAGAAGCAAAGCACCTGCGATGCTTCCACTGAATGAGCAGGATGCTGGGGTGAAAGCAAAAAACACCCTTTGCTTAAACTTTTCCTTCGAATTTCCACTTCCCTACCTCTTGGGTGAAATCTTCGGCTGATCTCCTAATGTGGGCTGGTCACACCTTTATAATAAAGTCTTGTGGTCACTTTCAGGCCCCAAATTATCTCATTTCAGTAGTGACCATATCCAGTGCAGTGTAGAAGTTAAATCTCAAAGCTGTATTTAAAGTGACAGTTCTTCCCTCTCCTGAGCTTGAGCCTGCTTTAGGGGAGTGGGAGCAGAGGCAGGAGGGTGCGAGGTTACTTCTCCATTCCTCTCTTTGCCTATCCCTCCCTCCACCTTCACCCCTCCCCAGGCTGTCAGTGACTCCTCAGGGATAAGCAGGAAGAGGGAGAGAGAGAAAGGTCAGGCCCTGCTGGACTGGCAGTGATTGGCATGGATTCCCTCTGGGCTTGAGTAATGTACAATTCTAACTTAAGGACCCTTCTTGGGAAAATTCCTTTTGAAGATGTCTCCAGACTAGTTGTCTCCGTGAGTCCACTTGACTCCTGGGCAACCTGGCCTCCACGTCACTACACTCTGTTGGTATCCCCAGTGCAGCCTCCTGCACCCCATCAGCTGAGCCTTGAGCTTTTGCTTTAAATGAGTGTCAGAAACCAGAACATTGTCTCCCTCTATTTCCAAGGCACACATATCAAGCTCTCCAAGAGGTCCCCTCAAAGCCTCCTTCTCCACTTGGCTTAAGGTGAGGGGGATTGTACCTCCCTTCCCCATGGGGTGGTGGTGGTGGGCACACAGTTCACAGACAGCTCTCTTTAATAAATCACCCCACCTCTCATCCTCTGACATTCAAATGTGACTCATTATACCTTGGAGATGGAGGGTGAGCTAAAAATCTCAAAACTAGTTTTGGCCACCCCTTTCTACCCCTGCAGGTCTACCTGGAGGGTCCAGCATACTGCCTGCCTCCTCTCTAGAGTGAGAGGTCCTGAGGGCAAGGATTGTATCTGGCTCACTACTGTATTCTTAGATTCTTGAGCTGCACTTAGCATTTAATTGGTGTGGTCGCAGCATAATGGCCCACAAAATGTCCTAATACCCGGAAGCTGTGAATATGTTAGGTGACATGGCAAAGGGGAATTAAATTTGCAGGTGGAATTAAAGTTGCTAATTCTCTGACCTTGAGAAGGGGAGAGCATCCTGAATTTTTTCAGGGGGGCCCAATGTAATCACTAGGGTCCTTATACGTAGAAGAGGGAGGCGGAAGATCAGAGTCAGAGAGAAATTTGAAGTTGCAGCGCTGCTGGCTTTGAAGATGGAAACAAGCCACCAGCCAAGGAATACAACCTCTAGAAGCTGCAAAAGACAAGAAAATGGATTCTCCTTTATACCCTCCAGAAAGAAATGCAGCCCTGCTAACCCCTTAATTTTAGCTTAGTGAGACTCATTTAGAACTTCCGACCTCCAGAACTATAAGAAAATACACTAAATGCGTGTCTATTTGTTAAAGAAGCTGCAGAAAACTAATACAATTAATGCTCAATAAATGTTGGTTGCATCATGAAACTACATTGAATCAGAAGGTTGCTTAATGCATGCGGAATCTGAGCAAAGGAAGGCCAAAAAATCTGCAGGGTTGTGTCCTCCAGGCTCTGCTGAGTCAGCTGAACCACCCCTGGACGCCCCTTCTACTCACCTCTGTAGCCATGTCAGCCGTGCTCGGAGGTGTAGCCCATGGACAGTGCTAGATCAACAGTGCCAATTCCTCATTTGCAAACTTCTCCCTTTCAAGTCTTCCTGCATATCACTCCCTTCTGCAATTGTGTTGCTGTTGTTTGAAAATTATAGAAGTAATATATGCACCTATCATTTTTTTCTTGCAATTTAGATGAATATTATAGAGTATTATAAACATGAAAATAGATGTCCCCCATCTCCTAACCCCTCATTTCTGACCTTCAGACGTAAATTACTGCTCTTTCTGTGGATCCTTTAACACTTTTTTCACCTATATAACAGCATACATTTACATGATTATTTGTGTACTCACACACACAAAGTATTTTGATACAGAATAAACCACACTGTAGATATTGCTCTACAACTTGCTTTGTTCACGTAACACTGTATCTTGGATATCTTCTTCTGTTAGCACATATAAGTTCACTTCATTCTTTGTAATGGTTGCGTGCCAATCCATTGTTTGCTATAATCTGTGTAACCACTGCCATAGTGGCATTTAGATGGCTTGGTGTACAATCTAACAGATTCTTTAATATTTAATTACATTCTTTCAAGACCACATACTCACAGGCATTTTATGACTTTCAAAGGCCCTAAGTGCTCATTTCTGGAAGTTCTACCCCACACCACATCAAGCATATTTAAATATACCCACATCCCACGTTAAATATAAATTTTTCCTGTAAAAATTGAACGGATTTTTATGATTTTGCTTTTAAAATCATTTGGCTCTGAGTAACTATTTAACCTGCAAATAGCTTTTAAGTGTAATGACATTTTTATGAATATTAAATTTAACAATTAATGAAGGTGACATAATGCTATACTTCATAGGCATTTACATAAACACATTAATTTTGATTTTGCTGCTTTCTTTTTGCATTTTGAAGTCAATCGTTTCCTTTTTCATGCCTCATATTTTTCTTAGGGCTTTGAGAAGCTTGTAATCCCTAGAGAAGATGACTAGAGTAGACAAGGGGTGCAGTAACTCGGTGTACATGACCCATTGCTGGATGCCTGGGTTTACTCTCGAGGTGAGTGGGTGAGAGAGCTGGAGTGTGCTCAGGACTGGTTCACCAGGGTCCCCAGGGTGGGTGTTTCCCAAGGTAGCTTGAGGCAGCAGAGCAGGGTGTGAAACTGGAATGGATCGTACAGAGAAGCCAGCCATGGCTAAGGAGACTAAGGGACATCACCCGGGATTGGTCTTTCATGAAGGAACAAGACAAGTCAGGATTTGGGTGTCCCCAAATTCCTCATGCACATATTCCAAGACTGTTGTCTCCCAGAGGCTTGATTTCATTTGTTGCCAGGAGGAGAGTTTCCCTTGTTCACCTCTCAAAAGGTGGCCAAATCTTCAGGGTCTGGAGATCTCTAACTCTGCTCTGATGCTCTGACTGCCCTAAAATTGGAACAGGTGATTGATTGCTTATGCAGAGCTGGCTAATGGGCAAATGAGGGGTCTCCATCAGGAGGCAAATTTCCCCATCTGCATTGCTGCATGTGAAAATGTCATACTGATCAGAGTAGTAAATGCTCAGGAGGGAAGGGCAACATAACATAATGACAGAGACAATTTGGCATCTCATTTAATTTCCTCACGTAAAAAATTAACATTTTTGGAAAGATTGACTTTCTCCATGGAAATTCCTCTCCAATGTAAGCACTTGCTCAATGATGGGCTATTATAAATGCTTATGATCATGAGCATGAGATTTCTATAGCATCTGATGCTGTTATTACTTTGAATGAAATCACTGTGAGGACAATTTCAGGTCCCACAAGAAGCTCTTAGCTTTAAGAAGTCCCTGTGGATCAGAACACAATTTCCATAGCTCAGTAACACAGACAGTGAAGAATCCGGGGCAGAGTCATGGGGCAGGGGCACAGGGAGGTGGAGGGCGTGGGATGCTGTGTGACCAAGGAAGCACAGCAATGGGTCTAGACTAAGGCTCATAACTTTTGGCTCCTGGATTATCCCATCTGGGATAGGAAGGAACTCACAATTTCAGGCACATACAGTATTTCCCTAGTTTAATCCTAACAGACTCTGTGGGGCTCTCTGGAAGCCTCCTGCTAGGGTCTGATTGTGCCTACATATTATTTTTCTTGGCAACCATCAGTGTGCATCCTGTTTCTCCTCTCCGCTCTAGGTCACTATGGGATGACTTCTGATATTCACAGTAGCAAACTAGTCAGTTCTTGCAGCAATACGGAAGATACCAGTGCTTCAACCAGAGGAACTGCCAACTCTAGATCAAGTTAATGCCACCCAGCATCAAGGGTATCTACATTGGTATTTTCTCCTTGTGGGAGAGAATGCTGTGGTCTTCCATTATCATTTTTTTCTTATTAAAAATCTTAAATTTTTAGCTAGACATATTGCCATCCAGCAAAAAGATCCTACTTCCCAGTAGTCCTTGCAGCTACAAGTAGCTGTGAAAGTAAGTTCTGACTGATAGAATTGAAGCAGAAATGCAATGTGAGACTTCAAAGGCATCTTAACACAATGAAGGTATACCCTTTCGCTTCCTTTTCCCTTCCTCCTTACTTTGTCTGGAATGCAGGTGTGATGGTTGGAGCTCCAGCAGCTCTCCTAGACCGTGAGCTGGCCTTGAGAATGGAAGTCACCTACTGAGAATGACACGGTCTCGCTCCATAATGACACCAAGGAACCATCACACAAGTTTGTTTAAGCCGCTTTCATTTTGGGTCTTTAGTTGAACCTTACACTGATACACACTTGTTGCTGTAAAAAGTCCTGGTTCCAAAGCTTCTAGAAACCACACAGCAAAAGCACTGTGAAGTTTTTCACTCTCCATGAACGTCCTTTCACCCTGTACCCAGACAGGGGTTCATGAAATTGAGTGGCACTGAGCAATAGATGAGTCACTCTGCTAGGAGCTCCCCCTTCTCATTTCACCCCATGGACCACTCATCACTTTATGCATCTCACCCATTCTTTCCTTGGGGTGACTCACTTCCCAGTAGGCTCCTCTGCCTCCCATCAAAATAGATCTCTAGTAGACCAGCCTCAGTATTCATTTGGCTATGCTTTAATTTTGGGGTGAATACTCTTCATGATAAAGCTGCAAGTTTTGCTATACTCTTTCCCCTGTAAAATACATGCAGATCCTACCTAATTTCTGGCCTTCATTCAAGGTGCCTTTCATGGAAAGACCAGGAGAGCGTTAGACTTCTTGCAGGCATGCTCGTCTTCAGCTGGAATCCCAAGGCACAGAGCACTCACGTCATAATGAAGGGTATGACTGCATGTGTGGCACTTTCTCCTGTTGTGATCAGGCAGGTTTGACCTTGGGTTAGTAAGTGCCCCTCGGTAGTAACTATGATAGTTAGATACTTGCTCAACATGTAATTTCTCCTCCACCTTTGTGAGAGGAATATAGCCTCCCACCCCCTTGATGTGAAGCTTGGCGATGGGACTTGTTTGACCAACAGAATCTGGGTGGCAAGGGGTGAGGTCTAAGTGTTAAGATGAGATATCTTAACACTTTTCTGCTTGGCCCTCTGGGAGCATTCAACTTACGTGGTAAGAACATTCTGAGCTCCAGAATAAGACACATGGGGCAGCATTTCTTCAGTTGACCTACAGACCTAGGGTCTGAAGCAAGGGCACTCCAGCTAACCTACAGACCGGCAGCTTGAAAATAGGTGCAACTCCAAATAAAAGTAATAAATATATACTCCTCCCTTACAACCGCTCTAGTTCCACTAGTTATACCAATCTGTGACTCCTGTTTTCAGCTACTACATTTGTGGGGGTTTGGACGTAGCATGATTTCAGGAAAAGCTTAGCCAATACATTGAGAAGTCTCTCTTATGCCTTATAGCAGCTCTCGAGTCCTTGGGTGGAAAGAGACCTTCAAAATCCACTGGATGTTAATTCAGCCTTGTAAATAAGGACGGAACAGGCCCCAGCCTCTCTCTGGCATTCTCTGTCTCTTGGTTTCTCTCTTTCCTGAATGTGAAAAGGGGTGGCTCCAAAACCCACCCAGAGAAGAGTCTCTTCCCTCTGATTTGCTGCTGTCTCCTTCCAAGACCCAGTGCCCTCATGTTCTCTCAGCAGCAGTAGATTCTTTTCAAACCACCCTCCAAAATGCAGCCAGAGTTGTCTTCTGAGAACAACCAAAATGCAGCCAGAGTTGTCTTCAGAGAACAAGCAAAATGCAGCCAGAGTTGTCTTGAGTGGTTCCTGAGAACATCCTGTCTGATTATGTCAGTTCTATGCTTGCAATCCTTCAGTGTCTCTCCACAAGTATTTAGTGAAAGTTTCCATGTCTTAAGGCACAAGGCTCTTCATGACCTAGGTCTTGCCAGCTCTTACTACTGTTCCCCTTACCCACCAGCCCCTCCAATTCCAGATCTTGCCAGCTCTTACTACTGTTAGGTCTTGCCAGCTCTTACTACTGTTCCCCTCATTTGCTCGCCCCTCCTATTCCAGAGAGCTCCTCACACTTTCCAGAAGGCATCATGCTGCTCTCTGTCTCCACACTGGTGCACGTGCCATTTCCATGGCTTGCACACCCTTCCCTTATTCCCTGGGGTGTGACTGTCTCAAGGTGACAGTGATATGATTGATGGAAAGATGCCAACAGCCACAGGAAAAGGAAACATGTTCCTTTAATATAAAGTAGAAGATACAACTAACTACACACAGACCGACTCATGGAGCCAGGGGTACAGAAGCAGGCACAGTCTAAGAGAGTGTTAGTTAGGATATAGTTTAGCAGCTGTAGCAGAGAGAACTGAATTCCTAATGCATCCTTCAGAACCCAGCTCAAGCCTCCCTAAAGCCTTCTTTGGTTTGCTCTGTGGCTCACTGCCCAAGGCCTGATTTAGAAGCCCATTACCTGGGCTCTTCAGGGGCCTATCACGTTATCGTGGCACTGGTCTAACCAGGTTCAGGAGCCGTTGGGGGATCTCCATGTTGCAGGTGCTCAATGCTTACTTAGTGAGCACCTGGGCTACTTGAGCTGGGCATGGGAAAGGTAGCAACACGCTTGGCTAATGTGTGCTGTGACCTGGAGAACAGGTGCTTTCCATAGACTTAGAATTGTGCTCTCTAAACTGCCTCCCTGCCTCTGGGCTTCTCTCCATAATGCAGCCAAAGCGATTTTCTACTGCACAGAGTTGGCCATGCCACTCTCCTTAAAACCTTCCAAGAGCCCTCACTGCTCTGAGGCCAGCAGCTGAACCCTTCAACATGGCTCACAAACAAAGGTTGCCATATTTAACAAATAGAAATCTAGGACACCCATTTATATTTGAATTGCAGATAAACATCAATTCTTTTAGCATAAGTATATCTCATGCAATATTTGAGATATACTAAAAACAAACTTGTTGCTTATATGAAATTCAAAGTGAGTATCTCCAATTTTATCAACAACCCTGTTTACTTTGTCTGTGTCCCTGCTTTTTTCTGCAGCATCCTCTCTCCCTAAGCATCTGCCTCAGACATACTAAACCTCTTTCTTCCTCTGGACTTTCTACCATGGCGCTTCTGTGAGAATTAAATGACTTAACACATGTCAAGTGCTTAGAACAGTCCCCGTCCTAAGGGACTTACCTGGCTCATGGTGGAAGAAACTGAAGTTTCACTGTGATTGTTGTTGCCCACTCCGACGGACACGCCCACCCCAGTCCCACTGGCCCACTTGGCCAGATTGACTCTTACCCATTTTATAGCAAAGTGGTAATCTCAGATTATCAGTCTCTTCTTTGGGACTCCTCTTCCAATATTTCCGTGGATGAGACTGGAAGTCCTTGGTGTATGCTCCCAAACGCCTTGTACTTCCCCTACCACAGCTCTTACCTCACTTGGTCATGTTTTCTTAGTCAGCTTTCCTACTAGACCATAACGTCTGCAGAGAAAGGAATCTCTATTGCTCATGTATGTGCCCTCCGTGCCCTGCAGAGTGTCTGGGAAAAGAGGTCGTATTTAGTATATATTGAACGAATGAACAGCACCCCACAGCCCCTCTATTACTTAGGAGCTGCTTTCCTAAATAACTCAACCTCTTTGTGGTCAAGGTCAAGAGAGATTCTAACACTGCCCAGCTGAAGTGCCCATTCCACTTGGGGTGCTCAGTCCTGGTCCTGAGAAAAGAGGCAGACAAGCACTGTTTCTGTTTCAGTTCTGCCTTACCTGCTGCAAACCATGTGTATGGTATCAGGCAGGTTGCTTCTCTCCCCTGAATTCTGGTGTCCCTATCTGAGATCTGGAGTCAATAAAATCCATCTGGACAGGCTTTGGGGGAGAATTAACTATGAGGTGATGCTGTGCTTGCAAAAAGACCCAGCACATAGCAGGGACCTGGCAAATGTGAGTCCCTGCTATGGGCTAACTAGGGCCTCCTTCAGAGAAAATAAAAAGTTCAGAATCACGTGACCAATATCTGGTCAGTTTGCATAAGGCAGTGTATTTTGGTTTCAGATCAGAATCAGGGAACCCTACACTTTAAAGATGAGAGGGGAAAAATTGCGAAGGGAGAGAGGCCACGTCTGAAGACTTGAGAGAGAGAAAAAAGGGGCTGGAAGCAGCAGATCAATCATCAAGGTGAAAACCGAAAAGACGATTGATTTTCCTCCTTGATGTCCACGTTTCAAGGGCCTTGTTGGGCTCCTCCTGGGAAATTGAATTTGAGGCTCATCTGCCATGGAAAGACGTTTCCTCTGAGCTCTGTTTCCAGTGACTCCCAGGATCCAGGCAGGGAGCAAACACCAGGGTCTCTGGAGATCAGCAGCTTGACCTCAGGGCCACCCTGGCTCTCTTTCCCCATAGCCCAGAGAGTGTCCAGAGTGCTGCACCTGGAGTCACTGCCCTTGAATTCAACCCAGTTGCCCTGGCTGTGTGGCCTTACGAGAGACAATTCACCTGCCTGACTGACAACTGCTAGAAAAGCTTCAGGGTCTTGATGGTCAGAGATAAATGGACAGGATGGGGAGGAGCCAGATTATAGGAATAAGGTATGTCTTTGGGGAGCTGGGGAGGCAATGTTTTCCAGGGTGGAGTTCAAGAAACAAGCAAGGTAAGAGGAGTAGAGCCAGGCAAGGCATAAGGAAAGAGTGGACAAGACAGAAAGATCTGCAGTGCTTGCCGGAAGCTGGGGAAGGCACCTACGTGGTGCAGGGTGCGAATCTGGTTAAAAGGCCAGGGTCAAGGTTGACCTCTGCAGCTCTATCCTTGTAAGGATGGCGTGAGGATTACATGTGGTAATGGATGGAAAGCCCCTGTCACATAGGGCTTGATGAATGGGCTGAGTCAGAAGGAGAATATGAATCAGGCGAAGGACAAAATAATCCAATCTAGTTCCTCTTCCCTGTCCACACAGCACCTGCAAGCAGCACCTAACCCTGTTTCCTAGCCACAGGTGCCCTGTCTGTGGGCACCTCTCAGCTCAGCCTCTGGGGATGCCCTCCTGGCCCTGGGGTCTTGTGTTCTCCCAAAGGGACTGAGCTACTGCAGAGCAGTCCACCCAGGTTCTACTTCCTTACTGCCCCTGCCCAAGTCTGGTCGGGTCCATACTCTTGTCCCTTACACCAGAACTGGCCTCCTCTGTGACCCACCAGGTGACCCAGAAGCTCATAAGCCTGTACCCTTCTCAAAGGGCCTAATCGTGGAGGTTTACCTGCCCCTCCCCATCCCAACCCCACCTGGCCATGATCTTCATTCAGGCCTTACCACTGACCCCTAGACTTGGCTACAGCCTCCTCACAGGCCTCCCCAACCCCAGACCCTCCCTCTCCCGAGTCCATTCTTTTCATAAGCACCTGAGAAGTCTTTCTAAAACAGAAGTAAAATTTTATCACTCTCCTGCTTACAGAAACAGAAACAAAGAACAAAAATATTTTTCTTTTGTTTCCCATCACCTACACAGGAATGCTTTTTATTGTTAGTGTAGGATTTTTGTTTTGTTTGTTTGGAGTTCTTTTGTGGACCCGGCGTACAAAAGGTCAAGTTAATCAGGGTCAAATACTCCTTGGTCTGTGGGGGACTAACGTCAGGATCTTTCTGATTGATGTGTATTCTCTTTTGTCACTATTCTCCCTATTATAGGCAGCCACACACACGTGTTGTAGTGTTGTATGGGTATCCTTGAGTTTGCGTGAACCTTTGGAATATAAGAATTGTTTTCATCTGCATAAGCAATATTGTGTTAAGACCTTGACGTGTTTCTTATTTTTTCATTCACTGTGTTAACTTCTGTTCATGTTGGTGCACATACACTTAGTTCCATCACTTCCACTGCCTTGCAAGGACACTAAGCTCACCTCCAGCTCTCTCCCTGACAAATCACATATGCCATGCATATTATTGTACATGTCCCCTTTGGATTGGTGTGAGAATTTCCATGTGGGATTGCAGGTTCATAGGGCATATACTTCTCTGCAGTGTCGCTGCACCAGTCCACACCCCACCAGCCCGAACTCCAGCACCATCTACTCCCTCACTGCCTCTCCAGCTCCATTTTCTGCCATCCCCACCTGAAGTTCCCATTAACTGACACGCTCATTAATTCAATGAAGGTGAGTGTTTTTGAAAGCCATCTAGCCCAATCCTCTCGTTTTACAGACTAGGACTCTAGGGCCCAGAGAGGGGACATGAGTGGCCCAAGTTCCCAAAGCTTAGAAAGGCTTACGTAGGGGAGCCTCTGTCTCTTGACAAATGCTACTCAAAAGCCAAAGTTTTCTTCCACTTTTCAGAAGCAGAAAATAGAGTTCCAGAGACATAAAGTTAGAAACTTTGGGTCACATGGAACATTAGAAGGAAAGGGGAAAATTGTGGCTCATTTATCCCTGAAATTACCTTCTTCCCTGATGTGCAAGGGTAAGCAAGGGCTGCGTGCACCTACAGGGTAAGCAAGGGCTGGATGCTAATGTCAGAGGACTCTTGGGGGTTGTGCTGCATCTGGGCTCACTTCACGTCATGCACAGCATCAACATCCAGGGGCAGATGGCGCACACCACTGCAATCACCTGGCCCCAGTACCAGCCTCTGAGGCCTGGGTGATCTGATGGGCCTTTCATCAGCCTGATCGTTGTGAGGATTCAGCTAGGGATAGCACATTTAGAGCAAAGTTTGTTTCCATGTAGTGGTGAATTATCCCCACAAATCAAAGTTGGTTTGGGAAACCCAAGGCGCAACTTAAGTCAGGTTAAGCTTATAAAATTGTTTGGGGACAACAGTAATACAAATGAGCAGGCTCTTTAATACATTTAAAATGAAGTCATTGCATTTTTCATGGGGTTTTCATTTCCTGTTCCCCCTCTGCCTCCAGGGCATCAATCCCACACTGAGAAAATGTTTGGGAAGCAGAGGCTAGAGCGGAGAAGAAAGTGATACTGTGGCTGACTTCCCCAGGGTGCCTCTTCAGTGAGATCTACCCACAGGGGCCCCTACAGTGGTCCCCACACTGAGTAAAAAAAGAGAATTACCCATTTGGGCTGAGGAGCACTGTGTGCCCACCGTCTTGCACACCTAGACCGTATCACTTTCCAGCTTCTGCAAGGAGAGCCAGGGCATTTGTCTCCTGTGGGGCCCGTTCTTTATGCAAGAGCAACCACATTCCACCTCCACACCTCCACCTCCCCTTAGCTCCCCAAATCCACTCACAAGTTGCAATTTAATAGGCAGATCTAATCTCACCAAGATTTCAAAGTATTCCAGTCAACGCATCCCAACTCTGCTTTTCTCTGCCTGTCCACGGCCTCCTCTTCTTCCTCCTCCCAAGCTGTGCCACAGCAGAGACCTGTCAGAGAGGAATCAGAGGTTCTCCCCTGTTTAGCTTTGGCTTGTTTGATTGGAATTCTCAATGGAAGAATGCAAAGTCTTTTTATAGATCTCCAATAAAACGTAGAGGCTAATGGTTGACAGCATGGCCTTTGGAGCCAGGAAGCCCAGATTCTTTTATCAGCTGTGCGAATTTGGGCAAGTTATTTAACCTCTCTGTGCCTAGATTCCCCAACTAACAAAATGGGAGTACTAATACATACCTACCTATTAGCAGTACTTCCCTCACAGGCTTGATTGTGGGATTTAAATGTGTTAATGCCTATGGTAATACGCTAAGAACATGCTTGGCTTGTGGGAAGTGTGAGGTTAAGTGTTAGCTACAATGAGGATGATTGATGAGGAGGAGGATGAGCAGACAGAGATGGCAAAGAAAGATGTAAATTGGTTGAAGTGACAAGCTCTGTACCATCTTCCCCACGTTGTTCTTGGAGCTCAGAGATTCTACGCATGTGCAAAAGAGCCTCCAGAGAACCAGTACTAAGCTGGCCAGAGTGAAGTAATTTCCCTGCTGAGGTTGATGATGGATAGATATTCTAGACATATTGGAGGGTGGCACTCATGAGCAGATATCTGATACCAGACAGTTGCCAAGATGGCTGGGGCTTTGCCTTCTTAGGACAGAGAATTAGCACCCTCTACCCCACAAGGTGCTCTAGTCTCCTGCTACTCAAAATGTGGTCCAAGGATGAAGGACATGAGTTTCTTCTGGAAGTTTCTCCAATATGCAGAACCTCAGATCTGTCCCAGGTCTGCTTAATCAAAATCTGCATTTTAATAAGAGCCCCAGGCGATTTCTGTGCACACTAAAGTTTGAAAAGTGCTCTTGTCATCCAAACGCAGAGGAGTGGATGTGGTGACCTTCCCTTTCTGCCCCCACTGGACTGCATGAGCCACGTAGGAAGGGACGGTGTCTGTTTCATTCCTCACCGTGTCCTCAGAATGGAGCTTCATTCCTATCACACAGGGAGCACTTGTAAATTCTTGGCAGTAGATGGATGCATGAGAAACTGAATAGGTGAATGAGTGAGTGCATGACTGTGGGCTCAGCAGCCCAGTGTCTTGGTTTCAGGTCCTTGGTGGATAGTGCTGGCATATCCCAGCAGAAGGCAAAATGGGTGGACCAGACAAACACCCCTGCAGCACCGAATTCACTGCCAAGATTGAGCAAGTCTGGCTTGAGAGACTTGAGACTTTCAGTAGCATGCAGCAGGGTAGAGCTAGGTCAAGCAGGAACTGACCTTGTGTCTACCACATGTCCCTGCTCTCAAACTCAAGTGGCCCTGGCAAAGAAGGAAATCAGGTCGGTCTGACATGACTTATTCTAAATGCACCCAGGCAGACCAACAGTGAGCCTCACATCCTTGGCTGGACCCTCACAGTCCAGTCCCTACAGACACCGGATACCCTTTTCTGGGTTGAGACAATGGCTTATAGAACTTGCCCCCTATGATGACTGAAAATGTGAATGATATTTACCAGTTCCCAGACTTCCAGTCACTACCAGACTTGCATGATTCCTTAAATATCAACAAACTGTGGCTTGGTAACCACCTTTGCGAGTGTTTTAATTACTCTAGTATGTGGCTTGTCTGGGCCAGTGGACAAGGGACAAACAGGGTAGCTCAGTGTTTGATTGTGGCACCCTCTTCTCCTCTTTTGGATGTCTTTTATCCCTATTAATCTTTGTTCCAACCAGCACAGTCTAAATAGTATGCTGAAGATCTGCCCAAAGATATTAGGGGCTGTTTGTAATCACCTCAAAGCCTTAGAAGATCTATGGGCAGCTCAGAGAGACCCACACTCTTCAGGTATTTCTTTGTCTTACTCCAGCCAGCCATTCCTCCTGTGATCACTCAACTACAGATCTTTAAGAATGGAGCAAAATGGGATGTGCTCAAGATTTCATGACAAACAGAGCAGGGCTTGGATCCCGGCTGGTGAGGGGCAGACAGCAGGGGAGAGCAGCTGGACACAAGGGAATTCACTTGTGAAGTGTGAGAGTCCTTCTTTCCTCTTACCTTCCCATCCTGCCCTGCAGGTCTCCCCTGCACTGCCTTGAAGCAAACCATTCTTGCTCTGCCTTTGCCCATGTGAGCTGGTAAGTGTGGCGACAGGGTGGTTGCCAACCCTCAATATCCATTCCCAGCCCTGCTTCCCTCCTTTTCAGTGGAACCCCTATTTTGTTGGATATCCACCTTCCCCAACTTGCCCATGTTCCTTGGAGGAAGTGGACACAACCCTGAGTGGTGCATCCTGATGAGTCTAAACTAATCCCATCCCCATTGCCAATGATTGGGAATTAAGTCTGGGCAGTAATCTGGGGGGAACATCTGCAGGATTGCTTCTAGGAGAGATCTACCTGCTCTTAAAAGGACACCCAGAGAAGAGAAGATGTTGTCTTTTTCTCAGTGTCAACGAGTCTAGATATGATGGCTGGAAATGGCTGTAGAGCCACGGGGTAAATCAGACTTCAGATGAAGCCAAGATATCCTGGATGGCAGAGAGAAAATATAAAAAAAGCCTAGGTTCCCCTCCATGCCATCTGTGGGCTTTTGAATTAATCAACCCCAGAGCTTCCCTGCCTCTGGCCTGATTGTAATATGAGGTAATAAATCTTATTGTCTGGGCTTGTAAAGTTGGGCCTGCTGCAGCCAAAAGGGAAAAAGCAAAGTGTGTGATTACATGTAGACACCTCAGGAGGAGCTGGGATGTTTCTGTCTCCTTTGTGGTGATTGAACTAAAGAGGAACCTAGTCCTTATTCTGAGGCTTTAGCCTCCTATAAACACACACACATGCTTCACGGACACACACACATGCATGTCAACAGCCACCAAAAATGGAAGCAATTATGTGAATATTCCTAAGAGAAGAACCTAGTTGTGTTTAAAGCTTAAAGTACAAGGGCCCAGTTTTGTTCAGGTCAGCTAAATGAAGCACCACCAGGTGGGACTGGGTGAGAACAAGCCAATTAAATTGTGACATTTTATTAGTATCTTGTCCTAGAGCATGTGGCCTAATGGTTGCAAGTTTGTCCAGGAGAGAACTTCTGAAACCACAATTCTGTTGCTAAAACTAAAACTCATAATTTTGATGCTAAATGGTCCTTCTATTCAGAGCCCATTACATAATTCAAGAGATAGAGCTTGATGTATAATGTTCTTGTGAAGATGAAGATGATGGAGCCAAGCCTGCTGGGTTGAGCCTTGCCCAGGCCAACCTGCTATGGCCTAGGGGTCACCCTCTTATCCACCCCTCTTCAGTGTGGCAAAAACCACAACCATGCACCTCGTCTCAGATGGGGTTCTCAGGGAAACAGACTCTGAGATGGAAATTTGCATACAGGGACTTTATTGTGCAGAGTATGGGGGGAGGGAATGGTTTCAAGAACATCTGGAAGGGGACAAATGAGGGAAGAAGGACTGGGCCGAGAGAGAGGTTGAGTTGGGATGTAGTAGTTGTAATGGAGACCTCAGCAGATCCCACAGGGAGCACTGGAGCTGGGTGGCCCTTCAGAGTTGTCCTGGATTAAGGTAAGGGGGTTGGGCTTTTGATTCTACTCATAGACCAGTTGTAGGATGTGGGCTGTCTCCAGGGAGTGTACATAACCTGGGCCAGGCAGTAACCTTTGGGGGAAGGAGGGAAATTCTAGGGAGGGAACTGTAAGCTGTCAGTAAGTGCCTTGGCCGTGTCCTATAGAGGGCTCTGTATGGTACACCACAGTGTCTCCTACATTATCTGGTACAGACACCAGAAAGACTGAGCAGAAAGGCTCTCTTACTCCCCTCTTTTCCCAGCACTTCCCAGAGTGCACATTGTAGGCACTTTGTAAATATTGCTGGATAAATAGCCGTGGACTCCAGGGACCCAACTGAGGCAAAGATGTCCCCACCCCATCATCAGTTTACAACTCCATTCAAATAAATCACTGTTATCTCTAGAGCTCGCAGGTATTGTTTACACCCATAGATCTGCTTCATACCAGGGGAGAAAGGGTGATACAGCATTGGGAATGTTTCTTAACTATTTAGGAAAACAATTAAAGTTATAGCCATTCCAGCTTTACTGCATAACAAGCAACATAATAATTTCAGGTGGTTAAAGGGTTAAATACAAAAGAATTTAAACCATAAAAGAATGAGCAGAACATTCTAGGAGAATGTTTATATAAACTTGGGGTGGTTAGGCCTTTCTACACATTACTAAGCATTCAAGTATTTCTAAGCAAAAACAATAAAGGAAAAGATTGATGAATTTGATTAGTTAAAAACAAAATCCTCACTGGGTTAAAAAACACCACAAGCAAAATTAAAAGGCAAATGAGACACTGGGGAAAATGTAATAAACATATATTATAGACAAAAGGTTGATGTACAAGAAGAGTTCTCAGAAGTCAAAAAGGAAAAGATAAGCACCCCCATAAAAAATAGGCAATTGACATTAATAGGCAATTCACGAAAGAAAAATTACAGATAGACAATACACATATGAGAAAAAATTTAATCTCACTGGAAACAAAGATATGCAAATTAAATCAACAACAAGTATAGGGAATTGGGCATTCTTGTACACTGCTGGAGGGAGCTTAAATCGGTGCAACCTTTTTAGAGGGCAATTTGGCAATATCTATCAAAAGCCTTAAAAATGTGCATCCATACCTTTGACTCAGCAATTTTACTTTTAGGAATTTGTCTTAATGATCAAGGGGAATATATGTGCAATTATGTATGTATAAGTATATTCAATAAAGCATTATTTATGTTAATGAATACTAAAAATAACCTGCATATCCAACCACAGGCAGTTGGCTAAATAAATTATGAAATACGCATAATATGAGATACTATGGAATAATTAAAACAAAGTTGTAGAAGAATATTTACTTACATAAGAGAATATAATGTATGGCTGAGTGAAAAAAAGCAGGCTATAAAACAATATAGACAACACTATGAATGTGTGTGTGCGTATATACCTAGAAACATGTATTTTCCAAATGTTAACTTGATTTTTCACTTGGCAGTGGGTTACTGATTTTTATTTCCTTTGTGTTTTCCTGTGTGCCATCCAAATTTTCTAAATTAACCAAGAATTACTTTGTATTTAGAAAGTAAAGTGCCAAAATAATGGGATTTGGCAGAATTAGCAAAAATAATGAAATTATCAGTATTATTCGCATCAGGACTGGACCCTCAACTCCGAGAGAAGCCAGACTTGGATCCGTCTCACGTTTGGAGCTGAGGACTGATAGCCAGAGAGAAACTCACCTGAGTACCACAGAAGACTCCCAGCGTGAAGCAATTGTTAGTATGAGACCATCTGTTGTTTGAGGGCATCTCTGCGACTAGCACAGGACTGGCAATGAGCTGAATGAAGATATGAATGAGCAGCATAATTAGTAAGTCTGCCTTTTAACCTCACATCTCTCATGCAAAACTTACTGCACGGGAAAGGAAGAGCCCCACTCCTTGCTCCCAGCAGAGTCAGCAGGATGTTCTTGTCATCAAGAACACCTGACTCAGAGCAGAGGCTGTGGTCCTACGAAGACGACCTTCCACCTTGGTTTTCTCCCTCCTGTCTGTCCCTCCCTCTGGATCTTGCTAAATTTCCCCTCCAAAAACTTTCTGTCAACTTCAAGGTAGAGATAGTTGGCTGCCCTACATGATGGTGTTTTGAATTGACCTTGCACCCAAGGCACAACTGCATGGAACTCCTAGGACCTTAAACATAGACCATGCTGATTTAGCTTTCCTGCTGGAAGAGATGGCAACACTGTAGTTATGCTTGGGTGGATGGATGGATAGATGGATAGATGGATAGATGGGTGGATATTAGGTAAGTTATCTAAAAGCAGGGGGTAGAACAGGTACTAGAAGGCACTAGAAACTGGAAGTAGGAAAGGGCTGGAAGTGACTGAGAATGTTGACTTGTGAGAACAAAGGTATTCTGTGCTATTACACCAACCACCCAACTCCAACATGTCAGCCCACGCTCTTCTTAAGGACTGAGGGACACCCCACTCATACATAGCCCTGGTGGCTCCCACAGCCCATGTTTATCTCATGGAGAAGCTATGAAAGTCTAGCAAACTACTTCTTTTCTTATTTCTCTCCCCACCTAGACAGTAAAGCCCTCTGAAGGTAGTGATTTGGTTTCAGTCAGTTTTCTTTCAGTTGCAGGTTAAAGAAAGCCCAATCCAAACTGGATGAAGTGGAAGGAAATCTATGGCTCTTGTAACTTTAAGTTCCAGGAAATAGGACTTGCCTCAGGTGCAGTTTGGTGCAGAGGCTCAAGGAATTTCACCATGCATGTCCTGGTTTCTTTTTCTATCTTTGTACTTTTGTCTTCAAGGTTGGCTCCTTTCTCAGACAGGAATTTCCCCTGTGGTAGGAAGAGGGCTGTAGCAGTTCCAGCAGTCACACCCTCTTTGCTTCTAGCCTAGCCAAGGAAACATCTCAGATTCCCCAAGAAAGATTCATTGTACCTGCAGGTTCTGATCAGACCTTATGCTCCTCCCCGATTCAACCACCACAGCCAGTAGAAGGCTGATTGATTTAGGTTTAGACTAGTTAAGGGGATGGTTGTCCAGAGAGAAGCAACCAGAAGAGGAGTGAGGATGCTGAGGGGCACAAGGAACAGATGCCCCTAGCAGACCACGTCCTCTTCAGTACGAGGTCCTACCACCTGGCACACAAGCAGCATTGATATATGTTACTTCCACAGCCCCATTCCAACAGAAAACACAGCATGAGCTTGTCACAGAAGCCCTCAAGGACTTCATGTGGCCTAGCCAGGGCTCTGTGTCCATGTGGCTTATCCCTCAGCTCCCTCTATTTCCTTTGCTGCCTTCCTGCCAGTCCTCATCATGCTACAGCTACGGGCAGCTGTCAGCAGGTCAGACCACCCTCCTCATTCCAGAGCATTGGGCTGGAAATGTGTGAAATTGATGCAAACTTAGAAAACTAGGATTTGGGTTTCTCTCTCTTCCTCTCAGCATGCTTTTTGCTCAATCAGCCAGAAGTTGTGGCCATCAACATACCTGCCTAAATCTGTGCCATGATAATTACCTCAGTAGCAACAGTAATAGTATTCTTATTATAACTCTTATTTTAAGGATCTACAATGGACCAAACTCTTTAAACATATCACCACATGTCTGTGCAATAACCTTGCAAAGTAACATAACAGGGACCACCACAGGCTTTGCCTACCTGTAGGTACAAATGGGACCACATTACTAATAACTACTCAGATTTCACAGATTTGTTGTCCTCAAGTGCTGGGGCATAATCTCTAGCTGCTTACAAATATTTCTGTAGCTTCCCAGGAGTCCTGTCATCTTGGCTTATAGTTGCTTTTCCTTGCCTTTTCCCTGCCTTTTCCTCTGGCTCTGCCATGTTCCATGGTGTCTACTGTTGCTGTTCACCAGCACCTATGTTCCTACAGTGGAACCACAAGACACTGCATTCTCTGCCACTGCACTGGAGCCTCCACTCTGCAATTCTGCATGGCAGAAAATTTGAGGAAGATGTCTGTCTCTTCCCCCTCTATTCTATGACATATCTGTTAGTGAGGACTTGATACAGTTCTGTTTGTGCCATGATGTATTATGCAGTTGCTGAAATGGTTCCATCAATGCCCCCACTCTCGCCTACCCCCTACACTTACCACTGGACAGTGGCATGACACCAGTGGGGACTAGGCTGGGAGACAAACACAAGTGTCAGAAACCATGCTGTACTCAAGAATCACACCTCCCTGTCCTCCCCTTTCTTTTTCTCTTTCCCTCTTTTCGCACCCCCCCTCCAACTCAAATTCAGTCCTAGGCTGTTTTACCGGGTCAAGACCTTGACATCTGATTCCTTGGGAGAATTTCTTCTAATTAGCTAAGAACAGGCATTCAATAAATATATGTCAAATGGTCGGTTAGTTGGATTGTTGAATGGATAGGTGGGTGGATGTGTGGATAAAATGCTTCATCGGTTCTTATACCAACTAGTTTCTGATGAGCCCACTCCATATATAGCTGAATTTCATTTAGACTCAAGCTGAGGTCCTTGTTAAAGTTGGTATGATTTTTCTCCATGTTATAGATGTAAAAGCTGGGGCCCATAGAAGTTAAGTCACTTGTCCAAAGTGATACTGGTAACAAACAGCTAAGCTGGGATTCCGACCTAGGCTTAACTGATACTCAAATCCTTTCTTTTTTCTACTCCACTGTCTCTATGGCAAGGGGTTAAGAGTTGTGGTTCATGAGGTGCATGACTTATGCCATGTGCAGGAATTACATCACTGAGGTCCCCTCTGGAGGAGGACAACGTTAGCATTGCCCACTTCTTCCTCACTTCCTTCAACATAGCAAATCCAGGCTAAAGAAATCCATGGAAGACCCATCCCAGCAGCTGGTTGGCCTGCTCATCACAGTGGTGGAGGACGGCAGCTCCATCGGCTGAGTCTGACTTTCCCTACACATCAGCCACTTAGACAGATGTATCTGAAAGTCCAGCTCTGTTCTGCAGGTCCTTCTGACCCTACCGGCTACCACATCCTTTCCCACCTCTGGCTCAGAGGAGAAGCAGCATCTCCAGCACTTTTGGAGAGGAACAGTCAGACCTTTGGGATCAGTTCCTGGCAGCCAACTCCCTTCTCTGACAGGCAAAGTTAAACTCTCCCACTGCAGCCTCAGTCCCAGGACTCATGGGACACCAGCCTGGCAATGGTGAGGGATCCTGTCCCTCCAGTGAAAGAGGGAGTCATGCTTGCCCCATGAGCTGGAGATAGCCCCACAGGTCCCAAGCCACAGCCTCCCCCTCCTGTGTGGGTGCTCTGCCCCCACTGACAGGCTTCTGACCCAGCCCCTGGTTTTCCAGGGCCTCCTAAGTCCTGAATACTGCAGCTTTCTCGGCTGACGCCTTGCCTCCCGTCCCCTGAGATCCCCCATGCTTCTCTCCAGGCTGGCTCTGATTCCCTGTTTCCAGCCATTGTCTGGGTTCCTCAGGCCCATTAAATACATTCTCAGCCTGATATAACCAGGAACGCCCCTCCCTGCGCCGGGCTAACCTTTTTTGTGTCAACCCACGCCCAGATCGAATGAAGTTTGCAAGATTCCTTGAGCCTAGTTTGGCTGGCTGGCCCATCTCTCAGACCCAAGTAAAGTCTCTGCCCTAAATCACTGCCTGACAGAGTCCTCATCTGGGCTTAAAGCGGACCGAGGTAAATGTGTGGGATTGATCTTATGCGGGACAGTTGGGAGATGCCTTTTGCAGAAGGGTAGGTAGGCGCTCCATAAACCTATAGATCTGATTCTGTAGACGAGAGCCAGACAATGCCCAGGAGTAAATGCTAGGCTACAGCCTGGACTCTTCCCTGCAAGAATCACTAAGCAAGAGTTAGGGATCAATTTCATGAGGATGAATGCACGTGTGTGCCCGTGTGCATTTTACTAGCGGCATTTCCCTCGCTTTTATTAATAGTAGCATTTACTCAGAACTTACTCTGTGCCAGGGACTGCTCTAAGCACTGATGCATTTACATATATTAACTCATTTAATTCACATCACACCCTATGAGATACAGACTGTTGTTATTCTCACTTTATTCTTGAAGAAAGTAAGGCACAGGGAGATTGAGTAATATGGCCAAGATCACACAGCCAGTAACTTTTGGGCAGGCGAATCACGAGGTCAGAAGATCGAGACATCCTGGCTAACAAGGTGAAACCCCGTCTCTACTAAAAATACAGAAAAAATTAGCCAGGCGTGGTCGCAGGCACCTGTAGTCCCAGCTACTCCGGAGGCTGAGGCAGGAGAATGGTGTGAACCCAGAAGGCAGAGCTTGCAGTGAGCTGAGATCGTGCCACTGCACTCCAGCCTGGGTGACAGAGCGAGACTCCTTCTCAAAATAAAAAAAAATAAAAAGTAGAACCAGTATTTCAGCCCAGATCTTTGTGAATCCCACAACTATGCTTTGAACCTCTAGTTTTATTATTAAAATCTCAGAGACATGTGTGACCCAATAAAGGCTGAGAGCGTTCACACAAAGAGAAGAAGCTTAAAAAGTAGAAAAGAACGTTCACTGGGTCAAATGCAGAGCAAGGGAGCGTTAAAGAAGTCAGCCTGGACTCCGGGACTGTGGTATTGTAGCCGCATTCTGCTGTCCAGGCTTGCGTAAGCTCTTTCATTCCCTCCTCGTGAGTGGAGCAGGCCTCACAATCCCTATTTTACAGATGAGAAAAGTGTGGCTCAGTGAGGCTCAGTAAACTTCCCATAACCACATACTAGT
Source organism: Symphalangus syndactylus (assembly GCF_028878055.3). Lineage (NCBI taxonomy): Eukaryota > Metazoa > Chordata > Mammalia > Primates > Hylobatidae > Symphalangus > Symphalangus syndactylus. The sequence continues at coordinate 143,182,671 of NC_072441.2, forward strand.
CTATAGTGGTCCAGAGATTCAAACCCAAGCAAATCCCATGCGACTCTCAAACTGGTGCTGGGAGAGGGATGTGACTTGCCCCCCCATGGCCTTGCCCACCATGGGCAGGGGAGGTGATGTAGGAAGGGATCCTGTGCTCCCCTTTCCAACCCATCCTGCCTCTGCCTTATCTCCTCCTCCCTACTCTCCTATCACCGCCTCCCCACCCACCACACCTATCCATCTTCACTTGCTGGGGATTAAGTTAGGAAAACAAAAATGAAATGAACACTGCTCTGCCGACCCATCCCTGGAGACACTGACTTACACGGGTCTGATGCTGTTGATGATGTTCTATTGATTTCCCCTCTAATTGCTGCAACTGGATCTATATTCATTTTCTGTCTTAAACTTCTCTTTTGTTGGTTCAGTCAGCTAAATGAAGGGCCCATTTCTCTCTGTCCCTGTCCTTAAAAGCCAAAGAAGTTTCCAATGAAGAGCTCTCTTCAGAAATCAGTGAGGCCAGCAGACTGAGGACAAAGATCGTCAGAATTTGATTACCTCTTTTGAAAAGTTGGCTAAGAACAAAGCTGGAAAAGAAAGTCTCGGGAGACAGAGTCCGTTGGCAAGAAGAGGAGATATTTCACCTTGAATTCACAGATCAGTTCATTCATTCATTCTATAACTTTATTGAGCATCTACCATGGACCAGACTCCATGGTAGGATCTAAAAATATTCATCATGACCCAAATGGACACAGACCCTGCCTTCACAAAGTTAAGTGTGAGTAGGGTGGACAGATATTAATCGAATAACCTTATTGTTATATACTTTGTGCTATGGAAATGTCTAGGTCAACATGGAGAGCCACAGGAAAAGCTTGCTGCAACCAACCCTGACATTTCAGGTTGGAAAGCAGCCTTGGTTGCAGCAAGCCTCAGCTTTCCCTTTGTCAGCTCAGCAAGCTTTCTTTTCAGTTCCACTCAACTGAAGGTATACAAAGAAGGGAGCAAAGTACTGGGGAAGCAAGCCTCCGATCTGGACAAGACTTGGTGTTTTTCTTCCAGGAGCTCACTACATAGAGGACAGACCGAACCAGGCACATGGAACTCTGGATTGAGGCAGGCAGGAGTAGATGTTATCGTAAAAGTATAGTCTGAGTGCTAGGAGAGATTGGGAAGGCAGAGATGAATCTGGCATGTGTGATGTAGGAAGACTTCTCTGAAGAGGCAGCATTTGAGGAGGGTCTTGAAGACGTCATCTAACCTTGACAGCCCTACTGCATCTTCTCAGTGCCCAGCCTTTCGAAAACCCCTATGGAGGATAAAGCTAGAGGAGGGGCTAGCCACCTGAAATGACATCTGACTCCATGGAGATTCAGTGTCAGGAACGATGGGGGGACCAGATGCTGCAACAATTGTTCGTGCTTGTATAGGTCTTTGGGGGGTGGTGAGGGTGCATACAAAATCAGCCCTTTTCCTTTGTGATCTGCCTCTAGCTTTGGCCCTTTGGGTAAACCTGACCTTCATGTTCGGTATTCACTCCTCGATGTTCACTACTTGCTCAAGAGGCGTTTGAGACTGCTCGGTCCCCATTCTTGGTATGTGACAACACTTCATCATTCCACTTTAGCGCATTGCCAGCTACCTGGCTGTTCTCCCCCACTCCCCAGCTCTTTGTTCATCGGGCTGGGTGAAGTGTACAGGGTATACAAGGGCGTTAGTCAAGATACACAGGTTATGCTGCAATAACAAATAACCTCCCCCAAATATCAGTGGCTTAACACAGCAAAGAATTTTATTACCCATGCAAAGTTTACAGCAAGCTCAGTGGCTCTCCAGGGCAATTCCCTTCTAATCAGCACCTTAGAGGTCTGGTGGGCTGCCATGCTTGACTCTGATATCTTAACACATGGTTTCCCATGTTAGCGGAGAGAGTGGGTCAGTCATCTGAGAGCTTATGACTGCAGTTTCCCAAAAGCGACACACACATAATTTCTGCTTATAATCCTGACCAGAATTAGTCACATGGCATGACCAGGAAGAAAATAACTAGATATTTATGAGTTCTGCCCATGTTTATCACAGTTTGTCCAGCCTCTGAACATTTATTTATGTATTTATTCGGCCTTTTTACAGACATTCTTATCGGGGGCCCCAAACTTTCAACTCATCGTAGCCCAGCTTCTCATTTCTCATCCCTGTTTCTATGATCAATTCGTAGCCCGTGTCTCTGTCCTCACTGACACACTTCTCAGCCAGTAACTGGTAAGCTGTGATTCAAACTCATGACTGTATATTTTGTAAAAAATCTCACATCTTTTCCTCTGCATTAAATCACTTCCATTGGAAAGGCCCATGTCCTAAAAACATTTCTGCTCTTGTTGGGACTACAAAGTTGAGACATACAATAAAGGTAGAATGGCTCAAGTACGGTAGTTAAGAGCTTAGTTTTTGAAGTGAGGCTCACGTAAGTTCAACTCTCAACTCTGACGGTGATTATTTGGGTGACCTTGGTTAAATGACTTAAACTCCAATTTGCACATCTCTAAAGTGGGAATTGTAATAGTACTGATTCAGGGTGGTTGTGATGCCAAACAAGCTAATGTGTTAGTACGGGCTCAATAAACAGTAGCTGCTATTAGTATTACTATAGATTTCTAGAAGTCAATATCTAATCAAGGATTTGATAGTGTATTTCACTATCTCAATGCAAAGATGCCAGGAGAAGAGGGAGGGGGAAGCAGAAGTACTTCGGGATCTGAGTTTTCTGCAGGCTCCAAATGAGTTGCTCAGCAATTAAGCTGTTAAGAAAGCCAGGATGGTAAGGATATTTCAGGCATGCACCTCAAGAGTAGTAGGGCCTGGAGGTAGGGGTCAATACATCTCTGAGTATAAGGAAGAGGTTAGGGATCTGGAGATATAACCTCCTTTTTAAATTCTGCAACTTCAAACTTGGACTGGCTCCAACATTGTTTAAATTAAATATTGCCCTGCTTACATAATGCTCAGCCCAGTCCCGGGCCTATAGCTGTTGCTTAATAAATAATAATAATGATCATTATGATTATGATTATTCTACTCCAATAAATTAGCACACTGAAGCGACAGACCATAACAAGGCAGTATCTCCAAAGATACTTATTCTATGAATTGTTGATCCACATCATCAGCATGTTAGAGAACCCTCTTTCAGAGCAAAACCTCCTTTACATAGTGTGAGTTTGAAACTGAAATGCATTGCTTCTGACCTTGAGGAGCATAGCATTTAGCAATGGAGTTGGATAAAATAGCGATGACAGTGTGTATTGAGTGCCTTGTCTTCCATACACAAATAACCCCGCAAAATATCAGTAGCCTAACACAATAAAGATTTGTTTATTACCCATGCAAAGTTTGCAGCAAGCTCAGTGGCTCTCCAGGGCAGTTCCCTTCTAATCAGCACCTTAGAAGTCTGGTGGGCTTCCATCTTTGACTCTGATATCTTAACACACGGTTTCTCATGTTAGTGGAGAGAGCTGGACAGGACAGTCATCCTAGAGCTTATGACTGCATTTTCCCCAAAAGGACACACATTATTTCTGCTCATAATCTTGATCAGAATTAGCCATCAGAATGGCATGACCTAACTCCAAATCTTCTGTGCCTATCATAAACATTATCTTCAAATGTCAAAGACAAGCTTTGAACAAGGAGGAACAAGGTAGTTGAACAAGGTAGCTCTTATTCTCCCCCATGTTATAAATGAAGAGAATTGAACCTCAATTTCCTTCACTTTAAAATGGGCACAACAAGAAGTTTGACCAACTTGTCGTGAAGATTAGAGACAGATTGCAAAGGGCGTGGGATTATTCTAGGCACAGCAATGTTATAGGAGATAATAGGGAAGTCGCCAGAGCACAACCAGGATGTAACCATTTAGTTGCTGCCTGTACTGGGAATGTATGTCGGGTGGGTAGGTGGTGAATCAGGAGTCAGACAGCTGGAGTTTGGGATAGAGGAATTGTGTTGAGTGAACTCACAAGCAATGGAAGAGGATGGGGAAATGAGGAAGGTGAGATGAAGCCTGTGAGGTTTTTCCCAGAAATGTCAATCTCAGACTCTATAGGGCTGCCACCTGAGTCTGTCACAGGGCTAGAACTGGGTATGAGTGTGGGACAGCTATTTCCCTGTCCCATACCTCCACCACCACTAACCAAGTCCAAGATGATCCAAAGTTCAGATCCAGTTCTAAGGACTGCCCGCATCTTTGGCTTCTTGTGTTTCCCCTAAGTTTCCTTTGCAACCAACCAGATCCAGAAGTCAATGTGCCAGAGATAAGCCTTGGGTGTGGCAACTCCAAGTCTTCCCACAACCTACCACTCCCACCCTCTGTGTCATTCCTGGGTGCAGGGTTAGAACCCTGACTATCACTCTCATACACAGCACTCCAGTCCTGCCCTAATGACAGAATACACTGGAGTGTTACCCTGGTACCATCAGCTTCTTTGCACAGGTTCTGCTACAAGTGACACATCTCCATTCTCTCTGCATATAAATATTTGACTTAAGGGAACATATTTATGGGACCATAATGAAGACCTTTGCAAGAAAACAGGGGTGCATTCTCCTTAGGGTAGCTGGAGATAGGCACTTGTAGGGTGGACCCAGCCTGATAAATCATGCTGCTATAAAGACACATGCACACGTATGTTTATTGCGGCACTATTCACAATAGCAAAGAGTTGGAACCAACCCAAATGTCCAACAACGATAGACTGGATTAAGAAAATGTGGCACATATACACCATGGAATACTATGCAGCCATAAAAAATGATGAGTTCGTGTCCTTTGTAGGGACATGGATGAAACTGGAAAACATCATTCTCAGTAAACTATCGCAAGGACAAAAAACCAAACACCGCATGTTCTCACTCATAGGTGGGAATTGAACAATGAGAACTCATGGACACAGGAAGGCGAACATCACGCTCCGGGGACTGTTGTGGGATGGGGGGAGGGGGGAGGGACAGCATTAGGAGATACACCTAATGCTAAATGACGAATTAATGGGTGCAGGAAATCAACATGGCACATGGATACATATGTAACAAACCTGCACATTGTGCACATGTACCCTAAAACCCTAAAGTATAATAAAAAAAAAAAAAAAAAAAAAAAAAAAATCTTAACTTGAATTCATAATCCTTTAATGTGTAAGTCTTTCAAGGAAAGGTAAAACATTATCAGAGTGTAGGGAGCTTCTTGATGAGATTGCCTGTGGCAAAGCCAATGATCAGAACTATGTAGAATAGATGGTGCAAAGTCAGTTTGGACATCGTAAGACCAGGATTATGGAGAGTTCCTTCCTGGCTTATAGCAATTTCAGAGAGATTTCTAGATCTGCTCCATCTCCTGAGGGCACCATTGCCTTCAAGCCATCTGCATCTCTGGAGAAGAGTTCTCTAGGAGACCCTCATTAGATAATGGAGCCTTCATCTCTGAGTAAAGGTGAATATCTTTTCTCTGAATAGAATTCGAGCTCGGTTTGGAGTTTGTGTTCAAGAGATCAGATGGATTGAGACCTAAGGACACAGATCTTCTTCCTGGACTTATTTTGATGCTGCTGCTGCTGCTGATAATGATTATGGTGGTGGTGATGGTGACAGTAATAATGGTGATAGCTAATATTCGTTGTATACTTATTATGTTCCAGGTAGAGCTTTATGCATTTCATGTGTGTTAATTTACTGAATACCCAGAATAGGCCTAGGAGGTGGGTACTATTACTATAGTGACTCTACAAATAAGAAAACAAAGAGCAGAGAGGCAGGGCGTCCCTGTGCCACTGCATCACACAGCTCCAAGGGTAGTCTATGTCAGTGGTGCCCCCTAGAGTTGTGTAGGGCACAAACCGTGCAGTCAGTCTGCAAAGAGGTTAAGTGACTTACCAGTGTCTCAAAACTAATAAGAGGTGGGCTTAGAACCCAGGTAACATATGGCCAGGATTCCTGTTCTTAACCACTACATTCAATAAGACCCTTTATATCAGGGTTTTCTTCTCAGTTAAGTATACTGTGTCATAACGGGTCAAGTGGTATTTTTTAAAATTCATTTTTAATCTTTCTTTGCAATTACAAAGATAATGTACGATTCTAGCACCAAACTCAAAGATTACAAAAGCAATCAATGCGAAGTCAAAGCCCCCCTCCCCCCATCCCTATCCTCACATTTAGCCCTGTGGGTGTCTCTGCCCTGCACATTTCCGCACTTGTCAGTTTCCTTGCTGACAAGACATAGGAAGGGAAGAGACAATGCTAGATTGACTTGATTGCTATTTGCAGGAGGAAGGGGGATTGATATGGGAAGAGAAGGCAATAAAGCTAGAATTTTATGACAACTTGTTGGCACTGCAGGCAGACTTCCTGCTTGGATCTCTCCTATCTGGAGGGATGAGATGGAGACTCTGTCATATGCACAATTTTGAGATGTATATTTAAAAGAGCTCTATGAATGGGGTTTTCAGAGCCTTTGAATCTTAGTACCACCTATTAGACTCCTGCCAGGAGGACAAATCAAGCATCAGTACACTGTATCAAGAGCTACATAGATATCTCTGTTCTAATTTTATGCACTCTGAATATTTTGTGGTGCTTCCGAGCAGTTCCTTGGCCAAAACCATAGCAGCATCTGCTGGGATATTGCTAACAAAGGGACATTCAGCCTAGGCCTGGGATAATCCTCCTAATCTTAAAAACATATACATGTTTTCTCTTTTGCTTTAACAAAACGAGATTATACCACATTTGTCTACAATCAGATTTGCTGCTCAATTCACATTTATGTATCACACACATCTCCTATGTCAGTACAAAAAACTTACCACTTCACTTCCACTGTACAGCTACACTACAATTTTTTTGTCAACTTCTTGTTGATGGATATTTAATTATTTCCAATTTCTTTTTATTACTGTCACAAGCAATGTTATCATAAATGTTCTCACCTTTCAGTTTGCACTAATACATCCTTTCAGTTTGCACTAATATTTTTGTATGAAGGGGAATTGCTGTGTGAAGGGAAATGCCATTGGTTGATTTTAATGATATGGCCAGATGGTGTGGGAAACAAAGGAGATGTGTTTTAATATGAGGGTGGAGGCGTAATGGCTTGTGAGTGGTCATGAGGAGCAAGGAGAATGCTGACCTGAGATTTTGTACCTCGGCAGAATGAGAAGCATCAGCTTGAGAAGACCAGGGAGGCAGCGGTGTCCTCTGGGGAGATCTCATTCTCGGTTAAGGTGGGAGGTGAAAGGAGTGTTCTGGGAAGAGTTTGAGCTTGTAGGGAGTGTTAGGCTGGATCAGAGCTGTGGGGGCAGAGAGCGGTGTTGGGATGAGAAGGCAGGAGAATATAGAAGCTGAGCGTGAAGGAGGGTCTTCCATATGTGAAGTAAAAGATGGTAGATGACAAGCGAGTGAGGCTGGAGGATTCCTGCTACTAGGGTCAACTGGATCTCGGGTGATAGTCCCTGGAATGGTACCCAAGGCTTGATGACACTTGCAAAGCACAGTCTTGGCACAGGGTTTGTATTAGGTTTCATTCTTTAGAAAGATAGTCTGAAATATTTAAGATTTGTTGAGGAAGAGCTCCTCAAGGAAACCTGTAAGGGACAGAAGGAAGCAGGAAACAGAAGGAAAAAGAGCCAAGCAAGACTGTGGACTCAGAAAGTCTAGCTTTGCCCAACCCAAGGGGATGCTTTGGAGTGTAAATTACACCACAGAGTAATGATTCAGTGAGAGAAAAAGGCCACGTGTTTATCTGCTCATACCAACTAGTCATTGAGTGTAACCTCCCAGACTTCTCCAGGCCAGGAGTTTCCTACATTCCCAGGGCAAATTTTCAGAGGAAGTCCTAGTCATAAGTCAACAGCCACAGCAGTTGCAGCAGCAGCAGTAACAGCAACACAGGGGGAAATGTGTGAACAGGTAAAGGGACTTAGAAAAGGCCCAAACAGTATCTACAACATGGATCAAACAGATACTTGGAGCAATCTAATTAGGAGGCCTCCGGAGATGTGCAAGTCAGACATGGGGTGGAGGCAGGATTCACTGGTTCCCAGGAAACTTGCCCCACAGTGGATCAGCAAGAATGCCAGTGGGGTGGAAGAATCCTGCCTTCCTCAGGTGAACAGCTTGCCTAGTCCTGGCTCAGGCACACTTTGGAAGGAACAATTGTTTTATAGAGAGTTGGCTGTCCTGAGAACCAAAGTGAATGACTGATGCTGGTGTGGAGCATCAGGAATCAGCCACCGCTTCAGGGCCTGTGGAAGGGGGTCCAAGGTCTCTGTGGAGAGTGTGCAGGTGAACTCTAGACAAGGCCAGGACTGTGCACACCCTTTCTTGTGTCTCTCTACATTTTATCTCCCTAGAGCATCTCCACGCCTACCGATGCCCTGGAGGAGTTCCAATGGCATGTGCCTCACACACCCACTTTGGATGCAGCCCCTCATTGGCCATAGCTCTCCTGCTGTGGTCCATACTCCCAGAGATTAAATTTCTGGGGGTGAAATTATGCAGGTTCTGTTTCTTGCCCCCTCAATATTCATTCCCTCTTTCTTCCTTGCCCACTGAACCTGATTTTGTTCATAGCAATGATGTGCCCAGTCCTTGTAGATGAGCCAGATTTGTCCCTAATCTGAACATAACAAGACCAGGCTTTGCTTTCTCACCAAGTAGGGTTGGCTTTTGTACCATTTTTTTTTTTTTTTTTTTTTTTGGCCAGTGGCATCTGGAAGTCTTGGAAGTCTTCTGAGTGGTTCTGGGAAGGTTTCTACCTCCTTGATGAAAGGGGAAAGGCAGGGCTAGAGCTGTCTCTCTCTCTTCTCCTTCTGCTCTTCCTACCTTGAACGCAGGTGCCCTGTCCAGAGCTGTAGCAACCAACTGTGGTCATGAAGCAAAATGCAGATGTAAAGGCCAGGAGAGTCTCAGAGATGCCACCCCTGACATTATCCACGTGCTGAGCTATTTCCAGAAGCCTCCAACCTCCAGGCACCTCGGATGTGAGAAAAATAAACCCCTATTTGTTTAAACCACTTTCAACCAAGTTTTCTGTTACTTGCAGCCAATTGCTTTTCTAAGCAATACAGGAGATGACAGGGGTCCAGTCTGAGTTCTCCATGCCCCTATGAGTGTGGCATCAAGGATAGATGGCAATCGTTCTGGGAGTCCAGTGCCAGAGTAGAGCCTCCTGCTCAATCCTGGTTCCATCTGGTCCCATCTCCTTCCTAGTCTTGATAGATCATAGAAATGCAAATCTATGATGATCACTCATAAATGAGGAACAGGCAAGGTGGACCAGCAGAATTAGGAAACAAAACTTGGAAAGATTCCCAGAAGAATAGAGTGAGAGAAATCCTTTTATGGGTGTTTGTTTTTAGGCCCATAGGCTGAGAGCCAGCATATACATTTTTGAGTGACGACAATAATACCAGTTTAAAAATACAACCGTAAATGCAACTGCCATTTATTGAGCATCCACTATAGGCTTGGTGATTCATATTCATTATCTCATTTGCACAACCACCCATCCAATGACATGATTACAATTACATCCATGTTTTTTTATGACAACACTGAGGTTCAGAGAGGTGAGATAATTCACCTAAGCTCACTTAATTAGAAAGGGGCAGAGTCTGAAGGCACACCCAGCCTGTCTGACTCCAGTGGCAGTGGATTTCATCTCCGTGGTGCAAGGTGTCAGTAGGTGTGGAAATTCTCTAGGGAAGTAAAATGTAGGGGGAGGAAAGGAAGAGGGATGCACAGTTCTGGCCTTGTCTGCAGTTCACCTGTACACTCCCCAGACTCCACAGAGATCTTGGACCCTCTTCCACAGTCCCTGAAGCAATGGCTGATTCCTGACTCTCCACATCCACACCAGCCATTAGACTTGGTTTCCAGAACGGCCACCCCTCTACAAAACAACTATTCCTCTAAGGTGTGCCCAAGTCAAGATGAGGCAAGCTGTTCACCTGAAGAAGTCGGAATCCTCCCACCTATTGGCACTCTCGCTGTTTAATTGTGGGACAAGGTTCCTGGGAAACAGTGAATCCTGCCCTCACCTCATGTCTGGCTTGCACGTCTCTGGAGGCATCCTTCTGCACACAGCTCAACTGTATTCAACCCAGCAATGGTGACCAGAGTAAGGCAGAGAGGTGTCTGCCACCACAATTTGCAGGACGTGTTCAGATCCTGCCAATTAGAAACATGGTTTTTCTCACTCCTTTTCAATTTTGTGCCCACCTCCCATAAGTTTCCAATAAGTGCCATTTTGGCTTAAATTAGTCAAGAAAGCTTAACTAAAATGACTGTAAATATCAGGTTCCCTTCGCGCATACGGAGTATGACATGATTAATGGATATTCAATTTACATGCAATGTTACAGAGGTTGCACAACGAAAATAACCCCAAATTTGCTGTATTGCCACAATCACAGCATGGGCCTTTCAGCCTTCATGTTTCAATGCATTTGCCCACACTGCTTTCTCCAACCAGAATGCCCTGTCTTCTTCCAAAAGCTATCTCTTGGTGTAAGCACTAAACCCATGGTGACCTATCTTCTTTGAAGCCCTCTTTTCCAGAGGCCATGGATTCAGTGGTTGAGTCTAAACTACCTGAATTGTGTCTTCAGGTGCAGATAAATAAGCCAAGAATGGACCTCTGAACCAAGCTGGGCCAATCAAGTTCTTGTAAGAATCTGGAATTTTGGACCCGGAAAAGACTCAGAGACTAGGAGTTAGTGAAGATGCTAACTCAAGGCAAGCTCTATAGAGCGTTTGGCTTCTTGTAGCTCTTGAGATGTACTTGCTCATCTCTTCCTTGGATTCCTTGAAACAACAAGGACTCTCCCAATAACTCTCTTCTATTTTAACCAATCAGTCACTTTCTGTTACTTGAAACCAAAATAACTTTATTCAACACACTCCAGATTCTCTGCCTATTTCTTCAAGATTGTTATGTTCTTTTTTTAGGGAAGGCTTCTCTGACCTACTATCCCCTATCAGGCAAAATTGCCCCCCTTCCTACTCTGTGTTCTCATAATACTTAATTCTCACTTTGTTTTGGACAAGTTCTCATTCTGTTGCCATGGCTGGAGTGCAGTGGCGCAATCTCGCTCATTGCAACCTCTGCCTCCTGGGCTCAAGCGATCCTCCCACCTCAGCCTCCCAAGTAGCTGGGACTGACTACAGCTGCACACCACCATGCCCAGCTAATTTTTGTATTTTTTGTATAGATGGGGTTGCCCAGGCTGGTCTCAAACCCCTGGGCTCAAGTGATCCACCCACCTTGGCCTCCCAAAGTGCTGGTATTACAGGTATGAACCACTGAGCCTGGCCAACGCTCACTTTTACTGCAGCATTTTGTACCCTGTTTTGTAATCTCTTGTGTATTTAGAACATGAGTTTCTCAAGGAGAGAAGCAGTCTTATTTATACTGGTGTTCCCAGTACTAATCTTAGTGCCTGCCACATAAGAAGTAGTTTCAAATTCTTCTTGAGCAACTGATTAAACAAATGAATAAATGAACAATCAGAGCTAAATTGGAGACAGGCTCCGTGAAGGGTTAAACCTGCTTCCTTTGTGGTGTGTAGGTAAACACACAGGGCACATCAGCGGCAAGCCAGCTCCGTTCAGCTCACACCTCCGCCACAATGAGCTCCACCAAGCTGTCAGCATTGCTTTGTCCTGTCACTGCCTGTTGCTTGGAATGAAAGGCCATGAGAGGAGGGACTAGAGGTTCCCTTCATTGTACAGGGATTGCTTGTTTTCGGAAGGCCTCACCTGACAGGTTTCTGGACCTCCCGTTGACCCCTGGATGTCTGGAGCAAATCCCTGAGGGGCAGGGAGGGCTCCCTCTCTGCCTGAGGGAAGGGGTCTGAAAGGGAGCCAGGAGTGTCAGAAAGCCAGGCCACGCTGTCTCCTCATTCACAAGAGTTTCGTTCCGACAAGCCTCAGAGAATCTTCCGGCTGTAGTTCTGAGCTAAAATTCAAAGACAGTTGCAACATGGATAAATATGAAACTCCTGGCAGAGTAGGGATTTCCAGAACGACCAGTCCAATGAACGTAACTCTAACCTATGTGGTACAAAACAAATGCAATTATAGAAAAGCAGGGCAAGAGTGGACAGATGGATCTGATGCTGATCGAGGTTCATGTGCTCAGGGCACGTGTCATCTGGAAAGCAGGGCCACAAGGCCGGAGCCTGGGTTTCGATGGAGCCATAGCAGCTACAACAAACACATGATCTGCCCTGGGAGGCCGTGGTTGTGCCATGTAGATGCTGGATTAGAAAGGCAGAGGCTGCCTAGAGGGAAAAGTCTTCTGAAACAAGGACCCAGGCAAAGGTTGGCTGATGATTTTAACATAATTACGGTGATATAGTAACAATAATAACAGCTAACACGTCAGGCATAGTTAGTATTCCAGATATGGTATCTCATTCAATCGTCACAATATACTTATAAGATCAATGCCTCTATTATCCCTAGTAAACCCAAATGAATACAGCCCTGGATATTACATAACTTGTCTAAGCTCACACAATTGGCAGTGTAGATTGGAGATGCCTGATACCAGGCACCTCATGCCAAGCCTCCAGGCCATAGATGCTTCCCAGCCCCCTTGAACTCCTTCCTGCCTTGAGACCTTTGCATGTGCTCTTGCCTGTTCCCGGGACATTCTCAGTAACTAGTAATAACAGTGTAAAAAGATGGAAGCTTTTGCTAAGCTTCTAGTGTGGTAGATCTTGGATCTCAGCACGAATTGTGAGCTAGACCAGTCAGTGGAACCTAGAAGAAGTAGCTAAGTCATGGATAAATAAATCGTAAATGTTTCATCCTCATAGAAAGTTAATAGGATCAGGAGAAAAGGGGATTGAGGAAGAGGATTTTTGGAGAGAGAAAACTGAGACATGGTGATTTTAACTTACCCAAGGTTATCTGAGAAACAGAATTTGTCATTATGTGGTCTGGGGTAGGCTAATGTTGACCTTCAGTTTCTCCGTCATGGTAGGGACTTAATTGCTATCCATCAAAACCATTTCTTTTTCCCGCCAGGCACATGGCTGGCTAGATGACGTCTCTCAACCTCCCTTGCAGCTAGGTGTGACCATGTGACTGAATTCTGACCAAGGGAATGGGAGTGGGCATGTTTGCCACACAGTCCTCCCACTCAGGATATCTCCTCTCTTTCCACATCTGTTAGCAGGGGTTCTAACAGAGGACTCCCAGACCCTTAGGGGTGCTGGAACCACAAAATGGTTAAACCTGGGTCCAAGAATTCCTTCCTGGTAGAGCACCCTCCAAATACCTGACTGGGCTTTTCGTGGGTGAGAAACGAACTTATATTTTTTTAAGCCACTGGAATTTGGGGGTTATTCCCTGTACTGTCTAATAGCTCTACTGGGAAGAGAATACAGGTAGGCAAGCTCACCGTAACTGCAAAGGGCAATCAATTAGTTAAACCTCTAGTTACAGAGTTAGATGGTAAACCTCATTGCAGAACATCTCCCAGCCTTCATGGCTCCTCTTACATTTTGTGCAATCAATCTGTCAATCAGCCTTTAGTAAGTACGTAACTCATGTTACAACCATGAGATTTCCAAACGATACAGAAAACATCAAACACCCCTCCTTGCCCACCAGATGTTTTTAAGGAAGACATAACATACCCATGGAAATCTGTGGCAAATGCATGGTACATACACCATTCATGGATGTCCTTGTACCTTACCAGTGGTAGCCCTTGGAATTATGTAAATTAAGACAGAGATGTCAGAATTGCAGAACCTTAGAAGACTCGATTGCCTTCATGCCCCAGGCCAAACCTTACTCAGTGAGAGAGGGCTTTTAAATAATTTACAAGTTTCAAAATTGTATCTACCTCCCAGGTCCTCCCCACTGACCCCATCATGCTGTCATCCCAACACTATACCTTCCACATTCCCATGACAACTCACATGACAAGGAGTTGGGGAGAGTAGGTTTACTTATCCATTCATTAAGCAAAAGTTCTTTGAGAACTACTAAGTGTGCTAAGTTCTGGACCTATAGCAGTGAACAAAACAGATGAGGAGCTCTGCTATTGGAGAAGAAATATGGAGGGAAATAAAACAGAGGAAGGAGTTTGGGAGCAACAGAGGTGAAGGGATTGGAGCTCTCTCTGAGGAGGTGACACTTGAGCAAGGTTTGAATTAGGTGAATCATGCAGATCACTGGAGGAGAGATTTCTAGAGAGAGAATACCCATACAAAAGGCCTGAGGTCAGTGTTTGCTTGAAACACTGAAAGAACAACAAGGAGGCCAGTGTGGTTTGAGCAGGGTCAGTGTCAGCAAGAGCCTCAGGAGCTGAAGTCCAGAAGGCAGTGGGGGCCTCTGGCCCTTGTATACCACTGCAAGGCCTTTGGCTTTTTCTCGAGGTGAAAAGGAAGGCTAAGGGAGGGTTTGCTGCTGAGGGGTGACATGACAGGATGTGTATTTTTAAAGGATCAAAATCTCACCCAGGTGCTACACTGAGAATAGATGCAGAAGTGCAGGAGAACCAATTGGAAGAAGACTGAAATAATCCAGGTGAGAGATGATCATGTCTTTGGCCACGGTGGTAATATCAGTGGTGGTGAGAAGAAGCCTTATTCTGGCTTAATTTTGAAAGAAGAGCCAGCTGGATTTGCTGACAGATTGGATATGGGGGAAGAAGGAGAGGAGTTGAGATAATTCCAAGATTTGAGGCCTGAACAAGTGGAAGAATAACATTGCCATTTTCTGAGACTGCAAGTGGAGCTAGTGTGGTGATAGCTATGAGAAGTTCACTTTTGGATACTTTAGGTCAGAGCTGTCCATTAGTTATTCAAGTGGAGATGTTGAATAAATAATCAGATATGTGGCTATTCAGGGGAGATACCTGGGTTGAAGTTACACATTTGGGTGTCCTCTGCCTAAACATGGAGTTTAAAGTCATGAGACCAGATAGGACAACCTAGTTCAGATAGAGAAGAGAAAAAGTTTGAGACTGAGTGAAACTGCACGTCAACATTGAAAGGCAAGAGAGAAAAGAGGGAACCAACCTCTAAGTAGGTTGAAGTTGCCCAATAAGGCAAGAGGTGGATAAGAAACTAAGAGAAGAAAGTGTTTCAGGCAGGAGGGGGCAAGTGGCTGCGTCAGCTGCTGCTGAGAGGCTGAGGAGGTTAAGCACTGAGGGCTGACCTTAGATTAGGCTACAAGAAGTTGCTAGTGACCTTGCAGAGCTGTAGGAATAAAAGTGAGTTGAACAGATTCGAGGAAATGGGAGGAGAGGATGTCGATAGCATACGTATGGGCAATGCTTCCAAAACAGTGTTGTAAGGAGGTGTGGAGAGATTTGGGAGGATCTGGGGTGGGAGAGGCATCATAAAGACTGTTGTTGTTTTAACAATGTTTGCATGATTATGGGAATGATGCCACAGCAAAGGAGAATTGATATGAGGAAAACAGAGGAGATATTGTCAAGATCAGTGGACGTGTTTCTGAGACAAGAAGGGATGAAATCTGGTGCATAGGTTGAGAGTGGCCTAGAACAGGAGCGTGCACAGCTCAGCAGGAGGGAAGGCAGCACTATGGGCAAAGATGCAGATATCGAGGCTCTGAAAAGCTGTGAAAGTTATCCTCTGAGCCTGTCCATGTTCTCAGGGAACTAGGGAGGAAGGCTAGCACTAAAAGTGGGGAGGAGGAGAAGGAAGAAGGAGGTGTGAAATAGTTTTTCAGGAGATGGAGAGAGAGCAGGAGTCAGGGTCTGGTGCCTAATTATCAGATTGTGTTAAGGGTCTCTTTGACTTGGGTGGACATATACTGGAGAGGAGAGCCATTAGAGGTTTCCCTCCAGCCACGTCTGACTGTAAGGATGCAGGGGTGAAGGCAGGCAGGGAGTTGGGTGTAACTCTAGCTGGGTTAAGGCAGACAACTGTGACAGTGAAGGCCACCTTCTCAGAAAAGACAGCGCACCAATGCCACATTCACTTTGTGTCGCTCCAGAAGATCTCTTGTACTAGGATGCCTTTGTGCCCTTGGAATTTTATGCAGTTTAAGCCTAGGAATAGTGGTTGTTAAGGTTTACTCGGTCCCTCTCTTACGGAACTCAAGGGTTGCTCCATCCCCTTTCTAAGCAGCTTGGGAGATGGAGGGACAAGGACTAGCTCCAGGTGTCCACGCTTGCAGCTCAGGCCAGGGCAGTGGACAGGGGCTAGAAGACCAAGAACATTCAGGGTGTAGGACCGGGGACTCTACTACCCTCATTGGGGCGACCAGAAACGAAGGTAAAAGTCAATGGCAGCACCAGAGGTACAGAGACCTTACTTAGAGGGGCTGAGCTACTTAAAAATCAAGAATGTCCACTAGCCATGATGCAGACACTCATCATCTCACCCAGGAGACCCCTCAGGCCCTCAGAGAAATAGATATCCCACCCTGGGCCACACTGTTTCCCCAACTCACTTAGATCCCCAGCTGACTTCGCTCCAGGGACTGTGCCTTGTAAAGGCATTCTAAGCACTTTACAAAGATTCCATGATAACCTTATGAGGCTGGCTCTCTCATTTCCCCATTTTGCTGATGGAAACACTGAGACACAGACAGAGTAAGATACTTGTCCAAGGCCACAGCGTAATAAGTAGTAGAGTCAGAAGTGGCATCTCAGCAGTTCCTATAAAGCCCAGGGATTCCACCACTACTATGCATACATGCTGCATCTCGAGCACACACAAATACCACAGAACCCTGGGCTTTGCTGTTTATCTCAGTGCCTCATGCAAAATGGCAGATTTTCTAAATTTAGATACCAGATGGGAAAACATATTCCCATTTATAGCCTAATTTATAAAAGGCTCTAACTTAGCTCAAGCTCTGGAGGCATCATAGTCTAACAGAGGTATTCTAACCCAATTATGGGAGTTGGAAAAGGGAAGAATGATGGCTGGTAATTCACAGCCAGCCTGCCTTAATTTGTTGGCAAATGGGGGTGGGAGAAAGTTTGCCTCAATTTCTAAACTTCCTCATAATTAAAAATATTGTGACTCAACATCACATCCACACACGCCCACAAAAGTTGCATTTTGGCATGACAAGGGCGGAAGCCATATCCACCATGCTTCTCTGTGGTTAACCAGGGAAATGGCCTCATTGATCTATCCAAAGTGTTATTAGGGAAATGCCTCAGCCAAATATTTTTAAAATCACTGTGTTGCTCCCCAAACCCTGTTTTCCTCAGTTATCTTCATCTTCCGGTTCCCATGCCCTAAAAGCCCCCAGTCACTGTGCTGTATCAACAATCACACTCAAACTTGCCCAGCTGCTAGAATCCAGCCACAGCTGCATCATCAACATAACCCACTCTTACTGGGATATGCTAGTTCTTAACGTGTCAAATGCTCTTTTGGTAAGAAGCATCAAATCTCCTCTTGTTTAAGTGGCTGGGGTTGGTCTTTTTGCTTTTGGCAAACCCTTAAGAGGATACACTGACCCAGAGGCTCCTACAGGAGAAACTAGGTCAATCAGTAAGGGAAGTACCTAACAGAGATGCTTCATGTCCCATGAAAGTGCACAGTCTCTGGAGCGAACTCAGCTGGGGATCTAGGTGAGGTGGGGAAACACAGTGTGGCCTGGGGTGGGATATCTATTTCTCTGACGGCCTGAGGGGTCTCCTGGGTGAGATGATGTCTGCATCATGGCTAGTGGACATTCTTAATTTTTAAGTAGCTCAGCCCCTCTAAGTCAGGTCTCTGTACCTCAGGTGCTGCCATTGACTTGTACCTTCCTTTCTGGTCGCACCAGTGAGGGTAGTAGAGTCCCCGGTCCTACACCCTGAATGTTCTTGGTCTTCTAGCCCCCATCCACTGCCCTGGCCTGAGCTGCAAGCCTGGACACCTGGATCTGGTCCTTGTCCCTCCATCTCCCAAGCTGATTGGAAAGGGGATGGAAGAGCCCCTGAGAACAGTTACCCTACCTCTCCCTCCAACACTGGCTTCCTGGGAACTATTGGAATGTTTCCAAGAGCAAAGAAAGGAAGATGCAGCTGTTGGTGCCCTCAGGGAAAAGCGATCCCACAGTGAGGGTCAGGAGTTAACTGTTGTAGCTTCTGTGAAAACACACCCCACATTTTCTTAATCCAGTCTATCGTTGTTGGACATTGTGGCACATATACATCATGGAATACTATGCAGCCATAAAAAATGATGAGTTCATGTCCTTTGTAGGGACATGGATGAAACTGGAAAACATCATTCTCAGTAAACTATCGCAAGGACAAAAAACCAAACACCGCATGTTCTCACTCATAGGTGGGAATTGAACAATGAGAACTCATGGACACAGGAAGGGGAACATCACACTCCGGGGACTGTTGTGGGGTTGGGGGAGGGGGGAGGGACAGCATTAGGAGATATACCTAATGGTAAATGACGAGTTAATGGGTGCAGGAAATCAACATGGCACATGGATACATATGTAACAAACCTGCACATAGTGCACATGTACCCTAAAACCTAAAGTATAATAATAATAATAATGAAAAAGAATATAAAATTGAAAAAAAAAAAAAAGAAAACACACCCCAGAGCCTTGGGGAGGAGGCATCTAGTACAGAGCCTGGCATTAAGAGGCTCAAAAACTCCTAATGCCACCTTCAAGGCCTGGCACATAGCAGTGGTTCTGAAGTCTTGGCTTTGTGGTGCCCCAAAGTGGCTCTCCCACTGCAACTTTTTAAAAAAATTTACTTAACTAATATATTTCATTGAAGAGAAGTTAGGGAAGCTAAGATAAAGGGGTGAAATCCTATAATCTTAGAACATGAAGCTAGACAGCTTCCCATCTTTACATTTTTTACATATTTCCACCAAGACCTCTGTTTGTACATCTACACATAAATATATTTTACACAGATGGCTTTGTACTATATGTACTGTTTTGCAACCTTCCTTTCCACTTGACAATACATCATGTTCGGCTTTCAATGTCAGCACACGGAGCTCTACATCATTCTTGATGACTACATTGCAATCCTTTGGGTCGATAGAGTAAAATTCATTTAACCAACCCCCTACTGTTGGATATTTATGCTTCTTTCCATTTTTTTCTATAATAAACAACGCTAGAGTGAATATGTTTGTAGGTATAGACGGTGCCCTTGAGGAACTCACAGTGTAAGAATACGAGAGAGGGGTTCCGTTGTTTTAGTTTATGGTAGATGAGAAAACATCCACTGTTTTTAAGAATAATCATAATAATAAAAGCCACTTTAATTAAGCATTTACCTTGTGCCAAGCTCCGTGCTAAGGGCTTTCTGCTCAAATGCCATTTGGTCCTTACAGATATCCCGCAAAGCTGATATTATTAATATTCCTATTTTTCAGAAGATAAAATGGAAGCTCAAAAGAAGGAAGTGACTTACCCAAGGTCACAAAATGAACAAGAAGCAGAGAGAGAATTTACACCTAGGTCTGAAGACTTCAAAGCCCGAGCTATAGGCTAAATGCCAGACTTTATTGTGACAGTTGCTTGGAATTTATATTCCTGGATTTTAGTCTCAGACCTAATCCTTATCAGGTCCAAGTTTAAATAATAAACCAGTATAACAGACCACCTGCAGATGGCCAAACGGCTGCAAGTTCTTTCTCTTCCTACATGCATGCCTCTATGCAACATGGGTTCAAATCTCCTTCCTTAGAGAGTGAAGCCTGTTTTCCAGATGCTGAAATCAACGCTGGACTTTGTGACTTGTTTTAAACAATAGAATGGGGCAGATGGGATGTTGTGCCTATTCAGAGTTTAGGCCTCAAGAGACCTCCCTCAGCTTCTGTATTCACCTTGAAATCCTGCACAGCCATGCATACAAGCTCAGGTTAACCTCCTGGAAGACAAGAGATGTGTAGCTCACTAGGCTGGCAGAACCTAGCTGACTGACAGGTTACTGAAGCTGCCAGAGGGAACCCAGCCTAGACCAGGAACCACCCACTGAACTGTGAGCTCGTAAATGCTTATTGTTTTAAGCCTACAAGTTGTAGCATGGTGGTTACGTAGCAAAAGCAAATGAGTAGACTGCTGCCAGTTTGGGTTATATATGGGTGATGCAGTCTGGGAGAGAGGGGGCTCTGGTGGGGATTGTGAGCCACGGGGCTAGGAAGGCTTCACAGAAGAGGTGACAGCTCATGCATGGCAGGGCATGCAATAAACAGCAAAGCCTCCTGAAGCAGAACAGGGAGGTGGGCCTGCATGTGCAATTAGATAAACCTCTCCGCTGGAGGGGCGGGTTGCGGAGACATCTCTCCAGAGCCTGCATTAAACAAAAGCCTCCCTCCGGCCGGAAAGGCAGCTAGTTGTCATTTACACACCAATGCGGAAAAATAAAACACATGGCAGATTCCCTGGCAGCCTCTCGCAGGTCTACCCTGGAGCAGAGATAAGTTAGATGATGTTCTCCCTTTCAAGTGGAGAATTGGAATTCCAGTCTCGAGCCACAGGGAAATGTTGCTTCTTCTCCAGCTTCTCCTCCCCCTGACTGGAGTTCAGCCCTGAGGCATCCTGTGCCCTGGGAAGTCCTGAAGGAACAACACTTTTTCACACCATCCACCAGAAATGTTGTGCAAAGTATGTTTCCTAGTAGTCCTTACACAGGTGACCCTACTGGGTGTTCTTAGCAGTGTCCTGATGAAAGAATTGAGCCAAATAATCTGCCAACATGTCACCATTCATTCATTCACTCATTCATTCATTCATTTCACAGACACTCCCAGCCTAGGCACTGTGCTGCATCTAAGATGCCCTTGTGAGGCTCACAGCCTAGTGTGGAAGGCAGACACAAGGAGGAGCCTGGGATCCATAAAATCCCACATTTATTAACATTTATTAGCCACCTCTTTCTTTGTTGCTTCCCCTGGTTACTCAATAAATGTGCCTCTTGAATTTTTTTTTTTTTTTTTTTTTTTTTGAGACAGAGTCTCTCCGTCTCACCCAGGCTGGAGTGCAGCGGCCTGATCTCAGCTCACTGCTAGCTCTGCCTCCAGGGTACAAGTGATTCTCCTGCCTCAGCCTCCTAAGTAGCTGGGTTTACAGGTGCATGCCACCACACCTAGCTAATTTTTGTTGTTGTTTTTTTTTGTTTGTTTGTTTGTTTTTTGAGATGGATTGTCACTCTGCTGCCCAGGCTGGTGTGCAATGGCACCATCTAGGCTCGCTGCAAGCTCCACCTCCCGGGTTCACGCCATTCTCCTGCCTCAGCCTCCCAAGTAGCTGGGACTACAGCTGCCTGCCACCATGCCTGGCTAATTTTTTTTGTATTTTTAGTAGAGACGGGGTTTCACCATGTTAGCCAGGATGGTCTTGATCTCCTGACCTCGTGATCCGCCCGCCTCAGCCTCCCAAAGTGCTGGGATTACAGGCATGAGCCACTGCACCCGGCCCACACCAGGCTAATTTTTGTATTTTTTAGTAGAGACGGAGTTTCACCATGTTGTCTTGAAAAATGTGTGCCTTGTCTAAGCTAAACCTAGGTGAGAAAGTAGGTGGTCTGAAAAGTGGACCGAGAGTAGACCCTGTCTGTTCTGGGCTGGTGATGGAAGCAGTGAGCAGTCTACTCTAGCATGGATGGAAAGGAGCCTCAGGAGCCGAGATAGTGAGAAGACAGAGATGATGGAGGGAGATGCGAGGAGAGGGTGCGTGGATGCTGAAACCCGTGCATTTCTGGGTTTTGATAGGGCAGGGACTAGGCAGAGTTGCTGAGGCTTCCTTCTTGTGAGGAAACCAGGACGATAGGTTGGGATCCAAGTGCACTGTTACCTGGTATTGTGCCATCATGCAAGTAGGAATGATTTTCCACACCTAAAAGTATTTTTGGCAGTGTTTATGAATGCCCTATAGTACTGGACTTAAGGAAGGTGTCAAGAGCTGAAGAGGATTCTGCCTCCGGGAACTTGTGGTCTATTGGCAGATAGACCTGCAGACAAATTGTTGCATTCCAACGTGATATGGGAGTAAGCCCAGGATGCTCAAGGAACCTAGGGGAAGGGCCTGGGTGGGGTAGGGAAGGGTTTGTAGTTGACTTGGATGAGTAGGAGTTTTCAGCTGATGAAGAGGCTGTCAGGAGGGATCAGGGATGAAATATTAATACACCAAAATATAGCAGAATGAAGGAGCATAGAACAATCCAGTGTCCCTGAATATAAAGTGCACAGAGTGCAGTGGGAAGCAGGCTGGAGAGAGGCTCACAGGGGCCAGACCACCCAGGGATTTATGGGCCGATTGGAGGAGCTTGGACTTCGTCCTGTGGAAAATGGGGAGCCCTTGAAAATCTTCAAGCAGAGAGTGACTTGATCAGAGCTGTCTTTTAGGAAGAATTCTCTGGTACCTGTGCAGGGAATGGTTCATAGAAGAGTAAGACCAGGGCACTTACGCCAGCTAGGACATACCATAGGAATGTCAGCAAGAGATGCTGGAGACAGCATGGTGGGAGAGGATCAGGGTAGTGGTTATGTGCAAAAGCTCTGAAGTCAGCCTCCAGAGTTCAAAGCCTGCTGGGATCCCTTACCAGCTGTGTGACCTGGAACAAGTTACTTAACCTCTCTGCACCTGACTTTCTTCATCTGTGAATGAGAGATAATAAAAGCAACTACCTGATAGTAGTTATTCTATGAATGAAATGAGATGATCCATGTAAAGCACTTAGAACTATCCCTGGTACATTGCATATACTCTGTAATTACTAATTATCCTTATTTACTTCATTAGACTTGATGATTGGGTATGGACAGTGAGCTAGAGGGTGTCTAGACTTGCTTCTACGGAGCTGGCTAGGGTAATGCCATTCTCAGGAGTAAGAAATAGGAGAATATTACAAAAAGAAAGTAAGTTTACTCCCTTTCAGGAGAATGAAAGTGGTTTCCAGTGCACAGAACGAAGATTCTGCTCCTTGCTTCTCTCTGAGGACTCCTGCTAATGCTGTCTTAGTTTTGTGTAAGTAGACTAGATTCCTGCCCAAGACTAAGAGCAATAAAGGACACCTGCAGAGACTCTATCATACCCTCTTGTTCTTTTTAAACTTCACAGTAAGCTTGTAATCCAAGTAAGACAGGTATAACTATTGTCCCCATTTTTAAAGACAGAGAAACTGAGGCTCAATGCCATTGCCAAGGAGAGAGAGCTCAAAAGGGAAAGAGCCACGAGTCTGATTCTCAGGTTTCCTGCCCCTCAAATCCAGTGCTCTTTCCAATCCACATTCTACCATTCTTTTGTTTCTTCATGGGCTTCCCAAAGCCTATGTGATTGTGATACCAGGGAGCCCCATAAATCTGATCTCCTTGTCCCTCAAGAGTGGAAGGGGGTTTTTCATTCCCACAAGAAGGATGGATCAGGGCAGTGCCTCAGCTTTGCTTGAATTTCCATAGAAGAAATTCAGCATCTTGAAATCCCTTGCTACAAGCCCAGAGGTTTCTGACAACAGTGAGAGGAGGGAGGAGGGAGAAGTGTAATACTTAGCACCCTTTGGAGAATGGCCCAGAAAAGAGCAGCCAGGAAGAACTGTTAGTCTTCCCCAAGCACTGTTTTCCAGTGCCAGACATTCATCATCTCGTCAAATGTTCACAGCCACCATGAGGTAATCAATACCATTTCTATTTTTCATATGAGGACACCGAAGCCAGAGAAGTCAGATATTCAAATTCTAAATCATAGTGCTGAGGCAATCCTGCCTTCGGGTGAAGAAATGGGGAGTGGGGACAATGCATCAGGACGGCCTCTTTTTACTCAGCATGAGCTTTGTTACTCACCCGAGGTGTTCTACCTTTAATCATGGCTTTTGTGAGGAAAACCAGGTGAATTAAGCCCTGTTAAAGGGGTTCTATGGAGTAGTAGCAGTGGGTGAAAGAACATGTTTTTTTCACAGGGCTCAGTGTGTATCTGACTCTCACCTGTATTAACAATAGTAACTAATTAAGAAGGAGCATGCTAACTGCCAGGAAATGTGATCGGTACTTTTTATACATTATTTCACTTAATACCCCGAACAACCCTATGAATTATGTTCTACTATCATCATCAATTTTCCGTCTGAGAAACCTGTGGCTCCAAGAAGTGGAGTAACTGACTACTCTAAGGTCATAGAGCTGTTAAATGGCAGAGCCCCGTCCCTGTGTTCTTAACTCAGTTTATGCTGCCTTCTGAAGTTGAAGAAAACACCCCTGCTAGTTGCAGGAGAGAGTGGTCATGGCACACAGACCATCCATTCATGATATGTGAATTCTCCTTGGAGGTAGCTCCTGAGGCTAATCCCCCAAATGAGCCTAGAACAGGAACTTCCAACCTTGAGTTCCGTCCATGAATGGGGGTCCATGACTTACAGACCTATACCAAACCCATAACTAAGTTGCATAGACTGTTGTTTAATAGGTGGACAGTGATAGCACAGGCCATGCAGTATGAAAGACCAAAGATTGGGCCAGATGCAATGGCTCATGCCTGTAATCCCAGCACTTTGGGAGGCCGAGGAGGGTGGATCACGAGGCAAGAGATCAAGACCATCCTGGCCAACATGGTGAAACCCATCTCTACTAAAAATACAAAAATTAGCTGGGCGTGGTGGCACATGCCTATAATCCCAGCTACTCAGGAGGCTGAGGCAGCAGAATTGCTTGAACCCCAGGGGCGGAGGTTACAGTGAGCTGAGATCACGCCACTGTACTCCAGCCTGGTGACAGAGTGAGACTCCGTCTCAAAAAGAAAGAAAGAAGAAAGAAAGAAAGAAAGAAAGAAAGAAAGAAAGAAAGAAGAAAGAAAAGAAAGACCGAAGATTCTAATTCCATCACTTAAGAGCTCTGTGACTTTGGGGAAGGAATTTACTTTGTTTGAGTCTTAGAACACTTGTTTACAAAGCAAGACCCATAAGAATGCCTATCTTTCTGATAACTATTGCTTTGTAACAAATTACTCCAAAAGTTAGCAGTTTAAAACAACTGCTCATGACTGTGGGGGTCAGCAATTTTGGAAAGGCTAGGGGCTGGGCAGATATGTGATTGAAATGTGATTGCATATGATTGCATATGTGAATCCCATGTGATTGCAGTTTAATGTCATCTGGGGCTGCTGCATCTGAAGATTCAGTTGAGCTGGACATCCAAGGTGGCTCACTCCTGTGCCTGGACACCCAGGGTTGCTCAGTCCCATACCTGAACATCTAAGGTGGCTCACTCCTGTGCCTGGACACCCAGGGTTGCTCAGTCCCATACCTGAACATCTAAGGTGGCTCACTCCTGTGCCTGGACACCCAGGGTTGCTCACTCTTGCACCTGGACACCCAAGGCGGCTCAGTCCCATGCCTAGATATCCAAGGCAGCTCTTTCCCATGCCCAGACACACCCAAGGAGGTTCACTCCTATGCCTAGACACCCAAGGCAGCCCACTCTCGTGCTTGGACACCCAAGGTGGCTCACTCCCATGCCTGGACACCCCAGGTGGCTCACTCCCATGCCTAGACATCCAAGGCGGCTCACTCCTGTGCCTGGACACCCAAGGCAGCTCACTCCTGTGCCTGGACACCCAAGGCAGCTCACACTTATGCTTAGGCGCTCAAAGCAGCTTATACAAGAGAGTGTCTCTTCTAGCAAGGGGAAGCTGTATCATTTATGACCAAGCCTCAGAAATCAACAAGTTACTCTGTACTCTATTGATTATGACCAAGTTATATGCAAGCCAGGTTCACAGGGAAGATAATTAAATTATGCCTCTTAATGAGAGTTGGGGCAAGTGGAGAGGTTCTAGAAGGGCATGTGAAACTGGTGATATTGTTGAGGACATCTTTGAAAAATACAGTCTGCCACCCTTGCATTATGGTATAGTACATGAATTAAACAAGACATTGCATGGAAAGCACTTAAGACAATGCTTTGCATATAGAAAGTGCTTGATAAAAGTTAGCTATTGTTATTAGATGTGACATGTTTGAGAGATGTCTTTCAACATAGCAAGATGCTAGAAAGAGGTGAGGAGAGAATAAATGGAGAGATTGGTGGTGAAATGTTGGCAGCATTGGCTCACGTCAATGGCAAAGAAGATAAGCTTTCCACAAAGAGCAGAATCACTCGACCATTTAATGAATAAATGGGCCCTAGTGGAGAGAAAATGTCAGGACCTCTGGGAGAGTAAAGGAGTGGATTATCAGTTTTGCGCTGGCTGAAGGGCCTGAAGCTTTTAGTACGAGAAGGTGCAATCCAGGAGCCAGGAAGAAAGAAGTGAGAATGAGGACAAGACCGATAGAGGCTGAGACTCCAGGTGGGAGCAGCACATACTGGGCTCCTATTGTACAAGAAGAAGAGAAGACAAGTCTTGGGAGGGAGAAAGAGCCCACCTGGCCTGGCAAGGGGGACCCTCGTGCACTTCAAGGTTGTACAGCTCAATCCACTGAGACTGGATAGCTTTGGACTTGTGTCTGGGCTGGTTCTTGAGGACAAGGACATTGGCTCACAAACCTGTTCATTTCAGGAGATAGGGGGATGGAGCTGCAGGTGTTTCCACCTTAGTTTCCTAGAACACTTCCTAACGCAAGAATTCACAACAGCGTGTGAAGAATGTCTGGATTTCCTGAGAAAGTCTGAGAAAACACATCTCTGTTTTACTATTACTCTGAAAATAGAATGCAAACTCCATAACTTAGCCTGCAAGACCATGCATAATTTGGTCTCTGCTATTTCTACACTCTCGTCTTGAACCCTCCTACTCACTGGAGTTTAGTTCCATTGAGCTTCTTCCAAATCCCAGAGCATTAAACTTGTTCTTGCCCCAGGACTTAGGTGCATGCTCTTTCCTCCACTTAGAATGGTCCTCTCCTCTTCTCTCTACCTGTCTAGGCCCCTTTTCCTCCAGATCTCAGCTAAGACATCACCTCTTCAGTGAGGACTTGCCCAATCATCTAAACTCAACTGGATTCCCTTCTTATTCTCTTTTTAAAAACACCCTGTCATTTCCTTGATATCATTTATCACATTTTTTGTATTTATGTATTAGACTATCTCTTTGTTTATTGTCCTCTTTTCCCACTAGAATGTGGGCTATATAAGGGCAGGGCCATGACTGTTATTTTTGCTCTATAAACCTAGCACCTAGACAAGTGACTGGTACTCAGCAGCTATTCAGTAAATGTTAGTTGTGAGAAAGTCTATAACCTTAGTAGGGATGAGGTAAGGGGTATGGATATTGTCCTCTCTGAGGCCACAAAGTTAGGGTAAGTGAAAATGTACTGGCATCTTGGCAGTGATGGTGGCCTTGACCCCTCAGGTGAGACCCTGTGGATTGGGAGCTGAAGGATTTTTGTTCCTTATGGTGAAGACTCTGGAAAAATGGCTGTATTTGAAGCTAACGTCTCTTCTCTAGTGTGCTCTTTTTGAGATAGTTTTCCAGGAAATACTTTGCCTGTGCAGACAAATTTATGTGTTTTCTGATGTTAGAAAACAAAACTCTATTGCCCAATGTGCTATTGCTACCAAGAAATAGACTCACATTTATGATCTGCCACTTGAGATGGGGTCTGCTGGGGCCTGGCATCATCTGCTCTTTTAGGTCAGGTTGGTCTCCTTGGTCCTAAAATGCCCTGGCTTTACAAAGTGTCCTTGCAGAAAGAAGCCTGCATCTCAAAAGACTTAAGAGTACACAAATTCACATGTACATGCACACACACACACACACTCCGGTACAACACACACTCACATTATTAACTCATTCACATGTACTCTCATGAAGGGCGAGATGGCAAAACTCATTTGAAACATACGCATTAACCTTCTATTATATTTATGCCAAGACTATGATAGTTTAGGCTCTTTTTGGAAATAAGAGGGATTACATCACCTGAAGTAGATTGTTTGCAAAAATATCTACAATTATTTCCCTCTCTGTGTCCATGCCTCTTACAAAGTGCCTATGCACCTCCTCCCAGGTAGAAGTGGAATCTATTTCCTCACCCCTCAAATCTGGGCTGCCCTTGTGACTTGCTTTGATCACCAAAATGTGACATAAATGAAGATGTGCTAGTCCCAGGCCTACCTTTCAAGAAGCCCTGAACCCTTTCTTGGAAACTTGCCAAGTCGCTATGTGAACAAGCCCAAGCTATGCTGCCAGAGGATGAAAGACCACATAAGGCAGAGATAGGCCATCCTAGCTGGGCCCTTTCTAGACAAATCAGTTCCCATCAGACAGCAGACACATGGGGGCACTGCTGGAAGCACTGTCATCCCTCCCAGACTGGAACTGCCTAGCCAGTCGATGGGCTTGTGGGTCATCATGAATGGTTATTGTTTAAAGTCACTATGTTTGGGGTGCTTTAAAAGAGCTAACAAGTTCATTTCCTTACATGAAGGACTAAATGCAAACTTTTCCCTAAAGTAGTATGTCCTTAAAAGTCGGACACCCCTGTTTTACTAAAAGTCAGGGATGTCTGACTTTTAAGGACATATTACTTTCAGGAAAAGCAATTCTACTCATGACTATTAAGCCCCAGGGGGATATGGTCAAGGAGTGCTGCTTTGCACACAAATATACCTAGGTCTTTATTATGACTTTGCCACCAGCTGACTGTGTGACCTCGGGCAAGTCACTTGACATCTCTGGACCTTGATCCCTTTATCTGTATATTGAAAGAGCAAGTTTAGCTAATTTTAGGCCCTTCAGGCTCTGCAACACATTCTGTGGTTCTGTGATTCTCAGTCTCTGCCACTTTCACTTATAAAACAAGAAAGGATAATCCATGATTCTTTCTGTATTGCAGGATCATGCAGAAGGATGAAGTGCTATTTCCTCAGTGGCACCTTCACTGCTACTGACACTTTCAAGAATATGCGTGTCTATGCAGCAGAAACAGACACCCTGAGATGCTGGATTTGGGATAATTCACTGGGTTTTATCAACATATGTGAACACACAGATTTTCAGCTAATATTAGAAGTTGAGATGAGACTGATTAACGTGACTCCTAGGCAGGCCACATCATATCTCCTAAAAGAAGTACAAGCATCCCATTTGAATACATACCGTGGCCCTCCTCCTTTTTCCCTTGAGTTCCCTCTTGAGGTTAATAAAACTTGATGTATGAGATGACATTGAGTGTCCCAGGCCCAAAGAAGTTCAGGACGAGTACAAGCACATGCACACCGTGGTTAGAAGATAAGATTGCTTGGAGCTCTTTGTTTCATTTTGACCACACGCAGATCAGCATAGATGGTGAGTGAGGAAAAACTCTTCCTGTGGACACTTCTTAATAAGTTCTAATAACCTGACTAAAATTTATTGCAGAAATAAAATATTCGGAGTGCTCAATTAGAAATCAAAAACTGGGCTCTGGCTTGAGATGGTGTTGGTGGGTGAGGATTCAGCATTGCAGGTAGACTATGGGACTGAAGGATCAAGATCAAGCATTCCCATGAGGAGATACCAAAGTCAAGCCCAGTCAGGTGCTGTCAATTCAAAGTCCAAGGGGAAACCAAGGTCAAGGACCATGCACTGCAGTCAGCACCAATGCCAGCACACAACACAGAGCAAAGCAAGCGGACAGCCTTCGGTTGGAAGTATTTAAAGACCAGACAAACAGTGTATTGTTCAGAATCTTTTTGGCTGCAAATCACAGAAAATCCAACCCAAAATGACTTAATCAGGAAGAAATTTAGTAGCTTACAAAACTGAAAAGTTCAGGGGGTTGGATTGTTTCCAGGTATGGTTTGATACAGAGATTGAACAATGTCAGCAGAACCCAGTTTTCTCTGTCTCTTTCAGCCCTGTTCAGCCCCATTCTCCCAGATACGTTGGCTTTGACAGGGGCCTCCTTTGTGGCCATAGAAAGACCATCAGATCTTTCATCCTCTACAATATAGAAACAGCAGAAAGAGACTAATATTCTCTCTCTTTCTCTGTTTCTCTCTCTGTCTCTCCCTCTCTCTGTTTCTCTCTCTATCTCTCCCTCTCTCTCTCTCTAATAGTTCACAAGAAGTTCTGGGTCTGACTCTTTGTGGCCCAGTGAGGCCAAATAATCACACTTGAATCAATCCCAGTGCTCAAAGTTATGCCATGCACTGATAAGCTTAGGATATAAGGGCCTGCCCTGAGAGCTGGCAGAGATCAACCCCACCCATACTGCAGGAACTTAAAGTGGAGAAAGAATAGCTCCCCAAAGGAAACTCAAGATTCTTTCTTTAAATAAAGAAATGGGTCAATGAATGCTTGAAAAAAAAAAAAAAAAACCACAGATGTTCACTGTAGGCAGCTAGGGACAGAAATATGGAACAAGAATTAGAAGACTTCCAGCATGAAAGGCTAAGATTTTCTGAAAGTAAAGAGTAAAAGTTGTTGCAAGCTGGCAGAAGTCTAGACAATGAATGTTAGTAAAAATAAGATAAATCATGGCTAGAGATGAAAGAAACAGGCTTCTTGGAGAGCTCCTTCTAGACTGGAAGGCTCTGGCATTATAGCATTTCAGATCTTCTGGACATAGGGTCCAGAAGGATTTGCCAGCCTAGTTTTGGGTACCATTAGAGAATACATCTGAAACTATGAAACTAATCAAATGGAATTGATATTTCCAAGGACTAGGACTCAGGGTAAAGATAAGCTGCCCTGAAATAAACAAGTTGGATTTTTTTAAAAACCTAGACGTTTTAAGACATATCCAGCAGAGCTCTGTTCCAGTTGTACTTTGTATATACCTCAAATGCAGACTGCAGATGCAAAGGAGGTCACATTTAATGCTCAAATTACAGTAGCTCTGAGCTCCCACCTGCTGGAGTATAGCATTTATAAAATAGGATTGCTGTCTTCTCTACAACTCTGTCACACTCTGTCACCTAGGCCCAAAGAAACTCTGCTTGTTCCTCAAGTCCATGATATCTCACAGCAAAACAATTCAATCACTCGTTCACTTTAGCCCTCTCACCAGTGAAGCTTAAACCTGCTGTCTGTAACCAAAGAGGAACAGATATCATGCCGTCTCTCTTCCAAGTCTCTTCTGTGTCTATCCAGTAGCTAGACTCCAATAAACTGCTATCCTCCTTGCATAGCTTCTCAGTAGATTAAAAATAAATATAAGTGGCGTTTATTAGTCCCTTCAAACACTGCTATAAAGAAATACTGGAGACTGGATAATTTATGAAGAAAAGAGATTTAATTGGCCCACAGTTCTGCAAGCTGTACAGGAAGCATGGCTTGGGAAGCCTCAGGAAACTTACAGCCATGGCAGAAGGTGAAGGGGAAACAGGCATGTCTTACACGGCTGGATTAGGTGAAAGAGAGAGAGGGAGAGGTGCCACACACTTTTAAACAACCAAATCTCGGGAGCACTTACTCACTATCATAAGAGCTGCACCAAGGGGCAAATCTGTCCTCCTATGATCCAATCACATTCCACCATGCCCCACCTCCAACACTGAGGATTACAATTTGACATGAGATTTAGGTGGTGACACAGAGTCAAACCATATCATTCTACTTCTGGCTCCTCTCAAATCTCATGTCCTTCCCACATTTCAAAATACAATCATGCCCTTCCCAAGAGTATCTCAAAGTCTTACATCATTCCAGCATTAACTCAAAAGTCCAAAGTCTCATCTGAGACAAGGCCAGTCCTTTCCATCTATAAGCCTGTAAAATAAAATACAAGCTAGTTACTTGAAAGATACAAGCAGGATATGGACATTGGGTAAATACTTTCTTTCCAAAGGAAGAAATTGGCCAAAAGAAAGGGGCTACAGGCCCTGTGCAAGTCCAAAATCCAGCAAGGCAGTCATTAAATTTTAAAGCTCCAAAATAATGTCCTTTGACTCTATGTCTCACATTCAGGGCACACTGATGCAAGGGGTGGGCTCCAAAGGCTTTGGGCAGCTCCATCCCTGTGGCTCTACATGGCTCAGCCCCCATGACTGCTCTCAAGGGCTGGCATTGTGTGCCTATGGCTTTTTCAGGCACGTGGTGTAAATTGTCAGTTTATCTACCATTCTGGGGTCTAAAGGACAGTGGCCTTTTTCTCACAGCTCCAATAGGCAGTGCCCCAGGGGCGACTCTGTGTGGGGGCTCCAACCTCTCATTTCCCCTCTGCACTGCCCTAGTAGAGGTTCTCCATGAGGGCTCTGCCTCTGCAGCAAACTTTTGCCTGGTCATCCCAGTTTTCTACACATCTTTTGAAATCTAGGCAGGGGCTCTCTTGCATTCTGTACACCCATGGGCTTCCACAGCATGTGGAAGCTACCAAGGCTTATGGCTTGCACCCTCTGAAGCAGGAGTCTGAGTACCTAGGCTCCTTTGAGCCATGGCTGGAGCCATAGCAGCCAGCACGAAAAGAGCAGTGTTCCAAGCCTGCACAAGGTAGCGGGGCCTTGAGGCTCTCCCACAATACCATTCTTCCCTCCTAGGCCTCCAGGCCTGTGATGGGAGGAGTTGCCCCAAAGGTCTCCGAAATGCCTTTTTCCCATTGTGTTTGACATTAGTACTTGCCTCCCTTTTTATGCAAATTTCTGCAGTCAGCTTGAATTCCTTCCCTGAAAATGGGTTTTTCTTTTCTGCTACATGATCATGCTGCAAATTTTCCAAACTTTTACACTCTACTTCCCTTTGAAATACAAATGCTAGCTTTATATTATTTCTTTGCTCACAAACATGAGCATAGGCTGCTAGAAGC
The DNA here is from genome assembly GCF_028878055.3 of Symphalangus syndactylus. Taxonomy (NCBI): domain Eukaryota; kingdom Metazoa; phylum Chordata; class Mammalia; order Primates; family Hylobatidae; genus Symphalangus; species Symphalangus syndactylus. The sequence goes on from NC_072441.2 coordinate 143,215,345, forward strand.
AACCAGGCCACATGTTGAATGCTTTGCTGCTTAGAAATTTCTTCTGTCAGATACCCTAAATTGTCACTCTCAAATTCAGTGGTCCACAGATCCCTAGGGCAGGGGCACAATGCCTCCAACCACTTTGCTAACACATAACAAAAGTGACTTTTGCTCCAGTTCTCAATAAGTTCCTCATCTCCATCTGAGACCACCTCAGCCTGGACTTCATTGTCCATAACACTATTGGCATTTTGGGCACAATAATTTAACAAGTCTCTAGAAAGTTCCAAATTTTCCCTCATCTTCCTGTCTTCTTCTGAGCATTCCAAAGTGTTACAACCTCTTCCCATTACCCAGACCAAAAGCTGCTTTCACAATTTCAGGTAGGTTTATAGCAATGTCCCACTTCCCAGTATCAATTTTCCATTTGGGTGGGGACAGAAACCCGAACCATATCAAGGGAGATAAGTTCATTCATTTGACAAATATTTATGAGTAAGTAATATACTGGGTGCTTGAGTTTACAGTCTAGTGGAGATGACAGAGAATGAAAAAAAGTAAACAGAAGTGCGTGTGTGCGTGTGTGTGTGTATGAATACACAACAGTGATAAATGCTATTAAAAACTAGCCATATGAAAATCAATTAATGTAATTCATCACATCAGCAGATTTAAAAAACAGACATCATTATCATAACAATAGATGCAGAAAAAGCATTTGACAAAATCCAACACCCATTTGTAAAAAAACTCTCCAGCAAACTATGAATAGAAGTGAACTACCCTAATAGGTAGAATATCTACATCAAACTTACAGCTAACATTATACTTAATGGTTAGAAACTAGACACTTTGCTGGTAATATTAGGAACAAGGGAAGGATGTACCTCTCACCACTTCTACTTAACATAGTATTGGAAGTCTTATCTAATGCAGTAAGATAAGTGTCTTACTCTGTGCTGCTATAACACAATACTTGACAATGGGTAATTTATAAAGAGCATATATTTATTTATCACAGTTCTTGAAGCTGGGAATCCAAGATCAAGGCACCAGCAGGTTCAGTGTCTGAGGAGGGCCCCATCTCTACTCCCTTTTGGAAAGAGAGTGCTTACCCAGTGCCTATATTCCCATTGTATCTTGGAAGTAACTAACTTGTTTTTAATTGTACAGACTCATAAGTAGAAGGGACTAGCCTTGTCTCAGTTGCTGCACTCTTTTGAGGGGAGGAATGCTGTGTCCTCACATGGTGAAAGGGATGAAAAGGGCAAAAAGAGGTGAGCTCTCTCACTGAAGTCTTTTTTGTAGGGACACTAGTCCATTCATTAGGGCATGGCTCTCATGGCTTAAACACCTCCTAAAGGCTCAGTCTCTTAACACTATCACATTGTTCATTAAGTTTCAGCACATTAGTCTTGAAGGGAACACATTCAGGCTATTACAACAAAGGAAGGAAAAAAAATAGTACAGATTTGTAAAAATAAAAGATATAAAACTTTGTTTGCAGATGACATGATTGTCTATGTAAAAAATTTCAAAGAAACAACAAAAACCTCCTGTAACCTAATAAGTAATAACTAACAGCAAGGTTGCAGGATACAAGGTTAATATGTAAAAGTCAATTGATTTCTTATATACTAGTAATGAACAATTGAAATTTGGAATTAAAACAATCCATTTACATTAACACCAAAAAATGAAATATTTAAGTGTAAATATTGCAAAATATTTATAAAATCGATGTGAAGAAAACTACAAAACTCTGGAAAAGAAAAGAAATGCCATGAAAGATCTAACTAAATGGAAATGTATTCCATGTACATGGGTAGGAAGACTCAATATTGTGAAGGTGTCTGTTCTTCCCAATTTGATCTGTAGATTCAACACAATCCCAATCAAAATCTCAGCATGGTATCTTGTGTATATTGATAAAGTGATTTTAAAGTTTACATGTAAATACAAAATACCCAGAATAGTCAACACAATATTGAGGGAGAACAAAGTTGGGGTATTGACACTACCCAACTTCAAGATTTACTTTAAATCTACAAAAATCAAGACAGCATGGTAGTGGTGAAAGAAGAGATGAACATATCAATGGAACAGAGTAGTCTAGATATGGCTGACACAAATAGAGTCAACTGATCTTTGATAAAGGAGCAAAGGCAATGCAATGGGGAAAAGATAGTTTCTTCAACAAAAGGTGCTGGAACAATTGAACAGCCACATGCAAAAAATAAATCTAGACATAGACCTTGCAGCTTTCACAAAAATTAATGCAAAATGGATCACAGATCTAAATGTAAAATTTAAAACTATAAATCTCTTAGAAGATAACATAGAAGATTGAGAGAAGTAAAAAATGTCTGTTGTAATCTCCAGGGCAACAGCTAAAAGTTACTAAAAAGAGACATAGATAAAAAGCCAAGAGAGTAATCAAAATGGAATATTAAGGTTATTCAACTAAGCCAAAAGAAGAAAAAATAGTAACAGTCACTAAAAATAAAAACAGATAAATAAGAAACAATATTAGGACTTTTAGTCTACACAAGGTGGTGTAGACCCATTTTTCCCTACTTCTACCTGGTAAGTAAAACTCTAAACCCTGAAAATAGTTCGAGACAACCAAAGGAGAACTCTAGTAAGAAAATAGTAAGGTAGTAAGAAGAAGGTGAGCTGGTGTGCCAACCCAGGACTGGAGGAATAGCACAGTATCTTGTGTCTTCTCACCCAACAGAGGAAGCCCACTCAGTCTGGCATTTTCTGACCCTCAGTCTAACAACAGAAGAAAGCCTAAGTATGCTCATTCCTCCATGGTTTAATAGAAGTCTCTCAAATGAGATCAAGTGAGCCCAGCATCTACAAAGAAGATAGATTGGCTAGGGAAGGTACTCTCCTTCCCTACTGAGCCTGAGATTCGCCCTTTCCACTGAAATAATAAGGCCACTGTGTAGAGACCAAAATACAAGCTATCTAAGTACAGAGTACAACCTTGCCTGTACCCATGGGTTGGAGACTCCCCTAGTTGTGCAGGTGGCACTAGAGAAAGAGACCCAGTCATGGCAAGTGACATGGTCCAAGAAGTCTCATTGTCCTCACTGGCCTAAAACTCTCTTCGTCTTCTCATAGAAACCAAATAGTAGGGGGACAACTGCATGGTGGGTCTCACCATGACACCCAGCCATGTTACCCCGGGAAATCCCTTTCTCCTCCTCAAGCAGCAATAGCTGAGAGCAGCAGGAGCCCCAATGGCACCAAATAAACCAACTCCTGAACTGTAAGGTAATATATTTGTGTTGGGTTGTTTTAAACCACTAAATTTGTAGTAATTTGTTACCATAGCAATAGGAAACTAATAGAAATAGGAGACTAATACAAGAAAAGAACACTGCCCACTTAATTTTATGAGGTCAATATTACTCTAATACCACAACCAGAAAAAGACATTAAAAATAAATAAAACAACAGATCAATATCTCTCATTAATTTTAACACAAAAATCATCAAAAGAGATTAACAAGCTGAATCTCACAAAGTACGAAAGTAATTATATGCCAATTATATTACCAATTATACCATAACCAAATGAGACATTTGGGGTATACCAAGCTTGTTCAGTATTCAAAACTCAATCAGTGTAATCCATCATAAAGCTAAAAAATGAGAAATCATATGATCATATGAATTTATTTGACAAAATTCAATACCTATTCATCACAAAAACTTTCAGAAAAATATAAATAGATGGAAATTATCTCAACTTGATAAAAAAGCATCTTCAAAAAAAAAGACAGTTGACATCACATCTAATGGTAAAAGACTAAGATCAGGAGCAACATGCAGATGTACACTCTCGTTACTCTTTTTTCTTTCTTTTCCCAACTTTTATTTTAGGTTCGGGGGTACATGTGCAGGTTTGTTACATGGATAAGTTGCATGTTGCTGGGGTTTCTTGTGCAAATGATTTCATCACCCAGGTAGTAACCACAGTACCCAATAGGTAGTTTTTTGACCCTCTCCTCCTCCCCCTCCCACCCTCAAGTATTCCCCAGTGTCTGTTGTTTCCATCTTTATGACCACATGTACTTAATGTTCAGCTCCCACTTATAAGTGAGAATATGTGGTATTTGGTTTTTTGTTTCTGTGTTAATTTGGTTAGGATAATGACTTCCAGCTGCATCTATGTTGCTGTAAAGGACATGATCTAATTCTTTTTTATGGCTGTGTAATATTCTATGGTGTGTAAGTACCACATATTCTTTATCCACTCCATCATTGATGGGCATATAAGTTGATTCCATGTCTTTGCTATTATGAGTAGTGCTGTGATGAACATACAAAGGCAAGTGTCTTTTTGGTAGAATGATTTATATTCCTTTGGGTATATACCCAGCAATGGGATTACTGGGTCGAATGGTAGTTCTATTTTAAGTTATTTGAGGAATAGCCAAACTGCTTTCCACAGTGGCTGAACTAATTTACATTCTCACCATCAGTGTATAAGCGTTCCCTTTTGTCTGCAACCTCACCAACATCTATTATTTTTTGACTTTTTAATAACAGCCATTCTGACTGGTTTGAGATGGTGTCTTATTGTGGTTTGTAGAAATGTTGATTTACATTTCTTTAATGATTAGTGATCTTGAGCATTTTTTCACATACTTGTTGGCCACATATATATCTTCTTTTGAGAAGTGTCTGTTCATGTCCTTTTCACATTTTTAATGGGGTTGTTTTTTGCTTACTGATTTAAGTTCCTTATAGATTCTGGATATTAGAACCTTTGATGGATACATAGTTTGTGAATATGTTCTCCCATTCTGTAGGTTGTCTGTTTACTCTGTTGATAGTATCATTTGCTGTTCAGAGCTCTTTAGTTTAGTTAGGTCTCACCTGTCTATTTTTGTTTTTGTTGTAATTGCTTTTGGAGACTTCATCATGAAATCTTTTCCAAAGCCCAGGTCCAAAATGATATTTCTTAGATTTTCTCCTAGGATTTAAAACAGTTATTTTAGGACTTATATTTATGTCTTCTGTCTATTTTTTTTTGAGATGGAGTCTCGCTCTGTCGCCCATGCTGGAGTGCAGTGGCGCAATCTCGGCTCACTGCAAGCTCCGCCTCCCGGGTTCACGCCATTCTCCTGCCTCAGCCTCTCCGAGTAGCTGGGACTACAGGCGCCCGCCACCATGCCCGGCTAATTTTTTTGTATTTTTAGTAGAGACGAGGTTTCACCATGGTCTCGATCTCTTGACCTCGTGATCCGCCCACCTCGGCCTCCCAAAGTGCTGGGATTACCAGCATGAGCCACCGCGCCCAGCCTGTCTTCTGTCTATTTTGAGTTGATTTTTGTATATGGTGAAAGGAAGGGGTCCAGTTTCAATCTCCTGCATGTGAATAGCCCGTTATCCCAGCACCATTTAATAAATTCGGACTCCTTTCCCCATTGCTTGTTATTGTTGACTTTGTCAAAGATCAGATGACTGTTAACAGTGCAGCTTCATTTCTGGGTTCTTTAAACTGTTCCATTGGTATAAGCGTTGTCTTTTGTACCAGTACCATCCTGTTTTGCTTACTGTAGCCTTGTAGTATGGATTGAAGTTAGGTAGTGCGATGCCTTCAAATTTATTCTTTTTGCTTAAGATACTTTTGGCTATTTGGGCTCTTTTTGGATTCTGTATGAATTTTAGAATAGGTTTTTCTAATTCTGTGAAAAATGGCATTGGTAGTTTGATGGAAATGTCACTGAATCTGTAAGTTGTTTTGGGTTCTAAGGCCATTTTAATAATATTGATTCTTCTACACATGAACATGGAATGTTTTTCCATTTGTTTGTGATGTCTCCGATTTCTTTGAGCAGTGTTTTATAATTCCTGTTAAAGTGATCTTTCACCTCCCTGGTTAGTTGTATTCCTAGGTATTTTATTTTTTTGTGGCTATTGTGAATGTGATTGTTTTCTTGATTTGGTTCTCAGCTTGAGCATTATTGGTTATAGAAATGCTACTGATTTTTGTACATTGATTTTATATCCTAAAACTTTACTGAAGTTGTTTATCAATTCTGGGAGCCTTGGGCAGAGACTATGGGGTTTTCTAGGTATAGAATCATATCATCTGTGAAGAGAGACAGTTTGACTTCGTGTCTTCCTATTTTGATGACTTTTATTTCTTTCTCTTGCCTGATGGCTGTGACTAGGATTTCCAGTACTATGTTGAAGAGGAGTGAGGAGAGTGGGCATCCTTGTCTTGTTCCAGTTCTCAAGGAGAATGCTTCCAGCTTTTGCCTGTTCAGTATGGATGTTGGCTGTGGCTTTGTCAAAGATGGCTCTTATTATTTTGAGGTACGTTCCTCTAATACCTACTTTGTTGAGGGTTTTTAACATAAAGAGATGTTAAATTTTATCAAAAGCTCTTTCTGCATCTATTGAAATGGTCATGTAGTTTTTGTTTTTAGTTCTGTTTATGCAAGAATTACATTTATTGATTTGCATATGTTGAACCAACATATGGTTGCATCCCAGGAATAAAGCCTACTTGATCATGGTGGATTAGAGTTTGATGTGCTGCCAGATTTGGTTTGCTAGTATTATGTTGAGGATTTTTGCATCTATGTTCATCAGGGATATTGGCCTGACATTTTCCTTTTTCACTTGTCTCTGCCAGGTTTTGGTATGAGAATAATGCTGGCCTCAGAGAATGAGTTAGGGAAGAGTGCCTCCTCCTCAATTTTTGGAATAATCTCAGTAGGATTGGTACCAGCTCTGCTTTGTACGTCTGGTAGAATTTGGCTGTGAATCCATCTGGTCCAGGGCTTTTTGTGTTTGACAGGCTTTTTATTACTGACTCAATTTTGCAACTCATTATTGGTCTGTGCACGTTTCTTTCTGATTCTATCTTGGGAAGTTGTGTGTTTCCAGGAATGTATCCATTTCTTTCAGGTTTTCAAGTTAAAGTGCATAGAGGTGTTCATAGCAGTCTCTGAGAGTTTTATGTATTTATATGGGAGTCAACGGTAATGCCACTTTTGTCATTTCTGATTGTATTTATTTGGGTCTTCTCTCTTTTTTTCTTTATTAATATAGCTAATGGTATATCAATCTTGTTTATTTTTTCAAAAACAAACTTTTTGTTTCATTGATCTTTTGTATGGATTTTCACATCTCAATTTCATTCAGC